>NC_080756.1:43438747-44064461 GCF_020826845.1 Diceros bicornis minor
GAACCAGCAGGAAGGAAAATAATAATTATTTTAACAACGTCTGTTTCTATAGAATTTTTTGTATAAAATTCTCTTGGTCTCAACTTTTTATCTGTGGTGATAAGAATGTTACTTTTCTTCTGGTACAAGGGAGAACATTTTTCACATGGAAATTTCATCTCCTGCTTTTAAGAAAAGGACAGAAGATCCCTCCCTGCCCCAGCAACAAGGCACTCACCACCCCAGCAACAAGGCACTCACCACCCCTTACAGCCAATAAGACACTGCCACAGCCTCGAACTCTTGTTCTTCTCCAATGAACTTTTTTATTCAAAATAAGCTTCCCCAATTTCCTCCTAAAACCTAGTAAAAACTGACTTTCCTCTTGTCTCTTCAGACTTACCTATGATTCATCATAATTTGCCTGTCCTAAATTGCAATTCTTCTGATATTCTTGAATACACTCTTTATTATTATTTTTTTACACTCTATTTTTTTGAGCTTGCCTCAGTTTACCTCTTTTATTTAGGCTGACACTGCTGTCATAGAGCTTACAAGTACGGCTTCCCACCCCTAGTCCTGTTGTCTACTAGAGTGATCTGAACCTAGTTAGTACCACATTGAAAAACAAATGAAGGCAGTTGCAGACATGATAAAGTTATTTGTATATTCCTACTTCAAATAGCAGGAAACTGACAAAGGAAGGGAAATGTTTTGATCAAGTTATTTTGAAATTAAGTGCTAGTTGCATTGCTGCTATATTAAAAGTAAATTCTTTGTTCTTTCATTCACCTTAGCTTGGGAGGAGGGAAAAAGTGAATCACTAGACTATGAAGTCTTGATAAAGATAGAACTCTCAGACCTTCAAAAATAGTAAAGGACTGGGGCCGGCCACGTGGAGTAGTGGTTAAGTTCATGTGCTCCACTTTGGTGGCCCAGGGTTCCCAGGCTCAGATCCCAGGCATGGACCTGTGCACCACTTCTCAGGCCATGCTGTGGCAGCGTCCCACATACAAGATAGAGGAAGATGAGCACAGAAGTTAGCTCAGGGCTAATCTTCCTCAGCAAAAAGAGGAAGACTGGTAAGGGATGTTAGCTCAGGGCCAGTCTTCCTCACCAATATAGTAAAGGACCAAGAAATTGATAGTGATATTTCCAAACCTTATACAAACTGAGTTTCTTGACATTTTTGTGAAATTAATCCAATCATTTCATTTTAAAGGATTGTTCAATTATTAGAGGATATATACAGATGAAAGTTCAGTAAAGAATATTCAGTTGGAATAAAATAATGCTTTAACAACATATGCTCTGCTGGGGTGCCCATTGTTCGTTAGTAGCACTGGTGAATGCCGTGGATTGGCTCATTGAACACTATTCCAACCTTCTTCCTCCTGTATATGTCTGACTGCAGATTCTGAAAAGTTTAAAGTGACACTTTCCAAATGCCTTTGCAGCCAAGAGTCAGGATGAGAATTAGGTTCTACCACTAAGATGTATTTGCACAAACTTTAGAAGGTGGAAACAAGGAATATTTGTATTGCTTTTGCTTTTTTTTTTCCCCCTACTGGCAAGCAAGATCTTGGTTTCTAAAGCAATATTCCGGTGTCCATTCTTCACTTCCCTTGGTGTTGAGAGGCAGCTGTGGCAAAAGTAGTGGTGACAGCTAATTCCCAGCTTTCTGCTTTGGAGATTGGTTTTAAAGTGGAATGTTTGTACTCAGTTCCAGCAATGGCCTCGATTCCTGAGTGCATCAGGTCTGCAGTGTTCTGTTCCAGTGTAGAGCCTACAACTTTGGCACATTATTTTTGAAAGCACTTAATTCTCTGTATTAAATCTTTCTTTCCTGCTTTAAATATTTAGATTTGTTTCTGAATAACATAGTAGCATGTCAGACTGTGAGTTGTTGCCCAATATCTATTCTTAACCTCTGTCCGTAATAGAGTTTCATCTGGTCACATGTGTATCCAATTAAAGACTGCCTTTCTCAGCCTCCCTTATCAAGAGTAATGACCATGTGTCTAAGTTCTAGATAATAGAATTTAAACAGATGTTATATTTGGTACTTCTGTTTTTCCTTAAAATGATAGAGCATAACAATACTCTGGCACCTTTCCTTCTTTCTGATCACGATGTGACAGCAGAGGTTGAAAAACTTACCTGAATCCAGAGGCAGAAGTCACGTGTTGAGAATGGTAGCTGCTCTGCCAGCAGTGAAGGAGCTACCCCTGAACTGTTTTATGACACAGACATTTCTATCTTGTTTCAAATGCTGGATTTTAGACTCTCTCTTTATTTTTTTGATAGCATCTTAATCTTTTATTTATTTATTTTTTTTGGTGAGGAAGATTCGTCCCAAGCTAACATCTGCTGCCAATCTTCCTCTTTTTGCTTGAGGAAGAGTGACCCTGAGCTAACATCTGTGCCTATCTTCCTCATTTTGTATGTGGGTTACCACCACAGCATGGCTTGATGAGTGGTGTATGTCTGCACCTGGGATCCGAACCCGCAAACCTTGACTGCCGAAGTGGAGCCTGCAAACTTAACCACTAGGCCACCGGACCGGCCCCAATCCCGTCTTAATCTTAAATAAAACATAATTTGGTTACTAGAAGTGGGATTATACCATAACGGAAAAAAAAATGATGCATTGGTATAATAGTTGGGTAGTGGGTGGCGAGAACACAGATATTGCAGGCTGGAAAGCCAATGATCCTTATGCCATGATAAAACACTTGGCAAAGTTGTCACTTGTAATCCTTAAAAAGGTAGACTACTTGCCAAAGGAACATGTAACCTCTGTGAACTGTTTGGAAAAACTCAGAACACTGAAAAAACACAGAATGTTTATCTATGTTGGCTGTTTCTCGTTGTGCAGAGTTCTGTGACAAGACGTACTTGGGCTGGTTATGAGAGGTGATTTTACAGAAACAGCTGTAGCAGCAAATAGGCCTCTGGTGTCCTCAAGTGCCCACATTAAAACTTCTCAGCTAATTGGGGTCCGTTCTAGTTTCAAAGGTTAGATTAAGGGTGATGCTTTCCTACCTAAACTAATATTTTCAAACAGCTTCAAAGTAGACACCTTTAAATTGAGGGAAAGCAAAAACGTGCTGAGCAAAGAGACCAGTAAGTATAAGAGGATAGTCTGCAAGCATAGAAACATTGACTAGACCTGATCTTTCGTTGTGGTTATTTGCCTGTGGCTCTGACTGTCAGTAACTAGACCAAAAGCATACTAAGTTTTTTAGGGATTGTATTGATCTGCAAAACCCAATGTGTGTTTGACATTTAAGGCATCTCCAGAAGCCTCCTAACTGGCCTTACAAAATATAGCCCACAAAATATGTGCAATCGCCAAGTAGGGAGTATTGTCCAATCCTCTCTTAGGAGATTATTATAAGGTAATCAAACACTTTTGCGAGTGAAAAGACACATATTTAGAACAAAGAAGTCATTCATTCCATATTGATATTACACCAGAACAATGCATATAAATCAGGACAGTCACAGACAAACCAGTCCTTATGGTAACAGCAATAATAGACAAAGAAAAATATCTCAAAGCAAGCAAACAGGAACCACACAGGACAAGAGACAAAGGAATTCCTCCCAGATAATATAATCAGGATTTATTTAAGGAAATTATTTCACTGCCAAGCCAGGGAATGTTTGAAAATCCTATCCAATAGGATTTGATCATGAAAAATGATAGCTGTGCTTTTCCTATTTTTCCGTTTTCTTGGAAGGCAGGCATGCTCACCACTATAACTCCAACACGGCACTCTCCTATTTTTTTGAATGGGAACTTGTAATACTAGGTGTACGTGTCTGTAGAGGGAGCAGGTAAGTGGAAGAAGTATACGCCTGGATGTTAGGCAGCAGGCTACAGGATGTGTCCCAGTATCCTTGTCCCCTCATATTTCCCAGCCCCCCTTTCAATGAGATGTGGGCAAGGTACTAGTTCTAGTCAGTGAAATGTGAAAAGAAGTGATGTGTGATTCTTCTAGCTGTGCTCTTAAAAGGATTGCATGTGCACCCTCCTGTCTGCTCCTCCTCCCTCAAACACTCACACACGTACGCACACCTAGGAGATGGTGATGAATAGAGTAGCTGCCTTAGAAATGGATACCTTGTACTGAGGATGGTAAAGCTGAATTGCTGGTTCTTATCATTACTTTAGATACAAAGAAGAGAGAGAAAACATGAGAGAGAAAATTCTGTCTTGTTTATACTGCTATATTTGGAGTATCTGTGTTACAGCGTTTAAATTAAGACTACATTAAGTACCACAGTATACGTTGATTCAAATGATTATTTTTCTTAAATTTCACTTATGTTACTTACAAAAATTGAATTATAAATTCAAACTGACTATTTCTAGGTGTATGTTCAAAATAAGAGTAGTACAAAGTATTTATATTCCATGAATTTAGAATAAAAATTTGATTGTTCTCAAATGATTATTTCCAGAGAATATTTACAATTAAGAATTTATCCATTGAATATTGATGACAGTAGTCATTAAATTAACTCTAATAAAGCTTCTACCACGGCTCACCTATTAGACTATTACAACTTTTCACATAGTTTGGTATAAAGCTGAGAAATATGGTTATACACGGACTACTTGACATATGATTTTATAAAGTCCAATTACCATTTTGAAAAAAACAAATTAAAATAATAACAACTGAAAAATTGTCTTATCATTAAGTGTATGCAAAATTAACGTTCAGAGTACAGAGTGCACAAAAAGAAATAGAGGATTGATTTTAAAAGGAATTCAGACTCTTTTTTTCTCAGCATAATAAGGTATGGTGAGAAAACCCCTCTACATTTAAGAAAAAATAAAAACAAAACCAAAACATATATTCCTCCTCTATCCCTAAATTTCTTGATTAAAGTAAATTGCTTGTGTTTCTCAAATCCCAAGACCAAAGGGCTTAATATGCCCTTTATCTCTGGCTCAGGTTTGTCTCTTTGGAGCAGCCTGAGAAAATTCTCACTGCCTTACGGCTAATAGGATTGCTACGGTGAGAGCAAAGCTGAAATATGAAGCCTGAGGGGTGGAGACAGAAGACAAAATTTGGCTGACTGTTCTTCTGAAAGTGAATGGAAATTAGTTGAAGTCGCTGTGTTGGTTTTGGCTAATTTTGTTTACTAATAGTTATATTTTACCAAACCATAGATAATTAGAATTTGAACATAAGGGATAGTGATGATCAAAGTGGAATTATATTGTGGGCATTTGGGAAATATATGAATTCTTTTAGGCCTTCAAGGATATCATGCCCTACAACTAGAGCATAGTGGCCACGGACATGAAGATGGCTAGTTTCCTTTGTGAGTCTATTTTCACCTTTCTGCGTTTAAGTTATCCAGATAAAACCCTTCTTAACATCTTCTCTTGTTCTTTTGAAATTGCATTGCTCTATATCTCAACAACTTGTGAGGCATTTGTTTCTTTCTACCTAGTATTATAACGTGTATATATGTGTTTTCACGCTCCTGCTGTACTGTAGAGTCTGTGTTTTATTCACATTCTCTTGCTTTTTGAACATAATAAGCATCAGTACATTCATTTTAAGAATTCATTGTCAATATCTTGATCCTACTTCTGGGCCTTTTTGTATTTTCTTACCCTGACTGTATTATATCTATTAACTACACGCATTCATAAAAAAGTTTTTTTTTCAATTATTGACACATTCCTTTATTCATTTTGTTGCCCTATGGAGCCAAAATTAATACAGAAAAGCAGGAAATTCTTCTTCTATCCCCTAAAAGTTTTTAGCAAAACTTTTAAAAATATCCCCCCCTTTTTTCTATTATCTTGTTTGAATATAATCTTTTTTTTGAGGCAAAATTTACATACAATGAAATGTATAGACCTTAAGTGCACAGTTTGATGAGTTTTGAAAAATGCATAGACTTGTGTAACCAGAGCCCTGTCAAAATATAGGGCATTTCCATCATCCCAGGGGAAGTTGCATCATGCCCCCTTGAAAACAATTCCCACCTTTCCTTCCAGCCACAACTACTGCCCTAAATTCTATCACCATATTAGTTCCACCTTTATAGATCTTCTAGATTATGCCAGAAGACTGTGAAGGGTCTTTAATTTTGCTCTGGCAGGCAAGTGACTTGACTTATGTCTCAACTTGATCATTCTGGGCTTGTTTACAGTAGGGGGACAGACCAGTGCTGCTCCTAAGTCCTGGCAACTCTGGAGTTTCAACTGAATTTTTAGGCTGTTCAACATGGTCTCTGCCTTCCGGCTGGTGAGGTCTATAACGTATTCTAGCACTGCCACGCCCAGAGTCTCTGGGGTTTATAAATGTACAGTAGCAGTATGCCAGGCCTGTGGAGACTCTCTCTACGCACACACAGCTTAGAATTTACACAAAGACTCGAGGGAACACTTACGCAGATTTGTGGAGTTCTTTGTCCAGCTGCCTTCTCTCTGGTACACTTCCCTGCAAATAACAGCTACCTTGGTGGCCCAAAACTCCAATCTTTGTTTCTTCTACTCAGGGAGATTGCTGTTCTGTGTTTGGCTCCACTTCTTAAATTGGAAAGTGATTCCTAGCAGAAAACCAGGATGAATGTTAACATCATTTTGTGTATTTCTTTTCTCTCGATGATCACAACCTTGAGTTCTCTCTTTTCCAATTTTGTCCAGTTTTGTAGTTATTTGCAGTAGCATTGTAAATCTGATGAACATTACTCTACCATGACCAGAACTGAAAGTCCCATGTCAGGTTAATTTTTACTTACATTTTTTTTTTTAACATCTCATCTTAATTGATCAGCCAACCAAGGAAGAATAAGAATGCGTTCCATATCAATATTTTTTGGTTGTTTTAGGATCACATAAAATAAACTTGGAAAAAGATAGCTCTCTTCACAAATGATGTAACTTCAGAGTAATTAAAATCTTAACTCTTCAATATAATTAAAATTGTAACTTTTCATAGACATATACACTATAGGTAACATTGACTTAAGTAAAGAAAGAGAATGCAATTCTGAAAAATAATATAATTTGGGGGCTAATATACACTCTTATCAATTTTTCTCAAGCTTTTCCTATAAAGTACCCTATTGGCAAAAGAGTTTGTAATGGTCCATAGCAAGCATAAAATTTATTTAAGATATTATATTTTATTTTAAAATTGTATGCATACAGTACATAATTATGTTGAGTTTAATTAAAATATAATATTCCCTCCTCACTTCAATTTTTGAGCAAAATTGAGAGTCAGGAATTTGCACTGTATTATTATTATAGCTTCAGCTGCAGCCTGTACATAAGTAGTTGTACTTGCTTAGAGAATTGTAATAATGTATGTCTATATTTGCCTGAGAACTGGAAACATTCCAAATGTTAATATTTGGAAGAGTTGTGTTTCATAGCTTTTTAACTGAATGTTCCCAATATCTATTTTCTGGGAAAAACTCTAATTTAGGACAAATTTATAGAATAATAAATGTAATTTACATATTTTAATGTAATTGAGTAGAGTTCATTATATTCAGAGATGGATTATTAGTAGAGATGTTAATATTGCCAAAGTGTCACAGGTAATTTTGGTACCCTCAGTCTTCTTCCCTTAAGATAAATTACTGGTTTAATTTGCAAGCATCTTCTCAAATCCTTACAAATGGATGTGGTGTGTATATTTCTACAATGCATTGTGAATTGAGACTACAGAGAAGTTGTAATTTAACTAAGCCCAAAAGATGATTAATTTTGAATAATCCAAACATTTTTGTTACATCTTTCAAGAAAGACAGATTTAATATAACAACATGAATATTCAGATATTTAAGAGGGGGATTCTATTCTTGATCACAACAGCTATTTTAAACTATGGAGCATCTTAAAGTTAATTACCCAAAAGTAAGATGATGCATTCATGATACAAATGCTGCACAAAATGCATTTCACACGATGTATTTCAAATATACTTTCTAGGCAGCCTGCAGTATTGTCACATATTTACAGTAATATTAGAGATGCTTTTTTTGGTTTGTGTGATATAACAACTGGAAAACGACAATACTTAAATAGACAAATAGCTCTCTGGATAACAATGACTATGACAAAAACTTCAATTCTTTCAGAAAATTATTGCGTAGTTTAAAGGGACTTTGACGTTCTAAATATAGTTTTCCTTTGACCATTGAATAAGTTCTTATTGCTGATAGAAATAAATAAATGTGCTGGAAATGTTGATAATCTGAAGCAAGATCACAAATGTTCCCAATCTGTCTCTGCATAGAAAATAGATCAATTTACTGTAGTCAAACTTTATTGCCTCAATAATGCCACATACGTTTTCACTAGGCAAAGATTTCTAAGAATTCTATTTAGAAAATTCAAGAATTAACAGAATTCTTTCTTCCCTGAAGAAATTCTCTTTTTATGTATCTTCTAATTTTGTACTCTTTTTTCAGCTTCTCCATATGCTTATTACAGGCCTAGGTTTTTATAATTTCAGATATGTTCTTAATAATCACTGAGAGACCACAAATTTCCATAGTTACTTATCTTATTTTCCTTATATTTTGCATATAATACAATTGTATGGCATCAAATGTTATTCAAAACATTTATAAACGACCTTTATTGAAAGTCAGAACAGAATCTGGTATACTCTTATGTAAAACTGGCTTACTTTTCTAACATGTCTTGTTATGTTTTTGTCTGTTTTGTTTTAAGTCTGCACTATCTAAACTGTTGTGCTGCTAATTTTCCCAGACAATGTTAGGTCATGTACATAGAAAAATATTTAGAGTTTTAAATGCTATCAAAGAAAGGGCAGCAGGACATTTATTTGATGTGAATACCCACTCTGTGTTCCAGAATTTCAGTTAACTTGAATGTTAATGAATGCACCTCTGCTGTGTCTCAGGTGGAAGCAAACCTGGCTTTCTAACTATTCTAGAGCACCACCTTCTGGACATGAAATGCTTCTCTAAATGTCAAGAAGCAGCTCATTGTGATTCTGGTAGAATTATGACTTGGTACTGAGAAAAATCATGAGTCATGAGAAATATATGTTCCTTTCAAGCAAATGTTATATTTCCTGCCCCCCCCTTTGGGGATTAGAGTTAAAGAAGACACTGATGTGTGGCGAATGCAGAATAAGTAAAAATAATTTTTTGACTGCTATGTTAGAAATAAAATTCTGTCAATTTTACTATTTTCCCTTTTTAAAACTGAATAAAAAAGTTATGCTTCCCTAATATATGGCATTTTTACATCTAGTAATAGTATATAGAAATATTCAACACCATTGTTAACACGATTAAGGACAAGCTAAGCCTTAGCAGTTCCAGTTAATAATATATTCTAAGGCTAATTAATGAACATACATTTTGTTTGCCATAAGACACAAGATAATCAGCCTTTTTTCTGTCTAATGCTAACTTCATCAAGTTAGTTAAACTTGTAATTAGCTAGAATTCAGATTTAAGTCCAGGGCAAGCCACCTCCAAGAAAATAATAGTTTCACTATGATAATATTAAAAGGATTTTAAAGCAACTATTGGTGTTGCTGAGGTTTCACTTTTCAATAAAAATCAGCTGAAGGTTTTTAAATTTCTAATTCCTGTTTTAATTTCTAATTCTGGCCACTTGAAGACTGTAGATATACAGTCTAGCTACATAATCTTAAGTGTATCTCATAGACATTTGGCTAAATTTGGAAGGAGCAAATTTATTGTATATGAACAACTACTCCTGTCCATGGCAGATACTGCTAATTGATCTTGGCTCTATTTCTCACTAATCTAGAAAATATTATACACAATACTTTCCTACAAACAGTTATTCTTAATAGAATAAAGCTCATTTATGAAATGAAGCTTACCAGAACCACAAGACGGATGAAAAGGAAAATACTTGTAGTGCAAGTGGGAGAAAAAGACGAACAAGAGTAATATTAATTTTAAGGGAAAAGTGGGAAGATAGTTGCTTTATTGATATAATTTAAGTTGGCAAATAGGGCTGATAGTCTCAAACTATCTTCAATTAAATTGCACCATTATATAGATATTCATTCTTTGAAAGTAATTCTTACACAACAGGAAATACCACAAAAAGGTCAAAAACATAATATTATACCAGTCATTAGCAATTTTATCATATTTATTTCTAAAAAAAATCGGTCACTTTAGGAACATCTTTTCTTGGGGGGAGTGGGAGAAAGAGAGGCAGACCAAATTGTTGAGCACACGTGCAGTCTAAAGAGAGCAAAAGCCAAAGCAAGAGAAAATGACAGATTGATTACTTTGTCTAGGAAGAAATCCAACAACCTTCAAGCTATTAGGTGCCAGATACTGTTTTGTGTGCTCAGGTTACAGAGAATATGTGCCGGAGTCCTAATGACACAAAGCACCTCGTCAGATCAGAGAGATTTACGTAAAAGGAAGTGGTTGGAACAACTTCACTGAATTCATTATGATGCCTGCAAGAAATACAGAAGAAAAAAATTAAGAACTTGCAAATAAAACAAAATTCCCTTGAGAAATAAATTTAAAACCAATACAGAATGGGTCTGAGCAGAGAGAAGATAAATCACCTCAAAGAGATACGACAAGAGCAAGACATGCCACAAAGTATTGCCTTTATATCTAATATATGACCTTGATATGTAAAAAGAGTATGTTAATCTTAAGGGTGATTGGTCAGAAATAGAAACATACAAAAAGCAGCCATGGAATCGGAGTTGAGGGAACCTATCCAAATACTGCCCATGGGAATCAGTAAAGCTTATTTTGGTTTCAAGTTGATTTAGGAGCAGAGGGAGGAAAGAGAGAGAATTTACAGGTTTATATACTTTAAAAATTAAGGGGTAGAGTTGACTTCAGACACTGCTCGATCTAAGAATTCAATACTATCATCAGGACTTGGTCTTCCTTCCTGTGTCACCTCTGCTTTCCTCTGTGTTGGCTCCATTCTCTGGTGCCCTTGATAGCTCTCAGGTACCACTTCCATAGCTGACAAACCAGGAAGTTCTGCTTCCCAGCAATTCTCACTGATTTGAATCTCACTGATTCCAATTGTCTGGGCTCCCCCTCCCAATAGATGTTGGGCATGCAACAAAAGAGATGTCCACACATCTTGGGAGAAGAAACTGGAGACTTTCTAGTATTACAATTCCATAGTCTAAACCTGAGTTGCCTGGATCTCTAGTTCTGGGAGATATCAGATGTTCAGCCTCCCTCCCCTGCCACAAAAAAGTCTATTTGGGAAACGCAGCTTATGAGATTTCCCTCTGAGACATCAAGAATGAACACTGGCATGTTAAAAGCTCTGAGAAGTCCTTCAGTGTGGAAGCAAATTTCTAGAATTTATTGAGTACTCATTATGTTTTACACAGCATGTCATTTTTCTTCATCAGCCCGTTGTGATATGATTTGGGAAATTCTGGGATAGATGATCTCCAACATAAAAATAAATGATTCTCATCATCTTAGTCTATTGCCATTAAATATTCAAATTATAATATTCCTCTTTTTCTGCTTCAGAGTCTGCCAAGCAAACAACTGATTATAATTTGAGTTTCTATATACGTCAGCCTGTGGGGAGAGAATGTCCTAGTTTTGACCACGAGAGAATTCCAATCTGCATGACAGTCATCTTGCTAATGGTAAATTATGAAATTGGACTCTGTTTTATACATCAATGATATAACAGAATGCTGCAAAAGTATTCAGATGAAACCTAACAATTTTATGATATAAAATTGAAACATAAGTAAATCTTCTACTATCGAGTAGGTTTCTTTTCAATGTTTAATTATATTACACTGACATCAAAAAATGTAAAATGCAGATGCTAACTTTAAGTTAAAATGGGAATTCATTGGAAATAAGAGGTAATAAAACATAAAGAAAAGCACTGTAGTTGTTGAGTAAGAAATACTGCCATTGAACTATATATTACAGAATATGCCCTTTTTTCTTTTTCCATAAGCGTTTTCCTAATTTTTTGGATCACAGTACCTCCCCAATCAATTATCTTAAAGTACAGCTGCCCATTTAATCTCTTATAGTACTGTTCAGTTCACATGTTTTATCATTTGATCCTCACAAAAATCTGTTAAAAAGGCTAAGCAAATGAAATACATCCCCTTCATAGTTGCAGAATTAATTGAGAGCCAAAAGGAATATAGGACTTGCCTGAGTACACACAGAAAACCTATAAATCCGGAAATCTTATCCAGATCTTTGACCTCAAAAGGAATCTTTTATAATAATCTACTTTGTTAAATAAAAAAAAAAAAGAAACTGTGCTTTCTTCCTTCCCAGACACCATCAATATTATGTATTATCTAAGCTACATACTTTGCATACAACTCCATATTGCCATACATTGTTTCTGAATTCTTTTTAAAATTAGCGTTTACCATTACAAAGTTATCGTAAGTGTCCTAGCACAGGACTGTGTCTTTTCCTTAGTTTTCCTCCATAGCTCTACGCAACTGATAACGTTTTAGCAGTGCTCAAGATGTACCTCATCAAATAATGGCTGGGAAGCCCAGTGCTTTCCCGATTTGGTTAACACTTGACTTTAAAACCACTTGTAGAAAGATAATGTAAGATGTCAGAAAAAATAATCTGATTCATAAGTCTACTGGATTAAGGTAGTTCTGAGACTCAGAAATCAGATATGACGTAAGTTCAGAATTCCGCTAAAAGTAACAAAGTTTATGCCTACCAAATTCTCTATTTGATCATACCATTAGCAATCTACCAAGGAGCTCCAGAATTCCAATTTGTTATACTGCCTAATGTATTATAATCTATAAAGTCTCTTCCTACTAAGGGTTTGACCAAGGCTGATTATACTGGAATTTTGTTAGGTTTCTTTTATTTTCTTTTTAGGCTCTGTTATTAATTTCCGATTATCTTGTTATCTCTATTGACTGGCAATTAGTTTTCTATTTTGTTATATACTATGGAATTTGGGGGAAAAAAATCTTTTTCTTCCAGATATTTTCTTTAGCAGATAAAGTTATTTTGCTTGATTCTATATCTTTAATTTACCAAGGTCACTTTGACAGCTGATATTCTTCTATCACTATTTTTATGCTAAACTCTTGCAATAGAGCTTCTGTGTCTCATAGTTATTATCACACTGTACCTTGAACTATAATTGCCACTTTGTTCTCTCCTACTGAACATAAATTTTGAAAGCAGGGATTCAGTCATAATTTTCTTGATGTTTCTTTTGTTTACAGTAATATCTAGCACAAACATACTCAGAATGTTTAAAACATTAATGAGTTTATAAGCATCCTTTAAATATTATCAAAATGACAGATTCAGTGTAAAGCCCAGTGTTACATTTAGAGTTTCTGAATTTGAAATTCTATTTGAAAATCTAGAACCACAGGAAATGGCTATATGCGTTAAAAATGAAAGTTAGTTTCATAAAGTAGAAGGTGAAAAAATCCAAAGTGTTTGCTCTGTAATAAGGACTTCATTATCTTACCACTGGTCTCTTGAGAGTTCAGTACTCCTTCTTACTAATTACTATTTTTCAACTGAACACTCTCCTTGTGACTAAAATGTCTATAGTTATCTGTGTTTTTAAAGTTTCTATTTTACCCCTTTCTTTCTCTGAATTTAAATTCTTCTTTGGACCAGGTGGAAGCCAAATACTGACCTGGACCATATCATTTAACCATTCTGGGTTTTACAGTCTCGTATCTAAAAGAAGAGTTTCAGACCAAGATCCTCAACAATTAAATGATTATACTAAGTATTCTTCCTTTATCCTACTCTCTGAACAATTGTTATCGGAAAAACTATCCCAGAAATTTACAAAAACATACATTGAAGAAAACTTTGCTTATGAGAATTCTAACTCCATTTATCAATTAATAATTTTTACAATTATTCAGGCATTTGTATGATTGTATAAATACAGAGAATATTGCACAACACACTGTACATTTGTATTACTTACCTTATATTTTCTTCTTTATTTTAAATTTTATTTCTCTCGCCACTAGAAATGCAAGCAAGGTGAGCTCAGAAGCTCGTTTCATGTTTAATGATTCACTACAACACTGTGAAAGGAGTTCTGTTCACACTTGACCTTATCTTATCAGTTGCTGCAAATAAAATTACATGTTCCTATGCTTTGTTTGAGCACCTTCAGTGGCTGGCATGACAACTATCAAAATTATTTTCTCCAATCTCTTCTGTTAACACTGACTATTGACACATTTAATTTATGCAACTAAATGGTTACCACTAATAATCTAGTTGTTTAATCCTCCTTCTTTCACTAACTCCCATGGACAAGGGCATCAAGGCTGTAAAAGGACTTTTATAAACTTCTCTTAGAATTTTATTGTTCTTTGAGATTCTTACTTTCTTTTCCTGTCACTCATATAAAATCTAAAAGTTGCATAAATGATTTAGTGGAGTTGGAATTAAAGGTGTATGTTGTAGCTTTGTAAAATACTTCAGTATACTATCAACATTAGACTGACTTGTCTTTTAAAGAATGGGGTTAAGTCTAATGGAGCAATTCTCAGAACTTTTTGATCTCAAGAAGCTTTTATCCTCTTAAAGATAAAAAACACTAAATAGCTTTTGTTCATATAGGTTATATCTATTAGGATTTACCATATTGGAAATTAAATTGGAGAAACGTTTAAAATATATGTATAAATTAATTTTTTTCTCTACGTTTATTTTTCCAAGCTTATTGAGATAAATTGACATACAGCATTGAGCAAGTTTAAGGTGTACAATGTGTTGATTAAATACACTTATATGTGCAAATGATTACCACCATTGTGTTAGTTAACACCTGTATCACATCACTTAGTTACTACTTATTTTCTAAAATGAGAAAATTTAAGATCTACTCTCTTAGCAACTTTCAAGTATATAATACAGAATTATTAACTATAATCATTATGGTCTACATTAGATCCTAGAACGTATTAATCTTATGACTGGAAGCTTGTACTCTTTGACCAACATCTCCATCTTTCCCCCACCTCTCAGCCCTGGGAACTACCATTCCACTCTGTTTCCATGAGTTCAGTTTTTTTTAGATTCAACATATAAGTGAGATCATATAGTTTTTGTCTTTCTCTGTCTGACATTTTATTTAGCCTAATGCCCTCAAGGCCCGTTCATGTTGTTGCAAAAGGCAGGATTTCCTTTATTCTCATGGCTGAATAATATTCCATTGTACATATATACCATATCTTCTTTATCCATTAGTTCATTGATGGACACTTAGATTGTTCCCATTTCTTGGCTACAAAAGGGAAGTGCAGATATCTCTTCAAGATACTGTTTTCATTTTCTTTGGATCCACCCAGACATGAATTGTATGGTAGTTCTGTTTTTAGGTTTTTGAGCAACCTCCATACTGTTCTCCACAGTGGTTGCACCAAGTTACATTCCCACCAACAGTGCACAAGTGTTCCCTTTTCTCCACGTCCTCACCAACACTTCTTATCCTTTGTATTTTCAATAATAGCCATTTTCACTGATGTGAGGTGACATCTTATTGTGGTTTTGATTTGCATTACCTTGATGATTAGTGACGTCGAATATCTTTTCATTTACCTGTTGGCTCTTTGTCTATCTTTAGAAAAATGTTTATTCATATCCTCTGCCCATTTTTTAATTGGATTTTTTTTACTATTGAGTTGTATGAGTTCTTTATATATTTTAGATAACAACCCCTTATCAGATATATAATTTGAAAATATTTTTTCCCATTTTGTAGGTTGCCTTTTTTGTTTTGTCAATGGTTTCCTTTGCTGGGAAGAAGCTTTTTAATTTGATGTGTTCCTGCTTGTTTATTTTTGCTTTTGTTGCCTTTGTTTTCAGTGTCAAATCCAAACAATCATTGGCAAGACCTGTGTCAAGAAGGTTTTTCCCCATGTTTTCTCCTAGGAGTTTTATGGTTTCAAGTCTTACATTCAAGTCTCTTATCCATTTTGTTTCTTTTCTTTTCTTTTTTTTTTGAAGGAGATTAGTCCTGAGCTAACATCTGTTGCCAATCCTCCTCTTTTTTGCTGAGGACGATTGGCCCTGGGCTAACATCCGTGCCCATCTTTGTCTACTTTATATGGGTCCCCTGCCACAGCATGGCTTTGATAAGAGGTGCGTAGGTCCACGCCCGGGATCCAAACCTGCAAACCCCAGGCCACTGAAGCCGAGTGTGCTAACTTAACTGCTATGCCACTGGGCTGGCCCCTTTTTATACACTTTGAGTTGATTTTTGTGTATGGTGTAAGAGGGGTCTAGTTTCAGACTTTTGCATGTGGTTATCCAGTTTTCCCAACATCATTTATTGAAAAGACTGTCCTTTCCCCATTGTATAGTCTTGGCTCCTTTGTTGTAAATTAATTGACTATACATACATGGGTTTATCTGGGCTCTCCATTCTGTTCCATTGATCTATGTGTCTGTTTTTATGCCAATACCATACTATTTTCATTACTATGCCTTTGTAATGTAGTTTGAAATCAGGAAATGTGATGCCTCTAGCTTTGTTCTTCTTTCTTAAGATTGCTTAAGGCTATTCAGAGTCTTTTTTGTTTCCACACAAATTTTAGGATTGATTTTTCTATTTCTGTGAAAAATGCCATTGGAATTTTGATAGGGATTGTATTGAATCTGTAGATCACTTTGGATAGTATGGACATATTAACAATATTAATTTTTTTTTATGATTTTCAGTGTACAGATCATTCACCTCCTTGGTTAAATTTATCCCCAAGTATTTTATTATTTTTGATGTTATTGTAAATGGGATTTTTTTCTTAATTTCTCTTTCTGGTAATTTGTTGTTAGTGTACAGAAATGCAACTAATTTTTTATATTGATTTTGCATCCTGCAAATTTACAAAATTTGTTTCTTTGTTCTTACAGTTTTTTTGTGCAGTCTTTGGGTCTTCTAAATATAATATCATGTCATCTGCAATTAGAAATAATTTTACTTCTTCCTTTCCAATTTGGATGCCTTTTATTTCTTTTTCTCACCTAGTTGCTCTGGCTAGGACTTCTAGGACTGTGTTGAATAAAAGCGGCAAGAGTGGGCATCCTTGTCTTGTTCCTGATCCTAGAAGAAGGCTTTAAGCTTTCCACCTTTGAGTAAGATTTTAACTGTAGGCTTGTCATATACGGGCCTTTATTATGTTGAAGTATGTTCACTCTATACCCAGTTTGTTGAGAGTTTTTATCATGAATAGATGTTGAACTTTTTCAAATGCTTTTTCTGCATCTATTGAGATGGTCATATGATTTTTATCCTTCATTTTGTTAATGTGCTGTATCACATTGATTGATGTGGATGTTGAACCATCTTTGCATCCTTGGACTAACTCCCATTTGATTGTGGTGTACGATCCTTTTAATGTACTATTGAATTTGATTTGCTAATATTTTGCTGAGGATTTTTGCATCTATGTTCATCAGGGATATTGGCCTGTAATTTACTTCTCTTGTAGTGTCCTTATCTGCCTTTGGTGTCAGGGTAGTACTGGTCTCATAAAATGAGTTTGGAAATGTTCCCTCTTCCTCTATTTTTTGGAAAAATTTGAGAAGGATTGGTATTAATTCTTCTTTAAATGTTTGGTAGAATTTACCAGTGAAGCCATCTGGTGGGAACTTTTTTTTGTTGGGAAGTTTTTGATTACTGATTTAATCTCCTTAGTAGTAATTGGTCTGTTCAGATTTTCTATTTCTTCCTAATTCAGTCTTGGTAGGTTGCATGTTTCTAGGAATTTATCCATTTCTTCTAGGTTGTCCAGTTTGTTGGTGTATAATTGATCATAGTAGTCTCTTATGATATTTTATATTGTCATGGTGTCAGTTGCAAATATATTAATTTATTTTAAAACAACAATAATAAACTACTATGTGACAAAATAAATAACACATTTTAATTAAAAAATATTATCTAAAAACAAAACAATGAGAAAAGTGGCATTTTTTCAAAACTTTTTAGTGTCTGCTTTAATAGAAGACAGATTTTGATAAATTCTTCTGCATTCAATTTGTTGTGATATATTGTTTTGAATCAGGCCTCCTTAAAATATGTAGCTGGAAAGGGAGAAATATTTTACTATTCTTTTCAAATCAATGTGGATATTGTTCTTTGATACTACACCAAAACTCATCAAGTGATAGTGTTCTAAATGTTAGTGCAGTATGGAATCTGAAACCACGTTAATGATCCTTTCACATGTTGTTACATTAAAACTCATGGTTTTATCTTGCAATGGATCTTTTACCCATGCATGATTTTTTAACATCAAGCATTGTTTATTTGATTTACTGAGTTATGCATCTGTTGCAAATGTTGACAGATTTCATTATACAATATCCAAAACAAATCATATTTGTTAATAGCACTATTGACCTAAGTTTAAGAATTGGGAACATAGAAAGCTCAGAGTGGTGGGTAATGTTTTCAAAATTTAAAGTTTTGTTTCAAAGATTTAATTTTGTTATTGGCAACAAATAGTTCTTTTCTTTGAAATGATAAGTATACTCCATTCATTTTTGAGAATACCAAATACCCAATACCTAAGTTCGAATAGCCATAGTTTCTCTAGCCATAGTCATTCCTATATGTAAAAATGGTGTTCCTTGTAAAGAGGGATAGTTAGCTTTCAGTTCAAACAATTGCATATTTGCTTTTCCTGAAGATAATCATTATACTTTGATAAATAACAAACATGCTTTATGTGTAATTCTCATTTAATTATACAGAGTATTAAAATAACTTGCATTTAAGATTGAGATTTTATAAAAATAATAATTATACACATTCATCAGATTTTATAAAAAATGCTTTTTACTGATTTCATTCTTAATGAATCTGACTTTTTTACATTTCCTGTGTGCCAATGAAGAACAAAATAACTACTAGAACAATTTAGTGCCACTTCCTTGATTTGTTATAGAAGTTTTACCCACACTTGCTTTTGTACCATCAATGTAAATGTCAACAAAGTGAAAAAGGAAAATAATGTCTTGTATTTTTTGAAATTATTTTGACCTCATGGATCTCTTCAAAGAGTGTTTGGGATCCCCAGGTTTATAGATGACAGTTTGAGAACCACTGGTCTGGTGAAAAGAGCTTCCATCCAGAGTAAGGAGACCCAATGGATAGCTCAGCTTTGCTAGCATTATTTTGTAATTTGAGACAAATTTCTTAAACACTTAACCTCCTAATCCTAGTTTCTTCATCTATAAAGTCTATAAAAATTAAAAGGTTAGTTGTTATTCACATCCCTCAGAAAACTAACATATTGTGATGTTATTAGAAAATATGTATGTGTATATATATGTCATAATATATACATATGATCTGGGTCTCATTAGAGCTAACTAAATGAGTGATTTATCCCACCCAGGGATAAAATGTGATAAAATTTCACATGCTTAATTAGTGAAGCTCACCTTTTTTTGTTAAAACATAGTAGTAGATATGACTGATAATTCCAAAAAATTGCATGAAAGTTGGGCAGTGTGAATTTTTTATATCTACATGTTAAGTTTACATTATTTCAATAGTGATAGTTAGAAATGGAATTATATTAGGGTAGAGTGCTATTTTTCCATTTTTGTTTAATTAAAAATTCAATTGGAGAAATCTATTCTTAAAATACATTAAAATCTTGCTTTTAAAAAGTAGTAATAGCTTTTCCAAATTAATTGAATTATTTTACTAAGTAAGGATAATCACTAAAAAGAATTCCTAAAACTTCTGTCTTTGTTAACAATGCACCTGTTCCCTTCTCTTTATAGATCTAGGTAATAATCATCATTTTCCCCCTTTCTAGATTATTGTAAAACACACATTGACTCAGCAGCAACATTTGGAGACCTTTTTATCACTTTATAGAGCTATAATTAGTGTTGATGAGTAAAACTAGCTTGAACTCCCAACATATACCTTGTGAATATACAAAACTCTGCAATATTTCTCTAAATATTGATATTTTCATACTCTTCCACTTTAGAAGTCCTGCTGTTACAGTGCTCTCTCTATTCTGTACCATGACAACCAGATATGTGTGAGCAGCTTCTCACTCTCCATTAAAACTCACTCACATCAAGTATTATTAGTGTAGTAAATTACAGCAACAAAACTCTTTCCTTAAACTTGCCATTTAAACTAATGCAAAAACCTCTCCCTTATCCTCAAAACAATTGGAACTGCTGAATAATGCGGATTGCTAATCTGAGTTCTTAAGAAAGATGAGAAACTCCCAGCAGCATACACAGAGAGGGGACAAAAACTAGGATTAAAAGCACAAGCTGACTTTGTGATTGGTTTGGGGGCTGTGAGTTTGAACCGACTTTTGCAATAAATCTTGAACATATGAAACGCTGCCCAATAGGTGAAAGAGGTATTGGACATAATCTGACCACCAGTTTTTGGAGAAAATAAAACCAAAACTTTTCCCTATTAGGTAAGAAAAAATGTCTCCTTGTGAGAAATGAAGACCTGAGGTCTGTACCTCAAATGAAATGGAGTATGAGTACAACACACGGTGAGAAGTCCCCCACCCAAAAGACTAGCAAAGCAGTTGTCCTGGTCCAGAGATACCCTTGGAAACCCATAGCACCACTCTAGAGCCACCCTCTTACAATCCAGGCTGGATGGATCAATCAGGAAAAAATACAAGCCTCACAGAAGAGGAGCTTGCAATTAAAAATAAATCACAGGAGAAATGAATGAAAAAAGTATCATGAATGAATCATCAGTTCCAAAGAAAAAAAAAAAGAAGCCAAATTTTTGAGAAAATAGAACTAAATCAAAATAATAAATCTAATATGCTTAAAATGACTACAGTAATAATGGAAAGCATAAACACTATGAAGATAGAACAAAGTACTATAAGGATAGACCAATAAAAATAGTAAAGGTAGAAAATTTTAGAAAAGACACATATCTGGAAAGACTAGATTTTAAAAAGAATAAAAATATCTATGTTTTAAATTTAAAGAAAAAAGAATTGAAAAAATAAACACTTATTGAATGGATTAAACAGCATATTAAATTCAGCTAAAGCAATTATTAGCAATTGGGAAGGTAGTTGTGAGGGAATTGCCCAGAACAGCAGCACATATGTATAAAAAAATGAAAAATTTGAGACAGTTAAGAGACATGAAATTATATCTCATAGGAGCTTATAGGACTCCTTTACAGTTCTTAAGAATGAATAGAGAAGTTTTAAGACAGAAAATTTTCAAAAATATAATGCCAAATCTTTCCCAGACTTGATGAAAAGTAAGAACGTTTGCTTTGAAAAAGCAAATCAGGTGTTAAGTAATATAAATAAAAATAAATCCAGATTTATAGAATACAAAAATAGAAGAAAAATAATCTTAAATAAAATAAAAATCAACTGACAGAAGACTTCTAGAAAGCAACAAAATAAGCCACATAATTAATGAAATAATATATTCAAATTGCTGAGGGAAAATAATAGAAAATTTAAAGTTTTATACCAAATTAAATTAGCTTTCTAGAATTAGGGAAAAAATAAGGGCATTTTCAAGAACACGTGAGGGAATATACTACCCAAATACTGTCACCAAAAGAAATATTAATGTATATGCTGCAGGAAGAAGAAAACTGTTAGGTAGGCAGGAAGAGTAGCATGCAAAAAAAAAAAAAGGGGAGAAGAAATTAGTAATATTCACATTGTCTACACAAAATAACCAATAACCATTCTATAGATAAGAGAGATAAGGTGAGTTTTACTTGAGCCAGAGTGAGAATTATAACCCAGGAAGGCCTTTTTCAGAAAGGAAGAAAGCATTCTGGAGAAGCATGATTTTTAGTACAGTCTTATACCTTTTTTAAAAAAAGAACATACATTAAACACACCCAGAATACATATTCATCAAAGTTTGAAAGAGCTGTTCAGTTGCAAATTAGCAGGTCAACATGATCCTGATGTCAGGAAAAGGACTAATATGGGTGTCACCAATAGAGCATAGGAGGGTAAGTATGCATGCTAATCTTGAGAGTGCATTCTTTAATGGTTAAAGCAGATGTACAATGTATGTTTGATAGGCCATAAGTCAGGCTTCTTTAGTTTAAGCTCAATCAGTTTTGAACCCAAATAGTTACCACATATACCTCAATATGTGAAAAATCTCTTGTCAACATCTATATGAGTAAACATTGGCTGTGAAAAATAATAATAATGTGACCGATTTGGGGTGTTTTAAAGACAAGGTAAAATAATATAATAGATAAAAATCAAATAAAAGATGGGAGGGTGATCAGAGTTAAAGTTTGGTATTAGGGTGGAGTGACGGATTCTTTGTAGACTTTGTTAAGTCATGTAAATGTCATCCAGGGAAGTCCCTAAAACATTTTCCATGTCTAATGCTTTGTTTTTAAGCTGTACTTGCTTATAGGAAACAAGGCCAGGTGGCCAAACTGCAGAACGGGTCCAAACCAGAAAGGTCTAAGATGGTGATGGTGTGCCAAGCACAAAAAGAAATGTGTGCAAAAGGTGCCGTGTGCAAAAAGGGAAGATCTGCACGTGTCCCAAATGCCCCTGCCTGGAGCAATGATATGGAGACCCCTCCCCATTCACATCCCATAAGAACCCTGCTCACCTTCCCTTCAAGGAGAAGGTGTTTTAGAGCATGATCTCTGCCACCTCCATTCATTGATCAACGAATCAAGTTTCTGCTCTGCTATTGCTAACCCAGTCTCGTTCTATTGGCAGGAGCAGCTCTGAGCAAAAGGACACACTTGTGGGTCACCTATCCCTCAGGGCTCAGTAACATATACATGCAAAATTTTTTTACTGTGATTCTTGATTAAATAGAAATAACGTGTATTTTTCAACCAGTAAAATGGAATAAAGAAAAATCAAGTAAAATAAGAGAAGAAAGAAAAGGGGTGGACTAGGAAAAAAAAATTGTTTTTAAAGCACTGTAAATAGCTTTGAAGCATGGCAAGTACAAAATAAAATGTAAAAATGAATCCAAATATGTTGATAATTATGATAAATAACAAAGGAAGAAACTTTCCAGTTATAAGACAAAGACTTTGGTTTGGATTAAAATACAAAGGTATCCAGTTAAATAATTTATGAAAGACATCATGAAATTCTTTCAAAACAAATATCTTTTGAGATCCTATTATGTATGAGGCATTGTTCTAGATGTTTTAGTAGTCACTGAATCAAACATAGAAACATTCCTGTCCTCATGAAATTCAATTTCTAGTGGGAAAGAGAAAATAAACAGTAAATAAGTACATTATATAAAAGATAAAAAATATGAACTGTGGAAGATATTACAAAACAGAAGGTTTAAAGTAAATAATATAAAAAGATATGCTGGCAGATATTTAGCAAAAGAAAATTGTGATATCTATATTAATATGAGAAAAATAAACTGAAGGCAAAATAATTATTAGCGAATGAAGATATTCTATAGATATGATACAAAAATTCAGCAGACACATAAAAATCTCTAACCTGAACATACCTAGCAACATAACTTCAAAACTTGCAGAGCTAAAGTTAAAATAGTTAAAATGAGATATTTAAAAAGCCATAATAATATTTTGAGATTTTAACCCAACTCTTAAAACATTGCTAAAGCAAACAAGCAATAGAAGGACATAGAATATTTGAACAACAACCGTGAAAACAAGTTTGATCAAATGGACATGCCTCCAACATAGAGTACAAGGTTTTTATTCTTTTGTTTTTCTTAATGTGTTCATACAAGATATACAAAATCTTGAAAAAAACAGATAACTCGTTGTGCATAAACTTTTCCAGAGTATGGAAAACTTATTATCTCTTTTATAAAGTTAATATAATCTGGATAGCCAAAAGTCCAAAGTGAAGAAACAAATGAAAAAACAGAGAGGGGAAGGAAAAATTATAATCCAAGTTTATTTTTGAACATAGGGACCAAAATCCTAAAACAGTTTTTTTTTTAATTGAGGTAACATTGGTTTATAACATTATATAAATTTCAAGTGTACGTCATATTTCGATTTCTGTGAAGACTATATCTTGTTCACCACCCAAAGGCTAATTACCATCCATCACTGTACACATATGCCCTTTTACTCCTTTCACCCGCCCCACCCCTCACTTCCCCTCTGGTAATCACCAGTCTAATCTCTGTATCTATGTGTTGTTGCTGTTTTAGAAAGCAAACAGATACTTATGAAAATAAAGTGATGCCTCATAACCAAGTTGATTTAAACCTAGGACTGTTTTACCAATGGAAATCTATTAAGATTGCTTTACATATTAACAACTAGAGGAAAACTATATGATTATCTCATTATATGTAGAGTGTTTTTAAATTTAAATTTTATACTAATTCAAGATAAAAAGTCTTAGCAAACTTGGAATGGATGGGAAAATCCTCACCCTAATTAAGAGTATGTAACAGAAATATACCACATCATTCTTAGTCAAAGATGAACTATTTAAAACAATTATATTTTAATAAGGAATAAGATTACTATCATCGCCTCTATTCAGCATTGCACTGGAGGTCCTATCTCGCACAATGAGATAAAAAATAAATAAACAATAATGACTGGAAAGAACAGTTGTCATAATATTTTGATGTGTGATAGTCTATACAGAAAAGCCAAGAGATTCTACAGACAAAATATTAGAACAAATAAGAGAATTCAGCAAATTTTCTGGTTATGGAATAAATATTTTAAAAAATGAATTGTGTTCCAATATTTGTAATTAACAATTAAAAATGTAATTTAAAGACAAATACAATTTATGATAACGTGGAAACAATAATACGCCTAGGAACAAATATAAAAAAAGATGGAATCTTTATGGAGAAAGCAATTACTACTGAAGACTATAAAACAAGGCATCAGCAACTGGAGAGAGTGATCACTGTCATGGATGTAAACACTCAGTATCTTAAAGAGAGCGATGCCCCTCAAATTCAACCATTAAATGAATGCAATTCTTCTTTAAAATCTCTGCATGTTCTTTCGCGAAACTTGATAAGCTATTCCACAATTCATTTGGAAGGGCAAATGAAGAAGACTGGTTAAGGTAATTTTGAAAGTAAGAGCAATATAAGAAAAACTAACCCTCCAGGTCTCTAAAATTATTATAAACTATAGTCATTTAAGTGATTTCAGCAGGGTTTGACAAATAGGCCTATGGACACACACACACACATATGTGTGTATGCATATATAATGTAGTGGCATCACGATTCCATTTACTTTTAATCTATACGTGTCTTTATATTTCAAGGAGGTGTTTTGTAGAGAACATATAGTTGAGTCTTGTTTTTTCATCCACTCTGACAATCTCTGTCTTTTAACTGGTACATTTAGACCATTGACATTTCAATGTGATTATTGATATAGTTGGATTAATATCTACCTATTTATTACTGTTTTCTATTTGTTGCCCTTGCTCTTTGATCTTATTTTTGTCTTCTACTCTTTTTCTTCCTTTTGTGGTTTCTGGTATTAAATTTATGAGAAAAATTTCAACTCTTTACAGTTATTTTAGTAAATTACTGAGAGGAATTTACTTTTTGATGATTTGTTTTTTTCCTCCAAGATTCCAAATGCGGAAAATCATTATGGCGGTGGCTAACAATGGTGGGTGAGGTAAAAAGCAGTGAAATTATTAAATATGAATTCCCTTTTCCCAGCATTTGCCTTGGTGTCTAACATGATAAAATAGCAACAGCAATTTTGATGATAATGACAATAAATCATCATGTGAAATAATCATTATGCATTCTCTAAAATTAAGCAAATATAAATATTTCAATGATGAACATAAGGAGGCCTCTTATTTTTCATTTCATGTACTTATTACTTATTTTTAACTTGCTAACATTTTGTGGTGTTAGTTGTGGCTTGCTATCTATAATCTGGTGCTTTGGGCCCTCCCATTTCAATTTACTTCCTATAATTGATGATCATTTATAATTTTGCCTCATTTCAGTGATACTAATATAAGAATATAGCTCTACTTACACTAAATTCTAGAGACTTCCCGAAAGAAATAGCAAGAAGGAAAAGTAACATTGGAATCACAAATTTGAATTCCTTAATCTCAGTGCTCTACTGTTTCCTTGAGCTAAATTTACTTTAAAATAACATATGACATATTTTAGAAGATACTAAGAATATAATACATAAATAAAGATTCACAGATGGCCTAAAATATGAAAAGTATGTGCTTGTTGATATTTGTAGTGATGGACCTAGTGTTACTTTCAGCACTAAATTTAAACCAAAGTGTATATTAATTATCTAGGTTAGATTAATATGTTAACTTACGTTATAAGTGTGTATTTAAATTCACCATTTTCACAGCCTTTAATTTTCCCTATGCCTTTCAAATTCCTGCAAAATTCCTCTGGAGGGCACTATTACCATAACTAATACAATTAGCTCTTCTGGCTGTGAATGGTGAAAGACACTGCATCTTTGTTAGTGCCGCTTACCTATATCAAATCTTAGTGTTCAGCATGACTTTAACTTTTCCATCTCCTTGAGGGAAAAAATAAACTCTTCTGTCTATCCCTTTGAAGATTATAGAAGTTATCTCCAGTCACATTACACCCTATTTAAAAACAAATGCCATTTCTGCCCTCGTTATTACTTCTTGATAAGACACTCTGGAAAGCTCATGAGGTGCTCGTGTGAAATGCGACTTCTGCACGAGATTTTTTGTTTTCTAATTTCTTTAATAAATGGTAAGTAGGAGTTGAGCAGTAGCATAGAAATCAACTAAACATAAAATCACATCCAAATTTAATTTTCTTCAACATAATCTTTTGCTCACTAAATGAGAATTCAAGGAAAAAAAAAGGACCTCAGAGGTCAAAATTGTTTTTATATGTCTTCAGAGAATACATGTTATTTTAGGAAAGTGAGGCTGCTCGGAAAGCTGTATGTGATGTCTATAACCTTGATAATCAGTTCATTAAATAATTTATGTGATCCCACTCAGAATTCTAATTGAAAAGGAATGCATTTCATTGAAAGTCAATTGAGATAATTGCTTATATAAATAACACCTGGGTCACTGTACTGTTCATTGGTAGTAGTCTCTTTTTTTGTATCTTTGAATACTTCGTATCTTTAAATCTTTTTATTGACTGCTTAAATAGAAAATCAAAAGGTATTTGGAGAATTCGTAAGTTTCTAAAATACAACCAGAAATTAAATATTACCTTCTATTACATTTTCCAGAAGCTAGATCTTGAGATTTCTGCCAGTGTGGCTTCGCTGCTCAATGTAAAAGAGGATCTGGACATTTCTTCTTAATTTCATCTCAAGCAATCTTTTGATCAATCCTTCTCTTTTTAGTCCCAGTTTTATTGCCACTTCCAAAGTTACAAGTGCTATCAACTTTTGTGTGTTCCAGTTGTTACATGGTAGTTAATTGGTTGCCTCCTGGCTTTTTCCCCTGCTGGGGTAGAGATTGAGTTTGTTAAGCCTCTTGAGTCAAGACCCTTCTGGCCACGCTTTTTAGCTTCTGAAATTGTGTGATTCTTATATCCTCTTTCATTCTCTTTGTCTTTGATTATTTGCTCATGTTGTAAAAATCCTTCCCCTGTCTGACATGTGAGTGGGGATTCTAGAGGGAATACATGTTTGTGTTCAACCTGCCATCTTAAAATAAATAGATAAATAAATAAATAAATAAATATTACCTTCTAGATGATAAAAGTTTTCGGAAATACTGTCTTTCATTTTAATGATGTATAACATAATAGAAAGGCAGCAACTGTAATTTTTGATAGTGAGAAGGAAAGAGAAGAAAGTAATGCATATAGAAAGTAATGAAAAAAGGAGAAAATATATTTATATTTTTCCAAAAAAGTACATTTTGTTTAAGTATATTCCACATCCACCCAATTCATTTGTGAACTATTAGCAAATATGTTAATATTTACTTTAACTTGGACTACTCTATCTGAAGCAAGTCATTGCATATTGATAACGTTTATAAGAGGTAGATTTTTTTCTTCAAAGAAAATGACCTTTTTCTTGTCCTCCGCAGATTACATAATTGTATTGGTCAATGGCTGCTCTCAGCGTGGGAGTTTACTCTGAGACAGTGGTAGGGAAGGGGCTCTAGGAGTGAGTGCTCTCTGCTCCCTACCATGTTGTAGTAGACTACTCCTAACAGCAAAGTGATCCCACAGTGTGAAATGTCTCCAGAGCCTCCCGTGGTCTTAGGAGTTCACACAATTTAGCATTTTACTCCAAATAATTCCATGTTTGTTTGAAAAGAGAGAGACTATCCCAAATACTGTGCCATGTTTATCCCTCACTTCAGTACTCCTGAGAGTCCACTGCCTAAGCCATATTTGAGAAGGAAGAGAAAGAAAATGGCATTTGCAACTAAACATGGATTCAGGTCTTAAGTTTATTGCTTACTAGTATTGGGCTTTGTACAATTTACTTAATTTCTCTAAACCTCAGTTACCTCCTGTAAAATGGAGTTAATATTAGACTGAACCACATGAAATTGCTATATATGCAAGTTAAAAAGAGTGGAGTACCGAAAATTTCTTATGGTTCAAGCTAATAATAGCCTTACCTTCCCTCATATATATGAACTAATGTATGCAAAGCTCCCAATAAAGTGCTTTTGACTCGTAATTTTAATTATACTAAGAAAATTGTTCAGAGCTCTATGCTAACAATATAAATTAAAATACTCTCTATATAACATACAAAAATACCCTCTATTGTGATAAGTAGGATGTCCATGCAATTAGAAGTCATAGTTACGTTTTTACCACTCATTAGCTATGAGAGTAAACATCAACATTGTTATTTCTTAAATAACTAGTTCACATGGTTGTTAAAATGATTAGATGAGATAATATATATGAGTGTGTCTGTCATGGGTATTTATTCATTAAACAAAGAGTAAAACAGTACAAATAGGTACTAGGTAGTAACATTACAAACAAATATGCCAAGTGCTGTTCCAGATGTTGGGAATACAGCAGTTAATAAGACAAAATCCATTCCCTCTGGAAGCATATACACTGGTAAGAGGAGACTGATATAAGCAAGTAGATATATTCCAAAGCATAATAATGGCATGTCGAGATATTAAAGAAAAAATAAATATCTTAGCATGTAGTGGGTACTTAACATAGATTTTTAAAATTCAACTTTTCTTTCATTTTATATCCATACCATTAAATTATGGCCCGTTACTCCTTTTCCTTTGTAGCTTAATTTATGTGGCTATGTGATAAGAGGGTCCGCAGAGTTGAAGAATTTAAAGAATTCCGAATTATTAGCTTCTATGGATAACAAACATCCTGTGAAAAAGCCTCTCTCCTCTTTTCCTTCATTAATGCATTAGCAATAAATTGGCTCTGGTTAAAAGGTGGTAGCACCATAAAATTTTAAGGCTAAATCTAATCTAGGTTAAGAAGGAAGGTAATTCTTACCTAGCTATCTGAATTATATTTCCCTAAATAACCAGCCTTCTTAAGTGAAACATTTTTATTTCTCCTTCTCTTTTTATAGCTGCATCCCTTTGGAATCTTTTATCATTTTATTGCATTTGAAGCGCTTTCTTTTTTGGGGAAAAAAAAGAACTATTTGAACTTTACAAACAGATATAAATGGAAAGAAAGAAGAGGAAGTTCAGATTTGGGGTCGGCTAACCTTGGCAGTGTCCTTTGAAAGTAGTCCCCAGGTAGCTTTAACTTCTGCAAGCACACGTGAGCCTGAGATCACCCCTGGGCCCAGCCTGCTTGGCAAACTGACAGAGGTCAAATTTTCACATGAATGAACAATTTCTCTGATAAAGTGAAATTGGTACTTAACCGCAAGCTTTAATGAGCAGCCCCCTGTCTTTAGCTCCCACTTTCAAGTATCCCCAAGCCTACCGGTACAATTTCACTTGACCTTTAGCTCAAGACCATATTTTACTAGATCACCAATTTCCCCTGATCCCTGGAGTGTTTGCCTCTGTCAGCATTTATGAGAAACCCGTACTGCACACAAGGCAGGTGTTCGTTATCCCTCTTTAAAAACATCCTGTCCCTCTTCTCATCCATTCCCCCATCTCCTCTCTCTCCTTTGACCAAATGACCTGAAGTCTCCTTCAGACTGTTTCTTCAAATTCCCCAAACACCATGTTTTGGCCCGGGAGCAAAACATGATTATGGGCTACATAAGCTGCTATTATTTTTTGGACAAACTTAAAGATGTGTAGACTTTCTTAAGGTTATAGTTAAGCACAAAGTGTTTGTATTATAGGAGTCTCAAATCGTTTATGTAAACTTCCTCTTTTCTTATTTTGTTTTATAATTAAGATTGCATAACAATTAGTGTAAGTAATTGATCCTGTTGCTATTTTGTTGAGTTAGTAACTGCCTTTAATCATTAACATTGTTATTACTAAAAAAGACAAGTCTTTTTCGAATGAACTGATGTACAAATAATATCATAGAGATTATTAGGGACAAACACTTATTCCCCACTAATTATATCCGCATGAGGGGAGAGAATTTCCGTTCTGCTTCTGTGAGGGAAGAGCTTGGATGGGACATCATCTTTTCTACACTTTCTCACACCCTCCTCCCAAGGGACTAGCAGCGAGTTATTAGTTCAGGGCCATGTGGGTACTGAGAAGACAATGTGGTCTGCTTTTCCCATCATGTGGTAACCATGCTGAGATGGCCTTCGTCCCTATGAGGGTGAGGCCTGCAGTTTGGTAGAGTAAGTGAATTCTGGAATGAAATATTAGGAAGCAGAGCATAGCTGTACAAGGGAGCTGTGTGCTCCAATTCAAGTTTTATCAAGAAAGCTGTATTTGATCTTCATCTGTCTCATTCACCTGTGCTTTTTTTTCAGCTGTTTTGGTTGTCTTATTATATTTTATTTTTTTTTATTGAGGTAACATTGTTTTATAACATTACATAAGTTTCAGGTATACAACATTGTAATTTGACATCTGTATACACTACAGTGTGTTCGCCGCCAAAAGTCTAGTTTCTGTCTGTCACCATACAATTGACCGCCTTTACCCATTTTGCCCACCGCTCAACCCCCTTATTCTCTGGTAACCGCCAATCTATTGTTGGTATCTGTGAGTTTCTTTTTGTTTTGTTTTGTTTGTTTGTTTATTTTGTTTTTTATATTCCACATATGAGTGAAATTATATGATATTTGTCTTTCTCTGTCTGACTTATTTCACTTGTTATAATACATTCAGGGTCCATCCATGTTGTTGCAAATGGCAAGATTTCATCTTTTTTATGGCTGAGCAGTATTTCATCCAGTATATATGAAGATATATATGTATATATGTTCATATGTATATGAACATATGTATATGATCTGTATCTTATGTATAATATGTATACATATTAAGATATGTTTAAGATCTTTGTATGTATATATGAAGATATATATACATCTTCTTTATCCATTCATCTATCAATAGATACTTTGGTTGTTTCCATACCTTGGCTATTGTAAATAATGCTGCAATGAACGTAGGGGAAGATATATCTTTTCAAATTAGTGTTTTCATATTCCTCAGATAAATACCCAGCAGTGGACTAGCTGGGTCATAAGGTAGTTCTATTCTTAATTTTTTGAAGAATCTCCATACTGTTTTCCACAGTGGCTTCACCAATTTACACTTGTACCAACAGAGTACAAAGGGTCATTTTTCTCCACATCCTCTCCAACACTTATTTCTTGTCTTTCCATCAGTTGCAAACATGCCAGGGAAAGTAAAAGTGGTGTTTGCTGGAGCCCTAAATCCACAACATATATAAATACACCTTTTAATCTGTAACATGATACATGTTATCACAATCACCATTGTTATTTTTATTTATTTGAATTAATAAAAATTTTAAATATCTAACTTGTTTTTGAATGAAACTAGTTCAAAAGCAAAATCAAAACTAAATGTGAATGCCCCTAGACATCCTTTTACTCCCTAGCATTCTCAGTCCCCACTATTCCCAAGTATCTAATTCATTCCAATGAATAAGATTTGAAACAACTGACAGCTTATTCAGAATTTAAATTGGCTGTTTATTTTAGATCTGACAATATATAAGTAATATCTTTAATGATTTAGGTATTTGAAACAGATACATGGAAACGAACATAGTGCACATTTTGTGACCTTTTAGTTGTATATACCTATACAGCCATTGGAAATACAAATTCAAATAAAATGATCGCAGAAATAACTACTGGAATTTATCAAGGATATGCTACGTGTTATTTATGGTACTAAGTGCTTTATCAGTGATATCTCATTTAATTCACAGAAATCCAGAGAGCTAGATGTTATTCCTATTTCACAGCTGGGTAAATTGAGCTAGAACGATGACAGATAAATTTTCAAAGGTTACATAGTGTGTAAGTCATAGTTTGTGATTCACATTCATATCAGGATAATCTCCAGAACCCACTGTGCTGACTGCTATGCTTCCCTGCCCTCAGGAAAAGGTACAGAAAATTTGCTCTGCCCTCAGACTAAATTTGGCAGAAAAAGATGATGTGCCTCCCTCCCAGCTTCAATATAACTGTATTTCACTAATATTACAAATTTTGAGTTTTATAGATTAGTCTGTGACAATATTTTCTAAAAAATATTCCTGAATTCCTGACATATATGAGTTATAAATATATAATTTTTTTCTCCGAGTAAACTTTCTAGCCACAAAACCAATGAATTTATGTCATCAGTAATGGAAAAGCAGCTGGCAAATTAGATAGATCAGATGAGGAGTTAAGATGGACAGTTTCTTCCCAGTAAAAACCAAAATTAAATTAGTATATAATACAGAGGAAAGAAAGAAGAATTTATATATGGCTCATATGTCTAGGATGAGTTTAATACATCAGGGTCTAGATGGGCATCAGCTATGCCAGACTTAGGTCCATCCAGGTTTACTCATTCATATCAGCAGAAGGAACATATACTCAAGTAATTTTTCATTTCCTCCAAACTATCAATAAAATAGTTGCCAAAGTCCTTCCATTAAAAGTAAATATTATTCAATAAATATGTATTTTTCCAGACCAACATTTCATAATTTAGCATTTGAATTTTTCGTGGAGTTCATTTAGTTATATTTTTCCTAAAATTAGGGTGCTGCTTTGGAAATTGAGGGCACAAAGAAATCCATAATTAATTGGAAATTGGAGAGACAGACAAATGTTATGTAACACAAAAAAATGTATAAAGTCCTATAAAAAGAAGCATGATACTGTACAAAAGGAGCCCAGAGATGGAAATGATTTTGATTATGTTTGGAGATATTGGTAGGGTGAACAACTGTTCTGGTTTGCCTGGGACTGAGAAATTTCCCTGGATGCAGGACTTCCAATGCTAAAATCAGGGCAGTCTGGGAAAACCAGGACTGTTGGTCAACATAAATTGGAAAAATTGTTCAGTAAGAAGATACATTTGAGGACAAATGTTTAATAACAATAATTACTATATTATTATTGTTTCTAACAATCATAAGCCTTATTGTGTGCTAGACATTGTTTCATGGAAATTTAATGTGGCCATCCTATGTTATAAAGACTGTTATTATCCTCTTTATTACAAGGCAACAGAGGCATATAGAAGCTTGTCATCAGGTAACATAAATGTGTGAATCAGGATAGAATATGATACTTGGAATAGTGTCGATTGAGGGCACCAGAGTAAAAGCATTTTTAAAGACATTGACCTTTAGTTTTGTTTTTGAACTTGTTCCATGCAAACAAGTAATATCTGCAGACTGTGTCTGCTTGACAGATACCAGTTTGAAACGTCTGAGGGATTAATAGAAGATGTTCCACAGTGAACACGGGAAAAAAAAAGACATTGCAAGAATAGAGAATATTCCATGCCAAGAAACAACAGGGTGAAAGAAACAGATGCTGAAACATTCAGCATGGCAGGAACACTGACTTTTTTGAAAGGACAGAAAAGAGGTAGAGGTTTTGTTGGTAGAATGGATTAGGGCCAGATTTATGCAGGTATGTGTTGTTTATACTGTGAGCAGTGATTGTTTGTCAGAGATTCTTAAATAAGAGTGTGACACTATTATACATGTGTCTTTGAAAGATGGCGCAGTATTGACAGTTTGAAGAGAGGAAAGGGAGAGAAGGAGCAGTTGAGATGTTATGGCTATTGACTCCTAAAATTATAATGACCCGAACAAAGTCAACAACAGTGGAGTTGAAGAGAATAGAGTCAAAGGCACATAAGAAGTAAAATTGAGTACTCTTAGTACATCACTGAATATGGTAGGTAGTCAAGGAGAAGAAAAATATAAGGATGATTAGAAGGCTTCTTGCTTGAATGAATGAATCAAGTGTGATTCATTAAGAATGATTTGAAAACGCAGAAAGTAGAGCAGATTTGAGGTGGAGAGAATCATGGAATATAGTCATATTTAGTTTAAATATGCATGTGGTTTTATGCTCTCCAATGAAACAATGAGTTGGAAAGTTGTTTTTATCATTCTTAAGACTGTAAGTTCTAAGATGAGCATTCTGGTAGAAATGCTGTAAACTTGGTAGAATGAGCATAGCTTTACAACAAATTCAGGTATGGAAGCTGGCAAATAAAAAAGTGGAACTCTGCCAAATAGGTTAATGGTCCTGAAAACTATTTTATCCCAAGATGAAAAAAAAAATGTGGGGGGATTAATGAACTAGCAGCCTTTACTTTCAACTTTAGAACAAGCCATATTTCATAGTCTTATGGGATGCTATTTAGGGAATATTTCATCAGGCTAATTCATCAACATTAATTGTTATTTATCTCATGTCTATAGTGCAGGACGTTTTATTACATAACTTGCTAGATAGGAAGAGACACAATTTCTTTCCTCTAAGGAGGTTATACTGCAAAAGAGAAATGTCAAAAACCATTAACAATTATTCATGACTATTCAAAATGATAATTTAATGATTTTGGCCTAGTAAAGTTATAGCCCTCCACTGCTACACACACACACACACACACACACACACACACACACACACACACAGTCTCTCTCTCTCTCTCTCCAGGTCAAAATAATTAGGAAACGGTTTCATAGAGCAAGTGACACAATTCATTCAAAAAACATTTATTGTACACCTGTTGTATGCGAAGCTTTGTTCTAGGTACTGCCTAGTGAAAAGTGAAGATTAAGAACATTTTTTTGCCCTAAAAAGTATATAATAATTTATCAAGATGGAAGTTTGCATGGCATTTTTATACATATTATCTCTTCGGTTTTTCACAAATATCCTATGGAATAGGTAAGTGAGGAACTGTCCCACATTCTACACATGATGCAATTGTCTTGTAGAGAAAGTAATATATTATGTCTTAACACTTCGTGATAAAGAAAGTTGTTGTTAGTTATATAAAGGAGTCAGCATCACAAATGGAGAATAAAAATAGGGAAAGGTTAAATTGGGAAGAGTTTGTGGTCTGGAGTGAAAGGTTTAGATCAGTATCAGCAAATGCACAGCATTTGCACCAGACTCCCCATTCCTTCAACCACTGCAAGCATTGTTAATCAACTCTAGAACTCTTTTCTATTAAGATGGAATTGGTCTTAAAACTCCTGTCTACACAGCCCTTCTAACAGCCATTACAGTCCATTGCAGGTGGCATTTGTCATGAAATCTATTTGTCACTGGACTTCGAAAAGAAGACGAGAAGACAATTGAAAACCTAAGACGTACCAATGGAGGCAGGATTGAGAGAAGGATTCGGAACAATTTTCTCCTGGAATTGTTTTGAGAAGCAGCATGTGGTACAAGCAGGAAGGGGATAATTAAAATAGAAGATTATTATTTATGGGCTAATAGAGGGTTTACAGGGAATTAGAACTCTAAGAATATTATAGTAAAACTGGTGAATGATCACCAGAAATAGGCCAGGAGATCTTTGTCTTATGCAAGAGTCATTCTAGCTCCTGCTCGTTTCCTTTCCTCTTTTCCCCCAATTCACAGAGAAACAAAAATTCTTTCTTGGGAGAAATTGAATGGTAAATATTCATGGACTCTTAGACATCAAGTACTCAGACATGGTGAAAGTTAGCAAAGAAATGATTAATGCCTTTACCCTTATTCATATTCCTGCTCCCAGAGCAGAGGCAGCTGGATGCATGTCCACCCCCTTCCTAGTACCACTCCCCAGACAGCAAATGGAAGAATCCTTCTCTCAAGAGACTGACTAGTCCTAAAGAAAAAATTCTCCACCATCTACCTTTGAGAGGTGGCCTCGTGAAAATACTCTCTCAATCTGTTAACTCTAAATTAAGTCAATGAAGGGACATATATTTCTTTTTGCACTTCTCCAATCAACTTTTTAGTCCTTTACTTTTTCTTTAGGACCTAATTTGTTTAAAGGAGTTTTAGTTTCACAACAAAATTGAGAGGAAGGTGTACAGATTTCCCATATACCTCCTGCTCCCACACATGCAAAGCCTTCTCCATTATCAACATCCTCCAGCAGAATGGTACATTTGTTACCGAAGATGAATCTACATTGACACATCATAATCACTAAAAGTGCATAGCTTACCTTAGAGTTCACTCTTGGTGTTGTACATTCTATGAGTTTGGACAAATGCATAATTATATATATCCATCATTATAATATACAGAGTATTTTCACTACTCTGCCTATTCATCCCTCCCCTACCCACGCCACCCACGGCAACCACTAATCTTTTTATTGTCTCTATAGTTTTATCTTTTCAAGAATGTCATATAGTTACAATCATTCTATATGTGGTCTTTATATACTGGTTTCTTTCATTTAGTAATATGCATTTAAGGGTCCTCCCTGTCTTTTCATGGTTTGATAGCTCATTTCTTTTTAGTGTTGAATAATATTGCATTGTCTGTATGTACCAGAGTTTATCTATCATTCACATACTGAAGGACTTTTTGGTTGCTTCCAAGTTTTGGCAATTATGAAGAAAGCTGCTATAAACATTTGTGTGCAGGTTTTTGTGTGGACATAAGTTTGCAATTCCTTTGGATAAATACCAAAAAGTGCAGTTGTTCAATTGTATGATAAGAGTATGTTTAGTTTTATAAGAAACTGCCCAACTCTCTTCCAAAGTGGCTGTACCATTTTGCATTCCTGCCAGCGATGCATGAGAGTTCCTGTTGCTCTGCGTCCTCACCAGCATTTTGTTAGTGTTCTGAAATTTCGCCATTCTAATAAGCGTGTAGTGGTATCTCATTGTTGTTTTAATTTGTGTTTTCATGGTTACATATGATGTTGAACATCTTTTTCTATGCTTTTTGTCATCTGTGTATCTCCTTTGGTGAGGTGTCTGTTAAGGTCTTTGGGCCATTTTTAATTTTTATTTATTTATTTATTTACTTATTTCATTATTTTTTTTCTGAGAAAAATTCGCCCTGAATTAACATCAGTTGTGAATCCCCCTCTTTTTTTGCTTGAGAAAGATTAGCCCTGAGCTAACATCTGTGCCAATCTTCCTCTACTTTTTTGTACATGGGACACCACCACAGCATGGCTAGTGAGTGGAGTAGGTTGGTGCATGGGGTCCCAATCCGCGAACCCGGATCCCCGAAGCAGAGCTCATGGAACTTTAATCACTTGGCCCCAGGGAGGTCTTTGGTCCATTTTTTAATTGAGTTGTTTGTTTTCTTATTGTTGTGTTTTAAGAGTTCTTTTTATATTTTGGGTAATAGTCCTCTATCAAATATATCTTTTGCAAATATTTTCTCCCAGTCTGCTCCTTGCCTTCTCCTTCTCTTAACATTGTCTTTCGCAAAGCAGAATTTTTTAATTTTAATGAAGTCCAGCTAATCAGTTACATCTTTCATGGATTATGCCTTTGGTGTTGTATCTACAAAAGCATCACCATAACCAAGGTCATCTAGGTTTTCTCCTATGTTATCTTCTAGGAGTATTATAGTTGTACATTCTACGTTTAGGTGTCTGATCCATTTTGAGTTAATTTTTGTGAAGAATGTAAGGTCTGTGTCCAGATTCATGTGGCTGTCCACTTGATCCTGCATCATTTGTTGAAAAGATTATCTTTGCTCCACTGTACCGCCTTTGTTCCTTTGTCGAAGGTCGTTGAATATATTTATGTGGATCTACTCTGGGCTGTCTATTCTGTTCCAGTGACGTATTTGTCTATTCTTTCATCAATACCACACTATCTTGATTACTGTGGCTTTATAGTAAGTCTTGAAGATTGGTAGCATCAGTTCTCCAACTTTGTTCTTCTTCTTCAATATTGTGTTGGCTATTCTGGATCTTTTACCTCTCCATATAAATACCTTAAAATCAGTTGGTCCACATTCACAAAACAACTTGTCAGGATTTTGACTGGAAATCCTTCACCCTTAAATATGAACACACATTCAAGTTTCACAAGGCAATTCATGAATGTTGCAACAACAACAAAAGAGATTGCAACACAAACAAATTAGAAAAGAAAAGATTTTGGAAAGACATAGATAAAACAGAAAACCTTCAAAGAAAATTTCCTTTAATTGATACCATATAAAAATAAGACAAAATATTGCATTCCCCAAATAAAATCAGGATAATATTGGCAAGAAACCATCAAAGAAAAGGATAAAAAAGGCCCTTGAAAATAAAAAGTGATATTAGAAATAAAACATTCAGTAGAAGTCTGAAAGGATAATGTCAAGGATAATTTCCAGAAAGAAGAAAGGACCAAAAAAAAAAAAAAAAAAAAAACCCCAACAAAACAAAACAGGGATACACACACACACAGGAGAGAATACAAGATAGAAGATCAATTTCTCATTTTAAAACTTCCTGAAAAACATACTAGAAAAATAATTACAGAAAAAAATTCTCCAGAAAATGAAATAAAGAAAAAAAAATCCCTAAAAGAAGAACCTGAGACATGAGACTTTGGTTTTAAAGGGCCCTCTAAGTGAGCAGTGAACTGGATTAGACAAATCTGTTATTAATGCAGAAAACATTGATATAACACTAGGAATTAATTAAGCAGACAGGTAAAAGCTTGAAGAAAGAAAAAAATCAATTCACATAAAAATGAATGAGAAAAATAATAGCATTTAAAAAATAATATTTACATGCGATAATATTGAAACAAAGTCTTCAAAATTCTTAGTATCAACCCAGAAATACTAGACCTAGCCAAGTGATTACTCAACTGTGAGGTTAGAATAGAGATACAGACATTCAAGGACTCATTTATGTGCCTTTCTTTACTTAGGCAACTTCTTATAGAGGTATTGCACATAAGGAAGGAAGCAAAAATAGAGGAAAATAATAAACAAAAAACAGCAAACAGTTCAACACAAGAGAAACATAAAAGGAAATCTCAGGGTTATAGATGTGCAGCAGGTCGTGAAGGTAATTTGTCCATTTTGAAACAGGAAAAAAATTAACGGTTATCTGATGAGTTTGAATATTCAGAGAAAAAAAATTGACATGTGTAGGCTCAATCTCATAAGATGGTTGGGGAATTTAGGGACAGGTTTATAGAAAATTAAGCAAATGAAAATAAGGCAGTTATTAAGTACAGAAAATTGTTATACAGGAAAGGAAATCTTTGAACACTACTCGACTCTGTAAAGAACAATTTACAGTTGTCTTAATAGTATAGCACTCACTAAAATTTGGATAAACTGTATTGATTAATGAGAGAGTAAGGTAGGTATATAAGACATTAATTGCATCTATGAGAGAGAAAGTAAAAAGATAATATCTAAAGATGCTAACTATAGATTTAGTGATAGTAACGTGGAGGAGGTAAATAGAAGAAAATATTGCTAAAAGTATTTAAAGTAATTCATAAGCAGGGTAAAGGAGGGCATGGGTCTATACATTTATTATGAGTTTTCTGGCCCGTGATCCTATCTCTTCAAAATATGTCCTCCCAATCATCAGATGCATTAGGCTAGTTTAAAACTGGTAAAGGACTTAGTGACGTCTCCTGATCAATATTATACGGCTGTAATGGTAATGATGATAATAATAGTAGTGATGTTGTTGGTGGTGATTTGGGGGATTTGTTAGTGACAGTTAGGGTTGGAAAGACAAGTAGGAGCCAAATAACAATGATTTTGAATATAGACTTCCTAGTTACTTTAGTCTCTGTCTTGAAGGCTAGTAGAGAAACTACGGGATTAGAACATGTGAGATACTTGGAAAGATTTCCATTTGAGAAGAAGCATCCTGGCCATGTGGGGAATAGATTGCTGAGGAATGACTGGAGGCAGGGAAAAAACCTAATAGTTGTTGCAATAAACCAAATGAGAAATTATGAGGACCTGAATTAAGAAGATAGATTTAATAGATATTCACAAGATTGATATATATAACCAGGAATGATTGGAAATGGGGGAGTGAGGCGTCAAAGATGGGTTCCAAGTTTGTAGCCTAAGTGAGTGACTGGGAGGTGATGGCATTTAGAGAAATAAAATATAGAGTAAAAAGAGGGGGGAAGATAATGAATTCAACTTTGGACACTGGAGTAGACACTTTCCCAGCTTCAAATGGAGCAGGACATGGACATGAGATCTTTGCTCCAACAACTTCTTGCGATGGACTTTGATTCTAAAGCTGGAGACACAATCAACTGGTGGTGGTGGGTTGATCTCTCTCTGCCTGTCTCTCTTCCCTCTCCCAAGTAGTAGTAGTGCTACTACTAGTAGGAGTAGCAACAGTAGCAGCAGCAGCAGTAGTGTTAATAGTAGTAGTAGTAGTAGTCATAGTAGGGTAGAAACTGCAACATCAATTGCCCTGTGCAAAACCGTTGCCTGGTGTTTGATGCTAAGTTGTATTGGCAGAGGAATTGTTCTACACCCCAGTTTTGGTTACTATTCCTAGCTGTTTAGTCTCAATCCAGGTTCTCTGGCCCTTTCAAAAATTTTATCGGACATTTAAATGATCTGTCAGCTTCTGTTGCTTGCAACTAATAATTCTTGCTCAAACTGATCATTTGAATTTAAGTGACTGTAGGATATACAATTAGCAATGTCAAATAGGAAGTATGAAATTACGGGTCTTTGTTCTTGAAAAAAATTCTGAGCTGGAGAGCAGATTTGGCAGTGATCAGTATTTGGCTGGCAGTTTTAAACTACTAGAATTAAGGTCCCTGAGCTGATGGGTTGTTACGGAATTCCAAACACAGGGGGAGACTATCCTCAGATGAGCTATGGACAACTCATTCTCTAAGACAAGAAAAAAAAAATGCTAGGAGCAATTGCAGAAGTTGAGGGCCTGTGTTCCCTTAGAATCATTAATAACCATGATTGATTTTCTTTCTTCAAATGCTTAAAGTTTTGTATGTTTTTGTAGAGCTCTCTCCTATAACCCAGGATTTGAGCCCAAAGAATTTCCTTTTAAGCTAAGCTTTTGAATGTAGTTTTCTCAGTATCTAGTTCATGTCAAAGTTACATTCACACTTCTCATTCTACTAGATATAGGTCTTTATGATGAGGAGAATACTCAATGTTTTTACAGGTCCTAAACAGCTTTTATGATCTGAGATCTCTGCTTTACACTTGACCTCATTAGTACAGTAATATTGGCAGGATTAAATAAAAGAGAAAAAAGTATCTAGTTTTTGAGCAAATGCAAGAATTAAAGGAACTCAGAAGTTTCCTTTTTTTTTTGTAAGGAAGATCGGCCCTGAGCTAACATCTGCCAATCCTCCTCTTTTTGCCGAGGAAGACTGGCCCTGGGCTAACATCCATGCCCATCTTCCTCCACTTTATATGAGACGCCACCACAGCATGGCTTGCCAAGCGGTGCGTTGGTGCACGCCCAGGATCCAAACCAGCGAACCTCGGGCCACGGCAGTGGAGTGCGCACACCTAACCGCTTGCACCACTGGGCTGGCCCCAGGAACTCAGAAGTTTTAAATACAATTTTCAACAGAAATTCCTTTTAATAGACTGACAAAAACAGGAAAAATTATCAGAGATTAATTGAAATTAATTAATTGAGATGTGTAGATTATTAAATGATGGATTGCAATAATCTTTTTTCTAGATTCTTATTTTCTCATCAACTATCCTCAATCTCTACTATTTATTTTTAACAGCAAACATTGATTTATCTCTAAGAATAAGAACTGTATATTTTAAGGGTTCTATCTGCTCTTGCCTTAATAATATTTCTCTTATACAAAAGAAGAGGAATCATCCACTTGGAATGAGGACAAACATTATCACCGATTATTTTGGTCTTATGACTCTTTGCAAGTAATTCCTTTATTGCTATCATAAGATTATGTTTTCATGACTCTCCCCCATAGATTTATGACTTTCTAAAGGGCAGAGAACAGTCTTAATGATTTTTGTAAAACCAGAAGCTAACATAGGATCTGACCTGGAGTAGGCTTTCAATACATATTTGTTGAAGGTGAGATTGAAGGAATCATGAATGAATCAAGAGAAATTCTGCCCTTAAGGAGATTAAAAGAAGGAGGTACAGTCTATTGAGAAAAGCATGTTGGAAAACAGAATTCATTTTTAATAACATGTTTATTAAGCACCTAATAAAGTGATAGACATTGTAGATACAAAAAAGTGATAAACTTCTTTTTGTAGCATGCATATTAGGGAAAGGAATATTTGAGAGATTGTCAAGAAAATTCAATCTCTACCCTCACTATACACTTAGAAAACAGCACACATTTCTTAGCATAACAAAAAACATTTTATTTAATATTTGTGAGAATGGAATGAGAAGAAAGAAAAGAAATGTATTCTGACAAGATTTCACTAAATGAGATAACTCAGTCTTCGGAAGCATTTCCAGTCCTAAGAACCAAGGCAAATAACATCTGTTTTGCATAGCATTCACCTTCTTTGTGAATGTGCATTCAAAGTTAATAAATCATAATTCTCCTAATTTCTATTTGAGAAGTAAGGATCATCTCTTTCAGAACTTTGACTGATTCTAAATGTTGTTACAAATCTCACATGAATTAAGGGTTTGTGTAAGGATGCTTTGAAAAATAATGTCTGTGTATAGGGTCTATTTGAAATTAGCAGATGACACTAGAATGATTAGGTAAAAATGCTAATTTTATGATGCTTGTATCATGCTGTTTAATGGTTGATACTGACAATATTGTAATTAATTTTTTGCATCTATTTTGTTAGAGTTTTTAAAGCCAAGGGCATAATTTATACCATTAAATAAAACCTTGACGTTTTCAATCAAAAAAGAAAATCACTTGAAATAATATGGATCAGACCCCATGAAAAAAGCAAGTTGCTAATAATATAGCCACTTCACTCTGAATAGTTAGTATTACAGCTCTGAATTTCAATTAATGGTACCCTTTAAAAGGCTCTTGTGTTGATAATTAGTTTGGACCTGTGTCAAATTCATTTAAGTGAGAAATCAACTTTCTAAGATAAAAACGTGTTTCAATTTAGAGGTCTGCTTTCAACTTTTTGAAAATTTATCTTTTATTTTGAAAATTTTCAAATGCTCAGAAAAGTCGAATGAACAGTAAAATTACTACCTGTGTACGCTTCACTAGCATTGACCAATTACTAAGACACTTACTCCATTTTCTCCTCTTTCTCTCTCCAGATGAATGCTGCAAACATTCACTCCTAACTACAGCAAAAATTGTCCAAGATGAGGACATTTTCCTACCCAACCACAATATATTATATTTAAGAAAATTATCATCAATTCAAAACTATGATGCAACATCCTCAGTTGTAGCAAAATTGTCTGTTATGTTTTTTTTTTACCCCATTGAGGATTCAGTCAAGATTGATGAATTATCATTGGTTATGTCTCTTCAATTTCTCACAATCTGTAAAAGTCCTGGAGTTTCCTGCCGTTCTTCGTATATTTGATTCTTTGAAGAGCCCAGGCCTTTCGTCTTGCAGATCAACTCATACATTGTATCAATAAGTATGTTTATGACTTGATTATGTCAAATATTTTTGACAAGACCACCGCATGGGTGGTGTTAGGTACGTCTTACTATATCATAGCTGGAGGTATATAATGTTGGGTCTCTCTACTATAGGCAATGCCAAGAGTAACATCTAGATATCTCCATTGTAAAGACACATTTTCTCCTTTGTAGTTAATAAATAATCTGTGGAATGATACTCTGAGATCTTGTAAATATACTTTTATCCAACACTTCACTAGTGGTCTTAGGATCCATTGGTTATCCTTGTCTGAATCATTAAAACTACGTTAGCAGATATAAAATTATGATTTTTTGATTCTATCATTCTTTAGCAGTCTTCCTAACCCAATATGTCTTTCTTTCCTGTTTCTCTTTACTATTACTGTAAATCCATGTGTGTTTGTTTTAATTCAGTGCGTTATTATCCATTAAGTTCATTATTCATTTTGATGCTGAAATTGACCCAAATTATGTTAGTAGAAGTTCCTTCCAGTCAGTTCCTACTTCCATGTATCAGGACACGATTAGTCTTTGAGCACTTTCTTCTTGACCAAAAAGATATTCCAGGCTCACCTTTCCCTTCCACTGATCTAGAATCAGTCATTTTTTCAGAGATCCCTAGTATTTTAAATGGAGAATGGTGTTTTAAAAGCAAGGTCTGGGCACTAGGTCTGTAATTTTTTTTCAATCATTTTATGTAATTACTATTCCTTTCCTTATTTTCTTGACCAGAATCTCTGGCACAAAGCTAAATAGAAGTAGTAATAACGAGCATTCTTATCTTATTCTAACCTAAGGGGATAAGCGATCAATTCCACTTTTGAGTATGATGTAAGCTGTAGGGATTTTGTAAATACCATTAATCAAATCAAGCAAGTCCCCTTCTACTCCTAATATATTGACAGTTTTTACCCTGAATGGGTACTGAATTTTATCTAATGCCTTTTCTGCACCTAACAGAAGAACTTATGATTTTTCTACTCTCAATGTTTTGGCCCATCAGATTATTTGATTTTTTGAAACTTTTGGAAGTGATTTCAAATTTACAGGAAAATTATAAGAATCAAAATGGTTAAATAACACCTATATACTCTTTATTCAGAATAACTTATTGTTAATATTTTATTTCATTTCATTTATTATCTGAGGCATGGGCACTCTCTCTATAATATATACATAATTTTTTGATGAACCACTTGAGGTAGCTTAGGTACACCATAGCCCTTTGCCGCTAAATACTCCAGTGTCTTTTTCCTAAGAATAGAGATATTATATTTCCTAGTCAAAGTATAGTTACCAACTAGGTAATTTAACATCATTTTTAAATACCTTTATGTAATCAATCATTCCTGCTCCAACTTTGTCAATTCACATATAAGATCATTATAGTCTTTTCCCCCTCTAGAAGGTACCAGTCTAGGGTCAGAAATTGCATTTAGTCATCATGCCATTTCAGCCTTTTAAGATATGGAACATTTCTACAGTCTTATTTTGCCTTTCATAACATTGATATTGTTGAATACAGCTCCCTCACACTTTGTTAAGAGAAAGTTCCTTATTCATTTTTCTTTTTCTGATATTTTCTTATGATTTGATTCATAAGTTATGCATTCTTGGTTATGCATTCTTGGCTGAAAAACTACATAGACGATGCTATGTCTTTCTTAGGCTAGTTCATGTGAGGGTACACCTATTTTCCATTAATTCCTCATTGGTGACATTAATTTTGATAATCCTATTGAGGTCTGATTTTTCCATTCTACAATTACTGCATTTTCTTTCTTACAAACAACAAGCAGTCTGTGGGAAAACCTTTGAAGACGAGACAACTGTTAGAGGAAGATGATGTTATTATCGTCGAGCAGTTTTTAGGCTATGTTATGACTGGTGTACTTCAGCTTTCTCCTACTCCTTGGACATAAACCTTCAAGAATATCAGCTGAAAGCCTTAAGTCTTTGCTAGGGTCTCTCGAACCCCAACTTCTGTCTGCCCAGAACTATAAATCTGTTAAACATTTCCGCTCAGCTCTTTAGCAGCTGCTGCTTTCTGGTGTTTTCTGCTTGTCTGTTTTTTGAGATATGTCCTTCCTATGGACAGCTTTGGCAGCCAAAATTTTCAAAAAAGAGTTTCATGCAAATTTTTGGGTTCACTTTTCAGCAGTTTCCTCCCCCCCATTTCCAGCTTCTTGGAAATCCTAGATTTTATATCTCCGCTTCCTTAGCTCAGTGGGATTGGGGCTTTCTGTTCATACTCTATTGTCCTTCACCAACAATTGGCAAAATGCCCTCAAGTTAGTAACAAAGGTGACTACGTAGCTCATGTCCATATAGTTCCCTTCTCTCATGGATCATAGGCCCTCAAGTTCTGACTGTGTTGGCGATCTACAAAGCATTCAAATAGGTGTTTCATGCATTTCGTGTTGTTTTTATAGTTGTTTTGGCAGATGGGTTATTTTTACACAAGCTATTCTCTAATAGCCAGATAGGAAGTCTTCTCAGTCTCCTTTTAATAATAGTCTAATTATGCGTATTCAGCTTCTGTTCCTTGTAACCTAAAATGTCACCTAATAAAAATGAAAATACCAATAGATGTGATAACTTCTTTATTCGACTTGGTCAGAGAAATCAAGAGTTTAAAAAGAGTTCTGATTATTCTTCCTTTTCCTCTTCCCTCAAACCTGGGTCTATTCTCTGCCATTTTGCGCCACGTTCTATGCTTTTAGAGACTGAATTCTGTGGAATGCATCATCTGGGATTCCTCCATTTTAACTTCTAGTTGGACCTAGACACATGGAGGCTCTGGTAGTATTGGAAGTTATTAGGATAGACAGAGTAGGAAAATTTTTTCTATACTCTTGTTAAGCCTCATGACAGTTCTGGCAATGCCTGTCTTCCTCTGTGACTATGCTTATAGTTCCACAGAGCTTCTCTTCTTTCACAGTCTCAGCACTTGCTGGTTTCCAAAACCATTCTCTTCATTTCTTCAGGCCTAGGATGGTAACAGTTCCCCAATATTACTTCTCACCGGGTGTTCCACTATTCATTATTAGTTTTCTTAGGCATGACCTCACTTCTATAAACAGCTGATCCATTAAATACTCTTCAGCTAAATCCTTTGGAATAAGCTATCATTTTCTCATAGAAACTTTCACTGACACATTCGATTAGTAATTACTGAGAAATACTCTCAGAGAAAAAATATAAATAGAAGAAGATTTAAAAGAGGATAGACTGAGAAATTTTAATTTTGTTTCATAGGACTTTATAAGTCAGATTTTGCTAATACATACCTAAGCAAATTGACTGAAAGATACGAGTAATAAAAGAAACAAATGTTGAGTTCTCACTCATAGAACATGTCCCTGGGAAAAAGCATGATACAACCATGTCATCATTCTTAATGCATCTGTTTAGAACATGGCACATGCCATTCCCACTTAAATTTCATTGGCCAAAGTAAGTCACGTAGGCAAGCCTGAATATAATGTGGTAGAGATAAATAACCCTCCCATAAGAATATTGTGAATATTTTGAGCAATATTACACTAAACACAAGAAATTGCAGAAGAAAATGGAGCAAAAGGAGAAAAAGAAATATATGAATGGACAATGATTTAGAATCTTCCAGAATTGAAAGAAGTTATCAGTTCCCAAATCAAATGTGGACTCTGTGTACTAAGCCAATTAAACTAATTTAAGACCATAATCAGAAAATCAGAATGAATTTGTAAAATACTGCAGGTGAAATGAAAATGTTAAAATATGTCAGAAAGAAATGAGATTATGTACAAAAAATGTGATGATTAGATTAAAAGATTTCTTCTCATTAACAGCAATAAATAGAAGAATATTCTACCAAGATATTGTCTAGGTTCTGAGAAACTCAGACAATCTAGTATTTTATGATAACTAAGCTATCATTCATGAGTGGAAACAATGTAAAGGCATTTGTGAGTCCTAAAATGTTAGGTAAATTTTCTACTCATAGATTCCCACAGAAAGAACTATTAAAGGAAGTAATTGAGCAGGAGGAAAGTGAATCCAAGTTGAGAGGGGAGGGTAAACAGAAAAATATTGGTCCCCCAAAATCTGACGTTGCAATATAAATGTCAGACATAAAAGATGATAAAGAGGAATGCAATTTAGTAATCAAAGGAAGACTCCACAAAGAAGATATAACATTATTGAACTTGCCTACGCCTAATAACGTGACTTTGACATTTATAAAACAAACCTAAAACATTAATAGAGAAATTCTTAAATCCAGGGTTACTAGAGAGATTTTAATACATTTTTAATGAAAATAAAAAGACAAAGTAAATGAAAATTATAAATAAAAGTTTAAGATGGGCTTATCTAGTAGAAATATATTAATCCTTGAAGCTTAATATGGAAAAAAAATATATTTTATGTACTAATATCATATTTACAAAAAAAGAACATGCACTTTTTCACAATTATGTCTTTAGAAATTTAAAACAATAAATATGATAGAGACCTTACCATTTGACACAATGCAGTTAAATGAACTGATACAGTAAAATAACTGGAAATAAGTGATACAGTAAAAAATTATTATCTGTTGTAAAATTTAAAATGCCTTGAAAAAAATATTTCATGCTTTTGAGGGGAAAAAAATCAATGGACATTACAAAATAGAACTGAATGGTGACAAATGTATTAATTTTAAAAGACATGACAAAATTTTGGAACATTTCTACCAATGATTTCAATTGGTAGAATTAAGTTGGTGTTTTAAATCAAGAGAAATTGAAATTTCTTGAGCTGAGAATCTAACACAGGAAACTGTGTAAAAGGACAACAATGTAGCCTAAAGAAAATAGGGGAATGCATGTACTACAGATAAGAATAGAAATTAATAAAATATAAAATAATGAAATATACAACATACATGTGAGGATCACCAAAACCAAAGCTGACTCTTTAGAAAGGATAATATAATAGAAAAATCTTTAGTAAGATTTATTAGGAAAATGAAATAATAAGAAAAGACAATTTATTAATATATGGAACAGAAAAAGGAGAAATAACTAGAGATGTAATAGAGATTAAATATATATATATCTCATGAAAAAGTTCTTGTCAATAAATTTGAAAAATTCTATGCAATGGATTATTTACTAAAATAATATAAACAATCAAAATCATTTCAAGAAAAAAATAGAGAGCTTTAAAATTCCCTAAGTGCTAAAAATTTTAATTATTAATCAGGATAAACTATTCATCCTCCAGAGACACCAGAACCAGACAATATTACAGGTGAAATTTACTAAAGCTTCAAAGAACTGATAATGTCCCCTCTACACAAACTGTTAAAAAAGTATATTGAAAAGATGGGAATGCAAGACGCAAAAAAATGAAGCTAGACCACAGATCTTACAACTTTCGCAAAAATTAACTCAAAATAGGTCACAGACCTCAATGTAAAATGCAAAACAAGAAAACTCCTAGAGGATAACATAGAGAAAATCTAGGTGACCTAGAGTTTGGTGATGATTTTTTAGATGCAACACCAGAAGCACTAACCACAGAGGAAAAAACTAAGTTAAAAAAATTAAATTAAAAACTTCTGCTCTGCGAAAGACATTGCTAAGAGACTGAAAAACAAGCCACTGACTGGGAGAAAATATTTGCAGAACACACCGCTGTTTAAGTATTGGTATCCAAAATATACAAAGAACTGTTAAAACTCTACAATAAGAAAACAAAACAAAACAATCAAAAAATGGTCAAGAATCTGAAAAGACACCTCTTCAAAGATATATAGATGGCTTATAAGCACATGAAAAGATGCTCTAAATTGTATGTCATTAAAGAATTGCAAGTTAAAACGACGACGAGATGATATATTACACACTTATTAGAAGGGCTATGATCCAAACAAACAGACAAAACCCCCCCACAAAACCTGAAAATACCTGATGCTGGCAAGAATGTAGAACCATAGGAACTCTCATTCATTACCAGTAGGAATGCAAAATGGTGCAGCCACTTAGGAAGATGGTTTGGCAGTTTCTTACAAAACTAAACATAGTCTTACTATATGATCCAGCAATCAGTCCGCTAGATATTTACTCAATCGAGTTGACAACTATGTCGATACAAAAACCTGCATGACAATCTTTGTAGTAGTTTTATTCATAATTGCCTGAAACTAAAAGCAACCAAAATATTCTTCAATAGGTGACTAAATAACCATATTGTGGTAAATCCATACAAGGGAATATTACTCAGTGATTAAAAAAAATGAGCTATAAAGCCACAAAAAAATAGATGAAACTTAAATACATGTTGCTAAATGATAAAAGCCAGTCTGTAAAGTCTACTGTGTGTTTGCAACTATATGACATTCTGAAAAAGAGCAAATATAGGGATAGTAAAAAAAAAAAATCACTGGTTGCCAGGGGCTCAAGGATATAGGGAGGGATGAATAGGTGAAGAACAGGACTATTCTGTATGATACTGTAAAGGTGGGTAGATGACATTATGCATTTGTCAAAACCCATAGAACTTGACAACACAAAGAGTGAACCTAATGCAAACTACGGAATTTAGTTAACAATAATGTATTAATGTTGGGTTCATTAACTATAAAAAATGTACCACACTAACGCAAGATGCGAATAACAGGTGAAACTGTGTGCAGGGGAGGGGAATATATGGGAATTCTCTGTACTATCTGCTAAATTTTTCTGTAAATTTAAAACTGTCCTAACAAATAAGTCTTTTGTAAGTACAAACATGAAATCCAATATGCATTTGTATGAAAAGCATAGAATAGGATGGAGAGTGGTAGTGGAGGGGCAAACGAAATATATCCACCGCTTGCAGAACGATTTGACTTCTACATCAATTTAGGTAGGCTGATATTGGCACAGGGAAAGGTTTGCTAGAACAATTTAATTAATGAAACCTCAGAAACAAACCCATTGACAAATGGATTTTAATCCCATGAGCTAGGAGTCATTGCAGATCAGCAGAAAGGATGGATTTTTCAATGGTGCAGGGAATTATGTTTTTCTGTGTGGAAAAGAATGTTAAAATCCTACCTCATAGCAAACATACAAAAAATAATTTTTAGTGGATAAAATATCTAAATGATAAAATAGAGTTTTAAAATTTTTAGAATCAAATATCCGACCTTGTGGTAGTGAAGCATTTCTTAAATCCGATCTAAAATCATAAAACCTAAAATAAAATTTGAGATAATTTGAGTGTAATAACAAATGTTTTTATAAAAGATGCTATAAAAATTAAGAGAAAAAAACCACAGACTGGGAGAAAATCGCAACACTTATATTTGACAGAGGACTAGTAACCAATATTTCTAAGTTATTAAGAAAAAATCAACAACAGAATAGAAAAGTGAGAAAAATATGTAACAGAAGATCCTAGTGAACAAGAGTCATATAAATAAATACTCATCTTATTATTTATAATATTTGGGAAAATGCAAAACAAAATAATAATATGATACTATTTTACACTTACTAGAATGGCGAAATGAAAGTATTTGCTAACACAAAGCTTTGGTGGAACTGTGGAGAAACAAACATTTTTTAAACCATGATAATGGGAGTATAACCATCACAAGTTGGTAAGTAATTTGATATTATCTGGTAAATTTGAAAATTTCACATATTTTTTACTCAAAAATTCTACTCTCAGCTCAAAAAAATCACTACTTATTTTGTCATTGCTATATTCTTATTAATATGTATGTTTTTGTGTGCCTAATGTAAAACTCCCAAAATTCTATTGGTTGTAATATTTATATTTTATTTTTACTTTGTATCAGGACACCTCTACCAGGCAGAGGACGCATTGGTCATTGGAAAAAATATATATACTTAAAAAATTGCCTAGTGTCTAGTCAGAAATCTAATTATTCAATAACATTATTACAGTTCTGCAATATAGTTGAAAATAGAAATTGCCCATTTTAATTTACTAATGAAGATCAAACTCATCTAACTCTTTATTTACGTGATTTGTTTTTCTCCCAAAAGAGAAGAAAGTTTTGAAGGGCAAATAATATTTAACACTTCTTGAGAATTCTGGATCACAGATAAAAATTCCACTGGCATTTCCATCGTTCACAGGCTCACTTCCTTCTACTTTCTTTTGTAGCAGCTCTGACAATATAGTGGTGTTTCTTAGCCTTTTATTCTTGATCTTGAACAAGAATCCTGGGGTGCCTGTCAGAATTGTAAGGGAAAGTATAAAGAAATTATGCACGATGGTGCCAGAAAATGAGAGGCAAATGAATAATTTGTAATGGTATATTTTAGAGAGACTGAACAGAATTTGCTATTCTTTTTTTTTTATTTATTTATTTATTTTTCCCCCCCAAAGCCCCAGTAGATAGTCGTATGTCATAGCTGCACATCCTTCCAGTTGCTGTATGTGGGACGCGGCCTCAGCATAGCCGGAGAAGCAGTGCAGTGGTGTGCGCCCGAGATCTGAACCTGGGCCGCCAGCAGCGGAGCGCTGGCACCCAACCACCAAGCCACGGGGCCGGCCTAGAATTTGCTATTCTTAAGAAAGTTTCCTAAGGTATTTAGGAGAAAAAGGTCTCAACATATTTCTCTAACAACTGGACAGTAAATGCAACTTATTGATGCTTATATTTATCCTGTGATACCCAATGCTTTTTACTTCACCTTCAGGCACTGTGCATATTGCTAAAAATAGATTATTTGATTCTTATAGTTTTTATCAAAGTATACTTATTTTGTCAGTATAAACTATGTTGTGAGAGTACATTATTCAGGTAGTACAAAAATAAGGATCAAATTCATTCTGACAGCTTCATGAATTTTGTGAGTTTTAGGGAAACATTTATGAAAAACTCTAATCCAAAATGAATATCCAAATGTGATGTTTTATCTCTTATTATATTAATGTTTCTATTACACATCCTGCTTTCAAGCAGAGAATCAAAAAACATTCAGTTTAAATATTTCTGGCATCTTAAAATAAAACTTCATTAAAATTTTACTGAACCAAGCTTACAATCGCTTGAATAATGCATATTGTGTTTTAACTGATGTTATTGTGTTCAGGTGTACATTTATTTTTTTGACATATATCATTGTTTTACATTTTCATATATTAAGTGCATTTGTGATAGTATATATCTAAGCTAGGAAGACATACCATTTTCCTTTAAGTCTCCACTTAACATTTCACCTGAGAGGTAAATGAGGCTCAAATTTGTGGGGTTAGGAGGTTTTTCAGAAAAGTCAGTTTAATTTGGGACTTAAGTAATAAATCCACAGATATTCCTCTTTAAACTATTGTGAAAATATTTTCTTTAAATTCTAAGTAATATTTATCTATTATCCTGATAACATACAAAAAATATACACTTTAAGACGATGTTTGGTAACTTTCTTACTTTGTTACTCTAAAGTAATAAACAACTAACTTCAAAATTAATTTTTCCCTTCATGTTCTTAAAGGCACTTAATTAGTACCAGAACCCTACTTAAGGTATTGGCTAATTCTAGTTTTGGCTCATTTTTTTCCTCAAGTGTAATGAATCTCCTGGGAAAGAGAGAATATAGTAGGGCAACTTCAAATAGCCTAAAGTCATAAAGCTGAAAAGAGAGTGGGAAAATGTTATACTTGCTTTGAGGTTAGCAATTATTAACAGCGTGCATTTGTATTACACACTGATGGTAATAAAATACTTTTACGTAAACAATAATGTCATATTTCACTGTGAATTTACTGTATGTAAAGAACTCTAATCAGTAGTTCATCTGCAATATCTATTTAACCCTCAAACAACCCTATGAGACTTTAGGTCATAGTATTATTCCTATTATATGAATGCCATACCGAATTCCAGCTAATACAAGACCACTTAGATAGTAAAGCTAGTGAATGGCCTGACTGCTATCACATTTATGCTGTCTGTCTGTCTGTCTGTCTGTCTGTCTCTCTCTCTCTATCAGGTACTGATTTTCTTCCTGTTTGATTTGTCCCTTACTGACAGAGGGATTTTGAAGACTCCAACTATAACAGTGTACTTGTCTATTTCTCCTTTCATTTCAATTGGTTTTTGTTTAAAATACTCTATAGTGCTCTGTTGTTTGGTGCATACACATTTAAGATTAATATGTCTTCTTTGAGAATTGATCCCTTTATCATCATGTTCCTTTTTATCCATGATAATTTAGTTCTGAAGTCTGATTTGTCTAAAATTAATATAGCTACTCCAGCTTTCTTTTGATTAGTGTTGGCATGGTATATCTTTCCTCATCTCTTAACTTGCAACATGAGTCTTTTATTTAAAGTAGGTTTCTCGTAGACAGCATAATCCATTCTGATATTCCCTGTCTTTTAATCGGTGTATTTAGACCATTCAAATTTAAAGTGATTATAGGGGCCGGCCTGGTGGCGCAAGCAGTTAAGTGCACGCCCTCCACTGTGGTGGCCCGGGGTTCGCCGGTTTGGATCCCAGGCGCGCACCGACGCACTGCTTGTCAAGCCATGCTGTGGCGGCATCCCATGTAAAGTGGAGGAAGATGGGCATGGATGTTAGCCCAGGGCCAGTCTTCCTCAGCAAAAAGAGGAGGATTGGCATGGATGTTAGCTCAGGGCCGATCTTCCTCACACACACAAAAAGATAATAATAAAGTGATTAAAGTGATTATCATTAAGTTGGATTAATAGTCACAATTTTTACAACTATATTCTATATGCTGCATTTGTTCTTTGTTTCTTTTGTACCTCCTCATATTCTGCCTTCTCTGGTTTTAATTGAGCAATTTGTATACTTATTTTATCTCCTCTCTTAGGGTATCAATTATACTTAAAAAATATTTAATGGTTGCCCTAGAGTTTACAATATACATTTTAAACTAATCTAAGTCCACCTTCAATAACACCATACTGCCTTACATGTAATGCCGGTACCTTACACCAGGGTATTCCCAATTCTATCATCCCCTTTCTCGTGATATTGCCTCATGCACTTCATTTTTCCACATGCTATAATCACATGATACATTGTTATTGTTATTATTTTAAACAAGTAGTTATCTTTTAGATCAATTAGAATAAGAAAAACAAAAGATCTTATGTTCATTTATTCCTTCTCCGACACTCTTCCATTTTTTATGAGGATCTTATATCATTTTTTTCTTCCTGAAGAACTCTTTTAACATTTCTTACAAGGCACACCTGCTGGCAATGAATAAGTCATTTTTTCTTTGTCTAAGAATGTCTTTATTTCTCATTCTCTTTTGAAGGATAATTTCACTGGATATAGAATTCTAGATTGGTGGAGCTTTGTCTTTTCAATATTTTAAATATTTTATGTTACTCTCTTCTTGCTTGCGTGGTTTCAGCCAGAAGTCCACGGAAATTCTTATCCTTGTTTCTCTGTAGATAAGGTGTTTCCCCCTATTATTACTTTCTTCTGCTCCCTTTTCTCTTTCTCTCTTTCTTTTCCTCTGATATTCTGATTACATGTGTGTTTTGATATTGTCCCACATTTCTTATGTGTTCTGTTCTGTTTTGTTCGTTCTTTTCCCTTTTACCATTCTATAATCTTCAGATTAAATCTCAGGGTTTTAGTGAGTCTGTGTATCTGGACTGTGACCTTCTAATTATTCCTCCAGTGGTATAACTTTCTTTCCCCTGTCCCTACTTCATTCCCTGGCTGTGGTCTTGTCAATATACATCCTTGAAGTCCTGACTTCTGTTGAATTTTTTTCCCCTACAGTAACACTTTGTATGGAGAAGTTTCTGAACAGATTTCACAATGGATGCGCTTCCCCTCCCCCTGTCAGAACCATCAGGAAATCTTTCTCAGATCTTCACAGTGAGAAACTGAAGATGTAGGCCCCCCTAAGATTGTGGCTCCCAGGAGTTTCTCACTCTCAAGGTAGTCTTCACTCAGCCTCCAGCAATTTGTAAACTTACCATGAATGTGTTCCTACAGATTATGATTCTAGCAGCTTCTGCTCAGGATATGTAGATCTTGACTGTGACTCTCCAGATTCACCTGTCCCTCCAGATTTCCGTGTGACAATTTTCCCTGCCACCTCAGTTTTCTGATGGATCCAAGAGAAGTTATTGATTTTCAGTTTGTCAAGTTTTTTCTTGCTGTAAGGATAACAGTGACTACTTCCATGCTTTTGACATGCAGGAGCTGATACAGAGACTCCAAGGCCAATTCTCTCTCTTTCTCTCCACACACACACACAAACACACGCACACACATTTCAGATGAGTTGCTGAATCTTAGAGACTCCTATAAAGAGACATTAATTCAGAGCCTTGCATCAAACTCACATAGCTATGGAATGGCAGTCCCAGGCCTAAAAATTCGTCTTCTTACTCAAAGTCAAGATGCTTTCTGCTGTAATACAGTCCATCGCCTCTCATTTTTCTCTCTTTTTTTACTATAAGTTGGATCATCTGGTGTAAAATCAACAGCTTTTAGTCTTTGTGCTTTCTTAGCTTGTGGAGATGTTATATATGTTGTAAGCCTAATTAGTGCTTTTCAAAGCTGATTAAAGCCTACCCACAAAAATTAATGTATTCAAGCTTGCCTCAAGATACTTTTACAGTTCCTTCCTTATAAATAGCTCCTAATTTTCCTATATTATTCCACCAAAGTCATTTAGGAGAATCACTTGAATATTCACAAACACTCAGAATAAATCATTTCTTCAAGTGGCTCTGCTCTGGACCTCAACTTTCTCAATAGGTTTGGCACTAGCAGAGTTGCATAGGACAGAGGTGGATAGAAGCACTCAGCTAGAAAGGAATTTTTAAATTTCATTCCAGTATATGACTCAATCTTTCTATAAAGAGAGTGAAGCTCATGGATACATTCTAGTTCTGAAAAAAAGGACAATACCAAAGTAGGGGATTTAATATTGCATCAAATAATTTGGAGATGAAATTACCATATGTTGTCTATGTTTTCATATGCAAAGATACTGAGATCTTTTTGCAACTCACTATGATTTCTGTAGCAGTAAACTACATCTTTTCTGTTCTTCAGTAGTGAGTACATCAGTTGTGTGGAACGCAGTACACAGAATTCTTAGAGTTGGACTGAATATTAATGTAAGATACGGTCATGACAATTATAAGAGTAACTAATCTTAAAATCTTAGCCTTTTACCTTAATGCAATGTTATAAAAACCTCAAAGAAAAATAAACAGTAAGATTTTATTTTAGAGAAATAACAAGAAAAATGCTCATAATTTTTAAAAAATATTCTTCTATCAAATTTTCTGGTTTATCTTAATATGACAGTCTTACTAGATGAAAAGCTCTTCCAGGGCAAAGAAAGGGAGATTTTTTTCATAGACTTTCAACTAAGAACTGTTCTAAACACTCTACACATTTCTGCTTCTCATCATTAGATAAATATGATTACTCCTATTAACTCCAGTTTACAGTAAAGTCAACTGAGATTTAGAGAATTTAAGAAACTCTAAGTATGAAACTTGGGTGTTATCCATGGCTGTTTCCTGTCATATGGGACAAGTCAGGCTGTAGAAGAAGAAAATGAAGAGAGATAAAGACAAGAGATAGAGAAATAGAGGAGAATACGTATAGGCATCTGATTGAGTGAATTTCATCCTTGCCTTTTCCATGGTTTGTTTTTGAGCCAATATAGTTACCCTCCACATTTTGGCCCGAGCTGTTATGAATTGGATTTTAGAACTTATCCCTATAGATCTGTAATATAATCACATAAATCGTAACTTAAAAATTATAATACCGGTTTTATAATGTCATAAGATTGCCAAACTTTTACTAATTTTGAATTGCAAAACAAGTAACATCCTTTGGGAGATCTACCATTACTTTGCCTGATTTTTCCACAGCACCCATGTAATAAACCTTTCTCTGTGAACAGGGCGATCCAGTTAACTGGCATTAAAACAACTGTCAATTCAATTCAAGAAGCATCTATTGAGCACTAATCATGTGCAAAACACTGTGTTTACTTATCTCTACTCCTCTGACCCACTTCTAAATAATAGAGTACTCCAGAATTTAGTCCTTGGTTCTTTTTTCTTCTCTAGAAACGGTATTTTAAAATTCTATCTATAGACTGATGACTGTCAAAATTTTATCTCCCATTTTGGATGCTCATCTATGCTTGTCACAATTAATTGTAACTCCCTTCTTGACCTCTTCATTTGTAGGTCTTTTCAGCATCTCAAAATTAACTTTTTTAAAACAAGGCTCTTAAACCCACACTCTGGAAATTGTTCAGTCTATTTTCTTTTCTCTCATTCCCCTCTACTATGACCACTTTTACTCAAGTCCCCACCTTCCCTTGAAAGGATTACTGATAGATCCCAAACAAATTCCTTTCTTCTTATACTTTCCTAGAATTCGTTGTCCATACTGCAGCCAGAGTGATCTTTTGAAACATAAATCAATTATGCACTCTCCTTGATGAAAACCATCCTATGAATTACCTTCAAAATTACCCTGGTTGAAAAACCATACAGGATCTGGCCTTCCCCTTTCATGTTATAACACCCTCATTTTCCATACCATGCTCTATGCACACTAGCTTTTCCATTTCTGAAACGCATCAAGCTCACTGCCTTGTGTGCCTGGAATGATCTTTCCAGTGATTTTCCTACTATTCAACTCAGTTTACACGTCACCTCCTCAAACAAATATCTTCTGGCTGCCCAGTTGAAAAGAGTTATATTGTATCCTACTTTGAGTCTATTTATCACACTCATCACTATCTTACATTGTATTGGTTTTGTTTGCTTTCTTTCTCCTTCCTCCTAGGATGTATTTTGCCTCAACATTAGACTTCCAGTATTTAAAGTAATAGTTCATAGTAAGTGTCTCAAAATATCTACTGAATGAATAAATGAATGAATGAATTTTTCTCTCCTAATCTTTTTCTTTCTAAGTAAATTGCACCTGGTTGTTTCAGACAAAAATCTGGGAACCACCCTTGATTAACTTTCTAACTCCCCAATCTAATGTGTCAGCAAGTATTTTGGCCCCATTTCCATAATTAATTCCAAATCTGCTATTCCTCTATATCTCCACTAATAGCTTCTAAGGCCAGACCACAACAACCTGTAGTTTGGACTATTAATTTTCTACTTTTTTTCTCAGATCTATCCTTGACAACCAAAATAAAGTTTTCAACATTTCAGCCAATACTTTTTAAAAAATATAAATTAGATCATGTCACCCCCTTGCGTAAAATCTGCAGTAGATTATGAACAGACTTGGGATACAATTTAAACTCTTCACCACGGCCTATAAAATTGTACGTGATCCAGGCTCTGCCACATCTCTGTCTCTTGCTCTCTCTGCCTCAGGCACATTGACCTTCTTTTGGTTTCTTGAACATGCTGCTGTGGAGATGTTCCTGGTTTCTACCTTGGGACCTTTATTTGCTGTTCCTACTACTTGGAACCCAGTTTCCTCAGAATTTCTCGTGACTGACTCCTCCTTATCATTCAGACCTTAGCTCAAATATTAGTCTCAGAATAAAGCACGAGCAACATCCTGTCTAATATTTCCTGCTGGCATTGCCTGACTCATTCTTTATTATGTTACCCTATATAATTTTCTACATGGCATTTGATACTGTCTGAAGAGTTTTTTTTTACTTCTTTAGTGTCAAACTTTCTTAGTAAAAGTTATCTTAGAGCCTGAAATCCTGTCTGCTATTTTGAGTAGAACCAAGGGTTCATGTTGGAGGGCAATAAAGGATAATGCTGAAAAGTAGTCTAAAGACAGAATGAAATGAGCTTTAAATACCAAAGTGAAAAGTGTAGACCTCATCCTATGGAAAATAAGAAGTCATCAAAAGTTTTGGAACAAGTAAGTAGTATAATGAGACAATTGTTTTATGGATATTAGTTTGGACTCATAGTTAGTATGGAAGGAAAGAGATATAGTAGACAAATTAGAGGGACATTTTAATACCCCGTTGCATATGAGTGGTAAATATGGGAGTGAAAAATGCATGGAATGTAACAGACAGACAAAGATAATATGGACATGCCTGAAGGGTTGGTTTGGGGAGAAGAGGAGAACATGAGCCTTTAATTACATTTTAGCCTTAGGATTTTAGAATTAATATTATCAGAGCATACTTGTGCCCCATGTAACTCATCCCAATGAAAATGTAAACAACCAATCTTCTTAAATCTTATATTTCTGTGAAGCTGAATTAGTTTTAGCTACATAAATAGAAATAAATAACTTTTTACTGAGAACCAAATAGGATGTACTATTACTAATTATTGCTATTTCAATGACACCAATTACAATTACTGTTTTATTTGCAATAAAACCCCACTAAACGGACAGAAGCCCCCTATTAAGTGGTAGCAAAAGTAAGTAAAAGATCATAAAAGCTAAATTATATATTTTCATAGCTATTTTGGATTTTCATAAGGTAGTTACCCTGTTATCATCAAAACAAGCTCAATAAAATTCTTTATAAGTGTGTAAGAAAAAAATTTTGATACATGTTATTTAAATATAAGAAATGTATTGTTGACCATCTTTTAAGTTCTAAGTTTTATTTTTATATAAAAATAATAACTCTAGTCGTCCATTTTTTGGTCATAAAGTACTATTTGTCAACCATTCTATGAACCCAAATTTTTCTTCCCTATAAAATACTTTAGCCAGAATATTTACTTGGAAACTGACAACATATTTAACAGATTTCTAGAAAATTCAACCAAACATTCCTTGAAATTCTTCTAATTCTCACTTATAAAGAATGTGAGTGGTAGTGACTGAGTGTAATACTGCACTTTATCGCAAAGAATGATGAGAACTGATGGCTCCTTTACGAAACCTGCTTGTTCAAGATCCAAATAGAGTTTTAATATAAATTTGCAAGAACTCTGCTTAAGAAGTATTAAGTTTCTTAAGAAAAAATAAACATCAGTTATAATTCTAATTTAAGTTTCATGTATAAATGTCAAATTATCATTAGAAGTATAGCACATTAAGTACTTCCTAACCTATAATAAATGCTTTTTGTTATGATGTTTGTCTTTTTAAATTAAAAATGTATTTTAAGCTTATAATATATTCCCGATTCATTGTCTTGAATGCTATACATTACAATCATATAACTGGGAAAGAAATATGGTTTTATTTTCTCCCTTCAATTTTTTATACCTTGAGTATATTGCTCTAACATAATGACAATGGTGATTATTACCTCAATAATGATAAAAACGTTCACAAATAAAAAATTCTTGTTTTGTTTGTAACTTTAATGAGAATGTTGCAGTGTTTTCCCATTAGATGTAATACTAGCTTTTCAGATTGTATGTATCTACATAATGTATACATGACCTTTAAGCATACTGGTTAGAATTTAATTTCAGTTGCTCTAACAGACAGACCCTAAATGTTCAATGGATTAAACAGATAGAAAGATAGAAAGATAGAAAAGAGGAAGGAAGAGAGCATTATGGGCAGGGTTAACAACATAAGCAATGGTTCTAACATTCATGTTTTCCCAAGCCCAATGACTTCTTGTAAATACAGCTAGCAGAATCCTGTACTATTCCAGCTCCAAGGCAGCAAAGAGCATGGTGGGAACATTTGAAGTAAAGAAAAAAAATTGTTTAAATTAGGTAACTTCATTAAAAAAGCATAACTTGCCCTGAAGCTATGCTGAATTGTAGTGCTTGATGATAGTTCGGGAATCCAACTATTCACATATTCTAGCTCAGGTGCATATTTCAGCACCTGCTACATATTTTATTCTGCTTGTTTATCAAAGTAAAACAATGTAAAACGAACGATTTGAAAGGTTTTCAGTATCTTACAAAAGTCAACCTTACATTCTTTTGAGGGGAGATATAATGTATAGCAGTATTTCTGAAATACCTTAGAGTGGTTTGAGGATGAGGAATAGCTCAGGACCCAGGCATAGTTCTGATTTACAACTTAATAACTTCAGTTTGTAGAAATAAAGTGGAGTTCTTATTTAAAGGCTGAAGCACTACCATCTTCTCTGAGTACCAGTTATAATTTAAATTCATGACTTCTGTGTTATTCACGCAGCCCAATTTAATAGGAACAGTGTTTCTCGTGGTCAATGTTAGTGAAGGGTGTGCCTTGAGGGTCTGCTGAGCTTTGTAACAAACAGACGCTAAAAGTAACTACCTAGTGTGCTACCTTTATGAGTCAGAGCCCAAAATATATTACGTGTTTTTGGCAAACTGAGTACAAAAGAAAATGAGAATATTTTTCTTGAAATTAAAAAAATGTTACTTAGGAAGATGCGTATTTTAAAAGCAAATAAATAAAAAAGTTATTGTTTACAAAAAGATATTTCTCTTTATAGTGGGAGTCATATTTTGGAAGTTGAAGTATATTGATAGTGATTTCTTCAATTTAGGTACTGACATATTTGTTTATCAAAGAGAAACAATGTTTTAGAAAGTATTGGTAACTGAAGATCAACTAGAAAAGAATTAAAGCTTTTATAGACATGTCATATAATTCAGTAGGAAAATATGACATGTTGGGAATGCAACACAAATGCTAACTATTATTTTAGATATAATACTAAGATAGCTATATAAAGAACAGAAGGCATGAGTGGATGTATTAAACATCTGTTTCATAAAATAGAAAACTCCATTATAAAATTATGTTTTCAGAATATTTAAGTGATGATAGAGTTAGTGATTTTTATTTATATGAATTTAGTAGTATTTATGTCAGCAATCCAGATGGATAAAATATCACTGTGTTAATGAGTATCTCATTAAAATTATATAATTTTCACTTTTGCCATATTGTTCCCCTCATTTGATTATTGAAGAAGTTAATGAGGGGTCTTTGAAGCAACATGATCCTAAAATTGTTATGGATAGGCTAGATTTTATGTGGAATGTGCCAGTAATTATTTTCAAGAGAAAACATTAGTTACTAAACTAAGAAGTTTAAAACTATTTTCAAACATTATTTTGAAAATTCTTTTTAGATGTTCTCAAATACATCAATTCAAGAATATCTATCGATTTAAGCTTATATTCTGGTGAATGTGAAAGTGGTTAAAGAGTAATCATACAAAGCATTTCTTATATTTTTCCAAATGCTATGAATGTTGGTAAGAATATAGATAGACCTTATTGGACAGCAACCTATGCTCAAATCCTAATTCTTTTCATTTTTGACTGAAGGAGTTTGATCAAGTTATTTAATTTTTTTTGAAGCTACACTATCATCTGCAAAATGGAGATAATAACCACAGGTCCTGGAGACATTGCAGGTTTGGTTTCAGAACATTGGATTAAAGAGGATACCATAGTGAAGTGAATCAGAGAAATTTTTTGGTTTCCTAGTGCATGTAATAGTTATATTTACAAAATACAGTAGTATTGAGTGCGCAATAGCATTATGTCTAAAAAAAGTACATATATTAATTAAAAATATTTTTATTGCTAAAAAATGCTAACCATCATATGAACCTTCAGTGAGTCATAATCTTTTTGCTGATGGAGGGTCTTTCCTCGATATTGATGGCTGCTGACTGATCAGGGTGGTGGTTGCTGAAGGTTAGGGTGGCTATGGCAATTTCTTAAAATAAGACAACAATGGAGTTTGCTGAATCGATTGATTTTTCATTTCACAATTTCTCTATCGTGTGTGATGCTGTTTGATAGCATTTTACCCACAGTAGAACTTCTTTCAAAATTGAATCCAATCCTCTCAAACCCTGCCACTGCTTTACCAACTAAGGTTACGGATTAAATCCTTTGTTCTCATTTCAACAATCATCACAGCATCTTCATCAGGAGTAGATTCTATCGCAAGAAACCACTTTCTTTGCGCATCTGTAAGAAGCAACTCCTCATCCATAAGAAGTAACTTCTCATCTGTTAAAGTTTTATTATGAGATTGCAGCAATTCAATAATATCTTCAGGCTCCACTTCTAATTCTAGTTCTCTTGCTATTTCTACAACATCTGCAGTTACTTCCTCCACTGAAGTCTTGAACCGCTCAAAGTCATCCACGACAGTTGGAATCAACTACTTCCAAACTCCTGTTAATGTTGATATTTTGACCTCTTCCCAAGAATCACAAATGTTCTTAATGGCATCTAGAATGGTGAATCCTTTCCAGAAGGTTTTCAACCTGCTTTGCCCAGATCCATCAGAGAAATCACTATCTATGGCAGCTATAGCCTTACAAAATGTATTTCTTATATAATAAAACTCGAAAGTCAAAATTACTCCTTGACCCATAGGATGCAGACTGGGTGTTATATTAGCAGGCATGAAAACCACATTAATCTCGCTGTACATCTCCATCAGAGCTCTTGGGCGACCAGGTACATTGTCAATAAGCAGTAATATTTCTAAAGGAATCTTTTTTTCTGAGCAGTAGGTTTCAACAGTGGGCTTAAAATATTCAGTGAACCATGTTGTAAACAGATGTGCCCTCATCCAGGTTTTGTTGTTCCATTTATAGAGCATAGGCAGAGTAGATTTAGCATAATTCTTCAGGGCCGTAGGATTTTTGGAATGGTTAATGAGCATTGGCTTCATCTTAAAGTCACCAGCTGCATTAGCCCCTAACGAGAGAGTCAGCCTGTCCTTTGAAGATTTGAAGCCAGGCATTGGCTTCTCCTCTCTAGCTATGAAAGTCCTAGATGGCATCTTTTTCCAATATAAGGCTATTTCACCTACATTGAAAATTTGTTGTTTAGTTTAGCCACCTTCATCAATTATGTTAGCTAGATCTTCTGGATAACTTGCTGCAGCTTCTACATCAGCACTTGCTGCTATACCTTGCACTTTTATGTTACGGAGACAGCTTCTTTCCTTAAACCTCATCAACCAACCTCTACTAGCTTCAAACTTTTCTTCTGCAGCTTCCTCACCTCTCTCAGCCTTCACAGAATTGAAGATACTGAAGGCCTTGCTCTGTATTCAGTTTTGGCTTAAGGGAATGTTGTAGCTGGTTTGGTCTTGTATCCAGGCCACAAAAAATCTCTGCTTATATCAGCAATAAGGCTGTTTTGCCCTCTTATCATTTATGTGTTCATTGGAATAGTACTTTTAATTTCCTTTAAGAGCTTTTGCTTTGCATTCACAACTGGGCTAACAGTTTGGCTCGAGGCCTAGCTTTCGGCGTATCTTGGCTTTTGACCTGCTTTCCTTACTAAGTTTAATCATTTCTACTTTTTGATTTTAAGTGAGAGATGTGCAACTCTTCCTTTAATTCGAATACTTAGAGGCCACTTTAGGGTTATTAAATGGCCTAACTGCTATATTGTTGTGTCTCAGGGAATAGAAAGGCCCAAGGAGAGGGAGAAAGACAGGGGAATGGGCAGTCTGTGGAGCATTCAGAACACATGCAACATTTATCGATTAAGTTTGCTTCTTGTATGAGTGTGTTTCGTGATGCCACAAAGCAATGCCACCAGTAACATCAAAGATGACAGATCTCTATAACAAATATAATAATAATGAAAAAGTTTGAAATATTGTGAGAATTACCAAAATGTGACACAGAGACATGAAATGAGCAACTGCTGTTGGGAAAATGGTGCCGATAGACTTGCTCAATGCAGTGTTGCCACAAAACTTCAATTTGTAAAAAATGAGTATCTGTGAAGCACAATAAAGTGAAGTACAATAAAATGAGGTATGCCTGTAATAATAAATAAATAAACATTTTTCATGTAGAGTAAATGGGATAATCTACATAAAGGCTTGATTCATAATAGGAATTCAGAAAATAATACTTAACTTCCACTTCTAGTCTTCTTTCATTTAATTTTTTTCCCATTAAAAAGTGTGTTGTGGTAACAGCAAAAATTCTGTATTGCAGGGCCAGCACAAAATGTAATTACCTGAAGACTCTGAATGTGTAAGAAAGGAAAAAATGACTAGACTGGTTGTGGAAGAGAGTCAAAATCTGGAGAAGTGGAGAAGTGACCCAAATGAGGGTCATGGATTAAAGAAATTGAATTTGTATTTTAAACTTTGAACAAAGAAAACTGTACACATTAATGGCTTCACTGATGACTTCTTTAAAACACTTGTGTAAACTGAAGAGGGTAGAACTCTTCCTAACTTGTTTTATGAGGCCAGCATTACCTTGATACTCAAACCAGAAAGGAAAGTCTCCTCAATAAATGGTGCTGGGAAAACTGGACAATGGCATGCAAAAGAATGAAAGTAGACCATTATCTTACACCATACACAAAAATTAACTCAAAATGGATTAAAGATTTGAATGTAAGACCTGAAACCGTAAAACTTCTAGAGGAAAACATAGGCAGCACGCTCTTCAACACCAGCCTTAGCAGCGTCTTTTCAAATACCGTATCTCACCAGGCAAGGGAAACAAAAGAAAACATAAACAAATGGGACTACATCAAACTAAAAAGTTTATGCACAACAAAGGAAACCGTCAACAAAATGAAAAGACAACCTAACAATTGGGTGGAGACATTTGCAAACCATATATCTGATAAAATATCCAAAATATATAGAGAACCCATACAACTCAACAACAAAGAAACAAACAACCCAATTAAAAAGTGGACAAAAGATCTGAACAGACTTTTTTTCAAAGAAGAGATACAGGTGGCCAACAGGCACATGAAAAGATGTTCAACATCACTAATTATCAGGGAAATGCAAATCAAAACTACAATGAGATATCACCTCACACCAGTCAAATGGCTATAATCCACAAGACAAGAAATAGAAAGTGTTGGAAAAGATGTGGAGAAAAGGGAACTCTCATTTACTGCTGGTGGGAGTGCAAACTGATTCATCCACTATGGGAAACAGTATGGAAATTCCTCGAAAAACTAAGAATAGAACTACCATATGATCCAGTTAGTCTACTTCTGGGTATTTAGCTGAGGAATATGAGAACACTAATTCAAAAAGATACATGTTCCCCTATGTTCATTGCAGCATTATTTACAATAGCCAAGATACAAAAACATGAATGCATGAAGATATATGCACCCTTATGTTCATTGCAGTATTATTCACAATAGCCAACACCTGAAAACAACCTAAGTGTCCATCAAGGGATGAATGGATAAAGAAGACGTGATATATATACACAATGGAATGAATACTACTCAGCTATTAAAAAAAGATGAAATCTTGCCATTTGTGATAACATGGATGGAACTTGAGGTCCATCCTTGCTAAGCAAAATGAGTAAGAGAGAGAAAGTCAAATACCGTGTGATTTCACTTATAAGTAAAAGATAAAAACAACAACAACAAACAAACATTTAGGTACAGAATTATATTGGTGGTTACCAAAGGGGAAGAGGGGAGGGAGGAGAGCAAAAGGGGCGATAGGGCACATGTGTACAGTGACAGACAGTAAATCATCTTTGGGTGATGAACGTGATGTAGTCTACAAGCAATTGAAATATAATTTTGGTTATATCTGAAATTTATAAAATGTTATAATCCTGTGTTACCTCAATAGAAAAAGAAAACATTGAAAGAAAACTACAGACTAATATTCCTCACAAACATAGAGGTAAAATATTCAATGAAATATTAGCATATCAAATCCAGAATTATTTAAAAAAGGTAACATCTTTGGATTTGGATTTGGGGTGAGTTTTCTTACCAGAATGAAGGGTAGATGTCTATGGTTAGCCAGGTTGACCTATATTCCTCTTGTCTTGCAGATGAGTGCATTAATAACTCTCAAACATTTGCAATTGCTTGATCTATATGTTATTCATTCAGAAATTGTTAATATTTAAAAGATCACTGGATGAGGTCTGTATATTATCAATGAGGAGAAGGTCAAAACAATCCATTTATATAATCTCTAGTGAAATATCTCTATTCATTAAAGGATGTAGATTGTAATGGAAAAAAGGAGCTGGAGACTGAACTGGGATAGGGCTTCAAATGTCAGACAAGTGTAAGTTGCATTATTCTGTGTCTAAGTTTATTCACTTGGCTGGACTTAACGGTTCCATCCAATGCTTCCATGTCACTGGTGAGCACTGGAAGTTCAAGAAATATCCCTAGATTTCCTTAAGACAGAATGGCTCTGTCTTCTCTAGATCACCCTGAAATTCAGGAAATTCACAGCTTTAAGAGTGGGTCTCCCAACAGTAGTCTAGTGAACTGAGTTTTATAGATATGTAACAAGAGCTCTTTCAAATGCTATTTGAAATTTCTGAGCATGAGTATTTTTATTTTAATTTTTAATACAAATGTTTTAAAAATATATAATATGTGCCTCAGACTTCCCAACCTATTCAACATAAAATAATTTTAGTGCCTCAAAAGTTCAGGTCCAAAGTAAAAAATGAACACAAAAAATACACACACACACACACACACACACACACACACACACACACATTTTCTGGATGGCTCAGACAAACCTTTATAAACATTTTTATATTTATAGCTTTAAGTACAGAGAGATAAATGAGTAGAGAAGAGGCCTTATAGCTTAGTTTATTGAAAAATGCCCTGACGTATGTTCATTTTTCTAGTAATATATCATATCCCCCAAAAGGCAGAGTAGCTCATTTCTACCCCATCTTCATCTTCCTTCTCCCCACTCCACATATCAAATATTACAGAAGTCACCTATTATTGATTTGTGTTTATCATGGAACATTGATTCTCTTAGAGTCTTCTTGCCTTTCTTCTATGTGCAAATATTTCTAACCTTTGTTTATTCATTTCTGGATCATCTTTTCCCTTAACCTTATTTCTGAAAGCCTTGACTGCTAGTGGACCACACTGTTTTTAACGACTACTTCTGCTGCCACCACAATTCATTTAAGGCACCACTTCTATTCCCTGATCTTTTTTTATTTCTCTTCACTTCTCCTCTTCTCTTGTCTATTTTTGATGATAAATCTTCATCTTTCTATCAGATATTTTAGAAAGTATTTTAAATTTTCAGTTAATAAATGTTAGACATTACAAAAATAATGACCTCCAAGTATTAGTATTTACTTACTTTTGTGGTTTAGGAGTGTGGCTTTTGGAATTAGATATGCCTGGGTCTTTCCAAAACATTTATTCATTTATTTAACAAATATTTGTTGAACTCCTACTATGACCAAAGGACTATGCTAGACGCTGCAGATATGGTGACCAGTAGGATGGAAATGGTGGTAGTGATGCTGATATTTAATTTATATAATATTTTAGTGATTGCCTAATTTTTCTAAGGCTCAGTTTATAACTCTATAATGAGGATAACTATGTATCGCAGGGTTCTGCTTGAAATTAAATGTGATTATGTACAAAAAGTGTTCATTTTAGTTTTTAATATATTAAGCACTCAATGAATTATGGTTATTATTATTAATTTATTGTTATTATTTTTATTTTACTATGTGCTGTTATGTACATATTTCTAAACCTCATGACTATTCTAAAAGTAAGTATTGCCATCCTCTCTTTACAAATAAGGTGACCAAAGCTCAGATAAGTTGCTATCTTACCCAAGATAATGGTCAAAATGTTGGTACAAAATTCTGAACAGTTATGACCCATCAGGTGGGACACTGCTCTGTCCCCAGTCGCTAACCTAGTCTTTCTCTGTCCACTGCAAAGACACGGGCTCTTCCCTCTGTCCTCAGAACCCGGATCAGATGTCATCTCATCAAGAAGTTGTCCTGCATCCTAGGTAAAGCAATCTCTTTTTATTCTTTAGTACTTCTATGTTCATATTTCAATTGTGCTATTCTTCTAAATCCTCAAGTTTTAATAGTTGACTTGCCTGTCTTTCGTACTTGGTTAAGAGCTTTTTGCAATCGTCAATGTAACTCTGTATCTGTGTGTCCCCAGCACCTTTCACAATGCCTGGCAGGTAATAGTTTCGTGTTAAATTCTTGTTGAATTGAAAAAAGCAGTGACATTTATATCTATAACACAATATATTAATTAAAAGACATTCTGCATCTTTGTCTTCATGGTAAACAGCAATTCCCTCTCCACATTTAGATAGCTGTCCCATTTCTCTACATTATGTACTTGAGGATATCTTGGTTTATTCGTAGGTATCTGTATCTGATAACTTGAAATTCTGACATTTCTTCTTTCCATTATCCCCTCAATCTTGTCTTTCTGCCTGGTTGAAGTTAACAAATCAACTTGTTATCGGTCTTGTTAAGAACTGATAACTAAAGTGAGGAACTTGTAATTTCATCATGTTGTGCCTTAAATATCTAGTCCATCCATCAAGATAACTTAAACTCTGTGTTGTGAATTTACTTCATAGCATATCTTGGAGATCATACAACACTCATTCACTGTGGAAATGATAATTTCTTAAGTTTATTGTATACTAGATTGTTTGTAGAACATTACAGAGCAAAAACTTCATGTAGTGCTAGCTTTTTCCAGGCTAGCCTATTTTCCCACATGTCGATAGAAAAATATCTATGATATATTAAACTTTTTCGAGTTTAGGGCCAAATTAGCTTCTAAAAAGCACAGGTTTCAAATTTTAGACTCTATTTTTCTTACCACTCTCTTACAAACAAATCAATATTAAAATAATTAAATTTTTTTTACAAGAGAGATTTTGCATACCCTTCCTCAATCTTCAATTCATTATAATTATGATAGATCTTAGAACTAAAAGAAATAACCTTTATTTAACAAACCTATTTTGTGTCTGGCCAGGCTTTAAATATTGTGAGATATAGGAAGTGATATAAAAATATTTTGAATAAAAATTCTCTGTATAAAACCACTTCAGTTTATTTTGTTACAAAATTAAAATACATCACTCAAGTATATAGATATATAACTAATAGAGAAATCATCCCTCATAAGTATATAAACACAGGACAGTTTCATACACTCATGTATATGGGAATATACTTCTACACGTTAAACGAGCAAGATATATCAGTTGCAATAATAATTACCCTGCACACTCAGGATATACTTCATGCAGAGCAACTGATATAATTTTCCTTTGTCTTTCTTTCATTTGTTTCTGCCATTTAGTGCTAAGCAAGTCCACCAGGCAAGAAGGAGAGAGCCCTTAAAATTGTCCTATTAAAACTTTCTCTTACAGAGAAAGACAAATACCATATGATTTCACTCATATGCGGAAGATAAACAAACAAACATATGGATACAGAGAACAGATTGGTGGGGTTACCAGAGGGGAAGGCAGTGGGCGGAGGGCAAAAGGGGTGAAGCGGCATATATGCATGGTGACAGATAAAAACTAGACTATTGGTGAACCATGATGCAGTCTACTCAGAAACTCAAATATAATAATGTACACCTGAAATTTATGCAGTATTATAAGCCAATATGACCTCAGTAAAATAATTAAATAAAAAAATACATGACTCAAAAAAACACACACGCACAAAATATTTCTTAAATTTTTTCCTTACTAGTAAAAAAAAACTCTATGTACTTATTTTTTCCGTCTGCATCTGTAATATAATTTATTTGTACCATCACCTTTTTTTTCTTTATCTGTTTCACTAGAGGTTTCAAATAATCAGGTTTTTAATTTTTTTTACCTTTCCTCTTGTTTTTTTAAATTAATTTATACTATTTAATATTCTTTCTTCCACGTTCTTAAGATGAGGTCTCTTCTGTTCTTTTCTAAGTTTCTTGAATTGACTGCTTAACACTTTCTTTCAAAGTTCCTTGTTAAGTTAATGAATACATTTAAGATTGTAAAATTTCCACTAAAAAGTTATTAGCTGCATTCTAGGTTTATTGCCATGCACTTTTTCTATTGTCTACATTTCTGAAGATTTTGGAAAACCATTGTCATTTTTTTTTAAGTATTAGACATTGAGGGATTTTATATTTATAGAGTTTCCAAACCTACAAGACTTTTATCTCTTTATAGTTTTGTACCATAATATAATCACATTATGGGAAGAATAAATAGCCTGTATGATATTGAATTTTTAGCTTTATTGATAATTCCTTCAAGAGTAACAGATAAAAATTATAAAGAAAATGCTCCATGTATGCTTAAAAAATGAATAGTATCTATTTGTGAGATATAGATTCCATATGCATATGTTCATTAGAATAACTGTTAATTCAAAGCTTCTTAATCTTATTAAATTTTGAGCTCCTGTCTATAACTTTTTCATAGACGTGCATAAAAACCTCCTTGAACAATTCAAGTCTTATGAATTATTCCTGGAATTAGTCAGTTTTTGCTTTATGTATTTCAAAGCTATGTTTTTATGTGCATAGGAGGTCATGAGTGTTTTATCTTTCTATTTTTGTGATATGTAAAATATGATGCAGTATAAAGAACTCCAAAATTTTCTGGGGCAACAAAGTTTTATTTCTTTCTCATACAAAATCCATTGTGGATCTAGCAGATTCCTCAGGGAAACTGTCATGTGTAAGATAACTCAGCCATCCCAGGTGATGTGGGTTCTAAAGGCAACTTCACTATGTGAAACTGTGCTGTGCAATAGAGTAGGACTCTATTACTGTGCACTTGATATGTGGCTATCTGAACAGAGATATGCTATAAGTATAAAATACCCTGGATTTCAGTTATTATGAAAAAAATGCAAAACATTTCATTAATAATTTTTATATTGGTTACATTTGAAACGGTAATGTTTTGGACATATTAGGGTTAAATAAAGTATATTATTAAAATTAATTTTACTGGTTTCATTTTACTTTTAAAAAATATGGCTAAAAGAAAATTTATGTCACACTGTGTTTCTGCTGGAAAGCTCTGATCTAGAACACATAGACTCTTTAATCTTTGTGGCAGGACAAGAGCCACTCTACACAATCATGCATGGGCTCTCCGTTGCCTCTGCTTATAAGGGACACACATCTCTTCTGCTCACATTTCATTACCTAGAATTAGTCACTTATTACCACCTCACTCCAAAGGAAATAAAAAGTGCAAGCTTCCATGTGTCCAGAAGGACAGGATAACAAGATGTCTGTGAGCATTAGTAAGCCTTGCACAGTATTTTGTTGAATTATGCCTTTTGTTTTTATGTGCTGTGCCTATTTACTTCTCTGCTTTTCACCTTAACCTCGAATTTATCTCTTTTTGTAGTTAATATACCAGTTTTCCAAATTAATCTGTTTTTGAGGTTATTACATTGGCTCTCTTTTGAAAATTATTTTTCTGATTTTTTTATTTTGCTTAATATTTTGCTTTTCATTTTTCAAATTTCCTATGAGATAAGGTTTTACCATACATCTTGTGAGCAGATTAAGCATAGATTTTTATTTTAATTTCCTTATTTAAATAGATAGATATGAATAGTTTGTGTTTATTGTGATTATATACTATGTTTGGATTTATTTTGTGTTTTCTATTTACCAGTTCTATGTTTTATCTTTTTTTAAAGAAATTCTTACTCCCTTTTGTTTTATGCATTTGGGTGCAGAGAGAAGGTAATCTCTCTCTTCCTCGTGTTCCTGTTGTTTTAGAAGTAATGGGGTATATACCTATTCTTACAATAGTTATCTTTAAATATATAACATACACACTTTAAATTTTTTTCTAACACAATGTAAATTATGCAACATCATTCTCTTCAAAAGACAAAAAAGTTTATTTCTTTTAACCACTCTCTGAACAATCTCCCTTTTGTCCTTATTAATTAAAATCCTATCTCTATCATTTTTTTCACTCTCCAGTTGGCTATCATATGTCTTACAAATCAATAGCCAATTTGATCTATCATTTTTCATCATATTTTTCATATGGTCACTCCTTACATCTGGATTCAATTTTCTTCGTGTTAAAGTATGTATTTTATTTTAATAAGTCTTTTAGTGTGTTTCTGTGGACTATAGACTCATTCTTTTTATGTCTGAAAATATCCTTATTTTACTAGTATTCTTAAATAATAATGCAGCTGGAAATAGAAACTTCAGCTGAAAGTTATTTTCCTCCAGCACATCATACCATTGTCTTCTGGCATTTAGTGTTGTTAATCATAAGTATATTGTGAGTCTAATTGTCTCTGATATTTTGGTGATCTGACTTTCTTCTCTATTTGCATTCATATTTGTTTATCTTTTTTGTTTTTTATTTTTTTTTCCCCAAAGCCCCAGTAGATAGTTGTATGTCATAGCTGCACATCCTTCTAGTTGCTGAACGTGGGACGCAGCCTCAGCATGGCCAGAGAAGTGGTGCGTCGGTTCACGCCCAGATCAGAACCGGGGCACCAGCAGCGGAGCGCACGCACTCAACCGCTAAGCCATGGGGCCGGCCCATATTTGTTTATCTTTAATTCTTGATAAATTGTAGTTTGAGTATAATATGATTGGGTGAGAATTTATTTCTCCTGCTTAGAACTCAGAATGCAAGTTTTCTCTCAGGACTCATGCCTTTCCCTCAGCTGTTGTTTCTTTAGGTGATTTGCTACCATTCACCCATGCCTCTTGGACTCGTGTTAGAGGTGGAACCTCTCAATTTAGCCTTTATGTCTCTTAATGCTCTTTTATCCTTTTTAAATTTAATTGTCTCTCAATACTGCATTCTCAGTAAATTCCTCATTATCTTCCAGTTCACCAATTCTCTATTTGATGGCATTCAGGTCTCTCCTATCAGATGTTTTTCTCCTAGAGATAATATTTTGACTTCTCAGATTTTCAATTTATTCACTTTTTCATATATGTTTTTGTATCATTTATGCCTTTTCAATTTTAGAGAAGATCCTCTAGTGATGCAATTCCTTTATTTAGCTTTCTAAAAACTCTGAACATGTTTTTTTTTAATCTCAAAAATTTCAATTATTTTCGTTTTATCTGGAGTGAATCCAGCTTCCAATTGTTGATTTTTGGGCTGTCCTTCTCACTGGTGGCTTCGTATACCTTGATTCTTTTAACTGCTATTTCATTTAGTGGATTATCATGAAATTTTTAATGTCATTAAATATTCTTCTAGATTTTCATTGTTAATATGAATATTATTGCACTTTAAACTCTAATATGTTTAGAAATTTTCATTAATATAGAGTTACAATATACATTTTTACATATAAATTTGCAGATAATTCCGATTATTTTGTTAATTCATAGATTTGAAAGTTTTGACTTAAAGAGTCTGAACATATTTAGAAATATTTTATTGGACATATTCCCAACTTGCCTAGAAAATTGTATCAATTTTCTCTTCTATATTACAAATTCTAAGCCAAACAAGTTAGTACAAATAAAGTAGAAATATGATGATAATAAGCATTAATATAACAAGGGATTTTCCTAGAATGACATCATTAATAGTGTTAGAGAATTTTCCATTTAATAGACAATGCTAAATTGCTAGAAAGAGAGTGAATTTAAGAATAAAGAAAGATACAAGGGTAGATTTATCAGTTATCTCATTAAAATGTATCTGAATGCACAACAATTTGACTTTCAATATCAAATCCAATAGACAATTCTTATTTCTTACTTGACCTCTTCAGCATCATAGCATAGTTCATTACTCTTTATCTTTGACAGCTCTTATTTTCTCTGACTTCTTTCTTCCAGAAATATATAGCTAAAATACATATATTTGAAAAGAAGAAAGAGTGAAGATCAATAATCTAAGAATCTAATTCTAGAAGTTTAGACATAAACAGCAGCATATAATCAAAGAAAACTGAAAGAGGGAAATAATAAAGGGAAAAAGATAAATTAGTGAAATAAAGTGAGTAAATTAATGAAATTATTAGTGAATTAAATTAATGAAATATATAATTAACAAATACTGGTAGCATCAAATAAGACAAAGTTTGGTTCAAAGAAAAAGCTTTGAAAGAATAAACCTCTAGTTACAGTGATCAAAAAAAAGAGAAAAAAAATTTAAATTAACATAAAGAGTGTAAAATGAGACATCACCATAAAAAGTTCTTATATCAAAAGGTATTAAGAGAATTTTATGAACACATTTAGGCTAATATATTTGAAGATATAGATGAAATGGACAAGTTCCTTTAAATACAGAACTTACCAAAACAGAAATAAGAAGAGATGCAAAAATCTCAATCATTTAAAAACTATTAAGAAAGAGAAAGCACTATTTAAGGTCTTCAAATACAATAACCTCCAGTTTTTCCCAGTGAATTCCACTGAATATTTAAGGGGGAAAAACTTTCCATAGAATAGAAAACCTTTTTAATTCCTAAATGAAGGTGGCATTTTGTATCAAGCAAAACTTGATACACATACCTGACAAAGACTTTTCAAGAAAAGATTATTACATGCCAATTTTACTTAATATAAATGCATATATCCTAGAAAAAATATTAATAGCCCAATCAAGCTGTGTATAAAAAACATACTATATCACTAGAAAGTTTGGCTCATGTTGAGAATTCAAGGATTTTTTTTAACTTTCTTTGATCAAACAATGTAATTCACCACATTAGTAGAATAAAGGAGAAACTCATTTAATTATCTCAATAGATGCAGAAAAAACATTTGAAAAAATTCAATATCCATTAATGACAAAACTTCTTAGTAAAGTAGGAGCAGAGAGAAACTTCCTTAATATAAGATGTATATGTGAAAAACTATTGCCAACCTCGTATCCAATGGTGATACATTGATAGTTTGCTCTATAATATAAATGAATAAAGGATAGATCACTTCTATTCAATATTGTACTGAATGAGCTAGCCAGTGAAATAAGGTGGGAAAAAGAAATTAAAAAAACAGAGTTATAAGGATTGGACAAAAATAATATTGTCAATATTTGGAAACAATATGCCTTTGTATACAGACTCTAAAGATGATTATTATTATTCATAAAAGAGTATATAAAAGTTTCTGGATACTAGGCAGTATAAAACTCCAACTATTTTCATATTCCAGCATCAGGTAGTTAGAAAATGAATTTATTAGAGATATCCTAGCAGTGCTGAAAGATGCAACACCTTCTGATATCCAAACAGTAAAAGATGCATTTAAAAATCCTCTGAGTAACAAAGATTGACTAAAACTCAACCTATAAGCAAAATTCAATTCAAGGTGTGTTTATACAGTTCTTTAAAATAAAAACTCTGAGTGGATGAGGGTGGTCCCATCAAATGCGTTCATTGAAGAAAATGGTTCAGAACAAAAAGACTAAGAGTTTGGCTCCCCAAGAAAGCTTGATAACTTTAGACAGAGCCTTGTCTAGTAGATAATTGTGGGTGTTTCTATCGGCACATTAGCAACATTTAGTTAATTAGAATACAATGGGCAAAAGGCCAATAAAGTGTTTGAGAGGATCATACCGCCAAAGTGCAACCAGCCTGAATTAAGAGAGTGAGGCTCTTCAAAATATGTAATGATCTTAGGTTTCCTAAACTTTTACTGGCAAGAAGCATTGCTCTTGAGATGTGGCTGAGGAGAAAAAAACAAAAAGAAAGGAATACCCAGAGTGTGAAATCAAAAAAAAAAAGGATTGTGCAGCTGCTCCTGGGAAGCAAGCAAAACAAGATTCTAAGGAAAGCTCTTGCAAAATTTGCTGGCGGAGATTCACAATGTTATGGATCAGTGACCACTATGTTCCTCCCTTTCTTCTTTCTGAATAGGAGGATTTGTTGTGATTATTATAACTATATTTCTGAGATTGTCATGTCACCTAATGTACTTGAGGTTAGTAATTCAAACGTACACAGTTTTACCTGATATGTTCTCATTTTAGTTCTTTGGAATTTATGGGAGTGTATCAGTCTGGGTTAAGTCAGGAAGGCAGATGACACTGAAAAGTGCTGCTAGATGTTACCAAAATTATATTGCAGTCAGTGATCTCAGCTGCCTACAACCCTTAAATGTATTGGTCACTTAGGGGTTATCGACTTGAATGATATCAGGAAAACCTGCTCATCCCAGATACCTGTAGCACTGAGATGGATGGTTAACAGGAGTTCATTTGGGAAGTCGCTGCAAACCTCATATCTGCTGCCTGCCTATACCCCTGTTTGCAACTGCCATTGGGCTTCTCTTTTTCTTCGGCCTTTCAAATCTCAAGTGAGAGCCTCTCATTGTCAGATCTTGACCTAGGACCACCCTGGAAAGAGCTATGATTCAGAGGAGAATGTAAGGAGTGTACAGGATGTAGAGTTGACAACAGACAATCTAATGCATAGGCAAAAGATAAAATCCTATGTGTAGGGAGACATATATGATTACTTTAAAACGTTTTGCTAGGTCCAATTCTTAGCTTTTGACACTGATGAGTATCAGCCTGAAACAAGGCATCTATTTAATATAACTAGAAACTATCAATGCAATCTCTTTTGATATCAAGATATTTTAAGTTGTTTTGACATATAAACATTCTGCAATTTATCAAGGACAGCCAAAGGAAGTCCAAACAGTGAAACTCCGCAAGAAAAAAAACGTGTGTAAACATAACACATGAGCCACACTAATTTTAGGTCAAGAATTTTAGAAGTGAAACCTCACTGTTTGTCAAAGTTCTGGTTGATTCATTTATTCATACCACTATTTAAAAATATCTCATAGATTTTTAAAATATTAATTTGGAAAATCATACTCTTTAATGTGATTTCAACAGTTATATATTCTTGAAATCCCATCTTTGCTATCAAAACAGTAAAAAACCCCACAAACTTCAGTTTTTGCTTTAGAAAACTGAAGAATGTTTATACTATTTGAACCAAGGATTTGTTTTTATAGAGTAATGTCCCCATCTTGTGGTGTTTTAAGATATTGCTGCTAAAGAGATTAAAGGGTATTTTTATATTTATCAATAATTTGAATGTACTGCTTTTTTAATACTTGTCTCTCAGCAGGATGAAATTAGCCAGTGAATGAGCACTTTTGTTCCAATGTTTATGTTAGTAACTGCTTCAAAACACATTTAAAACGGATTTTCTGTTTTAAAAAACGCTTATTACATGGAAGGCTTTTAGTAAGTTTAATACCACCTAAAACTTATTTGTTTGTGATTACTGTCTGCTTCTCCTATATAAATGTAAGTTACATAAGCATAGGGATGTTGTCTTGTTCACAGATTAATCTCCAGAGCCTGGGCCAGTGCTGGGCAGAGTCAGCCGAACAAATGCCTGATGAATCAATCAACACAGATGTGAAAGAATGTATGCTTTCTATCCTTTGTAAATACTTCAAGACAAACCAGTTCCAGAATTTTCCTGCTTTTGTAACATAGCATACAAATCAGAGCCTGTTTTTGTTTGTTTCAGACAACCAAATTGATATGCTCTGGGAGATTATAGTGTTGTTTTGTTTTGTTTTGTTTTTTATTAAGGATTTTGTAAAGTGACCTAGCTGGGTAATATACTGGTAACTTGATTTTGTTTTAATTAATCACATTTAGAAAATATGTAGGTTTGTTACTGAATTAATTTGGCTCCCTCTGGATGATACAATGTAGTGGAAAGAACATAGCCTTTGGAGTCAATTAAACCAATTTCTACTTCTAGCTTTGCTGGAAGTGTGATTTGGAGAAACTAAACTTTCTGAGTCTCATTTTTTCTCTTCTGCTATTGGAGATAATAATAACTTATTTCATAGCACATAATTAAACTAGAAGTGTAAGCTTTTATTAATTTGAACATGCGTTCATTCAAAACCAACAGGTTGCCTCCCCCAAGTGAATCAGTCACCAGGCATCTAAGGGTGATATATTTTGTGAGGTATCATGCTAGGCCTAATCAGGGGAAGTACAAACATGCTAGACACAATCTTCCTTCTCAAATGCTTATAATTAATGCTTGTTGAATCAAAACATTTAGGAACAGCAAATTAATATTATTTATTCTGGTTTGAAAATCCAGTGAAGTCTGAGCCTGACATTTATCAAAACAAGTTTTAACTAATATAATTTTTGGAACCTTGTAATATAAGTAATTAATATTTTAGTATTATATTTTAGAAACGTAAAATATAACTTTTAATAAAATGCATTATATTTTCAATCATACAAGTACTCTTCTTTAATCCTTCAAAAATTATAGCATGATCATGCTGAATAAGCAGAATTCATGACACAATAAATTCCCTGTTTTTTTTCCCCTGCCATCATCCCTTTAAAATATATTCAGTTGGGGTTAAAATTCCTTGGCCCTGTATGAAAACTCTGGTGGGTTCCCTGTTTTTTGTGCTTGCTTATAGGTAGGTCTTTCAAGACATTTAATTTGCAAATGCTATTATAGTTTAGTAGTTGGAAAGTCAACTTCTTTACAAAAATAAAAACATAAGATTTGACTTGGTTGGCCCTTCTCGTCTCAGAGTTGTTCCAGGCTCTCCACGGCTGGCTCAACAGTGCCTTTGATCATATTTAGGGTAGAGGGAGGGAGGAGGGGTAAGGTGAGTGGGTAACCTCTATTTGTAGATTCTTTCCAGCTTCCCACCCTGCAGCTGGTTAAAACTAACTCTCTCCAGGGCTCCATGGGACATTCTTGCTGAGTCCTTCTCCCCTGAAGTTCCCTGTTGTGCGTAACTGTTTGTGACTCCAAGGATATCAGGAATTACACCTCCAGCTTCTTTCTGGACCCTAGTGTTGTGAGAGTCTCATCCCTGGGAAACATTTGTGCAACTCATGTCTGAAAACCTTGAGTGCAAACCTATCTCATGGCAACAGTACTCCTTAGATCTGCCCCCAAAACAGTCCATCAACTCTTTTCTTGGTGTCTAGATTTTCCAGGTAGGAGTCATACCCCACTTCAGAAGTGGCTTTGGCTTTCTGAGACATTAGTCAGGCCTCAGTCACCCATGTCTGCAAATCTCAGGGAACACATTTCTAACTGAGGCGTACCATAGAAGCCTTTCTCTATTGGCTTGAACTGCAGAGAGGACCCCATACCTTCCCTTTGACAAGAGGAAGTCTCACAGTGAGGCAAAAGTGCTCATCAAAGAAAATTTCTTTGTGAAGCTTCCACTTGATTATTTTATGTTCTCAGAGTAGGTGAGGGTGTTCAAGGATTCTAGAACCAGTTCTCATAGTTAATCTTTGCAAGATTATATTTTGGTCTGGCAACTTACATTGGAATTTCATATCTATTACCACTTGTGCTTCAGTGTAAAACTATATTTTAGCACTCAGTTGTACGTCTTCTGATCTGAATATCAAACTGCAGTGGGAAACTAAAGCTAATAACCTAGTAAGCAAACAGCCACTTCAATGCTACATCTTCTCCCAGATCTGGGCAACACTAGATCCAAGGGACATAATTAATTTTTAGCATTATCCTTTAGTAGTACTTATTTCTCCATGTCAGTGTATGTGCTACTGAAGTTTGATTTTTAAGATAAAAGATTTCATACACCATATTATACATAGATATATTACCTGCGAAAAATAGCTTCTGTCCATTTGAAAGAAGTGGTCTATTATAGAAGATTCTCAAAGGCCAAGTAGAGAAAATATACTTGATGTTTACAAGAGACTATCAACTGCACAAGTGGACATTTAATGATGTGTGAATCAGGTTGCAGAAATGAGAAAATTCTGTGTGAAATGTAATGATATAAATTAAATTACAGATTAAAAATAAAAGAGCCTAATCAGGAACATTTACAAGTACAATGAGTCGTTAAACTGCCAAATGTCTTAAAGAGCTAAGGCTGCAAAGACATCTTTTGCCCTTATATAGAATTCTCCAGGGACAGGTCTTATTGAGGAGATTTTAGAAGGAAAAAAAATCAATAGACTCTTAAAATTCTGAAGTGATTATTTGGCTGAATTAATATGGTTGTCTTTTTAAGAATTTAAGGCAAAAGATAAGGCAACTTAATTAAGTGATTACAAGTTCTCACAATAATAAATATTAACGCCCACTGAAATCATCATTACTGTCAGCATAGGGCCATCTCTCTCTTTTTTTTTCTTGTGACTTTTCCATATTGATTCAAATATAATTTAAGGCAGCTAAATGATAAGACCAAATTTGCACTAAATTTCTTCCATATATATTTTTATGACAATTAAACCTGACAAAAATCAGGTTCAAAGGAAGCTGAATAATAGGAAATTTTGGACTGAAGTAAGTCATGTTAGGCAAGGTCTACTGATTTCAACAAAACCAAACCAAACATATTGTATTCCCTGTTAGTGTTAAAGACCCTAAAGTTTAAACACACTATTTGTGTAGGGTTACTATGAAAGGTGAAATGCAAAATCAGAGTAAAATAATCAGCACACAAATTGTAGTACAAATGAGTTTTGATTCGTCAGAGGGCAGCTCTCCGTGAGTTCTTGCAAATGAAGGCATTTTCTAGTTGAACACTAACATTTATAAATAGATCATCGAGATCATCATTCATATTTAAGAGAATGTTTGATATTTCTTAGCATAGGAAAATTCTGAGACCTGTTTAAGAAGGAAAAAGTTAGAATTGTTCCTTCAGAACTATTCTTAAGGCCAAATCACTCGTTCGAAGAACAAAATTACAATCTGTTAGTGATAGTGAAGACTTTCCTTAATAAAGTTATGATTGTTTAATGGTAAATTTTAAAACTGCAGTGCTAGATAATTATAACACAAGCATGTCTAATTGGATGCTTGCTGCTGAGGATAGCTAGGCAGTCTACATCCTGCCTTTACAAAAGTAGACTAGAAATAGAGGATGTTTCTTATCTTCCTGGTGGCTTGATTAAGATAAGAAGGGAGTTTGGAGGATCTGAATGAGATCATGGCCCATGTTTGTGAGCACGACCACAATACTTTTCCAGGAGAGATATGACATAGCTAGAAATCCCTTGTGACATGTACATGAGGTCATTAGCTACAGTCCTCAGTTTATTTTGCTTTCCATAAATTTTAAAATCTGTACCTAAGTTTAAAATACATGATAATCCTTTCCTGTGATCACTCGCTCTCTATTATCTTTACCCTAGAAACCCAGCTCTCTTTCACAGCTGTCTCACTTTCTGGAGCCACTCCTTTTTTCTCCTCTGTTTTAAAAAAGAAATTACAATTTTTCTGGAGGTAGCTACAACTATTACAGGGACCTTCCCAGATCCCATGCTCTTAGTCACCACTGTTGTGCTATACTGAGTTCAGTTAGTCATTATCTTAACTGAGCCATAGTTTCCCCAGCTCCACCCCAAAGAACACACATATATTGTTCCCAGAGTGAGCTTCTGTTAGTCAAAATTGCTGTGAAATGGCTGCATGACAGTTACAAAATCTCAGCGGCATACAACAATAGGATTTATGCTTCACGTCTGCAGCTTGGTTGAGGTAGTTCTGCTGATCTTGGCTCAGATGGGTAGCTGTGTTTCAGGTTGTATGTCTGCCTGGGCTTGGCTCCTGCTGCTAACTGGGCTCAGTTCTCCTATTCATGCATTCATTCTGTGCCCCAGACTAAAGGGACAAGTTTCTTCTCATCACAACGTCAGAAGTGCAAGAGGGCAAGGTCCACTGTACACACCCATTTCAAGAATTTTCTTTGGCCAAAGCAAATCATAATTCTAAGTCCAACATAATGGGGAGTGAATCTTTGCTGAATGAGCCAAATGATTGTGGCTTTCTTATTCTAATTACTATTGACATATAAAAAATTACCCCAAAATAAGTGATTAAAAAACAATTTTATTTTGCTCATGGTTTTGTAGGTCAGGAATTTGAGAATGGCTTGTCTGCACTGTTCTTGTTTGGAGTATCTCAGTAGTTATAGTCAGATAGTAGCTGAGGCTGCCGTCCTTTTAAGATTCTACTGGGCTGGCTATCCAAGACAACTCACTTGCAGGGTTGGCCATTGATGCTGGCTGTTGGTTGAAAACTCAGCTGAGCTGTAGGCTCAGCTAGTATGTGAGGAAAGCTAGTATGTGGCCTCACCAGCATGGAGGTCACAGGACAGTGGACTTGTACTTGACAGAGTTCAAGCAGAGTCAGAAACATTCGGGGAGAGAGGGGAAAAGTAAGGAAAAGAAAAAGCCTTACACGACTGCCTTGTGATTGGATATTGGAACTTTTTAGTAGGTGGTCAAAGCTGCCTCTTTATTTTTTTGTGGAGACATTTTCGAATCTTTAGAGATAGTTTAGTGTTAGAAACCCTCTCTCAGTTTTCTTTTAAAGGGTGATGCGTGTCCTCTGGAAGGCACTTATAATACCCCACTTCCATCATTTGACGTCTACCAGTGCTACTCTTCTTTAGGTTGAAGACATTTCCCCTGGTAGAAATCTCTTCAAAAGAGACCTCTTGACAACCTTCCGCAAGGCCCAGATAAGGTCGACAGTAAACAGGATCCTCTGACATGCTGCTGGTGCACAGCCCAGCTGGCTCCCCTTACAGCTGCCTCTCGTCGCTTTGTAGAATCTAGCATAGCATTTCCTCTTTAATTTTCAGGCATGAATTAAAGACAAGAACTTAGTGTTTTCCCCAAATGTCAAGCTTTTGGTCCTTTTGCCTCGGGATTTTGCTGTCTAATTTTTAGGTCTCCTGGCAACTGTGATTTCCAACCTGTTGTCTTCTCAGACCAGTGAGAACACTTTCTGTTTGGGTCCTATGCCACTATAACACAGCAAACTGGAAAGTGGCCTCAGGGACAGTTAGGTAAATGTGGAGCCCACCTAGTGGATTCCCCTTGTTTCAAGGGTCACAGTCCCTCAATTTCCTGACTGTACTGCTGCTTTCCAGTGCCATCGAATAGTTTCCAGCCTCCCTCTTTTTCTAATTGTTATTAAACTGAGGGTTAGTTAGATTCAAGCTGCTCTATCATACACAGAAGTGGAAGCCAAATTTTTACATTCCATTCTATGTGCATTGGTATTGTTTAGGTAGCAACTCAGGGCCCGGATTGTTTGGCAACTACATTCAGGGCTTAAGCTGGCACTAGCACTTACTTATCTCTGGGGTTTCTTCCTTTTCCTTTCAAAATGATTGCTTTCATTCTGTTAGCAACATGTTTCAATGATTATTTCTAGTGTATTTTATTCAATATTGTATCAATGGAGAACATTGTTTGGGTAATTCTAATCTGCTAGATAGCTGGGAACAGACGTGCGAAATCTATTTTTCACCCTCATGCCAGAATTGTGAATCTAAAAAGTAAATATAAGCATATTACTCCCATGTTTCGAGTGGATCAATAGCTCTCCAAATCCTTCTAAATTCTAAGCTCCTCAAACGGCATACACTGCCACACTTAAATGAGTCTGGTCTTGGCAGCCGTACTAGCCTCATTTTGAACAGCTCTTTTTCTTTTCTTCCTTTTCAACAAGAGAAGATTGCTTGTGGTCAGACATACCAAGCTGCTTTGCAGCCCAGTGCCTTTGCTTTGCTGTGTCATTTTCCAGGAGAACTTTGCCATTTTCACTCCCTCCTTCAGATAAATAAAGCCACTCACTTCAAGTTCCAACTCCAGGAACCTTTCCTGAAAACTAACACACACAGACACACACACGCGCACACACACGCAGACACACTTACATATATCTCTATCATTGTATTCACTACAATTATAGATCCTGTGCCATGGAGTTTTTGGTCTTTTTTGTATGCATATGGTCTTTTTCCCATTGCATTTTATACATCTTAAAATTTTAGGATGGTCCTTTTACTTCTAGTCTGCCACATATTACAATCACATTACACATAAACCAAAATATTATTTGGCTTTAATAATCACAATTGGAGAAATATTGCCTGATAATAATTCAATCATTAGGTCATATCTTTTTAACTTTCTTGCTCATACTGACCTAATAAACCACTTATATCATTGTATGTTAAACTCTTGAAATCATTTTTTATTGAAAAGAAATTGAAAAAAAGTAGTATATCACAATCACTATAAATTCTTGATAAGATCAATGTTGGACTGCTCTAGAAGGCAATTAAACATTCAGGTACCTGATTTAAAACATTTTGCAAAATATTCACCAAGCATGATTATAACTTAAAAAAGAAATGTAACATAGGTTACATTATTCAATGTTTCTAAACTTTGCCCCAATATCTTTAAATTCAGCATGCACAAATGTAATATACATTCTATGCTCTTTCATGGTGATTACACGCTATTGAACTTTTTTCATCTGATACTTCTACTTGATTAGTTCTACAGTAGTTTCCTTTTCTTATCTAATTTCTAATTGTGCTTCTCTCTCATCAATATTCTTGATCCATCTTTGTCATTATAGTTCCATTTTATTCCCCTAGACTATCTGATTGCTTCCAATACCCATTAGTATCTAATTTCTTCTACTGTTACACATAGTTCAGGCATTTTTACACATCTTAGAACTTTAAAAACTCATATTAGTGATTTTATGCTGAATATACAAAAATATGAAGTTCCTACATGCAGTAACCATTTTTTGTAAACTATAGGTAAACATTTCATATACTTGCACTGACATTTTTGATAATCACATAAAATATATGCCTATTTAAACTTAGGTGAAAGCTCAGTGTTTATATACTATGACTTTTAAATTTCTATAAATGCATTTTTTTCTTTTTCCCTGGCTATGTCAGGTTCTCAATTCTTAAACATTAGGAATAAGTGCTTTTTTAATGGTTTCATTTCACTTTACCTGAAAAATGTCTCTTTCCCACCAGTTCCCACCCAACTCATGCTTCTGCTTGATATTTCATTAGACTAAGATAATACAAAGTAATGGGTGTAGTAAACATGATTATTTTTCACCAAAATCTCAATTTCTAAAATGAAAGATGGAGGTAATTATGTTAATTTTTTAGTAGAGCTGTTACTTGATTTTATTGCTACTCTTTGCCTATGTATTTTTTCCCCCAAAATACTTCATAAGATTAAACTGAAAAAATGCTTCGCTCATACATAAGATTACACAAACAATAAATATATGGCACTAAACTTGAAATTTTTAAATTTAAAAGTTAAAATAAACGTGATCTAAAGCCAAATGACAAATTTTGATCTCCTGAAAACGGTACAAGGATGCGAAATTAAAATCAATTAGCTAATTTTCAAAAATGTAGGTTTATAGACTTTAAGTGTTATAGCATATATTAATAACAATAAAATAACCATGCAAACCATACAGAAAATACAGCTCAGTTCAACTTCAATTACAAATTTTGATTAGTACATGGGAATTGAAAATAAAAAGAACCTACTAAAATAAAGGCATAAAATTTGGTATGAACATTTAAAACTTCAGTATTCATAAACAAATTATGGTTTAGAAATATGTGATAAGAAACCAAAATCAATCAGAAATATGAGATACACAATGGAAAATATCTAGTGATTGCAGGCACATTATCGATGGAATTCGATGTTAGACATCTCACTAAATGAGCTGAATCTCTTGCCAGATACATGCTATAGAATAAGTTCATCTGAAGTATTTAATTTACTTATGTGAAAAAGCACAGCAAGGCTCTGTGTGGCTTCAGGTGTCTGAGACATATCCCAAAAGCAGTTAGATCGGACTGGAAACCAGCTGTGCCTCAAGTAGATTGCTTTTATCTAAGTGATAAAAACCTTGTCGAGTGTGAACGATACAGGGTATGAAATGTAACATTTTAATGAGCAACAGAAAGGACAAATGGAATGAACAAGAGAAATGGCAAATTTGCCCGGGACATGTGCATGGGGAGGAGGAGAAAAAGTGAGAAAGATCTGCACTGGATTGTGATAAACTGTTCACCTGTTCTTTTAATCAGAAAATTTTCTACATCATTTAATTAATTTATCAAATGTGCGATCCTAATTTATAGTTCAGCTACTCTGGGCAAATTCAGAGCTTATAGATTATATTCTGTAAGAAGGCATACAAGATGTTACAAAATCTGTTCTCAACTAGGAAAGGTTTGGAGGAAAAGAGATGAGAAAGCAATAAGGAAGGAATGAAGAGGGAGGCATAGATGAAGAGCAAGAGAGAAACAAGTTATTTTGATGAACACTCATGATTAAGAAAAGGCAAATTCAGACAGACCATCTCATATCATTCAGACTGAACACTGTCATATTGGAGTCACTGAATAAATGCTGGATGAGTGAATGCATGGATAATCTTACCTGAGTTGGAGAAATGAGTTTAAAGCCATCGAAGAGAAAAGAATAATCAACAATACCACAAAATTTTTCAATATTATTAAGGAGAACATGACTTATTTTACTTACTAACTTTCTAATGTGACTTTTAACATCTACTGAGTCCATGTCTTACTAATAAGAGATTTTATGTTTTAAATAGTTCCAAACTTTGTTACAATGCAAGCACACAACTGCAAACTACCTCTGATCATAAACAATCACTTATCCAGGGACAACAGAGCATTATTTCCCATTCTAAATTATTTATAATTGCTACTATTTATTGAGCATTTGCTAGGTGCCAAGCTCTCTGCTAACCATATTATGTTTATTAAGTCATTTTATTAATTTAAGTAACTCTTTTAAAATTTAAATTGAATTTTAATGGCAACATTTTAAACATTACATTTTAATGTTGTCATATGACCCTATGAATTATATAGCATACTTATTGTTTTCAAAGTTCCTTCAAAATATATGTAAATGTGAGAAGACATTAATAAGAATAATTATTAGCTCAATGCCTAGGAAGCTAAGGATGATTAAACAGACCAGATGGCAAAAATTAATGTTTTCCTTCTAACCAAATTCATATTAATTTAGCCTTGTCCATAGTTGAAATGTAATTCTTACTAGAATAAGTAGTTACCATTATGGAACTTCTTAAAAGGAGCCAAAGTTTCATGTAACTAGCCCAGAATAGCCTGTAAATGAAGAAAGGAAGGAAGTATACAGGAAACAAATATGTATAATTGTGTTTATTTTTCTTAAAATATAATTGCTTTTAGGAAACACGCAGCCTTCATTCTTTTAGATTTTCACTGAACAGTTTCATTCTACTGTGCATGTGAAACGGTTGAAGAGGTGACATAAAGTGTACAAAATATCTAAAATAATATTCTATATACTTCCTATAATGATTATAAAAATATTTTAGCTTCTGGAGTAAAATATTATGTCAAACTTACTGATAAAACAATGTGGACATGTCCATGACTGATAAAACAATGTGGACATGTCCAATGACAAAAATTTTCTAGATTTTAGTTTTCCTAATTTCTAGCCATTTTGCTTTTTTAAATACATTATGGTGATAATTATATTGATTATTTATTATTTTAATTCTTATGATGTTATTTTTCTGCCTGTGTCTGATGATGTAACTATCTTATGGAAGAAAATATTGAAATTCAGATTCCGGTTGAAAAATTTACTTGAGTAAAGATATAGAATTTTCTTACTTCTGTTTCTCCATTCTGATGATCAATAGAATACACAAAGAAAATCCCGAATCAAGGTTGTAAAGTAGAGAAGCGTATCAACTACATGTTGAAACATTTCTAATAGATATGGGACAAGACCTATCAAACAGAAGGAAGCATCTTGGGTCAACTTGCAACTCTCTTCTGAGTGGGGAGGAAGTATCTTCAGAAAGTAATATTAAGAAATCTATAAAAATGATTGTATTACATCAATGAGTCAAAGGACAAAAGTATATACATTTAATAGTTTATTATTTTATAGTATTATTTTAAAATTAATAATATAATAAATTTTTCTTACCATGGGAGAAACTAATATTCAACAACTTAATTATAAAATACTAGATTTTACATTTAATTTAGAACCATAAAAAGATAGCTCTGGAGAGACTAGTCAATGCAGTAAGATAGAAAAATCATACATTTATATATTTTGAATAATTTCGTAATTTATGAGTTATAATTATCGTGAAAGTAAAAGAAACATAAAATTATTTTCAGATGTGATTGTATTTTAGGAAACCCAAGAAACAAAATGAAAAAAAATAATTCTCTTAAAAGTGTTCAGTACATTAACAAAACAGCTATATCAGAAATTACTAGTTAGAAAAGCTGAAAGTAAAATATGTCATTCAGAAAATTACAGCACATTATAAACTATCTAGGAATAAACATAGAAGACCTATTCAATTTTATTGTGAGATGCACTTTAAAAATCTCAAGTGGAGTAATTTATATGTTTACTGTAAGGAATGACTCAATATTGAAATATAAATCTCTGCAAATACACACACACACACACACACACACACACACACACACACAGATGCAGACAGTCCTTGCTCTGTATGGTTCAGATATGGAATAATTTCAGTTACTACAGTTTAGTTAAAGAACACTAATCCCCCAACAATATAATTCAAATTTCATTTACTATTTCATATTAGCTCTTCAGTCCACTCAGCCTATGTGAAAAATAGAAGCACATCACAAAGAAATCAAAGAAATTTTTAAAAACATGACGAATTATTTTGTTAATATAAAAAAACAAGCAAGAAAATGTTTCAAAGGAAGTCAAATAATTAGAGACCTATTATCAATAAGTTATAATGCTGCTTAAATGAATAGAGTTCAATATTGGTATAAGAATAGTAAAAGAAAATGAGGTAAAATACGAAGTATTGATAAATTAAGTTACATGCCAACTGAGGTCATCCCTCTTTGACTGCTCTCTAGTTATGAGTCTGTTTCTCTTCTCTCAAGCCCTGGGGCTTATGTCTCACAGTCACTTCAGCCTCAGATGTCCTGTCCCTGCTTCTCTTTCGTATACTCCATATCGGCCCATCAAGAGAAGTCATCCCTGTTGCTTAAAGTATTAGAATTTGTAGCAGAGTATACAAGTTTGAGGATGACAGGGGGCTTTTACATGACAGCAATAGAAATGTTTTAGAATGCCTTTCTTAACTATCCATCCCACCCCACTTTCCATATCAAACACGTTCTGTCATTTTCTGGTTTAGTGTTTTATTTTCTAAATATTGGTCTTAGAAATTTTTATTCATTCCCTTGACTTTGTATTTATTGTCTTTCTCTTCCACTAAAATGAAAACTTTATGAGGGCTTTACCACCCAATACCTATAGTACTCAGAATAACGTCTTTGCTATAAGCATTCAGTAAATATTTGTTGAATGAAAAAGGTAAGAAATCTCCATTCTTAAAAGTCTTGAGCTACCAGGCAAACTATTCTAATATGTCACCTGGGACTTGTTCTGTTACTTGACATTCTCCTCTCCCCTTTCTTCTACTGTCTTCTTTAGGAATTCTCTCCCCACCCCACAACCCCCCTTTTTTTGGCTTATTTCTTCAGAGTATATACATCCTGCCCCATGCTTTCAAAGAATCATCTTCCACCCTTAAACAATTGTCAATGTATGTTCCTCCTCAAAGAGAGTTCTATACTAAAAGAAATTCTGTCACAGTGACATAATATGTATTTGTTTTGCTTCATACAAAATAAGCTGGTAAATAATAAAGATTATATTTCAAATCGTTTGAGAACTCATTCATTACATACAATAATTAAAATAAATTTAAAGTCATTCTATAACAGTTGATAGGATTATTAACTATTATAATAAGGCAGAAAAATAAATACTTAAAACTATGTATCAAATTTCAAATAGATTAAAGAGTCCAATGTAAAAATCTCATAAATAATTAGGTGTCTATATAAGTAATTACGTAGCTAATCTTCAGATGGCAAAGTATTTCATCACCACTAAAACACATGGAAAAAAAGTGTGAATTAACGTGATTGACAATAAATTATCTCTTTTTTTTTTTGCCAATCAAGGTTGTAATGAGTAAAAACAAAATAATTATGCTTAGTGCTTGCGATTGAGAATTACCTTCTATCAGTCTCTCAACTAGACAAGATTCCTTTTCGGAGGAAGTGACTGAAACCTGCATATCTACATAGATTGAATCTTTGGTGGTTGCGTCTCTATCAAGTTGGCATTTTAAGATTTCCAATGCACTAGCATTCTCACAAAAGGAATACTAAGAGGTACATCAGTGATAACTGCTGATTTTCTAATATGTTCTCGTCTCCTCACAGAGTAAGAGTAGATCAGTTTCCGCTGAGGACTTAGAATCAGTCACATCCGCCAATACAATGATCTTTGACTTTACCTGCCTGAATCTGCTTGGGGGGCCCCAATTGGCCAGGGGCAGTTTCGGCTTCCGATTTAATAGGACCATGACTGTGCCCTAGTGGAAACATTTCTCTCTTAAGAACTAAAACCTCCCAACCAACTGATCTGCCCAGATGTGGGTGAATGGTCTATTTGCTGTCAGTGAGAGAGGTCATTTTCTTGTCTATTCCTTTGTGACTGGGGTGGATGGTTCTAGCGTAGACGGCACCGTGTGCAGCCTCTGCTCTGAGGAATATACCACATCTTATAGGATAGCATTCCAAATATGTAGTTTGTATATCCCATATGATGTTATAATTGAGCCTCCAGTAGGTTATTCCACCGTTCCTTTGCCATGGAATGAATTCTCTCATGATGTGTGGAATGTCAAAATGACAGATAAAGCATAAATGGTGGTGCTGACAGAAATGTTTCAGACAGGAAAAGCAAATCTGTATATGAATCTGATATATGAATCTATTCTTCCAAGGATAAATCATTACTCCTTCCATGATGCAAGGGGATAGTGGAAACAACCTGCTGCCATGGCTGGTACTGCCAGGAAATTGTGTCAGATCAAAGACTTGGAATTTGTTCTTGCTGTTGTCAATCTGATCCTTAACAGTGGTAGTTGGAAAATCAGCCTTGGTGAGGGATATTCTGTATTTAGAGACCGTGCATAGCCTTTCTCCCTGCTGCCATGGACTCACTGGAAGCACATAGGATGGCACCTGAGAGAATTTCACAGGATGGGTCATCTTACTCAGTTCTTAAGAGTCTCCTCTTCATGGGTGCTTTCTGGTCAGCATATTATGGGGCACAAATACCCTCAAACTCTGTGCTCAGTCCCAGAGATCTGTTCACATACTTCTCCCCAAGATCACTTTCTCATCTATCTTTTGATCTTGTAAAGATTGTAATTTGATTTTCATATATATATTTCTTTAAATCACATTAATCCAAGACTGAATTTTTGTAGTAAAGGCTTCAGTAGAGTTTAATAAATTCAAAGCAATAATCAAGGGAGAATAGGACTAAATTCTACAATTGAAGATAAACAGAAAAATTTTTTGAGGTATAATTGACATATAACATTCTATTAGTTTCTGGTATGCAACATAATGATTTGATATTCATATATATTGCAAAATAATCACCACATTAAGTCTGGTTAACATTCGTCCCCATACATAGTTGCAAAAAAAATTTTTTTCTTGTGGTATGGACTTTTAATATTGCTCTCAGTGACTTTCAAAAATGCAATACAATATTATTAACTATAGTTACCATGCTGTACATTATATTTCCATGACGTATTTATTTTATAACTGGAAGTTTGTACCATTTGACCCACTTAACCCATTTTTCCTACCCCCTACCCCCTGCCTCTGGCAAGTACCTATCTGTTCTCTGTATCTACAGCTTGGTTGTTTTTTGTTGTTGAAATCTTTAAGTAGAGGAGAGATTAAATATATCTGGATGGAGTGGGGTAAATAAGAAGGACAAAGTAAATTTGGAACTGGGTTTGATGAGTACTAAAATTTTGACAGCAGAAATAGTCTTGCACTTTTTTAGAAGAAGAAATGCATATTCCAGCTTCACAATGTTCTTTCAACATATGCCAGTTTACATATATAAATCACTGTCCTTTCAGATACATTTTTAAGTCTCAACAATCTTAGGGAGAGGACACACACACACACACACGCAAAATGAATATATAATAGAAATGATAATTTCTAGTTAACTAGGATTTAACCAGTCTCATATTCCCGTAATAGACATTTTGTGCTATTTTTAGAAAAGAACATTCTTCACAGCTTTTACTACCAAATTGTCAAAATAGCATTGATTTTCATCATAGCCATTCACCATGGCTATAAAATGAGAAATATATGGACATCAAACATATCAGACTCAAGGGTGAAAGTTTCTAATTTTTTAAAGTCCTCAGAAGTTATGTGAATGTTCCCTTCAAAACCTGTGCCTGAGAAAGTTCAGTTCTGTTCTAAAAGTAGAAACTGTCAAGTCATGAGTAGGCTCAGATTTTTTCAACCTCTGATCTCTCGTTACAGTGGAAATGCTGAAGTTTTAGGGTAAACTTCTGCTAATGCAGTAAGGGCTGCTTCAGGTCAGAAGATGAGTCAATATTAGAAAGTCAAGTTATGTAACGTATTTTTAAATTATAATAAAACCTCATGAACTTTAGAATACATTTTTTGTAGATTTGTAATCATTTTACTTTAGTACAAATCCAAATTTGTAAAGAAGAATGTTAGTTAAAAGGATAGAGTCTTTAAAAAGATGGAAAATATTTAAAATAATCAAATGTAAATTAAACTGTTTAAACCAATATAAAACATTTGCACGTTCTTTCGAAGGTTTAAACCTTTTAACTGTGAGAAACATCTTGAACTGTGAGAAATAGATCGCAACATGTAAGAGAATGGTAAACAATTTGGATTAACAGAGAAATTATTATACCTGCCTCTATATTGAAAATTTCTTGAAACATCTTAGTATCCATTGATTGCAATTAGTTTGATTATTGGGAAATATATGGTGCTTATTTTTAAGATTTCTCAAAATTATTTTTCCTTCAGTTTTACCAATGCACCAAATTATTTAAGGAAAAAATGTATATTTTTATTATAATAAGACTCGGACTTCATTTCGGATATTTGACTGCTGATAGCTTTCGTGTTACGTCACTTCCCCTTCCCTTCTACCCCACGTCTGGGCAAGCTGATAAGAAAGCCCAAGAGCTTCCTTATTTGGTACCAGCAAGAAGTATGAAAACTACAACCCCTGGAACCACGTGCACTGGAACTCGCACCTTAAACTCCACCGTGTAATCATGACACAAGCCAAGATAGTCTCCTTTCTCTGCTCTCCTAAGCCGTTTTGAGCCTGCACTGCTCTTCCCAGAAAACCTCAGTATGTGAGTAATAAACCTTTTCAGACTCTCTTGGTGTGTGCTCTCAGTCTCAACAGCCAAACCTGATTTTTGGTTGGGGATACATCCTGTGCCTTTTTGGGGGTGACTACAGCACTTATTTATGAATAAAAGCTGTTATGAAATCTATAAATATTCTTAAATTAATTTAATTAGACTTTAACTCATTTTGGTGTATTTATAATAACTATTCACAAACATACACACACAGTGGTCATTTGATCTTAAAATAAATGGTAACTTTAGTTAAAAAAGAAGAGTTTTTAATTAAAATGATACAAAAAGTGTAAGGTTCAAATTACATAACATTAAGGATCAATAATAAAATTAATTTAGAACAAATGATACAACAGCCATGAAACATATTGACTTCATGAAACATGAAATTTCAAAATAGTAGTTGAGAAAAAAAAGAATGGTCTGGAATTATAGTGATATGAATATATAAGATCAAACAACAAACTGGTAGAATTCTGCAAAGAAGCTTCCTTTAAAATATCTATTAGCTAAAAAGGCTGAATTAAATGATGTCTGCAATCCCCTTAGTTACATATTCTGTGGTTCTAGATGAAAAATTGCTCTGAATTTGGTCATTTGTATTCACTTACTCCACTTTTCCTTAGAGATATTATATACTGACATTCACATATAAACCCTAGATGGGGACTGAGAAATACACAGATGAATAAAATATTATTCTTGACCTCAATGAAAACAATATACCTTTTTTTATTGTACAAGTTGACGAATTCTTTGGCATAATCTTCACAGCAGCAGCAGCAGCAGCACACAAATACATATTAAAGTTTAAGGAGAGGTGCTTTAAAATACTGGAGGCGAGATCAGCAATCGCAGTTTCCCATATGTAACAGTAGTGCTGTCTTTCCTTAACTCTTCTCCCACTTCCCCACCATTCCATAAACTAAAGTGGTACCATCTTGTGTTCAATGTACAGATGAATCACCTAGGAATTTTGTTAACATGGAGCTGCTGATTCAATAAGCCAGGAGTGGGGCCTGCAATTCTATATTTCTAACATTCTCCCAGGTTATGTCAATGCTGCTGGTTCAATGGCAAAAGCATTTTTGATAGAGAACTCTCCTTGCAAATGAAATTTTACAAGAAACCATAATATATAAGCTAGATAAAATAAGAACTGTTTCTTGGGCAGTTCAAACCTTTATAGATTGGCAGAAATGTTTCCTTTTACATCGATCTTCCATTTTTATGCTGATGATTCCAAATATATATATTTATCTGGATATCTTCTCTGAGAAGCTGACTCATATATCTAACATCCTCGATTTCAAGAGGTTCAAAATGAAGTCCTTGATTCTCTACATCTTCCAAGTTGTTTCCAGATCCCACCCTCTTTTTTTTTTATCTCAGTAAATGACACCATAAATCCTTTTTCCCCCAATCCAAAAATCCTTGAAGAATCTTGATTTCTTCTTTTACCTTTTTCATTACTTCCAACTTATTTCCAGTTCTTGTTTCTTCTATCTCCATACATCTTAAGCCCAAACTCTTCTCCATTTCTGTTGTTTCATTTTAATCAAGCCATTGTTCTTTCCTGCCTAGACTGCTGCGTCAACCTTCTATCTCATCTCTGCTTCTACTCTTGCCTCCTGTAACAGATTCTCTACACAGTGACGAAAGTGGTCATCTACCAAGGCTCCCTCTATCTCTCAAAATACAATTCAAAATCATTACTTTAACCTATGAGTTATTCCACGATCTGTCTCATGTCTATATTTACAACATCATCTAATATAAATTATCTTCCTGGATTTACTACATTAAATAGCACAAGTTTTTAGTTCCTCAAACATGCCAAATACACAAAATGACACACCATTCTGTAGTAGATGATTTAAACTTCCATCTCTCACATGCTTACTGTATGAAATACAACTGAAGAACATCCCAAGCCACCAACCAGATGCCTCATCTTCCAGAGCAAGGACGTCTTGTTTACTTGGGCCTTTAGTTACAGCATCTTAAGAATTGTTTTCCAATGATGCTGTAGCCAACCACCATCTGCTTCAAGATTACCTGGGGCACACATTACAAGGCATTTTCTTGAAGCAGACCTCCACAGAAATTCTTCTTTGGGTTTGGTTGTGGAAGCTGCATTTTGACAAGTTTTCCAGGAGTTTAAATACACTAAAGTATCATGACTCTTAATTAAAAGGAGATCATCTTTCCAGGTATAATCTTGGTTCAAGATTATAATTCTATTGCAAAGAAGTTAACAGGGCCTTCACCCCAACAAAGCCAGCAAAAGTTGCGCTTATACTCTGTGTCATCTGGGATTTTTAATATATCAGTAGATTCTTCAGAAACACTCTTAGGATCCAGAACTCAGAGTGGATACTTGTTTGTTTGCAATTGCATGTTTTGATATGCTTTGTTTTTCCTCTTTGCCAGAAGATTAGAAGAACAAGAATAATGTCTCAGCCTGTCCTAGGAAATGGGAGGTCTGCGGAATCATGATCTTTCTGATTTCAGAAGGAACTATGAAATAATGATGAGGTTGCACTTATTGGGCGCTTACTCTATGCATCTATTGTAGAGATGAAAAAACTGATATACAAAGATATTAAAAAAAATTTCCAAATTTATATAGTTATAATTGGTGGATGTTTGAGGATTCAGAGCTCAATCTGTTAAGCACTACAATTTTTTGTTGGATATTCTGTTACTGCAGGGGTCATTGTATCAAATGCAGGGCACTATAAAAAAGTCAACATTATCATCATATTCTCTATAAACTCCCTAACAGGACATTTTCCACCCGTAGAGCAAATACTTTCCCTAGAATAGGCAAGTTGATGATTTGAAATGACATTAACATTTTTTACATTTTTTTCCAAGTCTTATTGATTTATGAAATAGAGGTCTTACATAAATGTTAAAAATTTGAATCTGTTTGACTTAAAGCTGAGAGAGCTTTTGGTTCTAAACATGGTGATCTGTATTCACCAAAGTCGCATCAAGAGGAGATCTGAGGAGACTTGTCAAAGAAAAAACCTGATAAGTGAATTAACTGGGAATTTCGTCCAAATATGAACAAACTTTGACTAGAGACAAACTATAAGCCCAATTCTGAAAATTGGGTCAGAAATTATATATACCAGAGCCAAGACCAGAAGCAGAAGTGTTTAAAGAAAGTAAGCAGGATACTCAAAAGAGGAAGTGGGAAGCATGATGTAAAATAGGCTGAGAAAGGGTAAGATGTGAATAAAAATAAAATATATTTATAAAGAGTTTTTATAACAATGGCTTCTGGAATTTACTCATGCTCTTTGTCTCTCCCACTAAGCTAGGGTGGAGAATTAAAGAGACAGCTTCCTATTAAAAGCTGTAGACTTTTAGTCCACTATTCCTACAAAAATAAAGTTAAAACACTCAAGATTACTAAATATAAGTTAAACTCTAAATTTTATAAAACACAAATAGGAAACATATGTAATGCTGAACCCATAACGTTCTTTTATTATCCACAAGGATCATTCAAATTAAACTGAATTATTCTGAAGGTCACTTTACATGAAAAATTTACTATAGTTGTGAGTTACAAAGACTTGAATTGCAATATATAAAGACTAATTTTCTGGACTCTAATTTTTTAAGAACACAATCAACTGAATCTAATTGGCCTAATTATTCCTTCACAGATCGATTTAAATTGTTTATTTGGATCAGAGTTGAAAATGACCAAGGGAAGAAGGAAAGAGCAATTAATTTCATGAGTCCAGAGTTTAGGTTTTATAAAGCTGCACTGAGACTATTTAAGCATTACGTTTCTAAACTGATGTATTGACACAAACTACAACTTAAACCAGAGAATAAAATTAATTATCCTAAATTTTCATCTGCCATTATTCTAGATTATTTTACATGAAAAAGTATTGAGGTAAGAAATACTTTGTAAAGTATTGCTTAACTTTAAATTCAGTCAGACACAGAAGTTTGAGAGCCATGTTTTTGATGATGGTAACAGTGATGGTAATGGGACTGAAGGGATGAATAAAAATAAAGATGAAACAGGTGAGTATTAGACTTTTATCTTTTTGCAAAAGAAAATTTTGCCACGTTCACTCCAAAATGGAATGCCTTAATGAATAAATCTAATATCTACTTTGTTCCTAGTCCTTTAAAGGACCTCTTGACTTCAATGGTGAGTGAAAACACCTAGGACAACATCAGATCTCTGTGTTGAATTTCTAAAAATATTTCTGAAGAACTTCATCCTGACATATAATACAATAGCATCACTTGCTTCTTGTTTTTTTGTTCCTTTGAGAGGAAGAATTAAAAAAATAATTGTATGTAGGGCTTTAATCCAAAATATATATAGACTAAGATGATTATAACATATCTGATTATATTAGATGTTTTCTCTTTGTCCTTCCAGTTTCTCCCATTTTGCTCTGTGCCCTGAGATGTTGATTAGGATGGACTGTATTGACTGACTTTCTTGACCCCTCACTTCTGTTTGAGTTAATCCAAAGAGATCCATTGCAGGAAATTGGAAGGTAGCAGAAGAATGAGGCTCAAGTATTGTTCTACAGTATCTCTTTCTGCTGGGTCACTTTGGATTCACTATATCTCTCTACAAAGATCAGAATTCTTGTTAGGTGGTGCCGTCCAAACAGCTTTCTCTCCAGCTTCTTATGACTGCTCCCTCCTCTTATGCCTTCAAACTTAGGTATAGTAACTGTTCCCAGCTGTTGTTTTTCCTAAGATACTGCACCATTCCTTGTTGTTTTCTATAAACCCTATAAGTAGTATCTTTACTAACATCTCATAAATCATCCAATTTTAATATTGCATTTATTTTAGTGAATTGGATAAATAGCAGCTGAAGAGAAAATTAGTGAACTGGAATATAGATCTGCAGGAACTACACAGAATGCTGCATGTTTTGTAAAGACAAAGAGAGAAACGATATGAAACAGAGTTTAAATGCCATGGTCTATCTAAAGAGAATGTTAACATATATCCAGTTGAGTCCCAGAAGAATAAAATAGAAAGTTGAGAGGCTGTAATTAAATAGATATTAGTGGAGAACTTTACATAATTGAATAAAAACGCAGAAATCCCAAACAAAAGAAGTTTAAAAAAATCCACACATAAACACATCATCAGGAAACTGAAGAACAGAAATACATGATAAAGATCCTAGAGGAAAAAGCCAGAGAGAAAATAAAGACTACCTACAAAGACTGACAGTTGACTTCTAAGTAGTAATGGCAACAATGGAAGGCAGAATAATATTATATAATCATTTCAGAGGGCAAAGATTAAATACATACCAACTACTAAGAAACAGTAGAAGAAATACCCAAGAAATAATCTCTCAAGAATGAGAGAAATAAAGACAGTTTTAGACAATATAAGCATAGAGTTTACTTCTAATAGATTGTCACTAAAGAACTTATAAAGATGTAATTTTAGGAGAAGGAAATTATTCTATAGGGAAGATCTGAAATATAAGAAGCAATGGTGAACATTTGTATTATGAAGATAAATCTAAAAAAAGTCACTTGGACTGTGTAAAAACTGATAATAACAATAACATGTAATTTTGAAGATTGAGAAAAAGAACTATATTACTGATACCAGTATTGTGAGTTTTAAATGATATAGGGTTTGCAAAAGTTTATATTATATTTTTACCTAACAAAATGTTTAAAAAGGGTTATAGCTTTACAATCAGATTCCCTTCAGGATAAGTATATTTGTTTTGTTCCCGTATGTTTTATTTTTAGCTTTTCTTTAACTTATTTTCAACTTTATTTTTAGTAGTGTATTCATTTTCTTTTTTGGTTTTCTCTGTGAGATATTTTAGTCCTGGATTTAAACCAATAGGGCAGTTTGAGAGCATAAATCATAATTTCTTATGTTTGGGTGCATTCAAAATGATTGAAAATCATAATTAAATTATGTCATACCATGTTAAAAATTGAAAAATTCACAAAAAATGTCTAAAATTTAATCACTTACAAGATGGTCTTAAAAACTGGTGATTTGGGGCACAAGTCCAATTAGAGAATTTTAGCTTGTTTTTTGGCCTAACTTTGTATTTGAACACCTTTAAATGGGGTGGGCATTCACTCCTCAGTTAACCACCACGTACAGAACCCCCTTTTGTTTTATCTTTTTTTATTTCATGCCATTTCACACATTTATATTACCTGTCTTAAAAGCATTTGGGTTCTGGATTAGTGACTTACAAGATGGCAACTATCTGAAATACGTGTAGTCTAACGTAAAAAATGCTGGAAATTCCATAAATGTGCTTTCACTTTTCTAAGAAAGTCAAAAGTGTAATATTAATGCCCAGACTTGTTTAAAGCATAGATTTGCCAATCGTTAATGTATAATTGTGGGCTAATTATCTAATCCCTCTGAGTCTTCCTCCCATCTGTAAAATAAGTATAACAATAATTGCCTTGTCCATTTCAACCAGTGTGCTGTATAGATTTCTGTTATCAATTTTTTGCCCCTAAAAATGAAACATAAGGGTCTGGTATGTAAGGAGCTTAGAAGTTGCCACTTACTCTTAACAAGTAACAAGTTGAACAAACAGAAAAATCAACAGCTTTTCTTAGATCCATCAGGAAAGCGAGGTCACAGGGCAAATTGCTGTGCCAAAGTTGGAGAGACAGACAGGTAAATACAGAGAATTACAACTTACCAGAACAGAACCCCAAAAGCAGACACCTTTGTGGGAACCAGTGTTGGATAGGAAAACCTGAACTATAATTGACAAAATGCTGGAGGCTCAGTGTAGGCAAGTCAGAGAGTTAAAATCTTCAGGGGGATCCAGTCATAAGGAGGCCCCTACACTTTTGTGAGTTTTACCTCCAGGAGCTCTACCAGACACTTACAGTGTATATCAGAGAAAAATCCCCTCATCCTTTGACAAGCGGAGAGGAAAAGGAACCATTTTGAAATACACCAGATCGTTCTGTTCTTCTTAACAAGGCCTGTCCTCAGGAGAAAGCTATTTTACCAGAACCTAACCTTCTGGGAAAAGAAATCAAGGGATAATAACTAAGAGTTACATGGAAATATAAGTGGAATTGTTATAGCAGAAATTTAAAAGTAAATATATCTTTAAAAAAATGAAACAGTCAATTTCTCCATGGAGACTGTCCAAGAGATACTAGCTCATATTTACATCCAGACACTCTTGTTTTCCCTTTCCTAAATCTGAGTGATATCCCTGAGATTCCAGATAATATATTTCTTACTTAATGAATTTAACAGTTATTTTAATAATCAGCTTAGTCTCAAATATAGTATATCTTGAAACTAAAATTATCTTTCCTTCTCAGTTTCCCCACTTCTGTTAACGAGGCAGTTAGTATCCCTGTATTACAGACCTGAAAACCTTTCATCATTCTTAACTCATTCTGTACAAGTTTTCACAAATATTTCTCAGAATTGCTCATTAATTTTCATTACCACCAATCATCCCCAGAGTTATTACCATCTACGGTTATCCCGAACATCTTTGAACAACTTTTGTGTCTATATATTAATTCTGTTCAGATTCAGCAAGACTTGATTGAAATATTAAAACTCATTTGGCATCAATGGTTCCTAAGGACTAGAGCACCCCAGACTGAAGGATATGCTTGGTTGAGGTGGAGGTGGGTATGTGGAACCCAGCCACAGAGATGAGTCCCTAAGGAGCAGCTGGCCGATTCAGGCCTAAAGTCCAGGGGAGAACTGCTGCTCAACTCTAATTTCCCAAATGCTCACCATAACAATTTTAAATCTGGTAGACAGGGAATAGTGGGAACAAATCCAAACTCTTAGGGACAAAGATAGTGGTAAAATTCAGTTTTAAAAATGTGTCCTTATAGGGCAGAAAACCAACCAAAGCATTTGTAATGTGTAAAAACCATTCGTTCTTGGAGAAGAGAGTTGTCAACATTGTTCCTTGATCAAATACACTTTTTGTGACTATATTTTCAAAGATTCGTATAACAAAATACAATTCCCTTTGCAACTTGTATGGAAGAATATAGCAAAATACTGTTATCATTGAATAAGGAAAACAAATCTAAGAATAAGGACCATGAGATTACACAGATTTGCAAAAGGGAATTCTGCTTCAGATTCTCATGGGAAGGTTTCTGTTCTCAGCTGGAATTCCTCTGGGAAGAATTTAATTATTAGAGTGACAGAGAAGACGTCTTTGCTTAGTTAAACAACACATCTATCAGAGACAAAGGATTTCTCTGTAATAGAAATTATAATAATAATTTGACTATATACCTCTCATCATCTACTAAAATGAAAATTCAGTAATTAACCTTGGTGTGATTGTGTGCACTCAGAATTGTCAGCCAACAATCAATAAATGACAACTGGAACACCTACTATATGTTAAGTGCTATGCTATATATTATAGGATTATAATTTGTTTTTAAACTTGATTTCTATCACATTTTTTGTTTTGTTACATAGCACCACAAGCTGATAAAACAAATAAGCTTCAACGAATCCTGAGAACAAAAATCATTTAGCTTTGAGAAGAGATATCTTAAAGCCGTGAGACAGCACAGTGGAGTAGAAAAGAACATTGGGACTATATAGCAAAGAAGCTGGAGCTTCAATTCTAGCTTTTACTTATTAAGAGTATTTCTCTGGGCCACATACTTAAAATCCCCTCTGAGCCTCAGTATGCACGCCTACAAACTGGGAAAAATATGATCTAGAGTGTCTATTTATGGGGTTGTTAAAATAAGCAGAAATATTTTATTTAGTATGTTTTTTAGGCTTTCCAAAATATCTAAGGCTCTTTGGCTTAAGAACCCATCTAAAGAAACCAAATGTGGAAAAGTCTATGTAAACAGCTTTCTTTCTTCTGCAGAGATCAAAGTGGATTTTTTTCCAGAAAATTTTTCACATACCAATTTGCAATCCCTGTCATAAAAACAAACTTAACTCTGTAGTGGAAGTTTATTGATAAGACGAACTGGATGTTCCATCAGCTCTGTCTCTTCTCTCACTAGTGTTAGACTTGTACTGTCAGCTCACTACTGGGCAGCCTTGGGGTGGCTTAAACATAACGTGTCTAAAAATGGAAGCCTCTGCCCTTTCAAACTGCTTCTCATAGTGAAATTAAACAACAAAAACTCAGTTAATCATACCACTATCATCCTCTTTATTTAAGTCAGAACTTGGTACTCATTTTAGATTTATTCTCTCTCTCTCTCTCTCATACCATCTCCCCAGACAATCACTAAATCTTGCCAATTTTCTGATTTTTATTGGCTAAGTATTTTTCAAAACCATTTTCCCTTTATCTCATTGCCACTCTAATACAGATCCTTTGAGAATATAAGAAAGCCTTCTAACAGGTGTTCCTGCTTCTACTTCTTCAGCTTCTCTTACCTCCTCTATTGTTCTACCTCCAAGCCATATTTTATATTACTTTCCAGAATGGATCATTTAATAATAAGGCACTACCTCTCCTACTTAAAAATTCTTGATAATTCTTTATGTCCTACAGTCTAATGCCTTAGCATGCCGTATAAAGCCACCATGATTTCTCTGTCTTGTAAATGAACCCTAATTCCCACCATTTCCACTCATTCTTTGCACTCAAGTAATGCAGAGCTATTTTAGCACATAGTGTCTCTCAGATGCATCCTACCTTTATGACTATGCACTCTCTGTCTGTAATACTTTCTCTATTAGTTTCCTTTGGCTTCTGGAAAAAATGTTATGTCATAAAAACACATACATGTATTCTCTTATAGTTCCAGAGGTCAGAAGTCCAAAATCAGTTTCGCTGAGTTTAAATCAAGGTGTCAGCAGGGTCCTGCTCCCTCAGAGTCACTAGAGGAGAATCCGTTCCTTGCTTCTTCCATCTTCTGATGGCTGCCAGCATTCATTGCCTTGTGGTTGCATCACTCCAATTTCTGGCTCTGTGACCACATTGTCTTCTCTTCTCTGTCAATATCCCTCTGCCTCCTTCCTATAAAGATACTTGTGATTTCATTTAGGGCCCACTCTGATAATCTAGGATAATCTCTCTGTCTCAAGATTCTTAATTTAGTCACATCTGCAAATACCCTTTTTCTATATAATTTAACATTTACAGGTTCCAGAGATTAATTAGGACCTGATATCTTTGGGGGCCATTATTCAGCCCATCACAACTTCCCTTTAGAATTTGGCAAGGTTTCTCTTATCTGTGCACTCCTGGCACCTGTGCTTACCTCAATGTATACTTGATATATAAATAGTAAATCTTCCCCACTAGAATGAAAACTCTTCAAAGGCAGAGGATGAATGAATTTATTCATTTTCCTTTCTTACTTTCAATGCCCTAGCATGGTGTCTGGCACATAGTAGGTTCTCAATGTGCATTTCTTGGACTTTCAGAATGAAGTCTGCCCTGATCTTTTATTTCCAAAATAGATCACTTACCCAGTAGGAAAGAACTAGAAAGATAGCACATGCTTATCTCACTGTCTGGAGCACCTCATAGCCAGTGTGGCTTGATTCCTTACCCCATCTAATGAAATAATGCAAATAAAAATACTTTGCTTTTCAAATGCTGGCTTACTAATTCATTTTCTTAGGATAAAAATTCCAAGACATAACCGACGAATGGGATTATATGGAGCATGCTGACTCAGAATATCACGTTAAACAACAGTTATGCCCACATATGCTATCTGTTAATGTGAAATGTGATCTCATCACCACCAGTAGCACCTGCATCTGTAAATAAAACAAAATAAAGCTGTACTTTGTTCAGAAGCATCAAACAAAGTTAGGGCATGTGACAGACACACCCTAGGGTGATCCCCAGTGAGTCACACCCTTGTATAAATCCCTCTCCTTGAGTACAGGCAAGACCTGTGACTTGCTTCTAACCACTAGAATATGGCAAAAGTGATGGAATATCAGTCCTGTAATTATGTTACAAGATAAATATATGTAAGATACATACACACACACAAGAGCGATCTTTCTATGTATGTATCTATCTATCTATCTATCTATCTATCAATCAATCAATCAATCATCTATTTATCTATCTTTGTATTGCTAGCATGCACTAGAGAGATAGCTCTCCATTGCTAGCTTTGCAGAACTAAGCTGCCATGTTGTGCAAGGAATATGGACAAGGTCAAGTGGTAAGGAACTGCAGGGGGCCTCTAAGAGCTGAGAGAGGCCCCCAGGTGACAACCAGCAACAACAACAAAAAAGAGGCACCAGAGTCCTACAGCCACAGGGAGAGTGGAAATGACTTTCACCAGTAGGGCTACAGAGAAGATCACCACTTCAGATGACACCTGGGTTACACCCTGATGAGATCCTGAATCAGAAAATCCAGTTGAACCTGCTGCCTGGACTTCTGACCTATAAAAACTTTGGGATAATAAATATGTGTTTTTTTTAAGTCATTAAGTTTGTGGTAATTTGTTACACAGCAATAGCAAACTAATGCAGGACGTAGCTTTCTTTGTGATACAGAATTGACAGAAATGTAAGAAAGTCATTGGCAGAATCTTAGAGTAGTAGAAACCATAGGAGAAAATACTTGGTATGAAGCAAAACTGAAAAAAAATTCAGTTAGATTTACTCCAAATAAGAAAGAAAATAGAGGGATACCTAAAAATATAACTATGGTTTTATATTTATGAATAAAAAGAGAGAGCACCCTAATGGGCCCAACTTGTGAAAAAATAGCCAAGGAGATGGGATCAGAAAAACAAGCCAAATATAAACAAGTGTTATAAACCTAGTTGAGTAACACCATTGAGGCTAAAGCACAGGTGATCAGAATCTTGTCAAAAGTATTGAAGAGGAAAACATCTGTTTCATGTAAGAACAAATGATCAGGGAAAATCGAGATCTGTGGTGGGTGGCAGTGTGCTATAATGGAAAGACTGTAGGCTTTGTGCCAACTTGGCTTCAATATTTGCTCTTTGTGTAAACCTGAGCAAATTACGCTTTGAAATATTCTATTAGAAAAAATAAAATTTCTTCTTGGAAATTCTATTAGGATTCTCTAGAGAAACAGAACCAATAGGGTCTGATCTCTCTATCTATATATATATCAGGTAGAATATATATATGGAATTGGCTCATGTGATTATGGAGGCTGAGAAGTCCTAAGATCTCCAGTCAGCAAGTTGGAGATCCTGGAAAGCCAATAGTTGAGTCCAATCTGAAGGCCTGAGAACCAGGAGAACTGACGGTGTAATTTCCGGTCCAAAGGCTAGCACATTTGAGACCCAAGAAGAGCCAAAGGGCTGGTGTTTCAGTTTGTGGTTCAGGTTTATGTGAACAGAAGTGAAGTGCATCTCTTCTAGGTTAGCCCACCAAAAGCTCCCACTCATGATTTGTCATGCTCTGTCCCTTTCCACTGCCCGCTGCAGGATGTTTGGAAACCAGGCATTGAAGGTATTGGAGGACAGCTGTTCCACTGATCAGAGACACTTAGTGTTTTATATGAGAAGAAATACACTTTTCTTCTGATTGAACCATTACATATTTTGAGATCTATTTATAGCAGGTTTTCAAAAGAATCATACTTTTTAATTCATTCAATTCCCTGTAATTGTAGGAGTGAGCTTTAATTCTGAAAATTTAATTTTGGAATATTTATTTCTAAAGGGTAATGAAAGGAGTTGAGAAAATATTAGTATCATATCCTTCTCACATCTGCATTGCTCAGCCTTTTAAACAATTATTTCTCCAGAACATACACTCATGGAGGTAAACTATGTATTACTTACCCAAGCTTCCTATTAGAGCAGCCACATTACAGAAGGAAGACTGTTTTTGGAGACCATAGTCACTTTTGTTCTACTGAACAACTTAAAGTGATTAAAAAAGAGCTAACTAACATTTTAGTCTACTTACTAACTTTTGAGAAAAACTAAAGTACCTTCAAAGAAAATCACTAGTGTCTATGGAAAGACTGACATAAATTTTTACAGAAGACAAAAAGAGTACATAGCTGAGTCGTAATTACTATTAGCTATTATGAATGTAGTGGGAAACTAAAACGTATGAATAAACACCTCAAGAATAATTTAAAAAAGTAAAATAAGTACTGAATCATTAACTTGAAAAGATAATTGCAATTGTAAGCATACACGCTGAGAAAAATTAGCAAAGCCATTCAATTATTTAGCCTCATACATGCTTTGAAAACCTTTGAAAATTGGTGAAGTATTCACCATTTTTCTCTTGCAAAACAAAATTGCCCATGTAATTTAGTTAATTACTAACATTACATACTGAATAAAACATTTCTTTAGAATATGATACTCAAACGAAAGATTATCTTTCAAAGCTTGTTCTAAAAGTGATTTAGAGTTATGAAGGCATAACTGTCGTAGGTCAATTCTATTAATGATGTCAACTAAGTTTTTAAATTGCTTGGGAATGATATAAACATCTTTACCTCGTTCAATTGCAATTTATACACACATAAAAATCATATATTATATATTACATTGTAACATAGAACAATATTTGTTCATAAAGGTGAAGTTAATTATGATGAGGATTATATACAGTTGCCAGTTCTACTGCAGAAGGCATCAAACTTTATCCTTCTCCAAATTGAAATTAATGTATACATTATTTCAATACAAAACAGCAAATAAAGCACTCAAAAATTATATATCATATTTATTTGTTATATTTATATTTATATATATACAAGGTAGAATCAAGGAAATAACCCATAAAGGAGAAATTAAAGACATGGAGCGGGTCTATAGGAGAGAAATGTCAGAGCTGTTGGGAATCAATCTCATAGGTTCAAAATCCAACTAATGTGAGTTTCAGACAGGAAGAGTACATAAGACAAAGTGGAATAAATTGTTAAAGGAATAATATAATAAAATTTCCTAGAATTGAGAAAAAGAAATTTTGAGATTTAGGGAGCCAAGCGAGCACCAGCACAGGGAATGAAAACGATGATGCAGACTAAGAAACAACATGGTGAAATTTTAGAATACTGCTGATAAAGAACAGCTCCTAAAAGCTCCAAACAGCATCCAGGAAGAAAGAATGAAAGTGAGAGAGAGAGAGAGAGATACACACACAGAGAGGAAGAGAAAGGGTGGTAGGGGAAGGTTGGGGGCATGAAAGGAAAAAGAAAAGAAAAGGAGAGGAGAAGAAAGAAAAGGAAAATAAAGAAAAAGAAGGGAGAGAAAAACTCAGATTAGTTGCAGTTTGTAGAGTAGGTTGGTGCTCAGTCTTCAGATATGATTTATTATATTTTAAGCAAAGACTTTCAAGAGGCTATAAGCCAAAAATTGTAATCAAGAATAGGTGTGGACTCTAAAAATAGCCTTCTAGACCAAATAATATGGGAAATACTTTTGTTACATAGCGATCTGTTTCATGTACTTGTTCAGATAAACAACCAATCCATCAAAAGTGATCACACATCCAAAAAAGAAGTTCATTTAGGGAACCTGATGTTGTCTGTAATGAGTGAACCTTTAGAATATAAATTGATGAACTAAGTAATTATTAGCTCTATGATACATATATTGCAGCCAAAAAAATTATTGCATTGTGGACTAATGGAAGTTTTTGTATAGTAGCCACTATCAATAATAACAGACGTTTTGTATAGTAGCCACTACTGTGATATCTTCATCATGTGTTTAGGTAAATGTACAGGTTTGAATAATTTCTTTGGAAGAGATTTCGTAGGATTGGTGGTTGCAGAGAAATTACTTTTAATATCTGACTGAGAACGTTATCTGTGCTATTTATGCCATGATACGTTGCACAAAGTGCTTTGAGAAGAGAAGAGGGAATTTAGCAATCAAATGTTCTTTTTTTCTCTCTAAATTTTTTTTATTTTTTTATTATTTTTTTATTTTTTAGAAAGTTATAAATCTTAAATAGCTAGGGTTTTTTTTTTAAATTTTTTGTTTATTGCAGTAACATTGGTCCATAACATTGTATAAATTTCAGGTGTACATCATTATACTTCCACTTCTGCATAGATTACATCATGTTCACCACCCAAACACTAATTACAACCCATCACCACACACCTGTGCTAAATTATCCCTTTCACCCTCCTCCCTCCCCCCTTCCCCTCTGGTAACCATCAATCCAATCTCTGTCTCTATGTGTTTGTTTATTGTTGTTATCATCTACTATTTAATGAATGAATTCACACGGTATTCGACCTTCTCTCTCTGACTTATTTCACTTTGCGTAATACCCTCAATGTCCATCCATGTTGTCACAAATGGCTGGATTTCATCGTTTCTTATGGCTGAGTAGTATTCCATTGTGTGTATATACCACATCTTCTTTATCCATTCGTCCCTTGAAGGAACTCTCATACACTGCTGGTGGGAGTGCAAACTGGTGCAGCCACTATGGAAAACAGTATGGAGATTCCTCAAAAAATCAAGGATAGAACTACCATACGATCCAGCTATTCCACTGCTGGGTGTTTATCCAAAGAACTTGAAAACACCAATGCCTAAAGATACATGCACCCCTGTGTTCACTGCAGCGTTATTCACAATAGCCAAGACTTGGAAGCAATCTAAATCTTCTTTTTAGATCTCTTACCTGATGCCGACATAACATGCAAGTGCCGGAACACGCTCGGTGTAGTTTAAATCTGTTTGCTGCTTCAAAATACGTGTTTTGTGAGATTAGAATACCATCTTCTTCTTTAAAACAAACACATACTGCTGTTCCATGACACATTTCCATCCCAAGCTACAAACGTTTGTTTTCTGTTAGAGCTTCGATTCCTTTAGTAACTTAGATTATAACTCTAGGTGAAACAGATACCTCAATTCTGATTAAAAATGATCCATTTCTATGTAGATATTTATTTTGTTATGTGTAAATCTACAAACGTACACACCTTGGTAAATAATCCCATGGGACTAACACAACCAACACTTAAAGTTCAACTGTGAAAAGTCACTGGATTGTGCTTTTCTGTAAATATTTTTCTATATGCCTTTTCGTTTTTTCTTAGGAATACTTTCCTCTCCCTAAGATTATTTGGAGATTCTCATATATATGTCAACTTGACCCTTTTCTAGTTTAATTTTCATGTTAAGATTTTTAATATTCATAATTTATTCTTCTGCATTATATGAGGTACAGGCATAACATTTTTCTATGCATTTTTTCTTTTTTATTTATTTATTTATTTATATTTTTGTGAGGAAGATCAGCCCTGAGCTAACATCCATGCTAATCCTCCTCTTTTTGCTGAGGAAGACCGGCTCTGAGCTAACATCTATTGCCAATCCTCCTCGTTTTTATCCCCAAAGCCCCAGTAGATAGTTGTATGTCATAGCTGCACATCCTTCTAGTTGCTGTATGTGGGACGCGGCCTCAGCATGGCCAGACAAGCGGTGCGTCGGTGCATGCCCGGGATCCGAACCCGGGACGCCAGTAGTGGAGCGTGCGCACTTAACCGCTAAGCCATCGGGCTGGCCCCTCTATGCATTTTTTCTAATAGTACCAACACAATTTAAGGCTAGAACATATTTAAAATTTTATATTTGTAATAAAATACATTTCTACATAATTCCTAAACTCAAAAATCTATTTTATTAATGAGCCTATCAGTCCAGTTCTAATAAAATAGTATTTAATTATTTTAGTGTAATTCATAAGAGAGATTTTGTCTTCTCACTATTTTACCTAAAAATTTCTCAATTATTCTTGCATATTTTGTTTCCAATATAGGCTGCCCACATTCAGTTAACCATTTTTGTTGAGATTTTAATTGTCATTACATTTTACTTTTACATTAATTTGGTAATAATTACAACATTGAGAATAATTACAATATTCATGTTTGCCCATATATTCAAACATTATTTTATAATCTTCATTAAAGAATTAGGGAATTAGTCATATAAATATTATACATTCCTTTTTAGTTTTGTCTTCACATTCCTTTTTCCCTTTCTTTCTTTGTGAAAAGGACTGTATTTCTATTATATTGGAAGTTAATAACGGTAACGGTACCTATCTTATGGAGTTTCTCAGAGGATTAAATGTGGTATACCTGAAAAATATTTTTAAAATTGCCTATTATATACAGCATTAAACATGTATTAACTGTTACTATTATCATTTGGAACTATTGCTTTTGGTATGTTTATCTCTTATCTGGCCACCTTACTAAATGGTCTTTTCTATACTAATAATGTAGATAATATAGCTAAGGAAAAATATCATTTGTAGATAGTAACCATTTTGTCTCTTCCTTCCCATATATGCTATTTCTTCCTTTCATTGTGTTGGGTAGGGCCACCAATTCTATGCTTAAAAGTAACAGATAACATCCTGTTTTAAGAGGAAGATTAAGTGTAATAATTCTATAGGTATTCGCTGGGTTTTTTTTGATGCTTGGATTTTTAAAAATATAACATTTTATGGGCCAGCCCCATGGCATAGTGGTTAAATTTGGCATGCTCAGCTTCAGTGGCCCAGGTTGGTAGGTTCAGATCCCAGGCATGGACCTACACCACTCGTCAGCCATGCTGTGGCAGCGACACATATATAAAGTGGAGGAAGATTGGCATAGATGTCAGCTCAGGGCTAATCTTCCTCAAGCAAAAAAAGAGGACGATTGGCAACGGATGATAGCTCAGGGCTAATCTTCCTCAAGCAAAAAAAAAAAAATATATATATATATATATATATAATCTTTTTATTAAATAAATTTTTGATTGTATAAATATAATCAAGTTAAGAAAATCTCTTATTTTTAGATTACAAAATGACTTTTTAAAAATAGTTGTTAAATTTCATGAAATGTTTTTGGCAGCATGTTATTCACATAATTTTTCTCCTTGATCTTGGTAATATATTAAATCGTCTACCAAGTTCCATCTTGTTCAACCAACTTGACATTCTTAGAATAAATTCTACTAGCGTGTAATGTTTGGCTCTTTAAATACATTTCTGGATTTAATTGCTAATATATTTAGGATCTGGGGATCTGTATTCATAAATGATATTGGTCTCTGTATTTCTTTGTTCTCTGTATGTCGATGTACAACATTTACGTCCAACTTAGATTATGATAGACACAGAGAATGAGTTGGAAAGTAGCCCATCTTTTCAAAGTTCTGGAATAGTATTATGGAACAAAGATATTCTTTTCGCTTGATGATTTGGTTGAATCACTCCACTCGTATGAATGTGAAGTTTTTTGTGGAGAAATTATGCATCATTTCTAGCAGAAACTATGGGGAAATGAGATTAGCTGAAAAGAGCTGATTAACCTGACTTTAGAGAAAGAAAACTAACAGAGGAAATTATAGCATTCATGATTACCTGATATGCAATTAGGTACTTATTTTTTTATGTTTAATATCTGTCTCCCATGACCAGAATGTAAGCTCTATGAGTGCTTTGTTCACTGATATGTTTCCAGCACTGAGAACAGTGCCAAAGCTCATAGTAGACACTCAATAATTTTTTTGTTCATTCAATAAATGAATGAAGTAATAAAAATGATTTTGTTTTGATTGTGAATAGATATTTCTTTAGGAAGATGTGAGAAAATTCTAGGTAGTATAATAATGTGTTTCTATCAGAATATTAATATTTTAGCACCCTTTATCTGTGGCTGAAAAAATATATATTGGCACTTCTGTTTCTTAAAAGAGTACGTACATAATTATATTCTCTTCCTTTAGGTTTATAACCTCGCTATAACCAGCATTGCAACACCAGGCTGCTTTCTTACTAGATTTACTTTTGGAATCCAAATGGCACTAGGGAGGAAGAAGATATGGTGAAAGAATGTAGGTGTCTTGATAGCAACCATTCACATGTTCTTTACAACATTGTGCATGTTATGAAGTTAAGTTTTCCCTTCTTATCAGTAGATATAATAAACTTCCTGAAGACATCAATCAGAAGTTTCTGGAGAAGATAAGAATAAAATTTCTCTGAATAGAGAGAAAACATTCAATTCTATAGTGTAATAAATCAGCTGGTAAACTTCCTTAATAAAAGAAAAATCTTTCTTGTTACTTTTAATACAGGTGCATGAAATAAAGAGACAACATAGCTTATTTGTTTTATTTTTTAATAATCTGTAATAAAAGGAAAATTCCAAGTTGTTTCAGCTGCTACCTTGCTGATCTCACAAATTGTCCTACTCTCTCTAGCCTTTTTCATCAGAGTCAGTTTCTTCTTTTGGAATAGACACATCTCCCTAATCCCCAATCACTTTTTCTTCTCTCTCTCTGTGGGTCCTGCTTATGTTTCCAGCATTACCTACTCTTTGAAGATCTTTCTATCCACTGATCTGCTTTTCCCAGCCTTTGGTCAGAGCTCTATTTTAGCAATGATCATATTTATTGTAATTCTAATTGTTTCCATTTTTCTGTTACTAGACTGTAGACTCCATCAGGGCAGAAAATTCGCTGTTAAATCATTAACAGAATAAACCCAACATAGCTTTAATATACAGTGGCAGTTAAGAAATATTTGTTAAATGAAAGCATTTTTAAAAAGCATGTTATTAGTCCAGTGATCGATCCAGCCAGGAAATTAAACTCTAAACTGGTACTCAAAGATTGAATTCTTCTATTTGTTGTTGTGCTCTTTTCTCAACTCTCACCAAATGGGGAGGGAGAGGGGAAGAAAGTGACATGGGGACTCGGAATAGTAGGGAAAATTGCGGAAAAGAAATATGAGTCATCATTTTACATATTAAATTTACTTCTTCATTTCACAGCAGGAGTGAATTACGTCAGAATACCCCTTCCAAATTTTCTTTCCTTTTTTCATTTCTGTTTCCTAATTACAAAGTACTACAGAAGGAAACATGACAGATTTCTCTTTATTGCTCTTTAAACAACATGAAGGTGATTGACCCTCTGGATTTTTCCAGAAATCTTACTAGTGTCTATTGGCATAAAGTTAAAAAAAAAAAAACAGAGAGAGAAGAAGTTACTTATTAAGGAAGATATTGGAAAGGTGAAACTCTGTAGTGGGCACATTCCTCCTTGAGAGCCTCATGTGACTCAAAATCATGGCTGGGTATTCGTGGGCATTGCTGTCAACCCCAAACCAATCATACAAGGAGACATCCTCTTCCTCCTCCCGTTTCTTTGCACGACTGAGGTAACTTATCCCACCTTGTCCTTCACAGAAGAAGCCTGAGAAGATACACGTTCAGGAATTAACAGAAAAAGCAACACTGATCCAATCAAAGTACGTTTACAGGAACATTTACGTATCCTCTAAAAACTTTCTTAACAAAGAGAGATCATTTTTTTAGGTCCTAGAAGAAGGCAGATTCCAAGTACACAAAAATAGGGGGTTGGGAGGTAAGCTTCTATTACAAATTCATAACTCTCAGCTTAATAGGCATTAGTGTCTAAATATTAACTCCAATGTTTTTCTTTTTTAATGGAATATGTTCAAAACTACTGTAGGAAAACATTTTTAAAGTTGTTATTGGATGGTAGGAGTATGGGGCGGAGTTGGTCTTAGATAAACGAGAGCAGCTTTAATAAAAAGGACTTAAAAAAACGTGCTTGGCTCAAGTCAGTACAGCTCCAGAACACAGCACTGACCAAAAAAGAGCAGAAAAGCAAGATGAATGATGTGAAGCTTGCCGTCCTAGGTGGTGAAGGAACAGGCAAATCGGGTGAGCGCTGATGTTTTCTATGGCATGGTGTCGAGTGCAAAAAGGGTGACATATATTGACATATACATGTGTTATATATAAAACATGATATAACTACATATAAACTATATATTATTTTCCATTAGTTTTCATTTTTCTAGCAAGTAATACAATTAACTACATATTTATGGAATTTATAGACAGGCATAGCAAGATAACTATTTGAAGTATTAATTTGTGTCTTGTTCTACTGATGTTTAGAATTCATAAAAGTAACAGGAAATCCCTCCATCACTGTCCCACCTACTTCTGACTTCAACACAACTGCCCCCACGGCCCCTAGTGGCTAAACAACGACCTTGAAAGGATTCTTCTGCCCTGAGACTAAGGGTAAAGAGAGATGCGTGCAGATCTGTGGATTATTTTTTAAATGCAGGGTCATTGAAGGGAAAGAACTTTGGAGGGGCAGGGCTGTGGTGATGCCTGGGAACTGAGCAACAGGTGCCCTGATTGTGGAGGCCATGTTTTTGTTTTATTTTTGATCACATTATGATGGTGGTGAGGATGCCACCAAGAGCCACCTAAGCCTAGCAAACCATAACTGGCCAGACCCAGAAGCTGCAATAAGATAAACCGACACTAGAGGTCCTTTCTCCATTTCCTGGATTTTGAAGTCCCTATATCCTTAACTGTAAATACTTGATATTGTCCTTGTCACTATTAGCATGTAGCACCTTGGAGCCAGATTTAATTTGATAGAGAAAATAAAGAGATGTTATAGCTCTTGTATCTCAGATTTAATGAGAACTCTGTTTCTGTTACAATAGGTAAATTGCCTTGTGTGTTTGCATTCATGAATTAATTACATAGTGGTCTGAATGGGTCCAAGCAGTCTAAGGTCATTTTCCTTCTGGTCTCCTAATCTTTATGATCGTACAGTGGAAATGTTTAGACTAGAACTTAGTAAAGCTTTAAAGTCTTCATTAATGCTTGATAATTTTTGAGCTGAAAGATAAAACCTTATATACGTAAATAAATAACGTGTATCGTCAACAGAAAAGACCCTAAATCCAGCTTGTTTGTTTTGCAGCCCTCATAGTAAGATTTCTTACCAAGCGATTCATTGGAGAATATGCTTCTAATTTTGGTAAGTCTCTATTTTAGACTTTTTTCACCTTAAAACTTCAGTGTAGTATTTAAACCACAATTAAGAGCAGAGAAGAATTTTCATAGAATCTTTCATTTTTTGCACTTTTAAGCAACTTATTTATTCACAGATTCTGGTTAAAAATGCCAAAATAGGTACTTGAATTAATGTTCTTTAATAATAAAATTCACCCAATTTGATGTTAAGTGAGATAGATTAGACAGTCAGTTGGTTTCAGTCTAGAAATAGAATATTTTTGTAAACTATGAAACAATTTTGAAATTAAATAAACACCTGTCGAAAGATAAGAACAAATTAATTATAAAAGAGCAAGTAAGTACAAAATAAAACTTATTTTAATTGTAAAACCATGTGAAAATAACAGGAAATTTATGCCTTGATTAAAGATCATGTCATAATCATCTAGATTGCTAATGTAAGTTTCAGAGAAATTCTAAAACAGATGCCAGGGCAGCTTGATATAATCTTAGGATAATTTCACCCACTCTACTGAAAATTTCAGTTATTTTGATCAGACTTAGCATGACATATGGGAAATATCATAGTGGGGAACTAATAAAAGGTGGGGAATTTTGCCAGTGTTTTGAGAATATTTTTAGCTCAGCAATTAATCAACATAATGGTACTAATATCTTACCTGATTGAAGGCATGGGGGAAAAACGTTTCTGTTTTTTTTTTTAAACAAGAACACCTGATTTATAAAAAAATGTGAGAATTGGGGGAAAGGAAAATGATTTTTTGGTTCAATAGCACTTATTTAGAGTAAGAGAAAGTTGTGTGTTTTTCTGAGAGAAATAAACAACAGAAATCTTTAGCATTCATTCATGAGGTACCATTATTAGAGTATTTTAGAAAATAACTTTAAAATGTTGCATTGTGTAGTTTCCTACATGTATCCAACATAGTACTCAGTCCATCTAACATCGTGAACTTTGTAGCGCAAGTGCTAGAAACTGATTACAGAACAAAGAAACATATAGAAAGAGAAATTCTTATCGCTTCATTTCTCAGGCCAACAACTTCAGTCAAAAAGATTGACACAAGCTAGGAGTCAGGCGTGAGAAAATGTTCCAGAACTATAAAACTTACATAAAACAACACCCAAAAATCTACAATAGCAACAACAACGAAAAATCACCTTAATCTTTGGTAAGATATAGTTATACAAACAAATGAAGTGTACACATTTCTGTCTGTTACATGTCTATTAAAAATATAAGACCTAGAGATATTTTGAAAAGACAACCAAATGAGCAAACGTCACCACTGTATGAGGACAAACTAGCAAAAAAAGGACTCCAGCTTGTAAAGGAAGACTAGAAGGGAAAATAATAAAATTCTAAAAAGTTAAGAGTTGGTGACCCCTGCTGGCAGCTTTTGAGCTTTGAGAGTGGATATTTTTAAACGTCTGGAAGGAAATTTTATGGTTCACAGTCAGTAGTAAAGCTGTGAAGTTTAGAAGGAACTGTCTGAAAACATATTTTAAGGTTTAATGAAACTATAACACTTTCATTAAATGTGACCTAGATGGATTTTAAAATTCACCCCTAGCCCCCTGAGGTTAGCTCCCCAAGTGTCTGCTACATCTTCCCTCTCTGGGTTACAGAGTATTTGCCAGAATGGCTCATCATTTTTTGTCAGTATGCCATTTTGGAGAGAAGTAGATCTTTTGTTAAAACACTGGAGGAAGAGTTACAGAAACGAAGTCCTTTATCCATTCAACAAATATTTATTGAGCACCTACCATGTCCCAGGTATTCTTCTAGATAGAGAGGCTATAGCAGTGAACAAAAACGACAAATATCCAAGTCTCATAAGATTTATATTCTGGAAGGAAGAGTTAGTCAATTAAAAAAATTAAGTATAAATTATGTCATATGATGATAAGTGCTACGAAGAAAAAGAAAGCATTAGAGAGTGGCACTAACATGGTGTGTGGTGATTTAAAGTAAGGTAGTCACGTTAGACCTTGCTGAGAAGGTAACATTTGGACAGAGACATGAATGTGGTGAAAAGTGAACTGTAAAGATATCTGGAGATATCTTCCAGGCAGAAAAACCAATTACCAAATTTCTGAGGCAGGAACTTCCTGAAAAATTTGAGGAATGGTTTAGAGGACAGTGTAGTTTGAGTGGAGAGAATTTGAGAAAACATAACCAGAGAGGTCTATGGAGCTCATAAGTAATGGGAGACTAGATAATGAGGGATATTCTCAGACGTTTTAAAGGTTTTGGTTTATCTAAGTGAGGTGGGGAGTCATTAGAACGATTTTATCAGACTAGTGATGTGATCTGGCTACAAGGTTCACTTTTGCTCCTATGTTGAGAATGGACTAGGCACAGGAAAGGAGTTCGGGGAGGGATGAAAGTGAAGAGATGAGTTAGAAGGTTTTGCAATAATCTAACCAAAAAATAACAATGGCTTGGACCAGAGTTAGCAATGGAAGTGATGAGAAGCAGATAAATCCAAAATATACTTTGAAGGTAGAATAAAAAGGAATTTTTAAAGTAATAAATATGGGACATAAGAGAAAAAAGATTCAATGATGACCCTAAGGCTTTTAACTTGATAATCTAGAGTTGTGGATATGTCATTTAATGAAATGGAAAACTGTGGACGATGCAGTTTTTGCAGGGAGACCAGAGGTTCAGTTTTAAGCATGTTAAGGTTGAGATGTCTATTGGGTATCTAAATAGAGATGCCCAATAGCAGTAGTTGTTTATGTCTGGAGTTCAGAGAAGACATCTAGGCTTTAGATATTAATTGGGTTCATCAGCAATAATTGTTATATAAAAACCCTGACTGGATGAGATTAGCACAGGAGTGAGTATAGATAGAGAAGAGATTCATAAACTGGATCCATATTTTGAGTGTGGGAAGATATGGTGGGACAAATAAAAAAGATTAATACAAGGGCCGGCCCCATGGCCTAGCAGTTAAGTGAGCGCGCTCGACTGCTGGCGGCCTGGGTTCAGATCCCAGGCTGCACCGATGCACCGCTTGTCAGGCCATGCTGTGGTGGCGTCCCATATAAAGTGGAGGAAGATGGGCACGGATGTCAGCTCAGGGTCCGTCTTCCTCAGCAAAAAGAGGAAGATTGGCATGGATGTTAGCTTAGGGCTGATCTTCCTCACACACACACACACACAAAGATTAATACAGACAATAGGGAATAAAGAAAGAACCAGGAGAGTGTGTTGCTTTGAAAGCCATGTGAAAGAAACATTTTAAAGAGGAGGATGTGATCAACTACATTAATGCTATGATAGGGTGAATAAGATCAAGATATGGAGCCAACCATAGAGTCTAAAACCATAACCACGATAAGAACAGTTTTAGTTAAGCAATTAGAGTTAAAGTCTGATTGAAATAATTTGAAGAGCATGAGAGGCGAGCAATTGGACACAGGGGTGTAGATACTTACCAAAAGGCCAGCAGAGAAATAGAGCAATAGTTGAAAGAGATTATGGGATCCAAAGGATTAAGTTAGGAGAAATTGAGCTCTTAGCAATGATGTAGTAAAGAGGAAAAATTTATGATGCAGGAGAGGCAGAATCAGTGGAGCCATGTCTTCCAGTAGGTCAGAGGAAATGGTAACTAGTTCATAGTGAATGGATTGGCCTTAGAGAGAAACACAGATAATTTATCCATAGCAATAGGGTGGAAAATATGTATAATAGCACAAAAGCATGCAGTCGAATAGATATGGTGGTGAAGTTCATTTGTAAGAAAGACATAAGAACAAATATAACAACTCTATATTATTTTGACCACTAACAATAAAGAAAAGCCACTGTACTACTCCACTAAAGTATGACCAGTTGAATTTGCAAGACTGTGATCCAAATATGAGTCTATCTTTTTTGGAAATTCTAGCGTATTTCCATACTAACAATGATATACGCATATTTTGCAGAATCTATCTATAATAAACATTTGTGTTTGGAAGGGAAGCAACTGAATCTAGAAATATATGACCCTTGTTCCCAAGTAAGTAAAACAAAATACTCTTTTATTTTTTCAATCATGATTTGTAGAAGATTGGATAAGGGGAAGTATAAAGTTGCCAGTCTTAAAACTGAAGTTTCTTCTCAATTTTAATTATTAAAATTTTAAGAAATTATTTTTAGTGTTACAAATTCCATTATCTAGCTTCTCTGTAAATTTATGACAATTATCATCTTATAAATATCTTTAAAATGGCAATATTAGGCTGCATTCATAATATATTTCCATCAGGTCACAGAATAGCTGTCAGAAGTTAATAGTTTAATGGCTTATCAATTCAGTTTATATTTTCACTAAGTTGCATTTTTTACTAACCACTGTCAATAAAGCATAAGTAAGACAGACTTCGAGTATAAACCCCTTTGTCCATTTAACTTCAAAAAAGTTAAAATATGATTCTGTAAATAAGAGAAGAAATGGCCAGTTGTTCAAGATTTCAAAACAACTCCATGGGACAGATTCTTTTAGGTACATAAAATATCCCTTAAATCTTTTTAATTAAACCTTATCAATATTTTTTTTTACTGATTTAAATCTAGTACCAAAAATTAATAGATATTCCATTTATTTATTTATTATTATGTTTTGGTTGAGGAAGAGTCTCCCTGAGCTAACATCTCTGCAAATCTTCCTCTATTTTGTATGTGGGTCGCCACCACAGCGTGGCCGCTGGTGAGTGGTGTAGGTCCGTACCTGGGAACTGAACCAGGCTGCCGCAGCAGAGCACGCTGAACTTAACCACTAGGCCACAGGGTGGCCCCAGATACTCCATTTATTAATATGAATAGAGACTATTATCTGTTTTCAAAACAAATATGTGGATATTAATTCAAAAGGAAATTAATATAGCTTATAAAATTTTTCAGAAAAAGTGGAGATATTTTCTTAGAGAAAAGTTATGAAATGAGATAGATATAACTTTATCATACTTCTGTATTTTTTAAAATTGAATCACTTTTAATTAAAGAAAGATGATAAGAGAGAGAAACAAAGAAACTACATTTTAGACAATATCAGTATTTGGCTTATTAAAGTCTCTTTCAGGTAAAGTGGGTGTCCATTAATTAAGTATCTAAAGTGTAAAAATACAGGCGTCAGATTCCACCGCTTTCAATGTTCTTGGTTTATTTTCAGCAACAGAGAGCAAAATTTTCCCTCACAAGTGAGCTGCTTTGGTCAGATGGGTTTGTTATTGTGTATGACATCAGTGACAGGTCTTCCTTTGCTTTTGCAAAAACATTGATCTACAGAATTCGGGAGCCACAAACCAGTCATTGTAAAAGGTAAGATATTTTTCATTCTCCTTTCTTTTTCGTAAATCATGGTACAGCTGTAAGCATCATTAGGAAGAGTTTAATACGGCCTTCCAATTACAAAATTTAACAGCCCTGAACAATTCACCTTCCATTCCACAGGAGTTACACATGTAGTAAAAGGAATAAGATGAGAATACTTTATGTCCTGGCTGACATAAACAGTTACTTGCCCTGAGTAAATGGCTATTTTACAAGACGGCATCTATTGTTAACATGACACTCACTTGCAAAATAATCGTCCTCTGTTCACAAGATAGCTTGCTTTTCAACCTTTCCTTTCATTTCCACAAAAAGGTTAGGGATACTAAATAAATCCAGATTTGTTACATTTGGCATCCAATTCCTAGTCACTGGATGTTCAATGTATCAAAGCAAAATAGATAGCATAATCAAAATATTAAAATTCGAAATATGAGAATACACTTTTCTTCATTTCACCCCCTAAAACAAAGAGCTGATCGACAATTCTCCATTGTTAATGGTCTTGACACAGTAACTATGAAGAAAGACATAACTGTGCCTTAAACCATTCTTGCATTAGTAATATAAGTTTAAACATATGAGTTTCCTATTTACCTCTTTTTTTTTTTTTTGGTGAGGAAGATCAGCTCTAAGCTAACATCCATGCCAACCTTCCTCTTTTTGCTGAAGAAGACTGACCCTGAGCTAACATCCATGCCCATCTTCCTCTACTTTATATGGGACGCCGCCACAGCATGGCCTGACAAGCGGTGCATCGGTCTGCACCTGGGATGCAAACCCGGGCCACCAACAGCGGAGCACGTGCACTTAACCACTATGCCACAGGGCTGGCCCCCATTTACCTCATTTTTTATTGTTTTAGCCTTTCCCATTTAAAATATTTATTTTTGTCCAACATACTGATGTAAGGGATTCTTTGTGCTCCTAACCAGGTTTGCCCTTAGAGTCTAAAATAACATTTTAATCTGGGAAGCAGAAAAGCACAATATTATTACTGTAAATTGGAATATGTGCTTTTTATATCTATTTTAAATGCCCACTATCAAGAAACCATCAGATAATAATTGATAAAGGGTATTTCCCTGGGGTCAGTTGATGTAAATTCTTATTTATATCTGATTGACCTTAGATAAACCCCTTAATCTCTAGACCTCATTTTTCTGATTGTAAAACTGATGGAAGTATGGTAGGAGAAAGGATGTGATTTTATTAAAGTCCTTCGTACTCTGATTTCCTATAATATTACTGATTTTTTGAACTCCATTGTTTCAAGCATTAAATGCCTTATATTTAAACACCATGACTTAGGTAAGGGACAGTAATAAGATTCCTTTGATATTTCTCCCAATCAAAATAATCACTCAAGAATATTCAAAAACATATAAAAGTAAAAAAATATATATTTGACATTTTTAGGCAATCTTCTTAATATACTGACTAAATAATTCTTAGAGAATTTCCAGTTCTCAATCTGTAGATAAACTAGGAAAGCAAAATATGGCATTGTTTTATAGAATTACATTTGATATTTGTGATTCACCCTTCAAAGTATTTTACTTATCCTTCCCCATTAATCCTTTACAATAATTTTCTGAACTATCTAGAAGATATTATTAATACCCTCAAAAGTCCAACACATACAATGCTTTTCCCCTCACAGCTCACACTGTCATGTGAATGAAACGAACTTTTAGTGGAATCTGGGGACAGTATCTATTTAGATTGAGTTGAAGACTGCATTTACCCATTTGTTCCCTATTTAGACAACTTGGCAGAGTTCCATGCCATTTAATGACTAATAGTCATGCTATATTCTTCAAGTGAAACTCTGTTTTGGGTATGTTTCACTGTAACCAAGGAGAATATATTGATATTTATAGAAGACATTCTCTTAACAAAGAAACATATATCTTAAATAAACAGAAAAATTGTACAAGGTCATGAGATTGTAAAATTTTCTCTAGAGTATGTGATAATGGATGTCAACAAAAACAAATAGCAGTGAGTATTGAATAATATTTTTCCCTAGGAAAACTGTATCTAAATTGTTCAATTACAGTAACTATTTAGTAAAGACACATTAGTTAGTCCTCTTCCAATTGATAAGGAAGTTAAAAATAATGCTTAGGAAGCATCTTTCATTGCCTGGCACTGTGCGAGGTATTTTTATATCCATCTTTTCATTTAATTTCTATGAGAATTCTGTGTGATGAGGACTCTTTTCACCATTTTTTACGTATAAGGAAATTGACAGCAGGAAAAGTAACAATCACGCCTTGTTAGCAAACAGAGCAATAATCCAAGAAAAGGTTTGTATCATTTCAAATCCTAAGCTTTAAGAGCCTTGTTGCCTCTGTGTCATATATTACATTCTATCTAAAATAATTTTTGTAAGCAAATGGGAATATGTGTCATACACACACACACAAACACACAACCATAAATAACACACATACACGTACAATATATATTTTTTTGGTCCATAATTATTTTTGATATAAACCTACTTAATAAAAAAAAAAAGAGTTGTTAAAACAATTTTGTCAAAGAATTGTTTATCTGTTTTTCAGAGCTGTGGAATCAGCAGTGCTTTTGGTTGGTAACAAGCAAGATCTCTGTCACGTGCGAGAGGTTGGCTGGGAAGAAGGGCAAAAATTGGCCTTGGATAACCGATGCCAATTCTGTGAACTGTCTGCAGCAGAGCAGTCTCTGGAGGTAGAAATGATGTTTATCAGAATTATCAAAGATATCCTGACAAACTGCAAACTCAAAGAAAAGAGAAGACCCAGTGGATCTAAATCAGTGGCCAAATTGATCAATAATGTATTTGGAAAGAGACGGAAGTCTGTTTAGTAGACAAGTGACCCGAGGGGATTTGTTATATCAGAGGGTTTCAAACGCTCATATGATAATTAAATTTTCCCTTTGTATGCAATTAAAAAAAATAATTCTCTTAGACATATGAAACAATTGAACATGAACCACAGCTATGTTTGCAAATATGTATCGTTTGCTTTTTCAGTATTTGTAACTTGTACACTGCTTCATGCTTCACTTTTTCTTTATTACACAAAATAGCATTCAGTATAAGCTTTTGGGGGATTGCTATATGGTTTGCCTTGCTAAATAAACTCTGCTTATGTAATTTTATTAAACTACCATTCCATAGGCCTCAGTTTACCTTTATTTTATTTCTTTTGGATGAAACATATAGTTATATTCATATAATTAATATATTATAGAGCTTAATTTATCAATTTGTGAAAGTTCATGATCTATTTACTAGAAATGCATGTATTTAATTTTTAAAATGTCTTTACGATAATCCAGGGACTTACTTGATATTACACAAATTTTACATATAATTTAGGCCTTAAGAAGTTAAATTCCTTGTCCATGAGTACATAGTTTGTAGTTGGTCTGATGATGAAACAATCTGCCTTTCCTGTTTTGCTATGCTAACAAAGGTAATTATCACAGAGAAATTAACTTATACAGCTAAGAACCTTTTTTATATCAAAAGATTAATCTCTTTTAAGGGCTGGCCGGGTGGCATAACGGTTAAGTTCACATGCTCTGCTTCAGTGGCCTGGGGTTCGCAGGCCTGGATCCCGGGCACAGACATATGCACCACTCATCAAGCCGTTCTGTGGCAGCGTCCCATATACAAAATAGAGGAAGATGGGCACAGATGTTAGCTCAGGGCTAATCTTCCTCAGCAAAAAGAGGAAGATTGTCAACGGATGTTAGCTCAGGGCCAATCTTCCTTACCAAAAAAAAGAAAAAAAAAGATTAGTCTTTTTTAGTTAATATAGAAATTCATACATCATAAGGAAAGAAAAAGGTAAATCTATACCCTTTAAGGCCTTATTTCCCTGAAAGAAATATTGTAATATATACAAACATTTTGGGCCTTCTCAGATCACTTTGAGTACCGTTTCCTTCAGAAATCAACTGTTTACCTCCTGGACTTCAGTACCACTGCTGCTATTCTTCCTGAACTTGCCACCATTGCATTTCAAGTTGCAGTCTTAGGCTTAACTTGAGCCAAATTGCTCAGAATTAAAGTTAAGTCTCAGAGAAGTTAAACTTGGAGTACAAGCAATGCTACACACGCTTGGTTAACGTGTATCAGCCAGAGCCTGGGGCCCAAGGGGGAAGATCTTGAGTAGAGGGTGGTAGACTAGAATTGGGGAGGGGTGACACAGATTATTAGGCTTTATAGGAGAGAATTCATTGACATGGCATTACTCACCATGAGTCATGATTCCAAGTTTTAGACGCGACACCTATAGCCCATCCATATAGCCTTGCTGTTCATTAGATGTCTGACTCAGATGATATACTAGAGTAAAAGTAGTGGAAATAACAGAACACTGTGTGATAGTATATAAAATAGCTCAGAACTTTCATAAAGATGGGGGAGTCAGAATCGACATGGTAGGTTGGACCCAAGAGCCCCCCATCTGACTGTGTTCCCTGGGAAAGCTCAGAGGAACCTCCTTTACTAAGGAAGTGAGGAATGCACTGGTAAGGGGGGCACAGACAACTTGGAAAGGCTTCATAGTGACTGTGCTCTACAGGTCAGAGTTGGCAGTAGGGATGTTGCCATTGAACTGGGCCCATCAATATCAATGCAGATAATAGAATCCTGGAACAGCAGGATCTGGATGCCACCATTTATTCTATTGCCCGTTATCCACCCACTCAGCCCCCAAAGAAACGATGCTATATCCAGGGTAGAGGCTCCGTTTCTGATACTGGCTGGTTGAAAACTTAGAAGTGACATGCTCAATCAGCTATATTGAGGCAAAGTCCATACTGTGAGCCCATGCATTGCTTCCATCCCTGCCACCATGGCCACTGTTATCACGGGTCCATTTCCTAAGCAAAAAGGTGGCCAAGAAAAGAGGCAGGGTGTTATCTGCAGGACGGGTCATCCTGTCCATCTGGTTGTAAAGTGACTTCTCATTGGTGGATCCTCTCTGACTGGCATTAACATGATATACAAAGATGTAAATATTTTATGCTCTCTTTAAGAGCTCCATTCACACACTTTTCCTCCAGTCCTTGTCACTGATCTTCCAGTCTTATCTCTTACAGAGCTCTGACCAACCGGCAAAACCATCCATCACTGCCTAGAAATGTGTACCACATGCTACCTTTCCTAACATAGAAGATAGACAAAAAAGTGTACTTCTTGAAGCTCTGGCAAAGGCGATAATTATCTTCCACTCCTGAACTTCATGATAACCACTGTGTAATGAGGCACAGTCCTCTTTTGGCTGGCACTAATACATCAAGCTTAAGTGAGGAAAGCTTCCTATCCACTAGGAACATTGAGATTAGATTGCTATGTAAATGAGAAATAAACTTTTACTGTGTAATGTTACCTAGCAAATTCAGTCATACCCTTTTTTTGGTCAACTATTTATAGGGATTTTATTAATCTTTTATAGTCTCAATATGGACTATACATGTATATATATGTATACATATACGTCAGTTTAACCATTATACTTTAATTTTTTTGTTGTTTTATTTTGTCATTATTATTCTCTTGGATAATCTCATCTGTAGATATTTGGTCTTCATTCTTTAAAATTATTTTCCCAGTTAAAGAAAAATTCATTTGGGATAATTCTGCATTAAAAACAACATATTAAGTTGTTCAAAATTTCTGTTAAGAATACTACTTATATTTGTATGTATTTTAAAATTTTATTTATTATACTTCTATTTTTTAGCAAGATGACCTGGGATGACATATCTTGTTATAAGGAGTCTATGGAATAGTAATAAGAACAAGCATTTTCATCAAAAAAAAAAAAAAGTAATATGTGAGGTGATAGATGTGTTAATTAACTTGATGGTGGTAATCATTTCACAATGTATATGTATATCAAATCATCATATTGTACACCAAATACATTACAATTTTATTTGTCAATTATACCTCATTAAAGCTGGAAAAAACACTACTTTACATAAAAAAGAACTTACATTTTAAAAGTGGTTTCTGTGAAGCAACTTTAGAAATGAACAGTTGATTATTTTTCAGAGTGATATTTAAAAGTTGTGGATAATGTCCCCTTTAATGATGTGATGGTTTTAAAACATGTTCACGCATTTTTTTGACACTTGTCCCATCAAAAAGTTAAGTCTAATTCCCCACCCCTTGATTATGGATCATCCCTGCTGACTCTCTTTTAACAAACGGAATGAGGTGGAAATAATGGGTAGGACTTATGAGACCAGGTTGGAAAAGGAGCTGGAGCTCCCATCTGTTCCTCCCTGGGACTCTGCTTTGGGAACCATGAGTTAACAAGTATGAATCTGGCTGCCCTGAAGGCACCAAGCTGGGGATTACCACATGCGTGGTTAGGGACCATGCAACCACCAATCATATGAGCAAAAAATCAGGTAATTCCAGCCTCTAAACTTGGATGATGCCACAGATGCCAGGTGGAACAGAGATGAGTTATTCCCATAGAATCTTGCCTTGATTGCAGATTTGTGAGCATAATAAATACTGTTGTTTTGCGGTTGTTAAACCATTATGTTTTGGGGTTGTTACATGGCAATAGATAACCAGAACAGGTAACGTATTAAAATTCTCAGCAAGTCAACCAATATGAAATGTTTGGCTTTCTTATTGGGAAGAAACAGTGAAAAAAGGATTCTTCCAAGAGGTTTCAAAATAGTACAGAACATGAAGTTGTCCCAACATCAACTTTCTTGTGAATATAATTCACATGTAAAGCAAATTGCAAAAATCTAAAAAACAATAAATTTCAGATTTCCAAAGTGAGAAAACTACATCTACTTAGAGAGAAACATACACATCAACATTAGGCCATAGAATCTTGTAGGTTGAGGATAGCAAGCGTGTCTATAAATCTCGGAGATAGTTAAGCTGTATCACTAGGCTGGGAATTGCCTATGCTGCTTCTAGTAAAAAAGATGCTGTCATTCACTTTGGATGAGCTTCATTGAGGTAACACATAATGAGGGCAACACTGAGGAAGGAAATGACAACGGGGAGGGGCCTTTAAAATGGTTTTGATTTAATACAAGGCATGCACTATTAATAAAGAGGTTGAATGATACCTGTATGTTTTATAGGTATATAAATTGGCTGTAGTAAAATATTTTACATCTTAGATCACTAGGTATTGTTTCAGCTTATTATGGGAGATATCTATCTAGAGTTGACTGAATTGTATTAATCTGAACCTAGTTTAATGATGCCTTAACATTTTTATGGGGGAATTTAATGTTTGCAATATCCATGTTCCTTATTTGAAAGCGTGACTTATAGGTTTCTCATCTTCCTTAAATTATGAAATCCTTCAGCTAATAAAGGAAAATGATTATAGTTTGCAAAAAATGCAAAGTCGTTTAACAATCCATATAACTGTCTATTGTAGGACTTTGCATAATAATTGTAATTTAGCTATTAGAGATTCTAAAGGCAGTTATCAGTCATACTGTACAATTCTGGGGGAATCAGGCAAAGCCCAAATTATTTGAAGTATTTTAAATTCCCAAAGAAAAGACACACTATAAACTGGAAATATACTCGATAGTGACAACATATTATGTCAAAGCAAAGAAGAAGTTCATCATAATTTTCAAATGTATAAATGACCAAACAGGTTATTTTTCTTTCTTTTGGATAGAGATATAGTTTAAGTTTATTTCTAATAATGGGAATATAAGTTCCTCTGAGGAGGAAATTAGCAGAATATAAAGTGTCAGTTGCAAAGCGGAATTTGAGCAAAATTTAAGTAATCCTGGAAAAATTAAGGTATAAAGAACTAAGAAAAAACAGAAAATTGAAGAACAGCTAGAGATAGAATTACTTGCCACTACATGAAAGTATGACCATGAGTTACTGCTGTAGTTTTTAAGCTATTTCACAGGACTACAGACCAGTATTAACAACTAGACATATGGAAACATTTCAAAACACATATTAAATTAGACTGATACTTATTCCAGATACAAATTTACTTTCAACGTAATAAACCATTTAAGTTTGCAAAATTTGAAGGATATTTCTACATATAAACATATCTGGGGTTTAGATTCTTGGGTTGCATTGGAGGTAGAATGTTAAATTCATTCAAACAACAATTATTAAAAAAATAACCAATTGGTTGACTTTTATCAGAAGATTTTGAGGCTTTAAGAAAAAGAAGACTATATTTTACTCACATTGTTATTCTCCACAATAGGAGAGGTTTTGAGCAAAACTTGCTCAAAAATAATTTAAAAGTTGTGGAATTTTAATATTTTTACTATTGTTTTTTTAATAACATCTTTTTGAAGCTAAACATATTTGTAGACTATGATAACACACGCAGATATGTGTTTATGTGTTTGTATATAAAGATATACTACTAGTAATTTGTTGTTAGTGATCTCAAGTCAATTCCGACTCCTAGAGACCTTGTGTACAGCAGAGTGGAACCCTGCCCGGTCTTTTTGCGCCATCCTCTCACCTTCTGGTGCTATATTAGACAATGCTCCACTGCTATTCATAGGGTTTTCATGGCTAGTTTTTCAGAAATGAATAGCCAGTTCCTTCTTGCTAGTCTCTCTTACTCTGGAAGCTCCACTGAAACCTGTCCACCATGGGTGACCCTGCTGGTATTTGAAACACTGGTGGCACAGCTTTCAGCATCACAGCAACATGCAGCCATCACAGTATGACAACGAAAGACAGTAATGTGGTTCCCTGACCCAGAAGGGAACCCATGCTGTGGCAGTGAGAGTGCAGAATCTTAAGCATTAGACCACCAGGGCTGGCTCACTTTTGTAATATATATATATACACACACACACACACACACACACACACACATTACTCTTTAATCTGAAAATAACCCATTCTGTCAGAAGGAGTACAAAATATCAAGTGAATTAAAAACAGAAAGAATGGGAATAGCAAAATAATAGAAGAAAGGTGAATTAACATATGTGAGAAAAGTTGCATTCGAAATTATAAAATTAGAGAAAGACAGATTCCAGGATGGATCCTTTTGGAAGAGAAAGAAAATGGTGCAATTATAAAATGAGGAATGACTGGGTATAAGTGTCATAACAATTGATTTGGAGTTACAAAAAACGAGTAGTCGCTCAGTAATTTAGCATTATAGTCAAAATAAGTAAGCATGAGACAAAAATGAGATGGAGTGAACAGTTCAGAGGAAAGAGGAGTATAACTGAGAAACTATGAGATAATGTTCCCATTGCTCTCAGCAAACATCAGAATTTGGAGAAGAATTAGTGGGAATCTATAAAATATTAGAAAATTAAACCTAAAAGAAAGATTTACAAATGAAGAGTTTTGTACCAAAAGGAAAAAGTATGCTAAATAGAAAATGGAAATTACATCCACTACAGACTAGGTAAAATGAGTTTAAATTGTGATTTGTGAAATTTAGATTAGTTGAAGAAAAACAGTCCTGAAAGGGAGGACTGTTGGGTAGTGAAATGGAATAAGATGACCAAGGATCCCCTTCTCTGGCAACTGTGTATATGGAGATGGGGACAGGCGTTAGAAAATACTTCAAGGTCCTTTTCAACTCTTTGGGTGTCTTATTCTATAACAGTGAATAACATGCAACTAAGAAACTAGGCAAAATGAGAAAATGATATTTTAGAAAACATATTTTCTCCTACTACATTTTTCATTTTTTAAAATAAATATAAGTTACTTGGTGATGTTCAATATTCTAAAAAGTCAGGAAAAGAGCAGCAAATGCTTATACTACTTTTTTTCTTTGAGTAACACCTACTGCTCTGTCAATCATCTGGTAGAGGACACTCACAAAACATTGTTGATGAAAAATGATGAAAAATAAGCATAGAACTTTGATTAATGATGCTCTTTTATTAAGTATCATCAAACAAATTGAATTCCTACTATAAGGAAAATATAAAACAATACAGCTTTAATGATTTTATTTTACCTTTACAGAACCACCAGTAAGTAACATCTATTAAAGAACTTTAATATTGGACACATATTGGCATACATTTTTTAATCATGAGGGTTTAAATGAGAGATAAAATCATAGGTTATGTTTGTGTTACCTTCTGGACTGAAAATGCATAGTTTGTCTGATGACAGGTAGCTATAATATATTACCCTTTTCCTAGGTCCTAGCTTGTACACAAGCTTTGCACAACTAGAAAACTAGCCATCTGTCCTTTCCCTCCAAGAGAATGATTCTCTGAAATAGCCACATCCCTTATCTCCTATCACTCAAGACCCATAACCAACATCTCCTATCACAGCTACAGGAATGAGAAAAGTGGTAGTGGCAAACTGTTTCTTAGCCTGTATAGTACACAAATGCAAAGGCAAACACAGATGAAGTAGAGATTTGGTTGTTGGAAATGTTGAGGCAGGGCTCAAAGGGCTGTGGTTTAGAATTATTCAGGTATAGCATTTGTTAAAAAAACAAAACAATTGTGTTGTTATTCATTACATCTCTTTTCTTCCCTGTAATGAGAGGATGGCAAGTTCGGGAACCACCTCCCACCTCAATAAAGCACAGTCAAGCTAAATCAATTCTGATTATGCATAGAAATTATGCTGAGATGGGCACAATAACCAGACTTCTACTATGAGATTTGAGAGAGCTACACCACCCCTTCGGAAAATAGTGATTGAGAGAGTGATGAAGATAAGGATAAAATAAGTGCATCATATGTTGACAGGTCAGATCATAGAACATCTTTCCTTTTATAGGGATCAAAAAACATAAAGCAAAACAAGCAGATAAATTCCCCCCACCACACATATGCATTAATAATAATGGATTTTTGAAAATATTCCTCAAGACAAGAACATAGAAATATTAATCTGAAAGGAGAAAATATTTACCTGAAAATAATTTTAAAAATGAAAAATAAAATAGGAAGTCTATAGCAGACTCTAAAATCTGCATTTTAGGCAATAAAGGGTTGAATTGGCATTATAGAAAATCAGCTAAAAGGTATTGATGTAAAATGAGAAGATTTTTAAGAACATGAAGAAGGACAAAGAAATGAATATATTAAAAAGCATACCATAATATAAATAAATATTATAGGTATGAAGATTAGAATCTAACCTAAATTAATAATAATACATATTCTTGGAATATAAGCTCAGAAATTCATAGTAGAAACAACAATCCCTATTCTGGTAGTGCAAGAAGATAGAATTCTACATCTCAAAAATGATTTAGTGTGTTTCGGGAAAAAAAACAACAAATTTCGGACTCCCAGAAAGAAAAAACAGGTTAAAATCAATGGAAAAAATTCAGCATGGCTTAAATTTCTTTGCAACTATATGACAAAAAGTCTGTCAAGAAAAGTGAAAAGTCTAAAGAGTTTTGAAGAAAATTTTTGCAAAACTCTAGCCATAAAGACATAAATTCTGGTTGAAATGTGAAGACAAAAGATATTTTCAGATATGCAAGTGCTCTGAAAAATATTCTCAATTAGTTTTACTAAAAGATTATCAAAGTTTCAAGCCCAATAAGTAGAAAATAATCAAAATTAGGAACTTAGAAACTGGAAGACTATAATATAAAAGAAATTATAATAAGTCTAATTATATGCATAGAATGATATATGTGATATTACTTATCATCAGTGACCCTAAACTGATACTTCTAGAAATCTAGGCTATGGCTAACAGAAAAACAGACTATTTCAAGTAGACTTCATTATAGAAAAGAAAAATTTAAATAGTATTATTGTCTAACAATATGGTTAAAATAATTATGGTATGTGGAATATAACCACTTATTGAGTACATACTAGGTATGTAACAGTGCTAGATGGGTTAAATATATTTTATGCAAATATATAAAAGTGCTATGCAAAGAAGATATTGTTATCTCATTTTACAGAGCTTAGATAGTTACATGATTTACACTCCTCAACACAGATAAAAAGATTAATCTAGGTCAAAAGCCAGTTATTGCGTGAGCTGGGATTCACAAATAAACGTAGTTGGATTGAAATTGCTTTTTCCACCACACCACATTTATTACTGAAAATATACACACATTTAAAATCATTTCTGCAAATGGTTTAATTTTATGGGGAGATGCCTATGCTTTGATAATAAATATAAAAGCAAGAAACAAAAGTATAGGTAAGTACGATTTCATTTATGTACAAATGTATCTAGAAAAATGGTTGCAAAGGAATATGCCAAATGATTACTAGCCCTTGGATGATTTTCTCTCTGTGCTTTTCAAATTTTCTGTAAATGAACATTAATTACTTTTATAATCAAAGGACAACTAAAGATTATTTCATATTTATAAATATTGAGAAAATTCTATCCGGCTGATTTGCATAGTCAAAATTTTTATATGGATTATAAAAATCTCTGCACAGCTTATCTTTATTATTAGGATTTGACAGATCTTTATTTTTCAATCAAAATCAAATCTGAAACCTTATTAATCATATTTATTAATTTTCTATTTTAAAGACGAATTTCCTCTCTCCAATATTTTACAAGAGCATGTGTTATCATTTGGAACAAAAAGGATACATATTCTTGTATTTTTAATTAATATAATTTACGTACAATAAAATGCACATATTTTAAGCGCACATTCAATGAATTTTAACAAATGTATTCACCTGTGTTAATGGCCGTCAAATTATCGTATAGAACATTTCCATCATCCTGGAAACCTCCCTTGTGCCCCTTTCCAAGCAATCTGGAAATCAGTTAGCCATTTTTTCATAAACATAAATGCAACTTTATAAACAATGAAAAGAACACGAAGTTATAATCAACAGAACCATGTAAACTTTATACAATCAATATGCCCATGTAACATTTCTTCAAGCTCCATGAAAGTGGAGGACTTGTGATTCTTGTTTACTACCATCTCCCTGGGGCCTTAACACAGTGTCTGGCAGAACAAAAGAACAAAAATGCTGATAGTTCTCTTACACCATTCTCAAATTATCACTTCCAGAGTATTCACTATTATTAGTTTGGTGTGTTTCTTTCATTCTTGTTGCTGCTCTTACAAACGTAAAACATGTATATTCCTTTTAAAAACAAAACAATGAACGTTTATCTAGTATCTGTTATGGGCCAGGCTTTGTTCTAAGCTTTGGGGATAGAGTAGCAAACCAAACATATAAAACTCCATACCTTCATAAAGCCTATATTTTAGTGGGAAGAGACGATGATAAGCAAAATATGTAAATTATACAGGATATTAGAGAAAGACGAGTGCATAAAGACTATAGAGAAAAATAAATCAGCTTAGAAGGATAGGCAAGCCACAGGAGTGGGAGGAAGAGGGACGGCTATTTTTAACATATTTTTTTGTTTATTGCGGTAACATTGGTTTACAACACTGTATAAATTTCAGGTGTACATCCTTATACTTCTATTCTGCATAGATTACATCATGTTCTCATGTTCACCACCCAGATACTAATTACAATCCATCACCACACACATGTGCCTAATTAGGAATGACTATTCTAAACGGGAGTAAGGTGTGGACTTCTTGAGAAGATCTTTCCAGCAAAGACATGAAGGAGGTCAGAAGTGAAGCATTCAAGGGGGTTGGGGCCAAGTGGGCTGTGGTGGGCAGGAGGGGCTAGGAGTCACAGTCATCAGGGATGGCAGCCATGATGATAAGCGAGGGCTGCAGGATGCCTGGGCTAGCGAAGCTCTCCTCTGCACATGTCTCTGAGCAGGGAGCTGTAAGGCCAGGCGGTCCTGGGACTCCACTATGACCTCGGCCAAGCCCACCTCCAGCTCGGCAGGCAGCTGACCGCCACCACCACCATCTTCTGGTCCGCAATGAGCAGGTTGCAGAGCTTGTGCTGCTCTGGGTTGTAGTTCTCCAGCCGGTGGTGGATCTCCCTGCGCTTCCGCAGTTGGGCCAGCCAGGCGAACTTGTAGCCGCACGTGGTGTACTTGAACTTCCTCAGTGCCCTGTGCATTTGATGTGCACACGCAGCTGCTCCACGGCTGTGAAGGTCTTCCCGCAGATCTGGCAGCAGTGGGGCCGACCCTCCTGGAGGTGGCTGGTCACGTGCCTCTGCAGCGGCCCTTCTCGGTGAAGCACTGCTCCCGAACTCACAGCTGAAGGGCCTCTGGCCGATTTGGATGAGGTTGCACTTGTCCAGGCTGACTTGGGTGGGGAAGGTCTTGCCACAGAGGTTGCACTGGAAGGGCTTCTCTCCCGTGTGCATGCTCAGATGCTTGAGACTGGCCTTCTGGGCAAAGGTGTGGCTGCGTAATACACAGAGACACGCCTCTCGTCCCTGTACTTGGCCGTGATGTGCATCTGCAGGCCTGTTCGGCTGGAGGCCTGCACACCTTGCACACAAACAGCTCCTCTCTGCAGTGCCTCAGAGTCTTGTGCAGCTGCAGTTCTGCTGGGGACAAGAAGCACTTGTCACAGGTAGGACAGGCATGGGGTTTGGGGGTTCCATCTGCAAGTCCCTCTTCTTCATCAACTGCTGGGAGAAAGAAGAAGAGTTGTAGGGCGTGTCCCCGTGTGAAACGCTTTCTGCGCCCACATCCCCAGCCTCCAGCAGGTCTCCTGGCACTCCCAGCATGTGAAGACCTGTTCCTAGGGTTCATACAATTCCGGGTTTCCTGCTCCAAGAGGTTCTCGCTCTGAAAGGAAGAGTTTCCAAATTTGGCACACTTGAAGGGTTTCTCTTCAGTGTGTTTCCTGTTGTGGACTTTTACCTAACATTTGCTGAGGAACTTTTTGGAAGAAAAAGGAGGGTCAGTGTCCTTCTTTCACCTGCTGTTTCTTTTTTTTTTTAATTTTTTATTTTTTTGTGAGGAAGATTAGCCCTGAGCTAACATCCGTTGCCAATCCTCCTGTTTTTGCTGAGGAAGATTGGCCCTGGGCTCACATCTGTGCCCATCTTCCTCCATGTTATATGGGACCTCGCCACAGCATGGCTTGACAAGCGGTGCATTGGTGCCCATCTGGGATCCAAACCCTGGGCCGCTGCAGCAGAGCTCGCGCACTTAACCGCTACGCCACGGGGCCAGCCTGACCTGCTGTATCTTAAGTGCCTTGAATTCAAATAATCAATATGCTAAGGTGGCATATTTGGGGGTAACGTATTCTGATTTCCTTCAAACGGATATAGTTATCTTCTAAGATTATAGGGGTTGGGTGCATTTTTGGGGGCGACAGAGTGGCATGGGGGAACAGCACCTATAAAGAAGTATTTTCAAGCCTTTGGAAAAAATCCTCTATGTACTGAGAAGTGTCAGGATAGGACAGCAGTCAGGAGGAAGATGATGGCATGATGCATGGTATAGAATGCTTGGCCTCAGTAGTTGTAAGAAATATAAAGAAATTCACAAAGTCTATAGGAGACTTGGTTAGAATTATCAAATATATTTGTTTAATATACTGCTTCTAGCTCAGAATCTTGTATGTTTACAGTTGTTTGATAAATATCTCACTGTGCAAATTCCTAATCCTTTACCTAGTTTTGGGATGAAAGATGTGTGTGCATGCATCTGGAATTATGAAGACAAATTGATGAATGCACTTTGCAAAGGCAGGCTCAATCTAACTCACAAAGGGATGAGAAACTATCTTAGCAGTACACGCCAGTGGATATGTCTTTGGACTTTTTAATCCTCTTATTTTATTATTATTTTTGTTTTTGTCTTAAACATATTAAAATTGCATGTGTTTATATTTCTAAACACCTAATATAAAAGTCATTATGTCACATTGTTCCTTTAAAACACAATTATAAAAGCATTTCTTGTATTATCATTCAATTTATTACATTTCAGTGAGATTTTGTTGCTTGTACTATAGGAAGTTAATAGCCCTCATGAACTGTATCTAGAATACAAGTTGTACTGGTAGCATATTCCAACCTCTAAATGCCTTTCATGTCAGCATGAGAGATACCATCAGGCATTTGAAAGCTCCGGCCTATTTGTAAAGATACCATCAAAACCTGCCTGATGTAGCTGACTTATGAATCAATTATCTGAACTACACCAAGTGATGTATCTATTCTGAATTTTAGAGTCATATATTTGAAGCGAAACTACAAACAGATAAACTATTCAGCAGCCTATCATGATTCTTATCTTCATGTTTATATCTGTCAAATGTGGGGAGAAAAAAAGGCAAAATCTTACTGATTTTACTGGGAAGAGTTTTAAAAAAAATAAATCACACACAAATTCTCTCTCGCTGTCTCTCTCACAGACTCACACACACACACAGACGGCTATCAAATTACTTATGATCTGAGGAAAAATGAACATACAGATCAAAAAGTAAAATTTAAATAAAATCAAGAGCACACAAGGGATTACTCTTGTAAAAGGGGAAAAATAACAATAAATAATATTAAGTTTTATGTCTTAAACAGCTGAGTATTTCAGTAAACAGAAATGTCACTGTTATAAAAGTTACAAAGCTACTGGATGTGGAGAGGAAATGCTCACGTTTCATCCCAGATGTTGTTGAAAATAAGCCAAACTTAAGAGAGAGATGTGTGTCCTTTTTGTTTTATTTTGTTTTTAGGCAATACTTCACAAGGTATGTTCTGTTTCAGGGTCTACTCTTCATTTGTAAACATTAATTATCTCGGTTTTATTGCTTTGCCTGTTAGTGTTCAGATTTCAGTAAGTTTCATCCATGCTAATCAAACTCTTGAGAAACTGATACACTGGGATGATAATGTATTAATATAGACTGAGAAATGTAGTAACTTTTAACTACTCAATGAACTATCTTCTCAATAGGAAAACCTGTGTAAGAGACCAAATTAATATCAGAAATTTCCTTTTCTGCATAAAATTAAAATAAAAGAAACTCAACATCTTACTGTTTCCTCGAAAAACAATGACTTCTAAAGTGAGCAAAAAAATAGGAGGCAGTTAGGCAAAAAATACTAGAAAAGGCCTTTGGAGTTTAATACAACACAAACCAAGGTTTCTGAAGTTGTGTTCCCTCTATCAGAATCTCCTGGGGGTGGGTGTGGAGAGCATAGAGTTCATTTAAAATGCAGAGTTTTGAGCCCCACTCTGGATTTACTAAATTAAAATCTAAGGGCATATTCTAGGAATCAGTTGGAATATATGTTTTAGCAATTCTTAGCATGCTCAAGCTTGAAAACATTTTTGTTAAGGGGGAGTCAAGAAAAAAAGCTGGCATGATAAGCAGGGGACAGATCAAGAATGGCTTAGTCACCGTGACTAGGGGTTTGGGATTTATGCTAAACGTGATGGGTAGCCATTGGGTGGGGGAGTGATGTGTTCACATTTGAGTTTTTAAAATATAATTCTACCTGCACGATAAAGAAGGGCAATATATATATATATATATATATAGACTTGAATATAGTGAAAAGAAAAGAAGGCCTAGCACAGAAACGTTAACAGCAATAAAGGCAGAGGAGGAAATAACTAAGAGTGTGAAGGAAAGAAAGGAACCAGGGAAACCATGGTCAGGAGATGGTTGTAGTTATCTAGAGTTATCTAGTCATGAGATGGTAGTGACTCGCACTAATAATAATTAATAACAATATTAAAAGTCATGGCTAACATTTACTGAACAATTATGTGCCAGGAAAAATGCTTTACAAGCATTTTCTCACTTAAATTTTAAAACTGCCCTATGAGGTAGGTGGGAACTATTATTATCTTTACACAGATAAAACAGAAAACCTGAAATTAGAGTAATTAAGTGCTTTATATAATTAGTAAGTGGTATGACAGTGATTCAGATCCACGTCTCTCTGTCTTAGCTGCCCATATTCTTAACTGCTATGTTAATTTGTCTAAAAAATGAAGCAGCAGATTAGGGAGCTACACAGAAGGTAGATTTGATAGTACTGATGGTTGCTCATATGACAAAAGAGTTGGGGAGGACCGAGATGATGCCTGGGATTTGAGTTGGAGTATGGCTTTTCATCAACATCAATGAATACAATAGGAGAAGTGGGTTAGTGAGGAAAGAGAATAGATTCAATTTGGATATTGAGTTTATGATGCCTCTGGAACATCCATGTAGGAACGTCCAGTAGGCAGATGACTATAACATTTTGGAGTTCAGGATACAAGTCTGTGGAAGATTATAGTTTGAGGACTCAGATGCGCATAGAAGAAACTCAAAGTCTTAAGAGTGGATGCTAATGTCCAGAGACTTGAATATAGTGAGAAGAAAAGAAGGCCTAGTATAGAAACCTTAAGAGCAATAAAGGCAGAGGAGGAAATAACTAAGAGTGTTACCACATAATTTATTTTCCAAACTGGGTGACTCTGAAAGTGAAAGGAGACACTAGTAATAATTCCAGTGAGATGATGGGCACAAAGGGGTTCTGACCCAGGCCGACCAGGACATAAGGCTACTCTGAGGAGACCAAGCAATGAGAATTTAGAAAAGGCTGGAAGACAACCAGCTGAGAGTGTTAACATTGAATCCAGGAGTGTCTATAAGATCATTGTAATACTTGTGTGTGCATAAATGTATTTGCTTTCATGAAGCTCATAATTTTACTCATGATTCCAGTCCTCACAATGAGGACAAATAGGGAGGAAAAATCACTAGTTCGGCTTCCCAAAGTGGCCTCTGCGTCCAAATGCATATTCCATATAAGGATAAAATTTCTAAATGGATTTGAAAGGTCATTTCAGCACAAATTTCATCTCTTTTTTCTTCAATATTCTTCATTTCTTATGAAAACCTACAATAACATATATTACTTCTTGAAAGACATTATACTATCTTCATTTTTGGAGAAGCACTAAGGAATTGTGATGAAAATTATGCAGCCCTCTTGATCATCTGCTTTCTAGCAATTTTCTCTTAAGTATACATCTCTGTGAAGATTGGTACAGATGGCTGATCTAATCTATTGTTATTTATTTTGGTGAACATTTATTTCAGAGAGTGGCATTTTTATGATCCTGATTTCTAATTGTGGGTTAAGCCTTATTTCAGTTTGGTAACCTGATGTGAACTTACTGATATGATTTTCTTAAAATTAGTGGAGACAATATTCTCAGGGTCAATAATGTCTTTCATTAGAAGACTAACCTCAGTGCCTAATAACTCCACTCAATTTCCTATTCTTCCATAAACATTTCCAGCATACTCTAGCCAAATAGGCTCCTTTTTCCTTTCTCATTCCTTATAGTATTAATGGTTAATTCGTTCCTGCATAGCACTTGGGCTATTTTATAACTGTCTCTTAACACATGAAGTATTTCTAGTTCATCATGCTGTTTTGTAGCCTATTGTGGATATAGTCAGGCTTTTATAAACATATATGTGGAAAAATTAATGTTTGATACATGTATTTTTGTCCGTAATAATATTGTGAAGTCCATAATGGTGGAGGACATTAACGTGCATAGTCTAAGAACATAGTAAGTATTCAAAAAACATTTATTGAAGGGAATGAAATTTCAGAATTATTCAAGTAGAGAATAGTACTTTGTATAAAGTAGATACAGAAATTTTAAGTTGGCCCTGATAACCTAGACCTGTGGTAGAAAATGCCCATCTTGTAGAAGAGCATTTGATATTAAAATGCCCCACTGTTTTCTCTGCGTTTGTTATGTTATTTTGGGAGATTTTCAAAATAGACTGTACCATCTTAGATAATTGAGTGAATCTTAGTAAAAGGACAGATAAATTGACATTGTATTTATAGAAGCATTAGAAGTTACGATGTAAATATACTAAAGTATAAATTAAAATTACCAAAACATATCACAATGTAACTGTAACAAATTCTTCTAATTTAAAGTTTATTATATCCTTAGAAATGTTGAAAAATATAACAAAAGACACTATAATAGGTCTACCTTTGCACATGAACTGATCAGAAAGCATTTTTTTCTCACATATTATATGTATTTCTCACAAATTATATGTATTATGTGTATTTCTCACATATTATATATATATAAAGCAAAATATAAAAGTCTAGAGCTGCAAAAGAAATACAGTTAAAGATGAATAGGAATGTAATAAAAATTTAAATATTTGATTTGTGGCATGAAATAAATGAAATTTGTGAACTTCCATTACATATTTCTTTTATTTTAAGGTGATAAATATGATGTCTTCAATACTTAATGTTGTCTTATAAATCAAAAGAAAACAAAAACAGCAGCAACTCCATATAAAATGAATAAAGGCCACAAAGAAGAAAATACAAATAACCAATGAACAGATAAAAAATTATTCAAGTTTCTAGCAACCAAAGAATTTAAAATAAAAATACTGAAAAGAATCAGTTTAGCCTATTATATGGGCAAATGTTAAGATGAGGATAATGTTCAGCACCAAAGCCACTATAGTGAGGTTTGCATTTCCCATACTCTGCTGGTAACATATACATTGATTCAACTTTACAGGAAATCAATCTGTCAAAATCTATCAAAAGCCTATGTACAAAAAATCTGGCTTTCTCTATCTATGTGCATGACACTGCATAGACTTAGTATGTTTTATGAAAAAATAAAATCAAATTAAAAACACAAAATAACATTTTAGATAACTCTGTGTTATTCATTTTTTTCTGACATAATTGTTTAATTATTACTAAATTTAGAAAGGAACAAGACAAGAAAATATACATGTATTTTTTTTTCACATTTTTGGTCAGTTCCATGAAAGTTATACATCCTATGATTTTTTGTAAAGTTTCAAGTTTAAAACAGTCAAAACTATACCAAAACGTGTTAATTTTAATTTCTACAATGGTTTTTTTTAATGTTTAAATGATTTCAATTATGTTTTTATGTGAAAGGAGAAATAAATTCTGATTTTCTTGTACCGTTATACATAATTATATTCCATCTGATTACAAAAAGTAAATTTATGCAAATAAATTGTTTTTGAAGTTTAAATGGTATTTCTTTGAGTGGATTAAGACCATGAATAAAGTGTGTTTTTTTTTTTGTAAGACCCATTGTTCTGACAGACTCATTGTTCTGATCTGGGTCAGAATTATTGGCAGTTTGTTAGTCATTGTGTTTCTAATTTTTAAAAATATAAAGCTGACATTTACTTCAATGCCTAGTCCAAGGTGACTCACTCCTCCTAGTGTAGTCCTTTATTATTACACTGGGTTATTTTAAGGATTAAATGTACAACTTGGAAGTTTTAAATTTCTAATGAAGTTGGAGGGAAAGATGGAAATAATACATAGGGAAATTATGCTTCTTTAACTTTACTCCTTCAAGACACACAGTGACACACACACACAAAACTCAGTCTTGGGAAATAATATTAGTATCTTTTTCTGTGAAGTACTTAGTATTTCAGGATTCATTTCACAGATTGTTTTTATTTAATGGGAATAGTAGGAAATTTTAAGGTTTTCAACTAATTATCTAATTAATATATACTACTGATTTTAGAGATGTGTGTATTTAGCATCAATAGTATTTCTTATTTCAGTTTTATACATTTAAAAAATATTCCACCAGGTAAAATTATATTTTATATGATTTTAACCATCAATGTGGCAATTTTTTCACAAAATCGCCTTAAATTTTGTCATTTTTAATCAATATTCTGTGGTTACACATTTATGTTTTTTTCAATTTTGTTATAATAAATAATGCTGTTATATGTGTTATACATATATTTTTTCATAGAATCACTACATAAATAAGTTAAAATTCTAAAATATTAAAAATAAATTATAAGACTTTTGATACATATTTGCCAAATTGCTTTCTAGGAAAGTCTTCCAATTTATACTATCTCCAGCACTGTATGAGAGTACCTTTGCTTATCATTTCTTTGGTTTTCCAGCTTCTTCGTTTAGTCCCCAGGGGATTATTCTTATTATAAAGTGCATTTTATGTATTTGAGAATATTCAGTTCTGCTATGGAAGAAAGGAAAGTGACTGAGATGACTCATGTGTTAAGCAGAGGTAAGTTGGTAGGCTGCGATGCATGTTAGAAAGATAAAGTAGATCATATGTGTGTGACTATAGAAAGAGATGGAAGAATGCAGAGATACCTACCTAATATTCAAAGCCATTAAATATATATGAGGCACCTGGGGTATTAAGTATTCATGACACACTAAATATACATGAGACAGTCCATATTCTTATAGTCTTAATTCAGCCAACATTTGACGACTCCCATCACGGCCCCATGAGCCCTCAGCTCTAGAAACACTCAAACCTCAGTTTTGCCCTTGTGTCCACACCATCAGTGGGGAAGGCTCATGTAGCACAGAGAGAGAATACGTGAACCCAAGAATCAGGTAGTGTCTTTCAATTTAATTGCATCATATCTGAAGTTTGTTAACTTGCCCATCTCTTTCACTTTGCTGTGTGCTGTGTGCTTTAAATTGACTCAAATCATTCAATTTGTTCTGTGAGACTTCTGTTCTCTGATCTCTGCCATTGCTTGTCTGTAGCATGCTTAAAGACTATCTTTATGTGCAGGTAATTTTCCACATAACACTTTCTTACTTTTGCAGCTATACATTTAAAAACTTTTTGATATATTTTAAGCATTTAGATGTTTTGCGTGAAGACTTTTAATAACATATGGTGTTGACCAGAGGGCAAAAAAATGGGAATAAATGTATTAACAGATGTGTAAAGTTACACAAATACTCTTTCATCCGGTAATTCAACTTTTCATATTATTCTGCATTAAGTTTGCAAATGTACACAAAGAGACTTGTGTAAAGTAATAGCAGAACTTTTTAAACAATGTAAATGTCCATTAGGAGATAAAAGAATACACTGAAGCCTTTAAAAAGAAATCTCAAAAATATATGGAATTTAAAATAGAAGATATAAAAGTGTGCATAGCAAGCTCCTATTATGTATTAACGGGATATAGCTTTATTCAACACACACTTCTTATAAAATCTTATATGCTTATGTATTTGTGTGAGTGTGTATGTATTTGTACCTAAAAAATTTTTGGAAGAACACATAGGAAATCTCATAATATTTACCTGTCGAAATGAAATGGAATGAGAATAAAGATCAGTGTTTTGTATTCCTTGGTTTATTATTTGTTTTCTTATGGAGTACATGTAGTATTATAGTGATGATAAGAATAATAGATTTAATATAGAGAGTAGTAGTTATAAGCTCAAACTCTAGAGTTAAGCTGCCCTTAATTGTATAATTTTATGACCTTGAGCTGATTACTCAAAATCTCTGTGCTTAGGCATCCTCGTCTTTAAAATGTGAATGCCAATAGTTCTTAGTTCCACAGAATTGTTAGTTAAGAAAAAAAAATTAAGACGTGATTGACACCTGATACACGTCTCATAAATATTAAATGTTATTATTTTATTAAATGCAATGTTATGTAATTCCATATTTTGTTGTCTTCCTCAAAGAAGTGTGTCTTTGTAATCACTCTACCATTGGTAAACATTAATGTAGATTCTAGAAGTAAAAATGGTGGGATAAAGACAAAATATAGTGGTAGCTTGAAATATGGCAGGCACAATGATACAGTTGGAATAAAAGAGGAAAGGAAAGAAGAAAGGAAGAAAGGGAGAAAAGAAGGAAGGAGCAGAAGAAGGAAGGAAAGAAGGTAGGAAGGAAGGAAGGGAGAAAGAAAGAAATGTATTTCCAGAAAACAGGATACTAGATTCTAATTTTTCACTAATACATGAATTTGAACAAGACACTTACTTCTTTTTTATTGTGGTTAAAAAAATACATAACATATAATCTATCTTTTAACAAAGTTTTAAGTGTGCAATATAGCATTGTTGACCACAAGCACAATGTTGTACGGTTGATCTCTAGAAATTTTTCATCTTGGAAAAGCCACTCACTTTATACCTTTTTTTTTCCCTGTATGTCAGAGCAGTTCTGGGCCTTCAAGAGAGAAGTGATGAGTGTACGTTTTGAATGGCATAACATGCTATACAACAGTAAAGAATTTTGGTATTTTGGTTGCCGTATTCTTGGCTTTCTGTTGGTGCACCCGAGTCAGCTGTTTAAGAGCACGCTTTTAAATACTGATAAAATACTTGCTTCTTCATCCTGTAGTAGTATAACTGAGATAGTGGTGAACAGGTGGTAGCATTACATGTGGTCAGAGACGACAGTGTTTTCAGTGAAGCACCTTAAGAAGATAGTTTCATTTTGGATATCTACATACTTGAGGCAGAATGAACAATTCTAGATTCCTTCTTTGCTACTGGTGAGGTACCAGAAAGCATGCAGAATGTGCTAGCTGCTGCTACTAGAATCATCCCATGATATGTGTGTCTTAATGGAGATTAGGAAGCACATGGGAGAAAGTACTCACCACCATGGCAAGTGAGGATGACAAGCTACGGGTACATGGGTGGCTGTCTCAGCTTGGGAAGAATAATTCTCTAGGTTTTTAGAGTGAAACTTTTTTCTCTTCCTAGGTATCAAATGCATAGTGTTCTTTCACCTTTTCAACCTGAAAGAGGGACCTCACACTTATATAGTAGAATTAAAGTTGTAAAACTCTTAGATCAAGTGGAATACTTTTATAAAACTACTCACTGAACACAACCATAAAAGAGATGAACAGCTAGTGTGGTTGCCACAAAATGAACTAAATCAACCAATAACTCAATTGCAGTCTTGAAATAAGAGTGGTTTTATTATTAATGGGATATATATTTCTTTAAGAATTGGGAGCTTAGAATTAAAGAATAGAACAGATGCCCCAGAACTCATTTAATCTATACATTACAAAGTTATTTTTGAGGAAGATTGGCGCTGCACTAACATCTGTAGCCAATCTTCCTCTTTTTCTTTTTTCTCCCCAAAGTCCCAGTACATAGTTGTGTATCATAGTTGTAGAGTCGTAGCTCTTCTATATGGGATGCCGCCTCAGCATGGCTTGAGGAGCGGTGAGGAGGTCCATGCACAGGATCCGAACCGGTGAACCCCAGGCCGCAGAAGCAGAACGCGTGAACTTAACCACTATGTCACGGGGCCAGCCCCCCAAAGTTTTAATTAAAATCTTATGTACTACTTGAAGAGCACTTTTGTGGTAGGTATTGTATGTATGTTTTCTAGTTTATGGTCATAACATACTAGGACCTAAAGTTTTCACTAGTTCCTTTGAAGAATACCTTGACATAAAGGTCATTACCTGTACAAGGAGGAAGATGTAGTGAGTTACATGAGCAACCGCAAATTCTAGATAAAAAACAGATTACATGCTTGTATGCCATTCTCACATAGTAATGAGAAACCTCTGGCAGTCTCTCAAATTCCTATTGACCGAGGTCATAGATGGGGCTATACATGGACATACCTGAGCCTGCAAGAAGGATTTGTGTCAGCTAGAGAATAGAAGAGGAGGGATTGGGCAAACAAGCACCATAGCATCTGACCCCTCTCCTCAATGAATTCGCTATCAGTGGAAACCCATACAATTCACTTTAATATAACATCTCTCCTGCTGCTATAGTTGATGAATTGTCTTGAGGCCCATTTCAGCGCCAAGTCACATTCGAAAGTCACCAATTTGAAGTCTACAAAGCAGTGAAAAGCAATTTATATCTTTACTAAAATTTCTCAAATCTGTGGCAAAAGAAATTATATCACATGTCACAGAGCCAAACAGCCTAAAAATCCACTTACCTTGGCTAATCTCCCCGAAGTCCTAAATATTACAGAAGTCCTCCACCTACTAATCTTTCTGATTCCATCCAAAACAGAAGTCTTTTTCTCTCTCAAAACACTAATTCCAACTTGATAATATTATCTCCTCTTTCTTTTGCATTATTTTATAGACTGATTTCATCGCTCCCTGACTTGGCAACCTTTTGTCTATTATCACAAATAACTCAACAGATTCATCTAGAAACCTCTTTATAAAACAGAGTGAAGGAAAATGTTTGCTATTTGTCTGTGTCACACTAGTGATATAAAAGTTGCCTTGGAACTATAGAAAAAAGTTTGCCTCTCTATTCTTTTTTTCTCTTTTTTTTCAATTTTCTATTCTCTTTCCCTTTCCTTTTTCTTTATTTCCCTTTTCTTTTCTTTCTTTTTTTTTTCCTTGTGTAGATCAGAAAAGGTTTCACAGAAGTGAAATGTCAGTTGGCCATTCTTCCAGCAATTTCTTTACACTTAAATTATAGTCAGTAATCCTTACCGTGGGCTGAAATGCTCTCTCTATTATCTATCTGTGTCAACCTATTGCATCTCAGCTAGTTACAGAATGCAAAGTTATCGAGAAAGACTGAAGTCAACTTTTGGTATAAATTGGGTGATAGTAAATATTGCAGTCATATGAACACCATCAATATACCCAAAGCGCACACTCACTCTTTCTCCCTCTCTCTCTCTTTCTTTCTCTCATCACCCCCTTCTCTTAGTTCATTCCTAATGGATGCTTCTCAGCAATAAAATGGACCATATATAAAACCAAAGGAAAAGATAAACAAATGGTCATTGGATTTCTGGGACCTATAGAGCTGCCTCACTAAAAGTTTGTGAAGGTAATGCAGCTGCTGTAGGCACTCAATCTCCTCTTGTCCTGTAAAACTCTGCAGCTCTATTTGTCTCCGTTACTTTTATATTTAATGCCTACTGAGTGGGAAAATTTAAACACACTTGCTTTTCAAATTAAAGCTTCACACTTACTAGCTGCAAGATTTGTGGCAGTTTACTAACCTTTGTTGCAGTTGTCGCATCTTGAAAATGAAAGTAACAATGTCTATTTCATAAAATTAGAGGCGTTAAATCAGATAACATATATAAGCAATTAGTGTACTGTATAGCAAACAAAACCAGCCAATAAATGTTTCTTACCTCCTCATTTACTTTTCTTTATTAGAATATATTTTCCTGAAAGGGTATAATATCAGGAAGTTACACTAAAGGGAGTGAATTGCTCGTCCTGAGAGCCTTCAAATTTTAAGCTTTATATGAAATGTAAGATACCTAATTTATTCTATATTAAAAGATATTCTAAAATGTTTGAGCTGATAGAATTGAGATACAATTTCTTTAAAAGAGTAAGTGTTATCTGTTGGAGATGATAATGTTTGAATATTCAGTTCTATTAGTCTCAAAGCTTCTTTCACTATATTTTTGACAATAGAATCGTTTAAATATCTAAAACATGGAAGAAAAATGAAAGATTATTAGTTCCAAATCTTTATCTGGTTATAGATTATCAACATCTGAATATCACAGTTTTATCATAAACACAATGATGTTTCATATCCTGCACTAGATACCATAGAAACCATCAATCTCTATTTATAATAAAACTTCTTCATAGCTAATTAAGTGCAATTGTTAAATATTTTCTTTTTATTGTGAAAGCTTTACAATTAACAAGCCAGACACTGATTCAAGTCATTATCAATTTCTCTATGATTATTATAGCTTCCATAATAATCTGTACCCTATTAACATAGACTAGGCAGCACTTTAAAGAGCAACATCATTAGATTTGGTTTCATAAAAAGATGAGAAGAAACCAGACTTTTAATTTCATGGAGTCTCAGAGTTGCAAACTAACACCAAAGCTTTCAGACAAAAGACATAAATAATACTGTATTTAATTTTGAAAATGATGTTTTCTTTGTCCTAAAACTATCTTTGGGAGCTTGCATTCATTAATATTTTTTACAATTGTCTATTTTTCATTTATATTTCAAAACTGAACAAAGTAGCACCTAGAAATTCATGCAGTTACAGAGCAGAAGACTTACTTAATTAGCTATGGTTAATGTTTATCATTCAAAGGATATACATATAATAAAAATAAAAATGATCCCAGAAGGAAAGCCCAAGACATAACAGTAAAGTATCAGATATATTGTAAATGTGGTTGAGTCTAACAAATAATGACAGTGTAAAATAATAACAATATTATATTAATTGAATAGATAAAGTTCAAAACACAAGCAAAATGCTAGAAAAGTACATGCCTTTTTTAGGAGAAGATTAAAGAAAATAATTAACTTTATAAATTGTTAAGTTATATATGTATTTATAATTTCTACAATGGGGACTTTCAGTTCTCATTGGGATAGAGTAGTTATCAGCAGATCAGCATTCCTATCTACAATAGGTAAACATAAATAAAATACACACAATAAAAAAATAAAACATGGGTAAAATACAGAAAAAACGAGAACTCCAATGGCGTCTGTGTCAGCACGTCCACACCAGGCCGCGATGGTGGCTGCCGCTAGTGTCCCGGTCCCTGGAGAGGTCTCACCTCTCATTGCAATGCACTCAGAGCCTATCAGGAAACCCAGCACCACTTCACTTTTTCATTCTCACTGGAAGAAAGGCCAGCAAAGATTCCCAGCACCACAAAGAAGTCTGTAAAAACTTAATCACTCCCAGACTCTTTACAGGGCCAATTGTTATCTGCATGACCTCCTTCATCAGCACCACATTCATATTCAGAGGAAGAAAGACACTTGTGTTTGGAAGACACTCCACCCCAAACCACACAGAGCCATGGTAACCCTGGTTGATGGAGATTCTACAATGCAGAGATGGAACCATCACATTTCCTCAAATGGGTTCAATTCATTCCCACTCAAACCACGTGGGCAAGAATAACATTTTTATTTGCCTACCAAGCAGAAATGGGACTATGACTCTCAATATGGCCCAAAGGGATATTCTACACAAGAGCAATATTCAGATAGAAACTGAGGACAATTATCCAGATTTGTCAAATAAATGAAACTTTAATTCACTAAAAAAAAAAAATAAATACAGAAAAAAGCTTGTTTGAAGGTAGTAGGGGAGCAGGGGTAAAAAGAACTAGAGAGTATTCTGGAGGGAGAAAATACCTGGAGATAAAACATGGCTTCTGCAGCACTTATAACCTGGGGGCGTTTGCTAAACTCAGGCATTTGAAGAAGCTAGAGATGCATTGCAAAGTCCAGAAGAGGGTTACTGAGAAAGAACAGGGAAAACAGAAGAATTATGGATGTAAATTTAGAGACTCAAGTACATAACTAATTTTCCTTCAGTATGTTTGCCAAATGCTGGGGCTGCATAGACTGCAAGGCTAAAAGTTTAGCGGAAAAACTTTAAAGAACCTGAGAGTTTTCATCATTCTCATGAGGATAGAGATTAGAATTTTTTACTAGTAAGGGAAGTACCCCACAGAATACATCATATTCTTAGTTAAAAACAAAAAAACCCCAAAAACCTGGGAAGGAGAGATTGAATCTTACTAGAACTTCAACCCAGAGATTTGATTTATCATAATCTCTGATTGGATTAAGATGATCAGTCACTGCTCTACCTGTGCTGTGAAATGAAGGATAAGCCTTCTCTAAATACAGAAAGTAACATATGAAAATACTATATGAAAGTCTACAATATTTTAGAGACATGATGTCTGGAATTCAATCAGAAGTTAAAAAACATGGCAAAAGATAGGATCATAAGGACAAAAACCAAAAGGAAACCAGAAAACATAAATAGACCTCTATGAATGCAGATTATATATATATATATATCTCTTTATCTATCTATCTTTATCTTTATCTTTAAGTAAAGTGACTCACTGGCAGTGTCTAACATTAGATTAGATACAGTAGAAGATAGGATTATAAAACTAAATGATATGACAATGGAAAATATTTGAACATTTGCATAGAGAAAAAATTATAAACATTGCAAAATAAAAAGAATATCAGAGAAAATGTCAGACTCAGAAAGGAGGTCTAACATTAACATTGATGGAGTCCAGAAATAGAGGGCATAAAATGTGGGGCAAAATCAATATTGAAACCCTTAGTATTGGAAAATATTGGAATACTTCATATTGGAAAATATTGGAAAAGTTAGTTAAAACATATTGAAGAAGTATTGAAAAACTCAATCAATATGAATACAATGAAAATTACACCTAGCTACATCCTGGTAAGACCACAAAAAATCAAAGATAACAAAAAAAGAAAAGCAGACAGAGAAACAAAGTCCCTTTTCCTTTAAAGCTGCCACAATTAAACTGACAGGTGACTTTTCCCTGGGTGTGATGGAAGCCAGAGGAAAGTAGAATTAAATCTTCAAAGTGCTGGTAGGAACTAACTCCTGACCTAGAAATCTATATGCGGTGAAAATGTTTTTCAAAAGTAAAGGTAAAATGGTGTTTTCATACAATTAAAAACTGAGAAATATTTCATAAGTTCAGAAAAAGAAAAACTGAGACAAATTCTCACCAGCTAACCTGGAATAAAAGAAATACTAACTGAAGTTGTTCAAGCAGAAACCCCAGCGGAAAACAGAGATTTGCAAGAAGGAATGAGAACCTCCAGAAAGGGTAAATATAAATGAATATTGCTTTGCAAAACAACATAATACCCTATGGAATTTGAAAAAAAAGGTAAATGAAGTTGAAGTTTTCTAAAGTCTAGTATTATTGGGGAAGTAAAAAATGCAATAAGCTAACAATTGTATTAGACTTTGAAGTGTTAAATATAAAATATTTTAAAACTCTAAAGTAACTACTAGACAGAGAGTAAAAGATAAATAAATTAGAAAGCTAGCAAGGTAAATTTCAGTAATAAAAATACTTGCCTTACACATAGAAGGCAAGAAAGGAGCGATAAAATCATACGACAGAGGACTTAAATAGTACAAAATTTTTTGATGTATTTAAAAACCCAAATATATAAATATGTGTGTTATAAGTAATTGAACTCAAAGTAAAAGACTTAGGTTTTCAAACTTCATAAACAAAAATATATGCTGCTTACAAGAGATATCTGTTGAATGTAAGAACACAGAGTGGTTAAAATAGTAGAATGAAAAACAAAAAAAATCATGAAAACATTAATCAGAAGAAAGCGAGAGACCAGACAAAATGGACTTAAGGCAAGAAGAATTAGCAGAGATAATGAGAGACTTTGCATAACAACAAAAAGTCAATCTATGAGCAAGATTAACATTCTAAATCTGCATACACTTATAACAGTTTCTAAATATAAAGAATAAAAATTTACAGAAATAAAAAGAAACAGACAAATGCTCCATCACAATGGAAGACTACAATAAGCAAACCCAAAAATGAAAAAATATGTAGAAAACTGGAACAAAATTAAGAAATTTAACCTGTTAGGCATAGATAGAATAGCACCCTACACAGATAGCATGTGGATTCTTTTCAAGAGCATATGTAGTACTTCCCCAAATTTAGCATATGCTGTGTCATAAAAATTAAAATGATTTAAATAATTTAGGGCATGGTCTCAGAAATCGACCAAAGAGATAATCAGAAAATTCTTAGTTGCTCAGAAATGAAGCAAAATACCAGTAAATAACTTAAGGGTCAAATAAGGAACTTTAATGGAAATTAGAAAAAAGTTAAAGCAAATGGAATGATGGTATTTTTTTTTTTTTGAGGTAACGTTTGTTTATACCACTATATAAATTTCAGCTGTACATCATTGTGTTTCAGCTTCTAGACTACATCATGTTCACCACCAAAATAGCTCTAATGTCACACAAACACATACATAGAATAAAATAAAGAACACTTTCCAAGTTTATGGAGTCAACTAAGCCTGACAAAGGAATTTACAAGAAGAAAATTACTGGTAAATGTTGCCGATGAAAGTAGACGCAAGATAAATCTAAGGAAAAGAATAGCCATAATATTTTTGCAATGCATATATTTGAAGTATGTAAGTATATATACATGTGTTTATACACACATACTCTTTCTACGTGAATGTTTACTTAAAATTTATTATATACATGTGTACACACACACACATATACATATGAAAAGCTGACACACTAAGGTTTATTTTAGGATTGCAAAGTTGGTTTAACATTAGAAAAATAATCCATATAATTCATCATATTTATAGAAAGGACAAAACTTGTTCAATCAACTTGATAGTGACAGAAAAAATAGTTGACAAAATTCAAAATGCTTTCCAAAGTGTACTGTCTAAAAAATACTCACAAAAAGCTTTTAAAATCAGGAAGAGAAGGGTACTTCCTTAGCCTGAAAGAGTAGTTCTACAAATAATTTGTGCAAAACAAAAATGTATACTTAATGAAGACTTATTGAAATGAATAGTACCTACTCTTACTGTTACCAAATATTGATTTGAACCATCTCTATAGACAAAGAGTCATGAACACGAATGCTCAGGGCAGCAGTATTCTCAGTAGCCACAAACCTGGAAAAAATTTCAATGCTCAAATATACTAGAATGTATAAATAACTTGTGGTCTATTCATTCAATGAAATAATGTGCCACAATAACAATGAATAAACCACATTTATCCCCAGTGACATGAAGGAATCTCGCAAATATAATGTTGAGTAAATGAAACCTAACACAAAAGAGTACACATGTATTATATACTTTATATGCTGTTGTGAAGAGAGTGCTTACATTTGGGTGATGGAGCTGGAAGACAGTGGAAGGAGTTTCTGGGGTTTAGATGATAATCTGTTTTTTTTTTTTTTTATCTAGGTGCTGGTTACACTGTGGTTTCATTTCTGAAAATTCAACAAGCTGCACACTCATACATTATACACTTTCCATATGAATGTTTACTTAAATTAAATTTATAAAAAAGTAACATAAAATAAAGATTCTGAGGGAAAAGTCTTACAATCCAAATGCATCAGATTTATAGGCCTCTTTTGTATTGTAAAACCATAAGAGGAGAAATGATCAACACACTTATTTTGTAGAATTACTCTACATGAGAAGAAGCTGCTTCTTATAATCTTATCTATATCTATGTCTATGTCTATATCCATACCTATATTTCTTTTCTGGCCTAAAGATCATTTCCTCATTTCTGTGAAAAAATAACATCTTAAGATGAAGAGGGCAATATAAGTACTGTATTCAAATCATAATTCAAGTTTAGGTCTGAAATGTATTTACTCCTGCAAGACGACTGATGCTGTTTGTGAATTTTGAACTATTTAATATTAGCCTCATTGTAGTTCTTAATAGTTGGACTTGAAACATGGAGCAACATTTTCTTCTGCCAGTGCTCACAACAGACCTTTATGCGAAATTAAATTAATTAGAAAATTTTTAAAGAATTTTCATCCCAAACCATCATGTTCTATATTCCTTCTCAATGGAATGTCCTAGTATAGCACATATTAGAAAATAATTTAAAAGTATATATATGTACATACATATATATACATATACACACATGAGTGTGTGTGTATGTTCAGCAGTGAAAAGTATTTTCATCTGTATTCTAATTATAAATAATTTATATTTAAAAGCAATAATGGCAGCCATTAAATGTAGTTCAAAAGGGAAGATTTTATGTTCGTTATCTTTTTGGAATAATGTGAAAAATATTGGACTTTCAAAAAATGTGATGAATATGTTCTATGCTTTAACCAAAACATGTATTTTGACAGGTTGTTAACCTACTGTACTAAATTTTAATCTAATTGAATATTCTAAGCTTGTGTAAAAAAGTTTAGTGACAATGAAATAATTTTTATTTAAAGCTTCTCCTTAAGAATATTATGAGCTAACTATAAAATAAAGCTATTTTACTAATCCTATTCAATTTCTTTTTTTTCATATTCTATTAAATTTCTCTATGTATTTCAAGAATACATACAATAGCTATTAATACATTTTCATGTAAGCAAATTAAAAGTTATATTCAGAAATATGCCAAATTTTATTTCTAAAGTACTTTTATGTTTTGTATAAAAACTTTCAAAAATGAGTTTGAAAGATGTAACTATGCTGTGTCTTCTATAATAAATTAAGATTAGCACTTCTATTTATGTTACATGTGTAATTAAGTAAGTTAAATTGAGGATACATGATTTCTAAATATTAGTAGAGCATTCAGGATGAAGTCAAGTAGAATAATATGATGACATAACGTGAAGAGTACTCCTGAGTATTCCATACTACCTTGCTCATAACAAATGTTTACTGGAAAAATAAAGTGGAAATTGTCTTCAGAGAAAATTCCAGTATTCAATACTATTTGTTTATGGCAAGAACCATTTGTGTATGACTCATAAAAATTATAATGCCATTGAGCTAAAAAAAAATGTATTAATTTATACAGGAAGGGCCTCACAGATTTTTAAGGGTTTTGACCTCTTTCGTGGAGATAAATTTGTTTTTGTTGTTAGTACCATTAAGTTGATTCCAAGTCCTAACTACTGCGTGTTTGGTGGAGTGGAACACTGCCTCGTCGTTTTTCTACCATCCTCTCACATTCTGGTGCTGTTGCAGACAATGCTTTGATGCTATTCTTATGATTTTCATGGCTAATTTTTTCAGAAGTGGGTGGCCAGGTCCTTCTTCCTTGTCTGTCTTAGGCTGGAAGCTCCTCTGAAACCTGTCCACCGTGGGTGACCCTGGTGGTATTTGAAATACCTGTGGCATAGCTTTCAGCATCACAGCAACATGCAGCCACCACAGTATGACAACCAACAGATGAGTGGTGTGGTTCCTTAAGTGGAAAATGAACCTGGGCTGTGGCAGTGAGAGCACCAAACCTTAACCACTAAAGCACCAGGGCTGACTATGAAGACAAGTAGAGATACATTTATGGGTGTTAAAAAAGACTCTAAAATGGTAGGTTGTCATTTCTAGAGATTTTTCTCATGACAAAGTAACAAGTGGATTGAAGATATATATTACTGAACTAAAATGCACTTCAATGATAGTATTTGTTTTATTTTTATAGATTTAATTAAATTTCTGCCTGTGAAAAAAAGCATCGAAAGGGGTAAATGATATATTTATGGATTGGAAGACTGAACATAGTAAAGATGTCAATTCTCTTATATTGGTCTGTAGACTTGAAGTTTCTATCAACAAAGGGTTTTTTTTGTAGATATAGACAAGCTTATATTGAAAGAGAGCCTCTAGAGTAGTCAAACAATTTTGAAAAAGAGGAATAAAGTCAGAAGAATCACTCTTTCTGAAGTTAAGGCTTACTATATAGCTATAGTAATCAAGATAATGTGGTGTTGGCAGAGAGAGACACATAGGTCCATGGAACCTAATAGAGAACTCAGAATAGAGTCATAAAAATATGTCCAACTGATTTTTGACAAAGATGCAAAGGCAATTCAATGGAGGAAAGAGTCTTTTCAACAACTTATGCTGGAACAAGTGGGCATCCATAAGAATAAAAAGAAAGAACCTCAATATAAACATCACACCTAACAGAAAAATTGACTCAAAATGGATCATGAACTTTAATGTAAAATAAAAAAGTATAAATTTTCTGGAAAAAAATTGAAGAAAATCTTTGGGACCTATAACTAGGCCAATAATTGTTAGACTTGACATCAAAAGCACAATCCACAAACAGAAAATCTGATAAATCGGACCTCATCCAAATTAAAAACTTTCGCTCTACAAAAGATCCTGTTAAAAGAAGAAAAAGACAAATTATGGACTGGAAGAATATATTTGCAAATCGCATATCTGACATAAAAAAGGTTTTATCTACAATATATGAAGAATTCTCAAAAGTGAACACTAAACAAACAGCAAGTATTCTAACTAGAAAATGAGTGAAAGATATATACAGACATTTCACAGAGTAGGATATTCAGATAGAAAATAAGCATTTGAAAATATGTTTATAAGCCATTAGAAAAAGGCAAAATAAAATCACTTCACATTCACAAGACAGAGAATATTAAGGAAGAGAACTGTGCAAGAGAAGTCTTAAGAGATCTTCAGAGGTATTCAGCAGAACACTGATCAATGCATGTATGTGGGGAAACTATTCATGGACAGGACAGTAACCTGTGAAAGTATTAGATAAAGAGTATATGGTGCTCACTCAGGGCCAGGAGCAGTGCTTATTCCCACCAGCCAGACTAGAAAATCTCATAACTCACAGGGCTTTAGGTAGATTACTGAGATGGATCTTGCCTCAATATTGGTGAATAATTCACCCTAAAGTAAACACTGCTCTGGTCCTGTCAAACACACCTTAAAAAGCAAGGCACAAAAAGACAAAACTGTTTCCAAGTAACTTAACTGCATCCCAGCATAAAACTTAAGAATATTTACCAGAATAAAAAATCATCCAGCACCCAGCAAGGTAAAATATACAATGTCTGGCATCCAATTAAAGATGAATTAAATAGAGACATAGAAGAGAACATAAAATGATCCAACTAGATCTTTTGAGATGACAAATACATTAAGTGTGTTTAATAGCAGATTTGACATTGAAGAAGAAAAAGTTAGTGAACTTGAAGACATAGCAATAGAAAATTTCCAAATGAAACACTCAGGGAAAAACAACAAAAAAATCAAAAAAGCATAACAGAACTACGGACAACTTCAAGAAGCCTAATATATGTATAATTGGGATCTCTAAAAGAGAGGAAAGAGCAGGAGGGACAGAAAAAATATATTTGAGAAATAATGGCTGCAAAATTTCCAAATTTGATAAAATATGTAAATTATGTTTTCCAAGAAGCTCAATAAACCCTAAGCACAGAAGCATAAAAAGAATTACACCAAAGCACATAATCAAATTGCTCAAAATGAATGATAGAGTATCTTGAAAGCAACCAGAGAAAAAAATCATGTTACTTACAGAAGACAAAGATAAGGATGACAGAAGATTTCTCATTGAAAACAGTGCAAGAGGAGAGTGAAGCAACATCTTTAAAATACTGAAAGAAGAAAAGAAAACTGCCAATCTAGAATTCTACATCCACCAAAAATAAATTTTACAAAGGAAAGATAAATAAAGACTGTTTCAGATATAAAAGAGCCAAAGGAATTCATCACCAACAGACCTGTATTACAAGAAATGTTAAAGGAAGCCTTTTAGTCAGAAGGAAAGTGATAGGTCCAGGTGGAAATCTGGACCTATACAAAGGAGTAAAGAGCACAGGAAATAACTACATAGCTAAATATGTGCCTTTTTTATTATTTAAATCACTTTAAGAGGTATTGCTTAAATGAACATAATATCAATGTATTGTTGGGTTTATAACATATGCAACACTAAAATATATGACAACAGTGTCACAAAGGCCAGGAGAAAAGATATGGAAGTAAACTGATGCAAGAGCCTTATACCACACTTTTAGTGATATAATATCACATAAAAGTTGACCATAATGAGTTAAAGGCGTACACTATAAACCCTAGACCAATCAGTAAAATAACAAAAGAAACAAAGGAAATAAAATGGAATCATAAAAAATTCTAGTTAATCCAAAAACAGAAAAAGAGGAAAAGAACAAAGAATAGATGAGACAAATAGAAAATAAATAGCAAGGTGATATAAACTTACTCATATATAATTACTTTAAATTTAAATTATCTAAATACCCTTGTTAAAAGGCAAAGATTGTCATTTACATAAAAAAGCAAGAACCAGCTGTATACTGTAAAAAAACACAATTTAAAAAAAGATACACATAGGTTAAATGTAAAAGGATGAAAAAGACATAGTATACCTAGACTAATTAAAGGAGAAAAATTATATTAATATCAGACAAGCACCATTTGGAGCACGTCCATACACATCATACATACATACATGCCACACACACACACACAGATTTTATAACTTTATATCAGAGGTGAGAGTTTTAAAAACCATGTTTCCTATGCTTTTGCTTTTCTTCTTGAGCCAGAAAAGTTCTTTCGGGATTCCAAAATCTTGCCTTTGGTTATGATGGACCAAAGATTGGAAGACCGAAAGCCCACAGTCTATAATGTGAGCCACTAAGTAAGGAAAAGAGTAAGAATGGTGATGATCTAAGAGCAGTTTTCCCACCGTTAAAAAGGGAGATAAAAGGAGCTTTAGCTGGTGGCAAGGAAGCACTTCAGAGGGGAAACAGCAAGGGTGTTGTTGGAGGAGAGAGGGAGGTGTGCTACCACAGCAATTAGGGAAGAGCTAAAAGCTAATTGCAGAGTTGTAAGAAGCCAGGGAGGGCCCCCTGAGTGCTACAATTAAAAGTTTAAAGTGACAAAAGAAAGAAACAGCAAATGTATAATAGGTAAGTAAAAGAAAACTCCGTCTGAAGTAAAAGTATAAAATAGGATTCTGTTTTTGGTTATTAGTAAGGAGGTGAGTCTAGGTTTCAATAAACTTTGAATATTTAAATTAAATTTAAGGTTATCCGGAGTACTTTAATGCTAAAATTTAGAGATCCTGAAAAATCAATCACCGTGAAGTTTTCCATCAGGAAGCTTATTTTAAATAAGTATATGTGGAAAAAAATTGGCACTTGCTTTCACTGAGGAATTGTTATTTTAGGAATTTTTCTATGTAGTTGGATATTTTACATATGCAATAATAATTATAGTTATTATAGTAACATAGGAATGAACCACTTGGAATCAGCAATGAGGCACCGGGATAGTTAATTTATACGTTTTCCATTTTATTCTTCTCCACACGTGTCAAAGAAAGTATTTTCATCTCCATTCTATACATGAAGAAACTGCTATTCAGTAACATACCCAAATGGTTTAACTAGTAAGTAGCAAATTGGACTCAAACTATTCTAACTCCAAGACCTCACATTTTTAAACAGGTGACAGAGCATGAGCCCATAACTCATGGGCTTGTAACTAACAAAACTGCAAAAAGTAGCATAGTCAAACAATAATATTCCTACATGAGCAACATGATTACTTTTGCATGTACAGCTGAAGGGAAAATTCATTTAATCTAGTTTCCAGATACTATACAGGTGATGAAAGTTCCATCTAGAATTTTTGAGATTCCAATTCAACTATCAGGCTAACCTTGGTTTCAACTCACTACAACTTTCTCCTCATCAAGCAGAAACAATTTGATTCTGACCAAGAGGCTTCTCTCCAACCTCCTTTGTTTTTACTCAGCATCACCTTTTCTTTGCTGATAATCTGACCCTGATTCCAGGCTCCTTTTCTGAGCACAACGGTCCCATCTCGTTCCATAGTCCGCCCTCCATGTCAGCCACTTGAGCTCTAGGTAGGGTCATCTGGTTGCAAGGAGCAGAGACTCTTCAAGATGCCTTAATAAATATGTGATTCACAATTAGGAATCACAGGGACTGAACCTGGAATAAGAATTTTTTCAGTAAATGAAACATCTCTGGAGCCCAGCCTCACTCCGTCTCTATCTCAGAAGTGGTACAGCGTACTGATGAAGATATCTTCGTTTGAGTTCTCAGCAGAGTGATCTACAAGCTGTGTGGTCTTGGAAAATGGTTCCATTTTCCCTCTTCTGTAAAATACAGATAATAATAGCACCTACTCCATAGGCTTGTGATGATTAAATCATTTAATAAATGTAGAACAGTTACATTTTGACTGAATCACAGTAAAGTTTAAGTATGTATAATCTTCACTACTGCTTTGCATAAACTTCATAGTCACCTTTTTTCTTTCTTTCTTTTTTATTGAGGAGAAATTCATATAATATAAAATTAACCATTCAAAAATTTACAATTCAGTGGTGTATAGCACATTTACCATGTTGTGCAACCACTGCCTTTATCTAGTTCCAAAATGGGTTTATCACCCTAAAAGAAAATCCCATACCCATTAAGCCATCTATCTCCATTCTCCTCTCTCTCCAGGGACATTTTTTAAAAATTGTGGTAAAAACACATAATATAAAATTTACCATCTTACCCATTTTTAAGTGTACAATTCAGTAGTGTTAACTATATTCACATTGTTGTGCAACAGATTTCTAGAACTTTTTCATCTTATAAAACTGAAACTCTATACCCATCGAACAACAACTCTCGACTTCCGGTTCCCCTTAGCCCCTGGCAATCACCATTCTACTTTCTGTTTCTCTACGTTTGACTACTTTAGATACATCATATAAGTGGAGTCATATAATATTTGTCCTTTTGTGACTAGCTTATTTCACTTAGCATAATGTCCTCCAGGTTCACCCATGTTGGAACATGTGACAAGATTTTCTTCTCTCTCTCTTTTTTAAGGCTGAATAATATTCTATTGTATGTATATACCACATTTTCTTATCCATTCGGCAGTGGATGGACATTTAGTTTGCTTCCACCTCTTGGCTATTGTGAATAATGCTACAATCAGTATAAGCGTGCTCATAGTCACTCGACTTTTTACTTTCTCTGCAAATTTTCATTGTTCTTCTCCTTCCACTACACATTTGCATATATATTTTTCTTTTCTTAATATTTTTCTCTACCTCATAGGTTTTGCTTATAATGATGACCATTTTAAATTAATCATTAGTATTCTGATTTAATTAGATGACATTACAGAAGCTTCAAATTTTTGTGGCAGATTTATTACTCTTGGTATTAGTTATGATTGTTTCAGTAGCAAGATATAGAAAAAAGCAACTCAAACTAGGATTTTTTCACATGACCAAAGATCATGGAGCAGAGGCTCTCCTTTCCTGTGAATCTCAGCTTTGCCCCCCAATTTGAGCTGGCTTTGACCTGCTGGTAACAAGATGACACCTGGCAATCCAGAGGCTAGAGTCTTCCTCCTTCACAGAGAAAGAGAGGATTTCTCTCTCTTTATCAATGACAAATCTCGAATCTCCCTTTGACTGGTTTAAAGTAGGACAATTGCTTACGGCTAAAGTGACCACACCTGCACCAATCACTGCAGCTAAGGGTTTTGGCGTAAACAAAATCAATTAGCCGAGTCAGGGAGCACCCTCTGGAAATTCAGAGCCCTCTTAGGAAGAAAAGAAGAGGAAAAGAATGTTGGGGAAGCAACCAAGGACAACCTGTGTGCTTGGAATTTTTCTCTTCCACGGATAGCTTTTAATGTCATGCTGCTGTCATCTTATTACATCAGTAAAACTATCCTTTCTGAGTCATCTGGTAGCCCCAGGACATCATGCTTTTATTTCAGGTCACAGTTCTTCAGGAATTACATATTCAGAATGCTCTGATATTATACAAGAAAGAAACACTCTGAGTGTAACTACAAAATATCATACTCCCCTCTTGATATGAGTTGTAACCAAGCATTGAGGCAATTCATAGACTCAATAACATTGCCTTGACTTTAGGCATTTCTGCTACTTCCCAAGAACATCTTCACAGGAAAGTGAGGATCTTCCTTCTTTCCCAAGATTCAAACCCAGGTACATAATTCACCCTCATTTATCTAGGAAAGGGACACATGAGATTTGCATATATACTTCAGAAAAGTGAAGGATACTCAGGTGTGAAAATTAAACTCTAATATATCTCTGGATTAAATTCACATCTGTATTCATTCACACTACCTTGTGCTAAATAACAAATACTAAACATGTTTTAGTGCTATTATTCTCATTTTATAGATCAAGACACTGAGATTCAGAGTTTGTACTCTTGCTATAAGAAAAAATGTCACTTAGGTTGCAAGAAGTGAAGCAGCAGTTAGAACTTAAGTCTTTCTTATCTCCAAATCCTCTTGTTGCCTATTTCAGAGGAATTTCACTCTTGGCTATCTCCTTTTATCATATTCCATAGTATAATCTTATTTATGGTCATCTGTTGTCTTACTTGAGCCTGTAGATCACCATTTGGGCAGGTATTTTGTTAGTTTGGATACTGAAAACTTCCAGATTTTGTTGGCGATGGACACACTCTCATTATCAATTATTTTGTCAGGCTGTCTTTAGTATGCTAATGGAACAAATCAGAAACTAGTTTTTAAAATATTATTGTAGAGAATGTGTCTTAATTAGCTATTGACATCCCTCAATGGGTTAAATTATATGGTAAGCATCATTCACCAGAAAACAATTAATGGTAGGATTTTACCAATAAGAACTTGAAGTTAATTTTCTTAACTAGCATTTGAAACTGGAAAAATGAATTCTTGGTTTCTGATCACAGTTCCCAACTCTGACATTTTAATGCAATGCCTGCATTCATGAAGGAACAGAATATAAGTATGACATCCAGTGAACTTAAATAGCTCTCTTTGGGCATAGTTTCATTATCACACTCCATAAGAAAGACTAATTTTCTTGCTTGGAAGTTAAGAGACATTTTGGAAATATTTTCTATGCAAAAGAAATAGATTTTATGTGGTTCGTTTATGCCAATTTTGTATATGATGATTTTGTTTGTGCACAAATATGTGTGTGGTATGTGTATGTATGTGTGTGTGTGTGTGAGCCTCTCTTTTTGTGCCTAGACCAGGATTTTATTGTTTCATAAATACTGTATTTCTGATTATCTCAAACTTTGATTTATCATTTATTATACCCAGGATGCCAAGCCTATCAAATATATTCCGACCTTATTTGATACTCTTTTCCTTATCTCCTGATTGGTTCTCTATCACTCTTGTAGCCTTAGTGGCCTCATTCCATTAAATTACTTGTTTTCCAATTTAAGACAGCAACAGAGAATTAGATAATATTTAAAATAGAAATGTGCTGGTCTCCTCTACCCTGGATCTAGCCTCACATGACTATACATCAGTACGTAAAGTGAAATACATATGCCCACTGAGCAAGATTTAACTTTAATTAGAGAGAATATTAATGAGATGTTCTGAAATTGTTGTGTATATGCACTTACATCTATCTATAGAACAGTTATTCTGATTATGCATGCAAATGCATGATTCTTTACCTCTTTGACCTGTACTTTCTACATGGCATTTAAATCATTCAAACTTTTTCTATTTAACAACTTCACTAATTCAAAATATAGCTGAGAATCAGAAGGTCAATGAAGAACTCTTTCATATATATCAAAAAAGTTACAAATTCATGAACAGAAGAGAGTGTCTTCCCATCTAAGACTATTCTTTAGGTGACTCAATGTTGCTGAGTAGCTGCCATTAACTTGAAGAACAGGTCCATTGAAGAGAGCACAAAACTGAGCAGAGCTGGAAACTGTCTGGGAAGACTTTTTTTCTGTGATTTGTGTACATGAAAGTTAGTGGACACAAACAGATTGAAAGTATAATCGATATTAGAGAGGGCCACTAGTCAAGCCAAGGAAACCACTGTTATGTTCTAAAACAGCTTTAGATTGTCCAAGCCTTACACCCAACTCAGCCTTCCAAATTTCTGTAATTTAGAATCAGGCTGTAAGATCTGAGCAACCACAAAAACAGACATACTCCTAAACACCCTCTTCAGATGTGGCTAAGATGAAAAAAGACAACAAAGAGCCCTTAGCCAGAGGAGCTGGGGGCTCTGGAAATTTCTACCAGAGCGCAGACTCAGGTCTAATCAAGCAACCTTCTCCAAGGATAGGAAGCCCAATTATGGCATGCTGGAGGAGAGATAACTTGTCTTTTTGAGGCATTGGTCATAGAAAGTGTTTCTGAGCACAATGGATAAATCTACACATCACCAAGCCATTCTGGACTTGGAGCTGGATAGGATTTCAGATTTTCCTCCTTTAAAAGGAGAGTTAGCATGTTCCATATGTGGGAAGAAATGTGTGAATGGATATTTGATTACTAGTGGTCAGGCTCTGGCAGAGAATGTTAGCTGTTCACCATAATTTTTTTTAATTCATGGGCATATAACTAGCCTATGTTTTCTAATTTCCCTTACACAAGTTGTTGTGGCCATGGCACTGGCTCATTTCTAGTGGAAATGCTGTACCACTCACAGGCTTAATGCTGTCTTCTCCCCCTTTCTGGTTGACTTAAACGGTGATGCCCAGGGAATCTTGGAAGTCACTTATTGAAGATGAAAAGAAGACATTAGCCTGGGTCCTTGACTGACTGTGTAGAGGAGACCACTGGTCTGAAGTGTTACTCAAGAAAGAAAATAAACTGTTTGGTCTGTAAACACCTGTAATTTTGCAGTCTATTTGATAATTTATTTGATAACAAACTGAGAGCTTATTGGCCTATTTTGTTGGCAAAAATGGGGTTTATGCCTCTTACATAGTCCCATGATCTGTAGGATTAAAATCAATGTTAAATGTGATCAGACCTTACCAAAACACTCTAGATTATTTGTTTAAAAATAAAAACGCCAAAATTTTGCTTCTTCTCTGATCTAGTTAAAATGTGAAAAATGATTCATTTTTTGAAATAATAGCTGTAAGAAAATTTGAGGAACTTGGAAAACAAGCTATTTTCCACAGTCTTAAGCTTAACAGGGATATAGCACATTTCAATATTTCTAATTAAACTGACAGAGTAGGTGACGATAACATCTGTTTTTTTGTAATAAAACTCATTGATTTTGCTGACCTGAATGTTTCTTATCCGTAAAAGGCAACAAATGGAGATAAGCCAAGTTAAAAAGGAGGAAAATGGGAATACAGTCACCACCAAATCACTAATTCTGTAATTCCAATATTAATTATCTCCTAGAAATTTTTTTTCAAGAAATCTTTATTTAATAAACATTAGTTCAATTAATCAATATGAATTTTTCAGGATATTTAAGAGGTAGTTAAATATAGATATGAAAGGTGCTGCAAAAGTCTCTTTCTCTCTGAAAAATATATTCAGGCACAAATTTACTCTCCTTAATAAAATCCAACTTTTAAGCTATAAGTAAATGGAAATTTTATTTAATTAATTAATTTATTTTTATTTCTTTTTGTGAGGAAGATCAGCTCTGAGCTAACATCCAATGCCAATCCTCCTCTTTTTTGCTGAGGAAGACTGGCTCTGGGCTAACATCCGTGCCCATCCTCCTCTAATTTATCTGGGACCCGCCACAGCATGGCTTGACAAGCAGTGTGTTGGTGTGCGCCTGGGATCAGAACCTGTGAACCCTCAGGCCACTGAAGTGGAGCGCGTGCACTTAACCGCTGCGCCACTGGGCCAGCCCCTAAATGGAAATTTTAATCCGTTTGTACTCACTAGAAAATTTTTAAATTTTGTTTTTAGTGTGTTTGTAAAATAAAAATAAAAAGCATCCTTGAATGGGTAGATCACACTGTTAACTTTATGTGCAATAAGAAGGAAGTCACTTTGTGGCTGACCTTAAAACCTGACCAAAGAAATACACTAAAAGAAATAAATCTGGCTATAAAAAACAACACGATTTACAATGTTTGAAATTACAGAAGAGATTTTTGCAATATAGAAACAAATGTTTCTTAGAAAGCAGTCTTATTTCTAAGCAGAGGATTGAATCTGTAATCACCAACTTCTGTGGTTTGACAATAAGATGGAGGCAGTGTCAACAGATGTGTCTACACAAAACAAACACATTCAGAGTTGGTCCTTGTAAACAGCTCAGAAGTAAATTAAGCACGAACAACATGATGCTACTTAACTTGTAATTGTGACAGCCAGAACCAAAAATTATATCCACGCTGGGCAACAGCACGTGTTCTTCCTTCTCTGTAATTATGCTGTTTATTTTCTCATTTTTATATTCTTTTCTGGCTAAAGGAAGTATTCCATTTAGTATTTGCATTCTTTTCATTTCTATAAGGTCTGTATTTTGTTTGTTTTCCACAGTATTTAATTTGGACATAATATTGTCTTATCTTTTGACCTTTTGGGTGGATTGTTGCAAGTAAAAACAGTGTTTGATATGAGTAATTTATGCAAATAATGAGTGCAGGAGGTCTGCCACTAGGGGGAGAGCAAATACAGTTTTGTGAGAGCTGTGAAAGAAGGAAGGGAACTAACATGTAGTGAGAATCTACTTTCTGTGGACTATGAGGCTTGGCATTTTTACAGATGTTATGCAATTATGTAATCGTTATGATAGCTTTGAAGGTAGGGTTTCTCTGTTGAAGGATAAATAGCCTTTCCGGAGCTCAGACAAGCTGTGATTGGCCCCAGGTGATAAAGTTAGAAAGTGTTGGAGCCTAAATTTCAACCCAGGCTTCCATCCTCACTCCCAAATAGGTGCTAATATTTTCTGACGGTAGTAGCGAGCGATTGAGAAAAATGAGGACAACACTGGAAAGAAAGAGTTTTTGTTATCCCCACTGCTTTCTGACACTCAGAAAACACAACACACAGACACACACAAACACAAACACACACACACACACACACACACCCTAGATTCTCTAGTGTGACACAGACCAGAAACGGCCAGAGGTGGGGTCAGGAGCAGTAACCTGCAGGCCTGACTGGCCAGAGGTCTTCTGCTGTGGGGATCTCCTGCTGGAAATGGAGTACTCACAGAAAGTCAGAGTTGGAGACGAGCAGAGGTGGAGACGACCAGAGGTGGAGAGGAAGACACACTTTCTTCTCAGCAGTTGTGAGAAACGCAGAGATGTTTTTTATAGTTGAGGGTCAGGACGCACTTAGCTTCCATTACAGCTCCATGTTTTTTATGTTTGTTGTATTATTTTCCATAATCTTGTGTTAACAATGCCTACAAATGTGTAGTTGGGGGCTGTTCAAAATGGCATCTTTTCCTAGTTTTTCTGGGTGGAATTCAGTGTTAAGCGAGGTCATATAGCAAATAGTATTATTGCTTACTAAGAAGGCTTAAATAGAAAAAGGTCAATTTGACAGGGAAATGTTCTAAAAATTTCTGTATTAGCATACCAGTTTCCTTTTGGTCTTAATGAATGAAGAGGTAAGGATATCTCTGATACCTTATATTTGACATATGATGAGTGCCTCAATAGTCAACTTATTTTTCCCCACAGTGTACCATGCTGGACTATAAAGACTTTTCTAGCTATTGATTATAACCAGAATTATTTTTATTATACATAGATTACTAAAAAACACCCAACTAATTCAACTGCCGTTTCTCTAGAGTTCAAAAGCAGCCTGACACTTAGATCAGCTACCTGGAAGTTGAAAGAAAGATCAAAAAAATTCTGATCCCCCTTGTTTTTATATATCAGAAACAGAACATCTGTTTTCAGGGAATGCATATTTATATATCAGAAACAGAACATCTGTTTTCAGGGAACGCATATGCGACATCACTATTGTAAAGCAATGTAGAGGCACAGGTTTAAAAAGCATATGCAGCATTTGTAACAATATGCAACAATATTCAATGTGTAACAACAATATGTAACAATATATATAACAATATTCTTCTTAACCTGTGTAAGGGAAAAGTTTAATTAAATACAGAAAAAAAGAGAATGTTTTGCTATTCTCTTGTTGTCCTTTCTAGACATCTGGAATGTGCATATCGAATTCTATTACGAAAATGCTAATGAAGTGAAAAATTTCTCTGTAAGCAGAACACACACACACACACACACACAAGCTCAAATTTAAAAAAGGAAAGAAATCTAAGCCCTAGCGAATTTCAAGCTCTCTTATTTCAAACAATATTTAATGCAAAAATAATTTCAGTGCAGCAAGATATTGTGAGCAGTCTCTATTAGTCCTTGCATAGAATTCAATAGGCATAGCTTCAGTTCTAGATCCTTTCTTTATTTGCTGTTATATAATAACCCTGATGCTTAAATACAGTGTAAACTTTCTTTTAAAAACCTCGAATAGGGGCCGGCCCGGTGGCGCAAGCGGTTAAGTGCGCGCGCTCCGCTGCGGCGGCCCGGGGTTCGCTGGTTCGGATCCCGGGCGCGCACCGACGCACTGCTTGGTAAGCCATGCTGTGGCGGCGTCCCATATAAAGTGGAGGAAGATGGGCACCGATGTTAGCCCAGGGCCGTCTTCCTCAGCAAAAAAAGAGGAGGATTGGCGGATGTTAGCTCAGGGCTGATCTCCTCACAAAAAAAAAAACATTGAATAGCCTTTAAGTCAGGTTTATTTTGGATATTTATTGCTGTTCTCGTGAAAATCACATCCTCATAGTCACGAAGCCATGACTGACACTGCTAGATGTCTGTGGCACATAAGGTAAATTATCTTATCAGCGTCTGTTCCACCTCCCTGTGGTCTTCCTTATGTACTGCAGAAACAGGGAACTAAAAACTGCCATTCCAGGACTACCTGGTAGCAAGAGTTCTGGATGTAATTTAGGTCCTACTGATCGTGTGTACTCACGTAAAACTTGAATTCAGAACTGACCTTAGTGGAGAGAAGGGCCTAGCATCAATTTGGCTGGCGTAGTGGAGCCTGGAGCCAGCCATTCTGGTGGAGGTCTTTACTCTTGGGTCACAGCAGGTGATGCAATCCCCTAACCAACAATTGCAGTGGTGGCTCTCTGATTTCCAGATTCCAGCTAAGATTGTGTGATCATGAAGTCAGAATTTGGAAAAGCAATGTCCTGCTTTAGTTTCCTGGTTTTGTCACAGGCAGTTTAGTGGTCAATTCTTTGATATAATTTTGGAATTATTCCAGGAGGCCCAAACATTGATTTTGTTAGCACTTAATTCCTTTTAAGTACCTTTCTGCACGAAATAGCTAGAGCAGTTTCTGTTAGCTGCAACTGGTATTGCAGCTGAGTGATATTGGTGTTTTCACAAAATGATTCAGTGATAAAATGAGAAAAACCTAAGAATTTTTCTGAAGACTTTTGCAAAAATTACATGTTGGAATAGAGTATCAAACAGAGACAGAAAGAGAGAATTCCAATATGCTGCATCTGGGGACTAGAGTAGAGCCAGAGAATTTGAAATGATTTAGGAGATAAATCTGAGATGACTCAAAGGCAAGAATAATTTAGCCTTGGTGGCTAATTTCAGTTACCCAGAAAAGCAAACTCTCTGCCTACTTATCATTATGTTTTAAAAGATGAAAAAGCCTCCGTGACTTTCCTCTCTACAAAAGAGTGTAGATTTCTAAATAGTCTTTGTTTTGTAAAGAAACGCTTGCAAAAGTAAGACTCTAAAGTTAATGTTCTTCATCTCAGCATCACAGATTTGTGAATTCCCTCAGGTGGTCTCTGCCACACTGAAATTAAATGCAAAGTGTTGTGTATGCAGATATGGAAAATTTTCCTTGTAATGTAAGTGATCTCCAGATTCTCGAAAGATTCCATGATCCAAAGGCCAAGGAACTAAAGGAATTCTATACAGGAAAATCACTCTTTCTACATTATGATTATACTTTCTATGTGCGTGAGAAAATTCCTATGTTCATGTGACATTGTATTTAATTTTTATCATAATTTTGTGTAAAGCATTCAGGATAATTCTTTGGCTTTTGATAATAGCCTGATGATGGACATATTTAATCCCTGTTTTATGTCCAGTTTAATGTAGGAGGCCAAAAACCTCCGTTTAGTTGTTAATCACCAGCATCATATTTGAGACAAAGAAAAAAAACTCATTGATTTACTCAAATGAAAATTTGTCTTAAAATTTTGGCAACTTATAGAACTATTTTCTATGATTTGTAACATTAATTGTAATTATTTTTTAAAAGTTCAAATCAACACAACCATTGCATGATGGCATAACAGGGATATTCTCATAATGAAATATACATAATGTACATATACATAGTATATGATTCCATTTACGAAAGGTGCAAAATGAGGCAAAAAATGTCTGTGATGTTTCTTTTGGAATGGGCATGGCTGGTCATATTTGACAGGAGTTCAAAGGGATTTCCCTGGCACCAGTAATGTTCTATATCTTTATTTGGTTGTTGGTTATATGGCCATGTTCTCTTTATGATGATTAATTTCACTGCACACTAATGATTTATCAGTTTCTCTTTATTTGTGTTATATTTGAATAAAATCTACTTTACAAATTGCTAAATAACAAAAATTCTTTTCCTATTTAGATGCTCCAAAATTTCATCAAACACTGCATTGTATTAACTACTTGATCAAGCTCTACGGATTCCCATTTCTTTTACCATATTTTCCTTCCTACCTTAAACGTCCCTAGTATTCTGCCAAACATCATCATTTATCTTTAATCACTTCTGAGGTCACATCCAGTATTCTAAGGGAAGAGATCCTTTAAGATATTTGCTCTGGGCTTTAGCTTAAGGAAACCTATGGGCTTGCTTATTGGCCAAGTAGAAAGTGGGAGGTAACAGTGTTCTCATTTGATCTTGCATTTATTTGATCTTTTATTTATTTGTCATTTGATCTTTCATTTATTTGGTATCATTCTCTTCATTTCCAAGATTCAAAAAATTCTATAAAATAAGTTTCATACTCACCTCTACAGTATTTTATTTTATTTTTTGTGAGGAAGATCAGCCCTGAGCTAACATCCATGCTAATCCTCCTCTTTTTGCTGAGGAAGACCGGCCCTGAGCTAACATCTATTGCCAATCCCTCTCCTTTTTTTTTTCCCCCCTTTTTCTCTCCAAAGCCCCAGTAGATAGTTGTGTCATAGTTACACATCCTTCTAGTTGCTGTATGTGGGACGCCGCCTCAGCATGGCTGGACAAGCAGTGTGTTGGTTCGTGCCGGGGATCCGAACCCGGGGCGCCAGTAGCGGAGCGCACGCACTTAACCGCTAAGCCACGGGGCCGGCCCCTACTGCATTTTATTTGTCACATATCCTAGATACAGGAAGAGACTTACCAAGTGCATTTTAGTCTGACATGGTCTATTTTATAGACTGAGTATACAATTAGAATTTTAGACGCTACATCTTCCTAGGTACCAGTACCTACATTTGGGAAAAACTGCTGCTTATAAAATGGCATCTATTCTCAGAATGATCTCAGGTCTAAAGAGCTAAATTTGTCATTTGGCTGAAAAATAGACCTAGAGGAATACACATCCTTTTTGCAATCAATAATGATCTTTTACAAATCTTTTAGATTTAATGATACACAATCATTAATTCTAAGCAGAATTAAAAGAAATACATATATCTAGGATAATAAAACCCTTTTAAAATACATTTTTAGAAATAATCTTAAAACCCTTAACTATAGCTTAATCTACCCTAAGTTTTTTTCTAAGGTGATATCAATTTAATTTAAGCTGTGTTTGAATATAGAGAATCTTACCTCCAGGAACTGTCAACACCTTATATCAAAATTCTATCATGTCAATTATCTCCATTTATCTTCTATCCATTGTAACCACCCTAGTAACTCTCTTTACCTTATTAACTGGTGACTGAGATGACCTAATTTGCTTTTCCTATCATTACTAATCAGAATGATCAGCAATCCCAAGTAAACTCTAAGGCATATCATTCTTTTGTATGAAGATGTAACTTTGAATTCAAGTTAACTTGGGAAGCACTGCAACCTGTAACTGCCTCTTGAATACTTACAACTCATATTGGTTTACTAAAAGTTCCAAGAAGTTTTTCAGAAATAACACTTGATTAACTATCTTTAAGCATTTTTGAAATATATCTCCCATAGAAATCTTATTTTATATAATACTTCTTAAGATCCTACTTATGTACTCTGCAAAATACACATTGAATAACTCTGATATAAATCGCTAAAGTATCATTACTCACTTTTGCTATTTCTCCAACACTGTATACTGGGTGCAGGGTATAGAGCTTCATGCCATCGTATATATCCTCACAAACCTTACAAGGTAATGAGATGCTGTCTCTATCTTACATCTTCCCTCTCACCTTAACACACAAAAAAGCAGGAGCTCACCTTTTATAGTATGTGGAAGTCTTGCATAAGTCTTCTTTTTTCCCTCAATATCCAATTTCTTTGATAACTAATATTTACGATGTTGGAATAAGAATTTCTAATTATTAATCTTAAAACATAAACAAATACATACCTTAGAACCCTTCCTAGTTTTCTTAGCAACTATCACTAACGTTTGTGTTATGATTTTGATAGGACTACCTCCTTCCTCTAAGTATAAATCCAAGCTTTCCAGTGCACATATAAATATAAACATTGTAGAATTAAGATATTCATTTTTTTCTGTATTTATACTTTTACTAACATTTCTTCTAGTGGTGAGTAGAAAAATGATAATTAGAGTGTGTGGCAACTATTTAACTACTCACCAGTCAGAGCAGAAGACAGTAGAATTAGGAGGAAAATATAAGCTGTTCAAGGTATTCCAAATAAAGCAATGACCTTCATGCTGCCCAACTTAAGGGAGTTTATTCACATTATTTTCTATGTTCATGTAATAATAATGCAAATAGAACTCCCTAGACTTGTGCAATGTGTTGGAAATATTCACAACCTTTCAAAGGAAATATTATAATTATAATAATTCAAAGGATATACGCAAATCTTTTGGGATAGTGTCAAAGGGGAATTTCATAGAGTGAAGTGGTTAAGTACCCAAATCTTTAGTACTAAGAGTTATTGACTGTTAGAGCCACTCTCTCCATGTTTCACTTTTCTGATCTGAAAAATGATAATTGTAATGCTATTTAAGTCATTCAATGCTAAGAAAAGAACCTAATATAATCAATATTAGTTTTATTAATTCTAAATGTTTATCTCTACTTACTGATGCTTAGAACATATTTGGAGTTGTGGGATGACTTGATAGCTAATATTCATTCATAAGCACAACAAATAAAGAGTGCTTACAATGTGTTTTGTAAACTTCTGAGAGTTGAAAACACCGCCGTGATCATGGTGCCAGGGCCTCTGCTCTCGGGTAGCTCATACTCTAGTTAGCAGTAGGTAGACAATAAATAATCTGAATGTGATAATAGAATTAAGACCCAAATGATAAGAAGGTGTCCGCCATCTGAGAATCTGAGAAAACAGCAACCATAAAGAAAGGTCTGATGTCAAAATGGGAAGATGGAAAAAGAGAGTATGTGGGCAAGTATTTACCAGTCAGAGAAAGCAAAAGAGAGATGAATTAAGGAGTGTATTTGAGAATCAGGAGGTCCAGCGTGGCTGAGCACTAATGAGCTTGATGAAATGAAATCGTTACTGAATACAACAGATATGATTTTATCTTTCTGAATGTCATTGACTTGTATAATATTAACATTTTAATTTTAGGGAAGCTCATTGATTTCAAACAATCCCAAATGAAGCTAGAGCATTGGACTGAAGAATATTAAATTAAAGGGTTAAAATATGGCCTGGTAGGGGGAAATTAATACAGGTGTTGTTTATGACACTGAACTTCTTCAAATGTGTTTTTTCATCTGTAAGATGGAGATCGTCACAATTGTCCTGCCTGTTTCCTAAGGTTATTGCAAGGATCAAATCTAATGATACATCAAGAACATTTTACAAAATAGAAAATGGTAAACCTGTTGTTAAAAAGAAACAACAGGCCCAAAATAGAGTCACTTATGCTAAGCCCCATCAAGACTTAATACCTAGGCCTAGTAGTTAAGTTTGAATGCTCCACTTTGGCGGCACAGGTTCAGATCCTGGGCACAGACCTACACATTGCTCGTCAAGCCATGCTGTGGCGGCCTCCCATATGAAGTAGAGGAAGATGGGCACAGGTGTTAGTCCAGGGCCAATCTTCCTCAGCAAAAAGAGGAGGATTGGCAACAGATGTTAGTTTAGGGCTAGTCTTCCTCACACACACAAAAAAAAGACAATATCTAATCTAATTGCAGTTTCAGCCTCTCCCAGGAGTGGAATTTTAAACCAATCAGTCTGGAATTTCCTGATTAACACTAGTGAGGTAATCTGCCTGATAAGACCTCCTCCCTTCCTCTAAGGGAAGGTGACCGTGCCTGAAATAATCCACTCTTTACTTCTTTGTCCCACTATCTTTTTGCCAATAAAAACCTTCCATTTTATACAATTCCTCTGAGCTCCTTTCTACTTGCTAGATGGGATGCTGCTGGATTCATGAATTGCTAATAAAGCCAGTTAGATCTTTCTTTTTTTTAATTTTTATTTATTTATTTTTTTCCCCCAAAGCCCCAGTAGATAGTTGTATGTCATAGCTGCACATCCTTCTAGTTGCTGTATGTGGGACACGGCCTCAGCATGGCCGGAGACGCGGTGCGTCAGTGCGCGCCTGGGATCCGAACCCGGGCCGCCAGCAGTGGCGTGCGCACTTTACCACTAAGCCACGGGGTGGCCCATGCCAGTTAGATCTTTAAATTTACTCTTTTGAGTTTTCATTATTTAACATTACCAATACCCAATTTTTATGTAAGGAGGTTTACTACCTCATCTCCTTCTAATCTATTACTATCTCATTGAGGCCTACCTCATTATACTTTTTAAAATTAAAAACAATCCCTCCACCTTACGTGATTTTTATATTTTTTTCCATAGCATTTACACACATCACCTCCAATATAATAGAGTGAAGGTAGAAATTCATGTCCGTGTGATCACTGCATTATCCTTCATATCTAGAACAGTATCTGGCACAAAGCAAGTAGTCAATAAATATTTATTGTATGAACGAACCAATGGAAAAAATAGTTTAGTTTACATACCACCATTAACTTCATTGTAAGAATTCGTTTTTGCAATTATTAGTTAACATGTTGAAAGAGACAAGGAAGACAGAGTTATTCTCAAGGTCAAAAGGAGACTAGGCAAAGAGGAAAGAGAAATTGCCCAGAGGATGCTCTCGTCTTGATTCTCTTTGCATGACATCAAAGCATTTCTCTGAATTGTAGTTCCTCTCTGGGTCAACTATACATAATTATTCTTACCCTACTTTACAGATTGGTTAAAGGGATAAAATTGATAAGGAGTATGAAAGCTCTTTGAAATTATCCAGTTTAACAAATATAAAGAATGTTGTCATAAATAAAGATAACTAAGCTCAAACAAAAAGTAGGTATCTAGATATCAAGTGTCCTGCACCAAACAGTAGTACCACAGGTTTTAACAATTCTCGACTTAACCTAAGGTAGCCTCAGCACAATTTAACTTTATATGTTGCTTTAGAGAAAAATAAAATAAAACTACTTCCTAATTGAAACAGTGATCTTATTTTAAAGTTATTTAGCATATACTGTATTTCAACCCTAATGGTTAGATTTTACTTCTTTAATCAAGATAGTATATTAAAAGAATGAGTAGGGTTTTTTAATGCTAAGCAAATTATACTAGTAACTAGTTTGTAATTTGTGACCGTGCACGATTCTGATAGTGGAGAAATTTCATTACAGGTAGGTTGAAGCAGAATGCATGTTCATTTGCATGTCTGGATTCAAGTAAATAAATAGTAAAGCTCATTGATAACAGAGGCCATTATAATTTGAATAAGATTATATTCTCTCTAGGAGAGATAAAGGGTAATGAAAGACAATTCAGACCTAGTTTGTTATTACTTCATCAAATACCTCAGGCCTCAAGCTGATAAAACTCGCTTGTGTGGCTCCCTTGAGACATTAACGACAACGATGCTGCCAACCATTTGTGGTGATTTCTAAAATCATTAATATCACTATTTAAATGAGTTTGTGATGTAGTATAACACTGGCTAGAGCCAGAGGTGAAACTACCTCATACACTTTCATAAAACCATAAGAAATGAGTTATGGGAGACAATAAAATGAATTGTATTCAGCTTGGACAGATGCAATAAAAAGATAATTTCCCAATGAAACTAACAATGGGCCTTAATGACATATTAATTATGTTACTTATAAAAACTTAGAATTATATAGTAACTATTTGCTTAAGTCCTATTAACCAAATTTTAAAATAAGTACTTTCTTTTGCAAATGCTAATTATATTGACTCTTTATAGATTGTATTCATATTTATTATCTTCATTGCTCCCTAACATAAGAATTCATTGTGTATAATCTTCCGTGACCCTAGATCAGCAGATAGTCATTTCGGAAACATGATCTCCAGATTACTCTAAATGTGGGGCAAAGGGTGATTTTGCATTTTGTTTTATTTGTTTTAACTTAGTGTCTATTCAATAAAAGAGTTGGTTTCATTTTGCCAGCATTTATCTGGATATGATATAAAATACACAAAAAGTTTTTAAAGTGCGCAAATATACAGTGATGGAACATCACAGTTTCAAGCAGATCTCTAAGATTAGACATATCGGCTTGAATCTGACAGATACCACTTTGAAAACTGTTCTTTTAAACACCAAACTGCTATTCGGTAATTTCCCAAACCTTAGTGTCATGATAGCTTTTAGCACCTGACTTGCTTCCTGTTGATTATTAATTGTAACAGTAACTTAGTAAAACACGTCATTTTAAAGAGAAGATTTTTAGAGGAAGAGCAAAATACTAATTTTTTGAAGAATATGAGGGTTGTTGATGGGAAAAAATCGATAAGGATATCTACAAGATAGGATATTCTTTCAGAAGAGAAATTTTTACTGACATAAGTTATTTCACTAAAAAATTTAGTCACATGGAATAACAAGTAGAGCTGTTTAACTTTTTACATCTGCTTATATAAGATGAAAACTAATTACAAGAGTTAGAATATTCTGGATATCATATGAAGCCCATAGACCGTATCATATACCTACCAACATTTATTTAATCATCTCATTTTTTTTGTTATTTTATTTTTCAACTGCTCTCATTGCAAGTCAAGAAAATTAATTACCATGGCCCTAGCAAAACCCTCTGCCCTCACATAGGCTGCTCTTGGATGGAGTTACCTGTGGATTCACAAACTGATCTGTTGAGTAGCAGCATTTGACAGTTTGCTTTTCGGGTAAAATTTAACCTCACTGAGCGAACACTCAGTTATTTTTCTTACCTTTGCCTGCTTCTTGCCTTGCCACTCTTCCAGCCTCTGTGGTCGGGAGCAGCTTTTCAACACATATCTATCCACAAATGATCATCTCTTCTTTTCGACTTTCCTAGCCAAGTTTCCCTACCCCAGTAGGGAGTCCTTGATTTTATTCCTACCTGTGCTTTAGTGTGATCACCTGCTGTACTCTCAGCTCACTTATCTTGTTCTCAACCTTTAGCCTCAATAATAACTTGGTTACTAGATTCCAGCTCTGATTCACTGGCTCTGACACCTGACTCACTGGACAGCACATACCTGGACTTGATTGCAGAGCTTGGCAGCCTGCCCGCAGTGTCCCACACGTGTCCTGTCCAGACAGGCTCTTGATTATGCCATGCTTTTCTCTAGGCTCCCACTTCACAGTGCTGACGTTAAAGTTGTCTGGTATTTGTGTCCAAGAAACTCTACCAGTTATCTTTTGTTTTCCTAAAGGAATGCAAATTCAATTCCCTTTTTTTGTGTTTTGTTTTTTGTTTTCCTTTTGTTTTTTTGAGGAAGATTAGCTGTGTGCTAACATGTGTTGCCAATCTTCCTCTTTTTCTTTTCTTCTCCCCAAAGCCCCAGTACATAGTTGTGTATCATAGTTGTAGAGTTGTAGCTCTTCTATATGGGACGCCGCCTCGACGTGGCTTGACGAGTGGTGAGTAGGTCCGCGCCCAGGATCCAAATCGGTGAACCTGGGGCCGCTGAAGCAAGATGCACGAACTTAACCGCTATGCCACCTGGCTGGCCCCTGCCAGAGTTATCTTACCGTAATTTCCATACACATTTCACGCTTTATCTTTTTTACGCTATTCCATCATCAGAGAACACATCCTATAGGTTTCTCCATTTCTGTGCCTTCACCTATGTGCATTCATTCTTCTGTATAACATTTAGTGTCTAGTTGTTTCCTTCTTGTTTTTCTCTATCATCCTCAGTTGATGGCTATTTTGCTTCTTAAACACTTCTCGAAATTATTTCTTCTCTACAGCCCTATTTACCATTGATGCCATTCAGGTCTTTATCATTTCTCATTTGGATTGTTTCAGGGACTCCTTGCTAGTTTTTCCGGCCTCAGCCTTACTCTTTTGAATACCATCTTCAAGCCAGGTGCCACAGTAGTCTTTCTAAACGGTTTATCTGACTTTATCAATATCTTCTTGAACGTCTTTCAAAGACTCCTTACTATTTGCAGGAAGAAACAAAACAAAACAGGAGATAGTCTTAAATTACAGTGACCTTACAATTTATTGTCCAAATTAGGACACATATGAATGAAAAGGAATACTATTTCTAGTTGTGCCAGCACAAAAAGGAAACACCTGGCCAATTGAAATACATGGTTGCCCAGGTTAAGATACTTTCTACGGTCTGGCATCCAACTTCTGCTTCAGTCTCAACTTTTCTGATCCCAATCTCAAAATTTGTGTTCAAGTTCTATATCCACTCCTGCTATTCCATATCTCAAAGTCTTTCATACTGTCTCACCTACCTAAACTACCCCCCATCGCCTATCTTTCACCTGGTTAATGCCTAATTGTTCTTTAACACTCAATTTAGCTGTCATCTCCTCTAGGAAACTTTTTGTGTGTGTGTGTATGTGAGGAAGAGCAGCACTGAGCTAACATCTGACGCCAATCCTCTTTTTTGCTGAGGAAGATTGGCCCTGAGCTAACATCTGTGCCCATCTTCCTCTACTTATATGGGATGCTGCCACAGCATGGCTCTACAAGCAGTACGTCAGTGGGCGCCCGGGTCCGAACCGGCGAACCCCGCACCACCGCAGCAGAGCATGCGCACTTAACCGCTTGCTCCACTGGGCTGGCCCCTCTAGGAAACTTTTTTTGACTCCCTCAGGGTATGGTCTCAAATAACGCCTTATGTATATGTCCACCAGAGTGCTTATTATATTGCTGTTTACGTATTTTCCTGTCCATCTTTTCTTCTAACCTTTGAACTCCCCAACTCCCTATGGAAAAAGACTTTGTTTTTTATTGCTGCAAACTTAGAATAGCAAGTTAGTGGTATTTATGGATGTGTGTGTAATAATTATATAGATATGAAAAGGATACTATACTTGAACTCAGAAAATGTATAGTCTATTGGAGAGATAGATAGAAAATAATGCAGTATGTATCAATAGGGAGCATATTCTAAAGAAATGAGGGAAAGTTTAAGAAAAAACATGGAATCTGGGCCTTACTTCAAGGTTGACCAGGAGTTTAGTTAAATAAGTAAAGGCAAGCATCAATCTATGTGTCCTTTACTCAAGTGATGAAGAGGACTTCCATTTACTTGACCAAGTCATCAGAATTAACCCTGGTTATCAATGAAGTTATACTATCCAGATTTTATCTTCAAGTTTCTGAAGATTACTGAATAATAATGCTCTCCCCTACCCCAAAATAATTTGCTTTAAAAAAACAACTCATCAAAAATTTCAATGAGAGGAATTATTAATTCATAAAAAACTTGTTGGAACTTATGAATTTCAGATGTACTACATTTCCTCTCTTAAGAGAAAGGGAAAAGAGAGGAGTTGCAAGGAATGGATACAAATTTTTCCCATATGTCTTTTTGTATCCATAATAAACATGTGTGCACTAAAACAAACACAAATACACTCAAATTCTTGCATATTAAAACCAAACTCGGCTTGTCAATATACCAGTTGGAAGTTTGGTCTGCACATAATTACTCACATATCTAAGACAACTTAGCGAGCAAGAAGTTTTATCTATTCAGTAGAAGTTTGTAGAATTGTGCAATAGGAAAGACACAGACTGGATTTAAAATCTGTTCAAAGAAAGCAATTCACCACCATTTATAAAACCCTTGACATTGTGACATGCACAACTCTTGAAATGGAACATACACACAAAAATGTCTATCCAAAAATAATGCACTGAACTTTTGACATGAATTGGCACAAACATGACATTTTATAAACGTTAAAAAAAAGTTAGTAGAGATATTTTTGATGCATAAATATTTTGGTAACCCAGTTTTTGTGAATTGGGTCTGCATTCAGATAATATGTATTTATTTCTATTTTTTATTGTAACAAAAAGCAATACTTTGTCGATAATAGACGATCACAAAAGATTTTTAAAAATTTATTTGGTCAATTAACTTTTTAATTACATGAAAATAAGCTATTTTCTTATTTAAAATACTATGCCAGCTCTTCTGTTAGTTGCTGAAAGAAAAAATATACAGGGCTGCTGATTACTGCATCGAAAGAGCAAACAATATTGTAGAAATTGTAGTATATTTTTCTATAAGGCCAAATTAACCAGCTAATACAATGACTTCAATAAAAATGTAGAGAGTCATCCATTTGTTTATACTATTACCAAACACCTGGTTGCTGTCATGATTGCAAAGTGATTAGATAGTGTAAATATTGTGTAAGGATATCTTGTTTCAAAGATCTGGACTCACACTGTTCAAGCAGATTTCAGTTTTAGTATCTTTCAGATTTGCTTAGCATGGGTGTTAATTTAAAAAATTTTTTTAAATGGGCAAAAGACTTGACCAGACATTTCACCAAAGAAGATATATGATGGCAATAAGCACATGAAAAGATGGCAATGAGCATCATTAGTCATTAGGAAAATGCAAATTAAAACCACAATGAGATACCACTGCAAACCTATTATAATGTCTAAAATTAAAAATAACTACCATACCAAGAGTTGGCAAATATGTAGAGAAACTGGAACTCTTCTACATGGCTGATGGAATGTAAAATTGTATAACCACTTTGGAAAACAGTTTGATAGTTTCTTAAAATGTTAAACATATACCTTTCATAAGATGTGAGCTTTTCACTGTCAGGTATTTACCTAGAGAAATGAAAATGTATGTACATACAAATACTTGGACACACATGTTCATAGAAACTTTATTTGTAATAGTCAGAAACTGAAAACAATTCAAATGATTATCAGCACGTGAATGAATTTTAAAAAATGTGGTGTATCTACACAACGGACTACTACACAGTAATAAAAAAATGAACTATTTATATACACTACATAGATGAATAGCAAAGTAATTATGTTGAGTAAAATAAGTCATGAATAAACGTGTATGTTGCATGGTTGCATTTACACAAAATTCTAGAAAATGAAAAAGTAGACTATAGTGACAGAAAGTAGACGTGGGGATGGAGAGGAGGGGGTAGGAAGGAGTGAGAAGGGAGAATTATAATGGAGCAACTTGGGGGATGATGGACAGTTTCATTATCTTAGCAGTGGAAATGATTTCAAGACTTATCAACATATACACCTTAAATATGTGCTGTTTATTATATGTCACCTGCAGATGGATATGGGTCAAAGGGATTGAAGGAAAACAGCAGCCTGTCAGAGACTGGGTAATCCATGAGCCATGGTGCAAATGACCTTTCTCCCTTTTATTGTCCTTTAGCATTTGACTGTGAATAGATGAGGGTATTGATATATTTGTGAGAAGAAAACAAATTTGAGGATACAGAAGAGCTCCTACTGCAAATACCAAGGGACTTGCAGACATCCTCTATTTGCAAAAGTGGAAGCTTGGCTCATAGTGAAGAAACTTCAGATGACTTGACCCTCATTTTCTGCCAACATCAGATTGTCTTTAAAAGACTCAGAAGTACACTGTTTCATCAAAAAGAATGCCCAGAACTTTGTAGTAGTTGCCTAGGATTAATCTTATTTCTTATAAACAATCGTTAGATAAATATATATTATGGGTGCAGATTTATGATCATTTAGGCAGTCTGTACAAAGATAATTCTTTTGTCTGACTTAACTAGAATAAAAAAATAAATTCTGTTCTGCTTTTACAATAGAATTCTTGCTTTATATAGATGCCACTTAGAAAAGTGATTTTAACCTTTATAATCTGACAGGATGGATTGCTAAAACAAAGAGCAAAGAAAACATGTTAGCTAAATGCAGTTTTTAGGTCTATAAACTGCCATAGGCCATGTTAATAAGTTTCAAATGATATAAATGTGTAAACATGTTTTCCTTGATATATATTTTTAGAATTTTCTCAAAGCACAGTCATATATTCTTATATACAAATTGATTGACATATAAGGTAGCACAATCTCTTCCATACTTATTTAATTACAAACTATGGACCACCTCCTTTTCAATAAAACTAGTTTTCCAGATTTATGTTTAATACTTTTACCTATTTAATCAATATGATGTCGAATATCCAAATATTTGGTTTTTAGCTACATGGTCTTTGTTTACTGTATTCTGTTTTCCATCCAGATGTTTGGGTGACAAATACACAGAGCCCAAGGATAGTTAAAGCATAAGACTGAGATTCATAAATCTAACTTCTATCCTTTTCTTTGTCACAACTGACAGTAACCTTGAAGAAATCACTTAATCTCTTTGTGCCTCCATCACTTTGCTATAAAACTTGGGTAATGATACTTATCTCACTGGATAAGAGGGAGATGTTAATGTTTGTAAAGCTTTAGAGATCTTTAGATAAAGTAAACTAGCCCAGAATAGCTAACATAAAGAAATCACTATTGTTACATTCCTTCCTCTAACCATTTCAAGATATATGTAAAAATGAATCATTACAAGTACTTCATCCATGTTATTTTACTTAAATTAGTCACTGAAAAATGAAATATACCAGATGTAGAAGGATTTTGGTGTAATACATATTAATTGCTCCATTAAAATGAATACACTTCCATTTTACCTGCCATTCTTTAGGGATGAGATTCTCATACATGCACAATAAGTACACTTTTATAGAATATATCTTAGCACCTGCCTTACATTGCTCTAGAGAATCACAACTCTGAATTATTCTTCTTGCTCAATTTCCGGTATTTACAAATTAACCAAATATTAATTATTAAAATATATAAACATCCAAAATCTTTGTATTATTCACCTCATATTTTCTCAAATTATGCATTGATTTTATTCAGATGACTTAAACTATTCCTAAAAAAAAGGAAGGGCTGTTAGGGAAAGTGCTTCAGGAGATACAATGATAGACTGGACAAAGTTTCTATACTCAAGGATTCTATACTTTGGCAAAATGCACAGTTACCTCTAATACAGACCCTGAGGAGATGTGATGGTCTAGTAGAAAGTAAAGGGGAAAGCATAGGAGTGACTAATTCTGGCTGGGAAATCTGAGAAGGCTTGACGACAAAGAAGATGAATTTAACTTAACGTGGGCCTAGACGGATAGGTACTTAGGATGGCTTTTAGGGGTAATAAGGGCAGGAGTTCAAAAGAGGTCATTTTAGGCAGATATAGCAATTTGAACTATAGAGTCAATGGGGATAATTGGATTCGAGAATAACATAAGCCAGATAGCATATAATTGTTAACAGCAAGGTGGATGTAATTATTGTAATGAGCAGCAAGACTGGAATGGCCAGCAGGGGGCATTGACACACAGGAATATATGATAAAGACGAATAAACTATTATGTTGTTAGAAGTAAAGAGATAGGCAGAGATATCATTATTTGACTAAACATCAGAAACAATAAACAGCTGGTGAGCAGAAGGCTGATTTCAGTTACCAATGTGGAAAATCATAATCTAGTTTCCTGACTTGTAATAGATCTTTCAAGGACTATTAGGTACAAGTCAGGAACTTCAGCAGTATTGAGGAACCTAAAGCACCACAATGGCCCTCTATTAGAGAGGGGGAGCACACAGTTCAGATGATAAATGCATTCCTGCCCTAAGTTTGCCTCACAGTGGATCCAGTGGGTACCAGCACGAACCAGTCATTTTTCCAGTCATAGGTTCATAATAAGGATAAAGACACTTAGCAGCAGGCAGAACTCGCACATTGGCTTCCTGTGGAGTAAAAACCAAGATTTCACTGAGGGAAGGCCAAGTGGAAGCCTTTGAAACTGTATACACATCCTTGGCCCAGATAGAAAATCAGAAGCAATACAATATCTCAAGTTGAATGGCAGTGATTAGTATTATTCTCAAAGACTTAAAGGAATTAGGTCTGGTAGTCTTATCATACCACTGTTTAATTCACCAAAATATCGTCTGGGTCAGCAAATGGTAGAAGACTCTGTTAAGTAACCAAGTGATAGCCCCATCACACCTAATAAGCTGAATATGGATTTGGTACTAGAACAAATCAACAAGGCCTCTGTCAGTTATATGCAGCTATTGACCTGGTGAATATGTTCTTATGTTGTTTTTGTGCCTGTGGAGAAAGAGGAACAGAACAATTTGTGTTCCTTTGGAATGGACAGCTACATATGTTCATTGTTTTATTCTGTAGCTATAATTATTTTCTTGCTCTTTGTCACAATATAGTCCAAAGAAAACTTGATCATCTGGATATTCCATTAAACCTAAAATTGTTCTCTTATATTGGTGATATTTTTTTAATCATATTTGGAAAACAGGGAATGGAAAGAGCTATGGCAAGTAAGAGACATGAGCATCATAGGGTACAAAATAAACCCTACAGAGATACAAGGGACTAGCTTATTAGAGAATATTGTAGAAGTACAATGATCTAACATATCCTATCAAAGATAAAGAACAAGTCATTGCTGCTTGCAACTCCTATTTCTAAGAAAGAGGCACAGTGCTTGGTGAGCCCCTTAAGATACTAAGGACATTAATAACATACTTAGTGACTCAGAAGACCGCTGGCATAGAGTATGGTACAGAATGAGAGAGAGCTCTGCACAGATTCAGGCTTTGGAACAAATGATATGTGATTAAATGAGAACACTAAGTGTCATTTCTGGCAAGTCCCAAGGAAAAGTCTAAGAATTTATTAGCAGAGACCCCTGGGTTGCTGGTCTAAGACCATGTCTTCTGGAGCAGAAAACTATTTATCATTCAAAATTCAGCTTCTGGTATGCAACTGGTCCCCTATAGAGACACATATGCATGCATCTATCAAGAGATACATAAGATGTTTCACAGGAGACAGGGAGGCAAAGAAAGCAATACTCTCCTGGCATACTCTACTGGTAGGGAAAATTGCTTTTATTATCATAAGAGATAGGGTTGATGCTACATAATGGTGACAAGTAAGAGTATATTACCTGGAAATCATGGAATCCCTTATGATTTCTTTGTCCACTCCCAGTAATGGGTGATTGCAGGAACAATGGCTTGAAAAGAACATAATAAACAATGGTCATCCTTCTTGGAAACTAAGATCTGCGTTATTCCACTAAGCAATAAACTTCTGACAACAGAAGTGCTGGCCAAAGGTGAAGTACATGCTGAATGTGTGATATGGGTACTATAAGAATATGTTCTTATGGGACATGGATGAGTCTTTGCAGTACAAGAAGTAGACTGCAGCAGACAATTTTGGTATCCCATCCATATCCCTTTGGGCTTTCTCAGGACAGTACACACTGGCCTATCTTCCAACTACTCAAGTCTCCTTGTGGGCAGGGCAGAAGTGCTAGGAATTAACATCCACCCCAGGAGTAACAGTCAGCCAATGACTAAAGGAAATTGGTGAATAAATACCACAGGTCCCTTAATCCATGAGAGACATAATTCTGCAGTACATAATCGGCACTGACTCCCAGATTTCCCCAGTCTTTCCTCTGCGTTTTCCTGCAGGTGTTTCCTGGTTTCATCGCCCAAATAATCTTAGTATCAAATTCTCGTTTCTGAATTTGCTTCTAGTGGAATCCAAACAAAGAAAATATACTTAATTATTTAAGTAATTTGTTACAGGTTAATGGGAAACTGGTCCTGAGACAAGAATTATATTCCAGAAGAGCCTCTTTTTTAGTTTATGAGAGTTGTGTGTAACTGTATGAATGATTCCTTTGGTAAAAGTCAGGACCAGGACCCAATTTTCCTAATTTTTTTTTTTTGGTCCAAAGCTCTTTTCCCTGTAATATAGTGGTTTTCTTTTTGGTTAAGGAACATAGAAGTAATTTGTATTTATAGTCAAAAATATATCAATCTAAAGATAAAATTAAATGACGAGGACCACGCTCTTCTTACCAATAGTCTTGCAATGCTAAATTTTTTGCTGATTTTCCCTTTCAATAATGTTCGATTCTTCGAAGTTATGCCACTTAAAATGAAATTTTACTTCTTTATTTTCTTTTTAGATATTAAAAAAAATCTGATTTTATGACTATTATGACCAGCATTTGCAGGTTACTGATAGTGAACAATAAAGAACACTGTCCCTGCTCACTAACATTTAAAGTATAGTGGGGAGACAGACATTAATCACAAAATCACACACATAAATGTGTCTATGGAATAAGAACAATGGGAGCATAAACAGAAAGATATGATCAGGAAAGCATCCCTGAGTTAGTACCATCTGAGCTGAAATTTGATTAATGAGTAGACTTTACTAATTTGAAGAAAAGTAGGGCAGAGCCTAGGCACAAGCAATACATGCAAGGGTACTTGGCTAGAAGGAGAAGAAAACATTTGAGTAAGTGCCAGAAGGCCCACGTGACTGGGATGTGAAGAAAAGGGGAAAGCATGATAACAAATATGAGTGGGGGAATAGACCAAGATCTTTAAAAGAAATTGAGAGCCAAACAATTTTTAAGTAATGGAATGTGTTGGGGTAACATGATCAGGTTTGCATTTTGCAATGACCATTCTGGCTAAAATGTAGATATGGAATTGAAAGCATTGAGAATGGATGACAGATTGGTTAAGAGTCCATTATGGATCAGATGAGAAGTGGTCTCATGATCTAAAATGATGATGCTAAGGAATACGGGTAATGTGCAAATGTAACAATACTTATATTTAACAATATTTAGAGGGAAAAATTAATGAGACTTTCTGATAGATTTAAAATGAGAATTATTGGCCTGTGGAAGAAGATGAATGATTCAAAGCTATAAGAAACTCTGGAAAATAACAATTTTAGGGAAAGTTTAGGAATTCAGACACAGACAGGTTAAGCCTAAAGAGCCTTTGAGAGATTTAAGTAATACTTTCTAGTAAACAGTGGAGTTCAGAGAGGTCTGGCTCAGAGTTATGAAACTGGGAATCATAAGCAAATGTGTATTATAGTACATGAAGCTCTTTGTGAATTTATGTGGACGTGATTGTCTACAGATGAAGTATAGGGTGAAAAGAGATGATGACCTTTGAGATGATCTACTAACGTCTTCTCCAATCACCCACTTCCCTTGTTGATGGCATTATATGCTTCTCATTTTCTGTCTACATAACAGGCTACTGCTTCCCAGTATGTTTTTCAAGTTTATTTGATGCAATTATTGCTGCTGTTGTTGAGGATGACAAAGGCAAGTATCATGATAATCATAATACAAATAATGACAGCTAACACATATGACATGTTTACTGTTCGTGAAAATAACGATCAAGATATTTATATGTATGAACAAATCTAATCTTTATAACCATACTGTGAGGTAGGTATCTTCATTTTATTCCAATTTCACAAATAGGAAAACCGAGTCACAGTGAAGTTAAGTATTTTTCCATGATCACATATCAGAAAGTGGTAAAGTACAGACGCAAACTCAAGCATTCATCTCCAGAAATGTTGCGATTAATCACTGCTGTTCTAAGAGAATATATACTCTTTTTAAGTATACATTAATCAATTAGTAAGACAGACAATACTCTAGGTCATAAGAAAAGTCTTAATAAACTCAAAAAGATTGAAATAATCAAAGTGTGTTCTCTGGCCATAACAAAATTAAACTAGAAATCAATTTTTAAAAAGCTATCAGGAAGAGTCATCGAACATTTGAAAAAAATTTTTGAAAATACTCTGAAATAACTAATGGACTAAAAGAAAAAGTTGTAGAGAAATTATAAAACATTTTGAACTGAATGAAAAAAGGAAAAGTTTGTGGATTGCAGCTAAAAAGGTCCTTAGAGGAAAATATATAGCATTACATGCTATATATGTAATCCAAAATCCATGATCTACACTTTAATCCTAAGAAACTAAAAGAAGAAAAGTGAATTAAACACCGAGTGAGCAGAGGAAAGAAATAATAATAATAAAAAGATGAGAAATCAATGAAATAGAGAAATTACAGAGAAAAAAACTTGTATGAACATCATATTAGGAGTTATAGCTGCTACAATAAAAAATTTTTGAAAATTATTTACAAAAGATTTCCAGCTTTTCCAAAAAAAATGGAAAGGAAAAAATTAAAATGTCTTTATTCAGAGATAATATGATTATCTATGTAAAAAAACCTCAAAAAAATCTACAGAAAACTTCTGGAATAAATAAGTATAGCAAAATACAAGGTCATATACACAAGTCAATTGCCTTCCTATATCAGAAATGAAAAATTGGAACTCAGAATTTTTAAAAATGCATTTGTTACTGAACCAGGTTTATTTTGCTGGCTGCCCAGAAAGCCAATCACCGAGATGAGGAGATTGCAGAGAGAGAGGACTTAATCACAAGGCAGCCAAGTGTGGAAATGGGAGAATGAGCCACAAATCCGCTTCCCCAATAATAGGGACTCAAGGATATTTACAGGGTAGGGGCAAGGTGGTCTGAATTGTGGGGACAGATGATTGGAGGTGAGGAGAGATGAGCTAATTGATGATCTGCACAAGAGTAGTCAGACTTCATGCCTTTTCATGGGATGTATGTTCACAAAATGGTGGCATTGGCATGACCGGAGGGTGGAGTTTTTAGCCTCTTGATGTCAAAAGGTCACTTGTCAGACATCTGCGCAGGCCCGGTTGATGGGTTGGTGGTCTCAACCAGCCTGAAATGGACAAAGGGCACTAATTTCTGAAAAATAGCTCAAACACCCATTACCATGGTGACCTGCCTTTAAGGAGATGTTATCTAGAGGGAGTCAGATAGCATATTGCCTAAACAGCACAGTTAACAATGGGCAGTGGAACAACTAAAAGCTGTAATCAGTAATTGCAAAAAGGAAAAAAACTTTAGTTCCTGGCTACTTAATCATCAATGGCTAACTGTTTGCTAGTTTCCCATTTATAATATCTCCCCCAAAATACTTAGGATTAAATAGAGCAAAAGATATACAAGGTTTGTAAGTAGATACTATAAAACACTAATGTGAGAAATCAAAGAGTTAAATAAATGGAAAGATAGTCCATGTTAATGGATTGGAAGGCACAATATTGTTAAGATGTCAATTCGTCCCAACTGGATCTATATTCAACAAAATTCCAATCAGAATTCCAGGAAGTATTTGGTAGATATTGGAAAACTGACTCTAAAATTTATATGGAAAGGCAAAAGGGCCTAGTATAGTCGATAAAATACTGATGAAGAACAAACTTGAAGGATTCACATAACTGATTTCCATACTTATTATAAAGCTATAATCAAGATAGCGTAGTATTAGTGACAGAATAGATTTACACATCAGTAAAATAGAAGAGCCCAAAATAGACCTAAACAAAAATTCTAAACAAATTCTTGACAAAAATTCAGAGGCAATACAATGCACAAATGATATTTTTTTGAACAAATGGTGCTAGAAAAATTGGATATCCGTATGCCAAATATTGAAACTAGACACAATTTATACACTTTAAAAATAAGTAACTCAAGATAAATCATTGACCTAAATGTAAAATGAAAATCAACAAAACTTCTAGAAGCAACACTTAGGAGAAAATCTAGGTGACCTTAGATTTGGTGATGGATTTTTAGATACAACACCAAAAGCATGATCCACAGAATAAAAAATAGATACATTTGATTTTACTAAAGCCAAGTGCTTCTGCTATGCAGGTAGTGTTAAGAGACTGAAAATACAAGTCACAAACTGGGAGAAAATATTGGAAAAAAACATATCTGGTAAAGGACTTGTCTCCAGAATACAAAGAACACTTAAAATTCAACAGTAAGAAAACAAACAACCCAATTAAAAATGTGCAAAAAATTTGCAAAGGTACCTCATCAAAGAATATACATATATATATATATATATATATATACAAAAAAAAGTAATCATATGAAAAGATAATAAAGATTTTTCATTATGGAAATGCTTATTAAAACAATGAGATAACACTACATCTATTAGAATGGCAAAAAAATTCAGAAAATAAGCAATGCAATTGCTGGTGAGGATGCAAAGCAAGAGGAACACTCATTCATTGCTGGTGGAAGTACAAAATAGTACAGCAACTTAGGAAGAAAATTTGGCATATGATCCATCACTTGCATTCCTAGGTATTTGCCCAACTTACTTGAAAGTTTACATCTACACAAACTTGCATGCCAATTGTGATATATAATAAGAAATATATATTTAGTTTTCGTCTCCATTTCTGTCAGAGTTCTAAAATTCTTGGAATTTCCTATGTGATGAGAGTGTTAAAGTTGTCTTTTGTTATGTTAATGAGGTGCCTTTTGGAAAGTCCCTAGGTAACAAAAGGATGGGGGCTGGTTGCCAGGGGAACCAACCATGTGATCAGAGGGTTGGAATTTTCAGTCTCACCCTCCTTCTTCTGGGGAGGGTAGAGGGGCTGAAGACCTAGTTCAATCACCAGTGGCCAATGATTTAACCAATCACGCCTATGTAATAAAGCCTCCACAAAACTCCAAAAGGATGAAGTTCAAAGAGCTTGCGGGTTGGTGAACACATAGAGATTTGGGAAGAATGAAGTATGTGGGAGCTCCGCACCTTTTCCCTGTTACCTCGCCCTTAGCATCTCTTCCATCTGGCTGTATGTGCAGAAAAATGTTGTATACTAAAACTCAGGAACTTTTGCTATAGTAGAATTTTTTGATTCCTTACTCAGAGTATGCTCACATTTCTGTTAAGTTTGATTATTAGGTTTACAAATTCACAGCAAATTAAGGTTATGAGTAAAATGGAATTTTCTCCCTTGATAGTTAAATTTCGTATTAGAGGCTAGAACACTGAAAGCAGTAAGAACAGGAATAGAAGCAAATCCAAACATCATAACCAGCAGAATAAAATGGTATCATAACCTTTGACCTTTAAGGGGAGAGAGAACTACTTTACACATCATAGAATCCATATAGCTCCATGTTTTAAATCCAAAACAATATAAAAAGAATGGCAAAAGTGCAACTTAATTATTGCAGATGTTTCAATATTTCAAATACATAGAAGAGGAAAAGTTTAGGCCATTAAAATCACGGCAAGGGCTGGCCCGGTGGCGCAAGTGGTTAAGTGTGCACACTCCGCTGTGGTGGCCCGGGGTTCGAAAGTTCGGATCCCGAGTGCGCACCAACGCACCGCTTGTCAAGCCATGCTGCGGCGGCGTCCCATATAAAGTAGAGGAAGATGGGTGTGGATATTAGCCCAGGGCCAGTCTTCCTCAGCAAAAAGAGAAAGATTGGCAGATGTTAGCTCAGGGCCAATCTTCCTCACAATAAATAAATAAATAAATAAATAAATAAATAAATAAATAAATAAATAAATAAAATCAAGACCAAACTCCAATTATTTATACAGTGCATATATGTAAAATATAATTATGTTTTATTCATTTTGAATGATGTTATTCTCCAACCCTTTGTGGCTTCATCAGTAAGACTATGTCCTGTTCTCCTTCATGGCTAGGGCAGTTGGTCAGTCATAAAGTCTTTACTCTAATTTAGGAAACTGAACTAAGAAAGATTAAAGTCATCACTTCCCGTCTCCGAGATTTAACTGCACTAAATAAAGATAAATGTAAGGGAATGTACAAAACAGAACTTTACCAAAAGTTACTCAATATTTCCTGAATCTTCAATACCAGAAAACAAATTTTTTTCCAAAATATATTCATAAAATTTTAGTCCAGCTGCAAATCTTATACTGAGGTCACTTGAAAGTGATATTTCTTTTCCAATGGATGCTGAAGTCACCAATGTCTTGATTCCATTTGTGAAAGATCAATGTCTCTAGTATTAAAAATACAGATGCCAATAGTGAAAATTTGTTTTTAGGTTCGAAAATATTTTTCTTATTACATAAATTGCATTTTTGAGAGTTAGGCTGTGATAAATAGGCTCAGAGTAAGCAAAACAAATGAATAGGTGACTGAAGTAAATATGCTTTCCACATAAATAGGAGTCAATTTACTTAACGAAGAAATATCAATAAAACTGAATTCTCATTGATACCTGAACATAAAGTATTACTTACTACTAAAAAATATGAAAAACAAGTGTTTAAATTTGTATAGCAGAATAGAAACACAAGGAGACTGAACGTTTAGAAATTAGAAGCAATGTCTATTTCACATCATATAGTGAAAAATAGCTAAATCTAAACATATAACATGAGATATTTCATCTTAGAGTGGTAGAAAATGGCATATTTCATAATAATCTGTATTGAATCTAAAGGAAAGGGTGACAGTATTTGTGAATTAAGAATAACATCTTTTAGAGCACCTTCCCTAGAGAAGAGGTTTTAAGAAATTTTTTTCCCTAGTTGCATGCTAACCCTCTTAAAATCATAGCAGATACAATCAGTTTTTGAAATGCCCTTTATAACTGTCAAACTAGATAAGATTACAGATTTATTGGCTCTTCAAAGTGTGATGTCATAAAGTCCCATTTGCTTCAGCAAGAATCATTATTTGTCTTTTTTGACAGGGTGTTTCACATGATCAGTAAGAGAATCAAGGAAATAGTTAAAGGAGCAGTTAGAAATAATATCCCTGAGTTCTAGTAGAAAATCTAGATAATTCAAGAACCAGGCTAAAAATGCTTTTTTAAGGTAATGTGATTAGTTTATGTTAACTATAGAGGTTTTTAAAGTACAATCAGAAACACTAACTTTTTGTATTCATATGTAACATTATAGCAATTTTTCTTCATGTTTATTCTATATATTTCTATTTAGTTGTAAGTTTAAGTGTTTTTGAGTTAAATATTTTGTTTAAAGCATTGTGCATGTGCATCTCATATGTATCCCATTGTAAGAATATATCACACTATATTAATTAATTAATTCAGTTGATAATAGCAAGCCAATTTTGGCCTTTTACAAACAATGCTGTTATAGACATTCTTGTGCATTCATTCTGATGCACACTTTAGAAATTTTACGTAGTATATACCACTAGTAGTGGAAATACCGGGTTATAAGTTATGTGCCTCTTAATATCAACTGATAATGCTGTTTTACAGTCATAATAGTATTTAAGTTAAGCACTAATATAAGTGCTTTTAAGAATATAAAAAATTTCCAATTCCTCCATATTATTGCTAACACTTCATATTGTGAAACTTTATAAACTTTGCCGATTTTGTCAGTTTATAATACAGCATGTATTCATCATATTAATTTGTATTCCTGATTACTAGTGAGAGTTATTAATGTTAAGCAACTTTTCATATATCATTTGTCCATTTGGTTAGCCTCATTTGTGAAGTTTCTGTGAAATTATTTCACCTATATTTCTTTTGGGCTTTTATGAATTGAACTGTAGATTTTTTTTTATATATATATTCCAGAAAAAAATCATCATTATGCCAATTATTTGTTTTGGAAATATTTTCTTTTATTCCATGAGTTCCTTTTCACTCTCTTAGTTCAGTCTTTTAATTTTAGTTTAGTTGAATTTATAAATATATTCCTTCGTTATTTAGTTTGTGCCATGTTTAAAACATTTTCCCTCCACTGCTGTGCCTTACCCTGTGACAAGACCCTACAGCCATGGGAGTGCACACTGACAGCCAGGGCCCCCACAGCTACCTGTAGGACTAAATCTGGCTCTGACTCCTATCAATGACCAGCATCACTGGATTCACCTGTACCTGGACCCTCCTGCAAGTCCCTGGTTTGATTATAGTCACTGGTATCTGCTGCTGTGCACCTATGGCAAGACCCTGCAGCCACAGGAATGCACACTGACATCCAGGGCCCGCATGGCTGCTTGTTGGCCCAGATTTGGTCCTGACTCCTATCACTGGCCTGCACTGCTGGGCTCACTTGCAGCTAGCCCCTTCAGCTGCACACCTGCACCCTGCCAGCCAAACTCTCATCAATGGCCCCACTGCCACGAACACACCTGTGGCAAGACTCTGAAGCCACAGGGGTGTATGCCAACAGCCAGGGCTCTGCAGCAGCTAGTGCACCCACAGTTGGCTCTGGCCTTTGCTTCTGGCCCTGGTCCCCAGTTACACACATGTGTCTGCAACTGGCCTCTGAGACCACACAGGCACCTGTAGCTGGTCCCTGAAGTTGAGCGTATGCACACCAGCAACTCTGGCCACCACAAGTGCCTGCCCTGGTCCCTAGCTGATGGAACTGGAGGTGCCACTGAGGACCCCAAGAGCACTTGCTGCCACTGGAGACTACTGTAGCACTTGGCAAGGAGCACATAGTTGTTGACGTTGTAGACCCAATGGCCTGAGCAGTCCAGCCATCATGGCCCCCTGGACCCAGAGCTGCCACATAGCCCTGCACTTGGTGCCCTGCACCATTAGACCTGGGGTCAGTGTGCCCCACCCACAGATAGAAGTCTTTCCTCCCTGAAGACAATCCATAAAGTCTGAAAAGAGGTGATCACTTCTTCAAATGCACAGATATCTACTCAAGGCTACAGATATCATGAAGAATCAGGAAAACAAAAAACCATCATAGGAATACAGTAAACTTTCAGTAATTGACCCCAAAGAAATGAAGATACATGAATTATCTGACAAAGAATTCAAAATAATTATTCTAAAAGCGCTCGGATTGCTAAGAGAACACATATTAACAATTTAGCAAAAGCAGAAAAACAATACAAGAAAAAAATGAGAAGTTCAATAAAGAGATAGAAAACATTAAAAAGAATCAAACAGAAATTTTACAGCTGAAGAATACAATGATTTATGTGAGAAATTCAATAGAGAGCATCAATAACAGACTTGACCAAGCAGAAGAAAGAATGAAAGAACCCAAAGACAGAACATTTGGAATTATCCAGTCAGAGGAGCAAAAAGAAAAGAGAATGAAAAGGAAGAAAAAAAGCCTGCACATTATGGAGTCTCAGAAGGACAAGAGAGGGAAAAAGGGACAGAGAGCTTATTTAAAGGAATAATGGCTGAGAACTTGCCAAACATGGGGAGAGATTTGGACATACAAGTTTACAAAGCTAATAGATCATCCCCAAATTTCAATCCAAAATAATCTTTTTTTTTTTTCTTTTTTTTGTGAGGAGATCAGCCCTGCGCTAACATCCGCCAATCCTCCTCTTCTTTTGCTGAAGAAGATGGCCCTGGGCTAACATCCGTGCCCATCTCCTCCTCCACCCTATATGGGACGCCGCCACAGCATGGCTTTGCCAAAGCAGTGCGTCAGTGCGCGCCCGGGATCCGAACCAGTGAACCCCGGGCCGCCGCAGCGGAGCGCGTGCACCCAACCGCTTGCGCCACCGGGCCGGCCCCCAAAATGATCTTTTATAGGACACATTATAATAAAACTGTCTAGAATCAAAGACAAAGAGATAATTTTAAAAGGAACAAAAGAAAAAAAAAATTCATAGTTGAGAATCACCATAAGGCTATCAGTGGATTTTTCAGCAGAAACCTTGCAGGCCGGGAGAGAATAGGATGATATATTCAAAGTACTTAAAGAAAAAAATCTGTCAACCAAGAATACTTTACCTGGCGAAGTTGTCCTTCAGAAATGAAGGTGAGATAGACTATCCCAAACAGCAAAAGTTGAAGGAGTTCATCACCACTAGACCTACCTTACAAGAAATACAGAAAGGAATATTTTAAGCTGAAACAAAAGGATGTTGGTTAACAGCATGAAAACATATGAAAATTTATAACATACTGATAAAATCAAGTATATAGTCATATTCAGAATAGTCTAAAATTGTAATATGGTTGTTAACTACTTAACTCTAATATAAAGGTTAAAGGACAAAAGTGTTAAAAATAACTATAGCTACAATAATTTATTAATGGATACACAATATAAAAAGATGTACATTGTGACTTCAAAACACAAAATGTGTGAGGGGGAAGTAAAGAGTAGAATTTTCATATGCAAAATTTAGTTATTATCAGCTTAAAATAGGCCATCATATCTATAAAATGTTTTAAGTAACCCTCAGGATAACGACAAAACAAAAACCTATAGTAGATACATGCAAGATAAAGAGAAGAGAATCAAAGTATACCACTACAGGAAATCATCAATTCATAAGGAAGAAGGCAAAAGAGGAAGAAAGGAAAAAAGGAACAACAACACAGCCAGGAAACAATTAGCAAGATGGCAATACTAAGTTCTTACCCATCAATAGTTACTGTAAATGTAAATAGATGAAATTCTACAATTGAAAGACAGAGTGGCTGAATGTAATAAAAGATCCAACTACATGCTGCCAACAAGAAACTCACTTCAGCTTTAAGAATGTGCATAGGTTAAAAGTGAAGAGGTGGAAAAAAGATATTCCATGCCAATGGAAACCAAAAGAAAATAAGAGTAGCTATACTTATATTGCACAAAATAGACTTTAAGTCAAAAATATTAACAAGTCAACAAGTTAACAAGTTAAGAAAGTCATTATATAATGATAAAGTGCTCAATTCATCAAAAGGATATAACAATTGTAAGTATATATGTACACAACATCAGAGCACCTAAATGTATTAAGCAAATACTGACCAATCTGAAGGGAGTGATAGACAACAATATGATAATAGTAGGGGACTTCAATACCCCCCGTTCAACAATGAAAAGATCATTCAGACAGAAAATCAGTAAGCAAACATGGAACTTGAATATACTTTGACTAAATGGACCTAAACAACATATACAGAACATTCCATCTGATAGCAGCAGAATATACATTCTTACAGAATACAAGAATACAGAATACACAATAAAGCACACACAGAACATTCTCCAGCAAAGATCATATCCTAGGTCACAAAACAAATCTTAGCAAATTTAGAAAGATTGAAATCATATCAAGTATCTTTTCTGGCCACAACGGTGTGAAAGTAGAAATCAATAACAGGAGGAAAACTCGAAAATTCACAAATATGTGGAAATTAAACAACATAGTCTTGAACAACCAATAAGTTAAAGATGAAATAAAAAAGGAAGTTAAAAAAATACCTTGAAACAAAGGAATATGGAAAAAGAATATACCAAAACTTATGGAATACAGTAAAAGGAGTGATAAGAGGGAAGTTTATAGTGACCAATGCCTACCTTAAAAAAAAAAAAAAAAAAAAACAGAAAGATCTCAAATAACCTAACTTTACATCTCAAGGGACAAGAAAAATAATAACAAACTAAGCCCCGAGCTAGCAGAAGGAAAAAGATAACAAATATCAGGCAGAAATAAATGAAATAGAGACCGGAAAGATAAAAAACCTCAGTGAAATAAAGAATAGGTTTTTTGAAAAGAAAAATAATTGACAAACATTTACCTAGACTTACCAAGGGAAAAAAGAGAGAGGACTTAAATAAAGAAAATTATAAATGAAAGAGGAGATGCTACAATTAATATCACAAAAATGCAAAGAACTATAAGAGACTGCAATGAATAATTATATACCAACAAATTACACAACCTAGAAGAAATGGATAAATTCTTAGAAACGTACAATCTACCAAGACTAAATTGTGAAGAAATAGAGAATCTGAACAGACCAATTATTAGTAAAGAGCTTGTATCAGTAACCAACAACCTCACAACAAAGAAAAGCCCAGGACCAGATGGCTTCATGGGTGAATTCTACCAAAAATTTAAAGAATTAATACCAATCCTTCTCAAACTCTTCCATAAAATTGAAGAAGAGGGAACACTCCCAAACTCATAAGTCCAACATTACCCTGATACCAAAGTCAGATAAGGACACTACAAAAAAGGAAACTATAGACCAACATCCCGGAATAACATAGATGCAAAAAATTCTCAACAAAATATTAATTCAGCAGCACATTAAAAGGATCATTCACCACGATCAAGAAGGATTTATCTAGGGGATACAAGGATAGTTCAGCATATGCAAATCAATAAATGTGATACACCACATTAATAGAATGAAAGACAAAAGTCATATAATCATCTCAATAAATGCAGAAAAGCATTTGACAAATTTCAACATCATTTCATGCTAAAAACTATCAACAAATTGGATATAGAAAGAATATATGTCAACATAATAAAGTCCATATAAGACAAACCCACAGCTAACATCATACTGAATGGTGAAATGTTGAAAGCTTTTTATCTAAAATCAGGAATAAGACAAGGATGCCAACTGTCACACTCCTATTCAACATTGTACTGGAAGATCTAGCCAGAGCAAACAGGCAAGAAGATATAAAGGGCATTCAAATTGAAAAGGAAGAAGTAAAATTGTCTGTTTTCTGAAGACATCATCTTGTATATAGAAAATCCTACAGAGTCCACAAAAAAATTCCTTTTTTTAAATTTTCTTTCTTTTTCTTTAATATTTTTTTTTGAGGAAGATTGACTCTGAGCTAACATTTGTTGCTAATCCTCCGCTTTTTTCTCCCCAAAGCCCCAGCACATTGTTGTGTATCATAGTTGTAGAGTTGTAGCTCTTCTATATGGGACGCCACCCCAGCATGGCTTGATAAGCGGTGAGTAGGTCCGCGCCCAGGATCCGAACCAGTGAACCCCGGGCCACCAGAGCGGAATGCATGAGCTTAACCACTGTGCCACCAGGCTGGCCCCTACCAAAAAATTCTTAGGACTAATAAACAAATTCAGTAAAATTTCAGAATACAAAATCAACATATGAAAATCAGTTGCTTTTTTATACATTAACAATGATCTATCTGAAAGTGATAAAGAAAGTGATAAAGAAAATGATCCTATTCACAATACCATCAAAAAAAAATAAAATATTTAGGAATAAATTTAACCAAAGAAGTGAAAGCTCGCTATACTGAAAACAATAGACGTTGATGAAAGAAATTGAAGACACAAATAAATAGAAAGATATCTCGTGTTCATGGATTGCAAGAGTTAATATTGTTAAAATGTCCATATTACCCAAAGCCATCTATAGATACAACGCAATCTCTATCAAAATTCCAAAAGGTATTTTCCACAGAAATAGAAAAAATAATCCTAAAATTTGTATAGAACCACAAAAGACCTTGAATACCAAAGTAATCTTGAGAAAGAACCAAACTGGAGGCATACACTACCTGATTTCAAACTATATTACAAAGCCATAGTAATGAAAAAGTTATGGTACTCCATAAAAACAGACACATAGACCAATTTACAGAATTGAAAGCCCAGAAATAAACCCTCACATATATGGTCAATTAACATTTGACCAGGGAGACAAGAATATTCCATGAGGAAAAGATAGTCTCTTCAATAAACGGTGTTGGGAAAACTGGATATTCACATGCAAAAGAATGAAATTGGACTCATGTTATATCACTCACAAAAATTAACTCAAAATGGATTAAATTCTTATATGTAAGACTTGAAACTGTAAAACTCCTAGAAGAAAACAGAGACAATATTCCTTGACATTGGTCTTGGCAAAGAATTTTTGGATGTGACACCAAAAGCATAAGCAACAAAAGCAAAAATCAACAAGTGGCACTACATCAAACGAAAAAGTTTCTGCACAGCAAAAGAAACAACAAACAAAATGAAAAGGCAACCTATGGAATGGGAGAAAATATTGAAAACCATATATCTGATAAGGGGTTAATATCCAAAATATATAACAAATGCATACAACTCAATAGCCAAAAAACAAATAATCAGATTAAAAATAGGCAAAGGACTTGAATAGACGTTTTCCTAAAGAAGAGATACAAATGGCCAACAAGGATATGAAAAGGTGCTCAACATCACTTACGATCAGGGAAATGTGAATCAAAACCACAATAAGATATCACTGCACATCTGTTAGGATGGATATTATTAAAAAGAAAGAGATAACAAGTGCTGTCAAGGATGTGGAGAAAAGGGAACCATGGTGCATTGTTGGTGGTAATGCAAACCAGTACAGCCACCATGGAGAACAGTATGAAGGTTCCTCAAAATATTAAAAATAAAACCACTATGTGATTTAGTAACCCCACTTCTGGGTATATATCCAAAGGAAACGAAATCAGGATCTTGAAGAGATATCTGCACTCCCACGTTTATTTCAGCATTATTCACAATAGCCGATATATGGAAACAACCTGTGTCCATTGATGGATGAATGGATAAAAAAAAAATGTGTGTGGGGTGTGTGTATGCAAATATATATGTATACTTATACATGTATATACGCATGTATGTGTATATATATTTTGTATACGTATATATACTCAGTGGAATATTATTCAGCCATAGAAAAGAAGAAAATCCTGCATTTGGGACAACACGATGAACCTTGAGGGCATTATATTAAGTGAAATACGTCAGGCAGAGAAAGACAAATACTGCGTGATATCACATATATGTAGTATCTAAAAATGTTGAACTCACAGAAAAAGAGAGTAGATTGATGGTTACCAGAGGCCAAGGGGTGGGGGAAATGTGGAGGTGTTTATCAAAGGGTACAAACTGTGAGTTATGCAAAAAGAACTTCTGTGTATCTAATACACAGCATGGTGAATATTCTTAATCACATATACTTGAAAGTTGCTATGAGATCTTAAATGTTCTCAGAATAACAATAACACCACCAACAAAATGGTAACTATTTGAGGGGAAAATATATTAACTAATCTTTTTTTGGTAAACATTTCACAATATATACAGGTATCAAACCATCACATTGTACCTTAAACTTACACAACCTTGCGTGTCAACTACATCTCAATAAGGCCAGAGTAATGGTAAATAAGCAAATAAATAAATAAATAGTTCTTCCCAATCTGAGTTCATGAATTTATTGAATCATTTGAAATAGATTTTTGTACTTCATCGGCAGTCATGGCCCAAATTTATTTTATTTTTCCAGTGCGAATTTATTGCTCAGGCTATTCATTGAAATATATTTCTCTTCTCCACTGATAAAAATATTTGCTGTTATATATCAAACGTCTATATCTTCCTGGGTTCCTTCAGAAGTGATGTTATAAGCAGGACATCCATGCTCAGCTCCAACGACAGGCTGGTTGTGGAATGCCAGTATTTGGGGGCCCATGGTCCATGTGCATTGATTAGGTGAAAGAAAAGCAGAGAAATTTTGATATAGTGATTAAGAACATTGAATCTGAAGTCAGTAAGATTGGCCTCAAATTCTATCTCTATCTGTAACTATCTGTGTGATCTTGGACAAATTATTTAAGCTTCTTACACTTCAATTTCCCCTTCATTGGAATGAGGATAGTAATGGTAATAATATTAACTAACATTTATTACATTCTTGCTTTGTGTCAGTTCCTGTTTGAATTTATATATATATTATCTAATTCTTACAATAACTATAGGAAGAAACTACCATCATTTTCTTCATTCGAAAATCCTCATTTGGCGCCGGCCCCGTGGCTGAGTGGTTAAAGTTCCATGCACTCTGCTTCGGCAGCCCGGGGATCACGGGTTCTGATCCCAGGCACAGACCTACACCACTTGTCAAGCCATGCTGTGGCAGCGACCCAAATACAAAAGAGAGGAAGACTGACACAGATGTTAGCTCAGGGCTAATCTTCCTCAGCAAAAAAAAAAAAAAGAAAGAAAGAAAAGAGAAAATCCTCATTTGGCAGATGAGGAAACAGAGAGTGGTTATGTAACTTTCTCCTGGATGTTCATTTGGTAAGTGTGGTAGCTGGGATTCATAATCAGTCTGACTCCAGAATCTGCATTTCTAACCATGAAGGAAAAACTAAACTTTTTTCTTATAAAAGTTACTAAAATTGGGGAGTTGTTTGTTGCTGCATCGTAAACTACCAAAAGCTGATTAACACTTGGTCCCCCTCTAATATTTCCTATCTCAGTGAATAACATCATTATATTTCTAATTATGTAATTCAGAGATCTGGAAATTATCTTTGTTACCTCTTTTCCCTCTTCCTCCATATCTATTCCATCCATGTCCTATTAATTTTAACTAATTTAGAACCATCTTCTCTGCTTCTTCTTTGACACTCCCCTAGACAAAATTACCATCATCTCTCTCCTATACTCCTTCAATCCAATCTGAACAGTTCATCTTATGTGTACTATTTTTCTCCCTTCTAATCCCAGCCTTCACCCCCAAAGTCAGAGCGATCTTTTAAAAATGCAAATATCATCATGACAGATGTTATCTGACAATAGCATTTTGGCCCCTTCCCACTGATTAGGTGGGAGGATACATGTCTATTATAGAACACCTTGAATGCAAATGCTATTAATAGAAAAAGAAATTCTGAAGGTAAGCTTGGTTGTGAGGAAGAATATTGACATTTAAACTGAGTTTAACTTCCTATTTTGCCACCAACTAGCCATATGACCTTGGACAAATCCCTAAATCCCTCCAGTTTGCTCTTCTTAAAGAGTGTGCTTCAATGAGAAAATTTCTAAAACAGAATATTAACCTGAAATTTTTTTATTATATTTTAAAATAATTTAAAGAGAACAACATAACTTTGCTCCTATAATGAAACACAGATTTGTAACTGTATTTTACACAAATGAGCTAATTATTTGATTTATGGAGATAAGCATACCTTATATGCTTATGGAGATAAGTATATTATTTGAATGACAACTTCATAAGATGTTGGAAACCCAAATGAATGTTCTCAAAACCTGAATCATAGGAATATCTTTCAACTTAAATAAGACTAGAAATTCAAAGTTGCTTAATAATTTTTTTAAAAAACCAAACATTTATTAAGCATTCACACTCTCCTTTTATACATTCTTGTGTTCCTTGCTGACATTTACAAGGGTAACTTTTCTTTTTGTTTTCCCCTCTCTTTCCTTTGACAACAACAAATGTGGGTATTTTTAGATCTGATTTAGAGGATAGTAGTCTTGGATATTTGCTTCTGACCCTATCTCCAATAAAATTAAATTGATGTCCTTGACTAGTAGCAGTATTTGACGGATGTGTTTATCAAGATGGTGAGGAGTATTGTGGGTGGCTCATGGGAATGTAAGTAGAAGTGAAGGGACAAAACTGAGCCACTGAAATCACAGCTTGGATATCAGGACAAATGCCCTCACAGTGCTTTGACCTCTTTGGGGAAATTGCAAAAGATCTATATTTTTTTCAGTACATTCAAAACTTACATCTGGCAACTGAAGCTGGGATGGCGAAAACAGACTTATGAATTTCCCCTCATATTTGCTGCTTCTCGATTGAAAGAGAGTTATAATTCTGAAATTTAATTTTCTACAAAAAAACTTGGTTTTGGCTTTGATGCCATTTATGTTTATATTTAGTCTGCCAAAATTTTTGCTTGTTTACTTCTTTATATAACTTTCCTTGACTCCATTTACTCAATTATTTATTTACTTATTCAATTCTACGTCAACTATAAAGAAAATATCTTCACTAGATACATTCCTATACTGTCTTAACTTGACTGCCACGATTTGTTCTATTACTGGTCATTTTTATTTTTACATATTACTAGCAGTCAGTACAACACATGTTGTGAGCTATTGATATGCCCTTATTTGTGGGAGGTAGAATAACGCCCACCCCCCTAAACAAAGATGTCAACATCCTAATCCGGGGAACTTGTGAATATTTTACCTTACATGGCAAAAGAGATTTTGCAGGTATGATTAAAGCTAAACACCTTGAGATACAGAGATTATTCTGGATTATCTGCATGTGCCCAATCCAATAACACAAATCCTTAAAAGCAGAGAAACTTTCTTGGCTGTGGTTAGAAAGACAAGAGTCAGAGAGAGGAGACATTGCTGGTTTTGAAGATGGAGGAAGGGGACCACAAGCCAAGGAATGTGGGTAGCCTTTAGAAGCTGGAAAAGGTAAGGGAGATTCTTCCCTAGAGTTTACAGAAATGACTGCAGCCTTGCCTTGATTTTTGCCCAGTGATGCTCATGTCAGACTTCTAACTTATAGAGCTGTAAAATGTTAAATTTGCAATGTTTTAAGCCATTAAGTTTGTGGTAATTTGTTATGGCGGCAATGAGAAACTAGTAAAATATTAAGTTCCTCATTGAATGATTTTATCCTTTTGATATGGTGTCTGTGAAGATATCCCCAAATTGTCCCATTCATTTATTCAGTCATTCACTTTTTTTATATAATCCTTTTTTTTTTATTTTGTTTTTTTAGTGGCTACATATATCCAGCATTGTGTAAGGAACAGGAACTATGAAAACAAGTAAAGTATGGCCCCTGTTAAAAATCTCACATTCAAGCATGTGATTAATAACAAAGCAATATGATGAATATGTATATAAGCGCAGTTGTTATTATCAGAAGTCAGAAGAAGCAATTGATTTTATGCAGGAGTGAAGTGATAGAAGTGGAGAAAAGAAAGCTTTAAAGAGGTAAAATTTGAACTAGGATTTAAAGGTTGAGAAGGTTCCACCAGATGGAAAAAATGAGTTAAATCTAAGAATAGGACAAGCAAAAGCAAAAGATGTATAGACCTGGGCATAACATGCTAAAATCAAATTTGTTGCTTGGCTCTTTTATTTATATTAGAATGCAATTTGCTTATTAGAATGTGTACTAGTATGAGAAATGTTTTGTTCGCTACTGCATCCCCAGCACCTAGAAGGTTGCTAGCCCATTGTTGGCACTCAACAACACCATGTTGCCTGAGTGAATGCCTTTCTTCTTTAATGTGGTTTAAAGAAATTTATTTAAATACAGAAATATTTTACATGTAGCTTAACAGACTTTACAAATACGTTTAGATTTGCATTCCACGGTACCTTGTAGGATTCTGTAGAGTCCAATGTGCCAAACTCTGCTAATATCTGGTACATAAGAAATAAAACTTGAAAAATTTGAAAGCTTATATACAGGTAGATATGATAGCAAAGCACTTCATGGACCCTACTGTCACATTTTTTAGTATATGCCAACGTTATTTCAATTGTTCTAAATACTGATTTCACCTTTAAATAACATCTCTTTTCGACAGTACAAATAATACAAAATGCAATTTTTTCAAAGACTGTGGTATCTATCATCAAGTTTAATATGCTTGAAATTTTTCAAAGCACCTGATTTTAAATGATCTAAAAGCAAAAATACACTCTACAACCACTCCAGCCTTATTATAACTAGGAACAGATGTTCAGCAATATAAATTAATGAACTCCACTTTTTATTACACTGATTAGAGTATTTTAAACCTTTTAATAGATAATTAATTTCTTTATATTCTTTAATTTTAGTTTATTGTAAAAATAGATGTTTGTCTAAATTTTATCCTTTTGGGTTGCGTATTTTAGAAGATTTTTCTAAGCTCATTTCTTCTTTTAAATAAAACAAAAATTTAAGCATCATTTCAAGTTCAAAAGAGTTTATGTCTTATAGCTCATAAGACATTTCAGCTTGTAATCACATCTGAATACTCATATTGGAGATAGAAGCCAAATCATCCAAAGGACAATTTTTCTGAAATTTCCATTTCAGTTGGAAAGCAAAAAGGCCAAGGGATATGATTGGAGGAAATCAACAATACTCTGCTTTCAAATGCTAGATCCTGTGCCATGGGATCTGGATATTCTCACCTAGGGTGGTTTTCATTGAAGTTATTAGCTCAAGGTGTAGTTGGAGTTGTTAAGGTATTTTGGATACAGAGTTAATATGGCAAAACATTTTGGTGTGCAGAATAATAAACTTTATGAATAAAGAGAGAAAATAGTCTTCTAATCAGTGGGCACATAATTACTTCCTTTGAACGAGTTATTAAAAAAAGGAAGAAAGGAAGAGAGAAATATGAAGATGTTTGTGCTCTCAGCAAGAATAAAGAGCCCTCTCTTTCTTTCTATAGAAGCAAAAGGCCTGAATACAAGACGGCTATAAGTTATATGGAGTCTTTTTTTTTTGGTAACATCAATAATGCCTATAGCTGAGACTGAGGAATATGGTTGGTCTAAATGGTAATAATTGAGTCCTTGATGCCAAAAGCCTGATATTTGAGGACCAACTGCCCAACTCTTAAAAAAAAAGCCATTAGCTACAAACTCATATAAGGAATAAATTTAAAAAGGACATTTTGAATGCTGTCTAATTTTATCATAATAAATCAGTTCTTTTAAAAGTTATTTAAATATATTCAGAATTGCATTTAAGTCTATGCAACAGAAACCTGACAAGAGTGACTTACACAAGTAACAAATTTAATGGTAATAAGAAATTCCTGACATCAGCTGATACTGTGCTTCCAGTGCTGCAAGATCTAGGTGCATTCCACCTTTCTGGTCTGCAATTTATTTTTTTTTTTATTTTTACTTTTTAAAGCTATTTTTTCCAGTTTTACTGAGAAATAATTGACATACATCACTGTAGGAGTTTAAGGTTTACAGCATGATGGTTTGATTTACATATGTTGTGACAATGCTACCACAATAGGTTCAGCTAACATCCCTCATCTCATATAGACACAATCAAAATAAAAGAAGAGAAAAAAAAATTTTCTCCTTGTGATGAGAACTCAGGATGTACTCTAACTTTCTTATATATCATACAGCAGTGTTAACTATAGTTACTATGTTATACATTACATCCCTAGTACTTACTTATCTTTTAACCGGAAGTTTGCATCTTTTGACCATCTTCCTCCAATTACCCCTCCCCACAACCTGGTCTGCTAACTTTAATATACGCTATTCACTTCATGCTTATAGCAAGATGTCCGCTGAAGCTCTGGGCATTACATCCATGTTTTATATAGAAAAAATGGGGGCATGAGCAAAGGGTAAAATACATGTCAGTTGAATCTCTAACTTTTTATCAGGATATAAAGCAGTGGATTTTCATGGTTGTAAGGGTATCCATAATCCTGTGTATTGCTATCCCTCCAAAACTGGGATTCTGCCAGCAAGAAAAAAAGAGAAAATAGGTATTAGACAATCAATTACCAGTGTCTCCTATTTTGTCTTTAAAATTTTTGATTCAGTGGGCCCTGAATAAACAGCACAATTAAATCTCTGGGGAAAAAAGACTATACCTCATAGTTTGGACTATGGTAATATCCAATAAATATTATAAAAATCTGGTATCTGTAAATCGATCTTACAGTTTTATTTTTTAAGGCAGTTAAAAGATGGTTTAAAGGAGAACTCTTTTAATGACTAAAATGATTGCTTTACTATTTTCTAGCCAATCAAATACATGAAAGACAAATGATAGCTGTGGCTACTGGGAGGACAGGGGCAAAATTTTCAATAGCATAAATATGACTATTTGTTTAGAACACTTAAAAGAATCAACTAAACTATACTAATGGAATAATATGGCTAGAGTAAAATATAACAGTTCAGTAGTTTTTCTATATACCACAATAATCAGAAAGAAAGGTATAATGGGGAAAGCCTTTTGCAATAAAAATGTAAATCAAATAGCAAAATAAGCAATAACCTTAACAAGAATTAATGGGAACTGAATGAAGGCATACACTTAATTTTATTTAGAGATATAGGAGAAGTCTTGGAAAATGGAGCAAGATACTTTCTTGTTCCTATGCTGGAGGACCGGATGTTTGTAAAAATGTTGATGCTTCCAGAATTGTATCATATATTTAATATAATTTCAACATACACCAAACGTATTGAAAATTTATATAAGAATGCTGTTAAGAACAGCTAAGACAATTTTGAAAAGTAAGAGTCAGAGAAATGAGTGTAGCCACCTAGTATATAATACTCTTTTATAATACACTGTATAAAAACATAGATTGGTAGAATCTATAACTATAATGAATTGCTATTAAACTGGACCTAATATATAAATTAATTTAATGTGTGATAAGTAATCATCATGAATGAGAGGCAAATATCTCTTTACTTATGAAAAATTATATTAAAAATTTAGGAAGTCATTATAATAAAAATGTTAAATTTGACTTTAAAATTTTAAACATTATATCTAGAAATTCATGCCTAAGGTTTAAATTTAGCATCCTAAAATTGTGATATGAAAGCAAAAGTCACAGGGAAAATTTCCAATATGCTTATTTATGTTTTTTGATTCAATAAATGGAAATCATTGACAAAATTTTATTAAATATACCCTTATTATAAAATTATTTCTGAAAGAATATATTGTTTATTCCTAAATTATCATAGTATTAAATACATACATATGTGAATTATATTTTTAATTTTTTAGACTTTTATTCCTTTATAACACATCTATTTTTGAATGTTTATGTTGTACAATTAGTTTGGTTAAAATGATAGAGGTTAAAAACATATATGAAATTTGATACAAACAGTTGAAAATTGAGTGAGGAAGGCATATATACAAATAACTGTAGAGATTAATGCAGAATTATGTAAGTGATATAATAAAAATATTTGTGGTGGAGAACGAGTAATCAATAGCTACATTTCTTTTCAGATTTTCCTATATTTCCCAAGAGTAGCCATCTTTATTTTTAGAGCAGGTGCTAATTTAATTTATTTAATTAAAAAGCCCCATATATATAACAGATTTGAAGTTCTATGTTATATGCTATAAAATCAATGAATCCAGGTAAAAGTAAATCTGCACTTATTTCTGCAATTCACAAATTAGGAAATTAAAAAATCAAAATAAAAAGTTAGAGGAACATGTATACAGCAGAATTGAAACTCCAAATGAAGAATCAAGTTGTGACTTCTTTTACAGGTCAAACATGCATGTAGATTTAATTAATTCAATTAAGGTCAATAGTAAAAACTGATAATCAAACAAAAATATTCTGACTCCTCCAGTTTTTTCTTTTAAAAAACATAGTTGCTGCTGAATTTTGTTGTTTTGTTTCAGATCACCTAATTTTTCTGGAAAATTGCTTCCATTTTCAACTTTACAGCCTCAGATTAAAACTTATTATTTGGGCAACTTAATCCTGTCATTTCAAATGTATCCTTTATAGCTCTTCATTACCATTATTATTCTATTAAAATACTTAGTAAAAATTGATTTTCCAAAATTTGTGTGTGTTTGTTTTGGTTTTGACAGCAAGGGCAAAGAAATACTGTTCAGATGGGACATTTCATAATTTAGTAAAATAAAAGTCAATTATATAGATTTGAATCACATATTGTTCAATTTACCATTCATATGACTATCTTCTTACCCACACAAGCACACATACACAGAGGAAATTAGTTGTTTGGAGCTTTTAATAGTTTTTATTTCATTATTTTAGAACACGCAAATGCAAGTATCAGAACAGAAAATCAGATGGCATAAAACTAGTCAGATAAAAGAACACTAATGCTCAGACTTTAGTAAAGTTTTCAAGTAAAAAAAGGGAATTTTGGCAGCAGAACATAATGCAGAAAAACAGATTGTTTTGGGGGTGGTTTCCCATTTAAAGTTACTGATACTCGTATATGATAATTTCTTTTAAGAGCAAGGACTCCCTTATTCACTGTTGTATTCCTAGGGCCTCATCATTAAGTGCCTAGAAAATGACTAGTGCTCAATAAATGTACGAATGAATGAATGAAAGATACGAATAAATACATAACTCAATTTAGTCTCTGGATTGGAGAAAAGAAGAAGTTGATACATTAAATAAAATGATAACTTGTTTAATATATCTGGAAGTTCTAAGCAGTATCAACTTGCTTGAAACGCCAGCCATTCAATGTTATTTCTTAAAGGACAGAGCCTTAAATGCTACAAGAGATAATCACTGAGATATAATTTTCTTTAGTTAAGAAAGGAGCATATAGTTAATATAGAGCATAAAACTGTGTTTAGCAGGCCCAAGAAAAATATCTTAATGTGTCTGTGATTTGAGCTCCAATTTGTTATGTATATGACTGGGTGTCCTTCTATTGGGACTCTTTTTTTTTTTTTTCATAAAACATAAACTATTTAATTCTGATTTTTAAAGAGCAAAATAATTTACTGTATTGAAACAGCCATTCATCATATAAAGCATTTGATTCTGTCACCTCAAGTGCTTGTTAAATCACTTCCAGCTGCTACAATCAAGGGCCAGGTACTTCTAAGGTCTGTCACTTTCTGAGCTCTATTACACCTTTAAGTATGATTCTTCAATCCAATTCCAGCCTTCATAATAATCAAGTGCCCACTCCAGTTAACTTCACGGCAACTGGGAACTTAGAATTCTCCATATGTGTCTGTATCTGATTTTCAATCAGACCTCTTCATCCCAAACCTGAAAGGTTCTGAATATCTATGAAGTAGTATAGTAACATTTTCACTTAAAGCAGTGTCAAGAGCAGCATCATTGAAATAAAACTTTGGCAAGGAAACTAAGCTATAAAAGGGACACTTCTCCAAACCAACAAGGAAGTAAGTCAGCGATAGAACTGAGAAGTAATGTATTCTTTAGTTGTACCTACATGAATCCATTGATTAAATAATTTAGCGTCAAGGTGGAATTGAAAGTCATTTAAATTACAGGAAAAAAGGAGAAATTCCATGTTTAAGAATCTACCTTGAAGAAAGCCTACACACAGTCTTGATCTAGATATAATGTCTGATTTGTTCAACAAATATTTATTAAGTATCTATCAGGAGTACTGGTGATATATACATGTATAAAATAAAATAAAATTCAAACATATTATAAAAGTAACAAAATGGAGGTCAGCGACCTTATATGCCTAGTTTATGCATTTACTTCTTTCTTTTTTATTCAAAAAATTTATAACTTTATTGAGATGTAATTCATATACCATAAAATTCACTCTATTCATGTGTACAATTCAATTATTTTAGCATAGTCACAAGTTGTGCAACTGTTACCACTATTTAATTTCAGAACATTTTCATCATCCCAAAAAGAAACCCCTTAGTCATTAGCAGTTGCTTCTTATTTCTTCTCAATCCTCCCAGCCATAGGCAATCACTGATTTACTGTCTGTCTCTATGGATTTACCTGTTCTAGATGTGTCACATAAATGGAATTCCATAACATTAGTCTTTCATGAGCTTCTTTTACTTAGCATAATGTTTTCAAGGTTCATCCTTTATTCTTTTCCATAGCTGAGTAGTACTCCGTTGTTTGGGTATACTATATTTTCTTTAACCATTCATTTGTTGATGGACATTTGGATTGTTTCCACTTTTTGGCTAGTATGAATAATGTACTGTGAACATTCATGTACAAGTTTTCATGTTGGATATATGTTGTTAATTCTCTTGGATTTGCTAACTAATTTAGCATGCCTACTAACATGACATTTTAATTGCAGCCAGAATTCTCCCACACATCTTCTACTAAGGATGGCCAGCTGAGCATTTTTAGTTCTGTTACTAGTTTGGTAGCTTCATTTGTTTTCCAATTCTGACAGTTGCTTTCTAGGTAAACTAATATTTGTTATATTTCTTTTGTTTTTCCTGGTTTTAGTGAGATATAGTTGATATACATTGTGTAAATTTAAGACGTACAATGTGTTAATTTGATACACTTATATATTGCAAAATGATTACCAACTTAGTATTAGCTAACATCTCCATCACATTATATAATTAACGTTACTTTTTTGTGGTAGAACATTGAAGATTTACTCTTAACAATTCAAATATATAATATATTATTGTTAACTATAATCACAATATTGTACATTAGATCCTCGGAACTTATATATATTCTAACTGGAAGTTTGTACCCTTTGACCACGTTTCCACATTTCTCCCACCACCTCTTTGCCCCTGATAACTACCAGTCTACTCTCTGTTTCTATAATGTTGGCTTTTGTTAGATTCCACGTGCAAGATATATCATACAGTATTTGTCTTTGTCTAACTTATCTCACTTAGCTTTATGCCCTCAAGTTTCATCCGTGTTGTCACAAGTGATGGGATTTCTTTTTTTCTCATGGCTGAATAATATTCCATTGTGTGTATATGTATACCTTCTTTATCCATTCATCTGCTGAAAGTCACTTGGGTTGTTTCCTTATTGTGGTTGATTAGTTGGTATAATTTGGAAGTAGAGTCAACAAGATTTCCTATGAATGAATGGGGAGTATGAGAGACTGAGAATAAGTAAAGATGATTCAGGCATTTTGGCTTGAGCAATTAGAAAGAAGGAGTTGCTATCAATTAAACAAAGAAAGTCTATAGAAGAAGTAGTAAGGGAAGGGGAAATAGAGTCCTGTTTGCGACATGTTAAATTTGAAATGTGTCATGAAACCTGATAAGATCATCAAGGAGGTGAGTATAGATAGGCATGAGGTCCAAAGACAGAGGTCTGAGTCATTCCAAATTTAACAAGTTAGAGTGATGAGAGGAATCAGGAAGGAGACCAGGAAGTAACATTTAGCAGGGTAGAATGAAAATTACATGAGTAGGCTGTCCCAGAAACCAGGTAAAATCTTTTAAGAAGCACAGAGTTATAACTGTTGTCAAATGTTGGTGATTGGCCAATCATGAATTATGAGACTTGACCACTGGATTTTGCAATAAGGCTCATCAATGTCAATAAGGGATGGCTGTATCAAAGGGAGAGTGTGAAAACTTGATTGGAGTGGTTGTAAGAAAAAAGAATAAGAGTAATTGGAAACAGTGAGCATAGACTACCCTTGTGAAATTTTGTCAACAAAGTGGTATGTGTAAGAGGAGGATATGGGTCTAAAGAGCACTTTTTAAAACTACACTTTTTAATTTAGAATAGTGTTATATCTATAGTACAGAGAGTTCCTATGTACTCCACAACCAATTTCTCATATTATTAATATTTTACATTAATATCGTACACTTGTTACAATCAATGAACCAATATTGATACATTATTACTAATATCTATATGCTAGTTAGATTCCATAATTTTTACCTAATTTCCTTTTTCAGTTCCAGGATCCCACCCAAGATACAATATTATATTTAGTTATCATGTCTCTTTATTGTCCTCTTGGCTGTGACAGTTTCCTAGACTTTTCTGGTTTTGATAACTTGGTCTATAGTTTTCCTATATTGTAATATCTTTATCTGGTTTTAATATCAGTGTAAGATTGGCCTTATAGCATGACTTAGAAAGTATTCCTTTTGCTTCTGTTTTCTGAAAGCTATCATGGAGAATTTGTCTTATATCTTTAGTAGAATTCACCAGTGAAACCAACCAGGCTGAATGCTATCCTTTTTTGGGAGATTATTAATTGTCGGTTCAATTTGTTTAATAGTTATAGGGCTATTCAGGTTATCTATTTCTTTTGTGTGAGTTTTAGAAGCCCAGGTCTTTTAAGAACTTGGTTGTCAAATTTGTGGGCATACAGTTATTGGTATTTTTCTTTAGTATCCATAGACACGGGGTCAATTTTGATGACCCACCCTTCATTTCTGATATCGGTACTTTGTCTCTCTTCTCTTTTTCCTTGCTTAGCCTGGCTAGAGGTTTATTAATTTTATCAATATTTTCAACAATCAGCTTTTAGTTTGGTTGATAGTTTCTTTTTTTTTTTTTGCTTCTGTTTCAATTTCATTTATTTCTGTATTAATTTTTATTATTTCTTCTATTCTTGCTTTAAACTTCAATTGCTCTCCTTTCTCCCATTTCCTAAGGTAGAAACTTAGGTTATTGATTGTAGATCTTTCTTTTTCTGAATAAATTTTCCTCTAAGCACTGCCTCTGCTGCATCCAACAATTTTTGATAAATTATATTCTAATTTTCATTACTTCAAAATATTTTTAAAATTTTCTTGAGAGTACTTTTTTGAACCATGAATTATCAGAAATATGCAGATTAATTTCCAAATATATGAGGGTTTTCAGCTATCTTTCAGACATTGTTTTCTGGATTAATTCTACTGTGGTCTGAGAACATACTTTGTATGATTTCAATTGGTGGGCTTTATGGCCAGAGTATTGTCTGTCTTGGTGAACATTCTATGCGGTTTGGGAAGAGTGTGTATTCTGCTCTTGTTGGTTAGAGAATTCTTTAAATGTCAATTATATGAAGTTGACTGATAATATAGTTCAGGTCATCTATTATCGTACTGATTTTGTATCTCTTTTGTCTATCAGTTACTGACAGAGTGTTGTTTGATGTGTCCAACTATAACAGTGGATTTGTCTATTTCTTCTTTTACTTCTATCAGTTTTTGCCTCATGTATTTAGATGCTCTCTTATTAGGGGCATGCACGTTTAGAACTGTTATGTGTTATTGGAGAATTGACCTCTTTATTGTTATATAATATCTTTCTTTATCCTTGTTAATTTTCCTTGTTCTGAATTTTTCACTGTCTGAAATAATTATAGCTATGTTGGCTTTCTTTTGATTAGTGTTGGTATTAGACGTTTCTCGCCATCTCTTTACTTTTAATCTATACAAGTATTTATATTTAAATGGATTTCTTGTAGATAACATGCATTTTTTTGAATCTACTCTTTTTTATATATCTTATTTTTATATCTTTTAATAAATAATAACAGTAAATTTAGACTGTTCAAATTTAAAGTGATTATTGATATTCTTTTCTTAATATCTACCATGTTTGTAACTGTTTTCTACTTGTTACATTTGTTCTTTATTTTCCTCCTTTTTTTTTACCTTCTCTTGTTTTAATTTAGCATTTTATATGATTCTATTTTATCTCTCCTTTTAGAATATCAATTATACTTATTTTTATAGGTTTTGTAGTGCTTGCTCTAGAAGTTAGGATATACATATTTAAATAATTTAAGTCCATTTTAAATTATACTTCAAATAACATTACATGGTTTCCCATGGAGTACATTTACCTTATAATCAATTCCTTCCTCCTATTCCTTGTAACATTGCTGTCATTTATTTCATTTCTACATAGGTGATTATAATCACCCATACATTATTACTATTCTTACTTTAAACAAACAGATATCTTTTAGATCAATTAGGAGTAAGAAACATAAAGAATTTTATTTTGCCTTTATTTATTCCTTCTCTGTAGCTTTTCCTTTGTTTATGTAGATCCAAGTTTCTTCCCATATAATATTTCTTCTGTATGAGGAACTCTTTTTCACATTTTATGCAGGGCAGATCTGCTAGTGATGAATTCCCTCAGTTTATGTTTATCTGAGATAGTATTTGTTTCTCTTTCACTTTTGAAGGGTACTTGTTCTGGATATAGAATCCTAAGTTGGCTCTTTTTTTTTTTTCTTTTAACACTAAATATTTTATTCCACTTTCTTTTCACGGTTTCTGACAGGAATTCCACTGTAATTACAACTTTGTTCCTCTGTAAGTATGGTGTTTATTTCTGGCTCTTTTTAAAGATGTTTTTGTCTTTGTTGTTGGATTTCTGCTGTTTGAATATAATATGTCTAGGTTTTTTTTTTTTTTTTCATTAATTCCACTTGGTGTTCTCTGACTGGGTCTGTGGTTTGGTGTCAGTTATAAGTGATGGAATGTTCTCAAATATTATTACCTCAAATATTGCTTCTGCTCCAGTCTTTCTTTCTTCTCCTTTTGGTATCCAGTCACACATGTGTTACACATTGAAATTGTCCCATAGTTATTTTATCTTCTGTTATGCTTCTTTTTTTGCATTCATTTTTGTCTGCGTATTTCAATTTTGCATGTTTTTATTTAACTATATTCAAGTTTACTGATACTTTCCTCAGCTGTGTTGGATTTACTGATATGTCTCAAAAGCATTCTTCATTTCTGTTACAGTGTTTTTAATTTCCAACATTTACTTCTTACTATTTCTTAGAGCTTACTATTTCTTAGAGCACCCTGTTTACGTTATTCATCTATCTTGCATGCTGTCTGCTTTTACCATCAGAGGCCTTAACATATTAAGCATAGTTAGGTTAAATTACCTGTCTGATAATTTTCTTTCTTTTTTTTTTTTTGTGAGGAAGATCAGCCCTGAGCTAACATCCATGCTAATCCTCCTCTTTTTGCTGAGGAAGACCAGCTCTGCCAATCCTCCTCCTTTCTTTTCCCCAAAGCCCCAGTAGATAGTTTATGTCATAGTTACACATCCTTCTAGTTGCTGTACATGGGACGCGGCCTCAGCATGGTCGGAGACGCGGTGCATTGGTGAGCGCCCGGGATCCAAACTCGGGCTGCCAGTAGCAGAGTGCGTGCACTTAACTGCTAAGTCACGGGGCTGGCCCCTGTCTGATAATTTTCATACTGTTATATCTGAGTCTGGTTCTGATGTGACTTTGTCTTTCAGACTGATTTTTATTCTTTTTTCCTTTTGGCATGTTTAAAAAACTTTTTTAAACTAAACATGTATTAAGTAATGGGAACTGAGGTAAATAAGCCTTTAGTGTAAGGATTTATACTCTTCTGGCTAAGAGTTAGGCTGTGTTTAATGTTTGCTGTAGCTATAGATGACAGAGCTTTAAATTTCTCTAGTGTCCTTGTTTTTTCTTTTCATCTTTACTTTACGTTTCCCTTTGTATTCCCCTTCAGAGAGAGACTGTGTCTTGCAGCTCTTTCAGCTGTAATCCACTGCTAATATACTAGAGCCCTGTTGGTGTGGTGGTAATGTGTGGGAAAGTTTTTATTCTACAGTTCTGCTATTAAATCTCTGTTTTAGTGGGTCTGTGTCACATGGCCGTGAGTTTCACAACTATTTCTGCAGTGGTAGCTTCTTTCACCCCTTGTCGATTACAGCTTTATCTGGCTGCAATGTTCCCAATCTATTTCCATGAAGTCCTAATCCATTTTGACTGTGTTTTGTTTTATATTTTTAGCTCTCTTAGGTGAGACAGGAAGGCTAAAGGGGCCTGGAGTGCGAGAAATAAATTTCTCCCAATATGGGATAATGCTCTAGCAAACTGTTTTCTCTCAGAGAATAAGCTTTTGTTATGGAGAAACTTCTAGGCACATTTCACAATGATTATTCTTCCTCTCTCCCTGAAAAATCCATGAGGGAACATTCTCACAGCTCCACCATGACAGACTGATGTGTTTCCTCGATGTAAAGCACATGAAAGTCTGAGGACCCCCTAAGACTGAAATCACTCTTATGTTTGTCCACCCTTAGTCTCAAGCAATTCACCAAAATTACCAGTTAAGTGTTGCATTAAGTGTTGTCATCGATTTTCAGTTTGTCCACCATTTTTCTTGTTGTAAGGACAAAAGTGACAACTTCCCAGTTCTTTACATGTAGGGCTGAAATTAGAAGTCTAAAGAGCAATTTTTAAAAGTAGCAAATGTTATAGCATGTTTGTATAATTATGACAATCTATTAGAGAAGGAAAAATTGAGTGTGGAATTTGCAGAAGAAAGTGAAGTCCTTGAATAAGTGAGAAGGGTTAAGATCAAGTTCATAAGAAGAGAATTTGGCCTTAGATAGGAGTATACGTAATGTATGCACAGTGCTTTTGATTGAATTATGTCTCCCAAAAAGGTGTTGTAGTCCTACCCTGAGTACCCGTGACTATGACTGTATCTGGAAATAGAGTCTTTGCAGATGATCAAGTTAAGATGAGGTCATTAGGTTGAGCCCTAATCCAATATAACTGTGTCCTTGTAAAGATGGGAAATTTAGATAGAGACAGATACACAGGAAGAATGCCATGTAAAGATGAAGGCAGAGATTCAGCTGATACATATATAAGCCAAGGAATACTAAAGATGGCCAGCAAACCATCAGAAATCAGGAGAAAGATGTGGAAGAAAGTTTTCCTCACAGCCCTCTGAAGAAACCAGCCCAAGGAACAAGACATCTTGATCTCAAACCTTTACCCTCCAAAACTATGAAAGAATACATTTCTGCTGTTTAAGACACACAATTTGTGTTATTTTGTTACAGCAACCCTAGGAAATTAATATACACAGAAATAAGAGAGAAAGCAGAATCCATTGGCCAGAGTTTGTAGATGGGATGATGAGATGGAGGAAGCACATGGACGTTCTCTTCTACTTATTTTTATTTCTCAAAGGAAAAGGAAGCAAGATCAAAAATTAGGAGTGAAAATGGAGATGGAGCTATTGTTGGAGAGAGGAGAGGTCATGAAATAGACATCTGTGAGAATGAGAGTAGAGACAGACATGGGAAATGTAATTGACAGTTAACATGGTGTTACTGGTTTGAATTTACGGTGAGCTTTCAATAATCAAGTAGGAAAATGTAGCTCAATTTAGGGAAATTACAATGATGATGGAGGTGAAAGGGTAGGTGATTGGAAATGGTGAATAAAAGAGAATGAGGAATTAAGAAAGCTAACTGGATTTCTGACATAATCAAGCTATTAACTGAGAATAGCAAACACAGAAAGAAGGAAAACAAAAATATTCAATTTTAACCATTTAAAAAAATTTTTAACTTTACTCACATAATACCATATCAGTTGCCCTAAATATCTAAATCAGTTGTTCAACAAGAATTTGTCTATTAGTCAAATTACGAAGCAAGTGTCAATAGTACTTTATTATCAGGATAATAGAATTTATAGTTACTACTTTGTTAATTATGTAAACATAGTAGGAAACACTAATTACTTATTTGGTTTTTATTTTTAAGCACTATCTACCTATAAGTACAAAAGGCAGGTCCATCAACAGTTTTTGGTAGATGTTTCATCATAAAGGTATTGATTTGATTCAGAAAATCTTTTATAACTGCTGGTTCATAGGAATTGAAAATGTTATCAGCCAAAACATTTGATCCAGGAACTTTGTGAAAATTCAAAAAGTCACAGGCACAATTTGTATGTGTGTGGGAGTAAGTGTAACTGAAGGCCCAGCTGCCATTTATAACAATGATATTCTTTTTTCCAATGATATATTCTCTATATTAATAAGATAGATTTCCAGGCAGCATGGCGTTACTTAGGGCAAGCTATTTTATCTCACTGAATACAAAGGAGAAACATTTTTTGATTACTTGATAATCTTACATATTATTTTGCTTTAGAATTATCTACGTACATAGAATTATCTATGTACTGAGAAATAGATCGTCTTTCCGTTCTCAGTTTCGTCTCCCAGAATTTTCTATACTATATTTTAAAGAAGATAAAAGCAGCTTATATTAAGGAGATTATTTAATCATTAATCCAAATGTATTTTATGAAGCCTCTATTTGTTAGGCTATTTTAAGTAATTTGAACTTTCTTCTAAGAATAATGAAAAGCTATTGTAGGAGTTTAAGTAAGAGAATGAACTTGTTAGCTAATTCTACCTAAGAAATCACCTAAAACCTCAGTAGCTTAAAACAATGAATTTATCTCAAGATTCTATAGGTCAACAATTTAGTCTCGGCTAAGAGAATGTTTTTTTGTTGTTGTTCTTGCTCTCGGCTGGGATTCTTCATGCATCTGCTACCAGCTGAGAGTCAGCTTTGCTGATCTTGTCTGGACTCCCTTACCTGTCTGGGCCTCAGTTGGGGTAACTGAGCTGATTCAGCTATGCTGTATACTCTTTTATCCTCTAGTAGGCTGGCAACCCATAAGGCTGTCAGCTGACTTCTCAGCAGAAACCTTACAGGCTAGAAGGGAGCGGCACAATATATTTAAAGTGCTGAAAGGAAAAAATCTACAGCCAAGAATACTTTACCTGACAAGGTTATCATTCAGAATGCAAGGAGAGATAAGATAAAGAGTTTTCCAGGCAACCAAAAAATAAAGGAGTTTATCACCAACAAACCAGCCTTACAAGAAACGCTAAAGGGACTAATTTAAGTGGGAAAAAAAAGACCACAAATAGGAATAAGAAAATTATGAAAAAAAAATCACTGGTAAAGAGAAATACACAGTAAAGGTAGCAGATCAATCAACTATGAAGCTAATATGAAGGTCAAAAGACCAAAAGTACTAAAATTATCTATTTCCATGATAAGAGGGTAATGGATATACACACACAAAAAAGAGGTTAAATATGATATCAAAGACATAAAATATGGGAGGAGGGGAGTCAAAGAGTAGAGCTTTTAGCAAGAGGTCAAACTTAAGAGGTTGTTAACTTAATATAGATTGCTATATATGTAGGTTATTATATATTAACCTCATAGTTATCACAAACCAGAAACCTACAATAAATACATAGAAATTAAGAGAAAGGAACCCAAATATAATATTAGAGAATGTCATCAACCACAAGGGAAGAGAGCAAGGAAGAAGAAAGGAACAGAGAAGAACTACTAAAACATCCAAAAAAAAGTTAAAAAATGGCAATAAGTACATACTTAACAATAGCCACTTTAAATGTCAATGGACTGAATGCTCCAGTTGAAAGACATAAGGTGGCTGATTGGATAAAAAACAAGACCCACATATATGCTGCATATAGGAGACACACTTCAGACCTAAAGACACAAACTGAAAATGAAAGGATGGAAAAAGATACTCCCTGCAAATGGCAATGAAAAGAAAGCTGGGGTAGTAATACTTATAGCAGACAAAATAGACTTTAAAACAAAAACTGTAACAAGAGATAAAGAAAGATACTACATAATGATAAAGGGAACAATCGAACAAAAGAATATAACACTTGTAAATATCTATGCACACAACATAGGAGCACATAAATAAATAAAGCAATTATTAGTAGATGTAAAAGGAGACATAGACAGTAACACCATAACAGTAGGGGACTTTAGCACTCCTCTTACATCAATGGATAGATTATCCAAACAGAGTATCAATAATGAAACCTTGGCCTTAAATGACACATTAGACCAGATGGACTTAGTAGATAGATACAGAACATTCCATCCCCAAACTGCAGAATACACATTCTTTTTGAATTCACATGGAACATTCTCCATGTGATCTATGTGATAGATCACATACTAGGCCACAAAACAAGTCTCAATACATTTAAGAAGATTGAAATAATACCAAGCCTCTTTTCTGACCACAACGGTATGAAACTAAAAATCAGTTACAGGAAGAAAACTGGAAAAGTCACAAATATGTAGAGATGAAACAAAATGTTACTGAACAACTATTGGGCCAATGAAGAAATCAAAGGAGAAATCGAAAAATACCTAGAGACTAAAGAAAATGAAAACAAAACATACCAAAATTTATGGGATACAGCAAAAGCAGTTCTAAGAGGGAAGTTTATAGCAATACAGGCCTACCTTAACAAACAAGAAAAATTTCAAATAAACATTCTAACAGTGCACCTAAAAGAACTAGAAAAAAATCAGTAGAAGGAAGGAAATGATAAAAATCAGAGTGGAAATAAATGAAATAGAGAATAAAAAACATAGAAAAAAATCAATGAAGCAAAGAACTTATTCTTTGAAAAGATAAAAAAAATTGACAACCCTCTAGCTAGACTCACCAAGAAAAAAAGAGAGAAGGCTCAAATAAATAAAATAAAATCAGAAATGAAAGAGGGGAAATTACAATGGACACCTCAGAAATAAAAATGATCATAAGAGAATACTATGAAATGCTGTGCACCAACAAATTAGATAATCTAGAAGAAATGGATAAATTTTTAGAATCATGCAATCTTCCAAAACTGAATAAAGAAGAAAAAGAGAATTTGAATAGACCAATCACCAGTAAGGAGATCAAAAGAATAATCAAAAACCTCCCAAAAAATAAAACTCCAGGACCACATGGCTTCCCTGGTGAAGTCTACCAAACATTCAAAGAAAACTTAATACTATCCTTCTCAAACTCTTCTAAAAAGTTGAAGAGGAGGGGCAGCTTCCTAACTCATTCTACAGGGTCAACATTACTGCGATACCAAAACCAGACAAGGACAACAGAAAAAAAGAAAATTACAGACCAGTATCACTAATGAACATTGATGCAAAAATCCTCAACAAAATACTAGCAAATCAAATACAACAATACACTAAAAAGATTATAAATCATGATCAAGTGGGATTTATTCCAAGGATGCACAGATGGTTCAACATCCACAAATCAATCAATGTGATACACCACATTAACAAAATGAAGAATAAAAACCACGTGATCATCTCAATAGATGCAGAGAAAGCATTTGTCAAGATCCAACATCCATTTATGATAAAAACTCTGAGTAAAATGCGTATAGAAGGAAAGTAACTCAACACAATAAAAGCCATTTATGACAAACCCACAGCTATTATACTCAATGGAGAAAAACTGAAAGCTATCCCTTTGAGAAGAGAAACCAGACAGATGCCCACTTTTGCTACTCTTATTTAACATAGTATTGGAAGTCCTAGTCAGAGCAATCAGGCAATAAAAAAGAAATAAAAGGGATCCAAATTGGAAAGGAAGAAGCGAAATTGTCATTATTTGCAGATGACATGATTTTATATACAGAAAACCCTAAAGAATCCACCAAAAAACTATTAGAAATAATAAATGAATACAGCAAAGTTGCAGTATACAAAATCAACATGCAAAAATCAGTTGCGTTGCTATACATTAACAATGAAGTAGCAGAAAGAGAAATTAAGAATACAATACCATTTATAATTGCAACAAGAAGAATGAAATACCTAGGAACAAATTTAACCAAAGAGGTGAGAGACTTGTATACTGAAAACTATAAAACATTGTTGAAAGAAATTGAAGAAGACACAAGAAAATGAAAGATAGTCCATGCTCTTGGATTGGAAGAATTAACATAGTTAAAATGTCCATACTTTCTAAACCAATCTAAAGATTCAATGCAATCTCTATCAAAGTTCCAATGACATTTTCACAGAAATAGAACAAAGAATCCTAAAATTTATATGGAACAACAAAAGACCCTGAAGAGCCAAAGGAATCTTGAGAAAAAAGAACAAAGCTGGAGATATCACACGCCTGATTTCAAAATATACTACAAAGCTATAGTAACCAAAACAGCACGGTATTGGCACAAGAATTACACACATAGATCAACAGAACAGAATCAAGAGCCAAGAAATAAACCCACACATCTATGGACAGCTAATTTTTGAGAACAGAACCAAGAACATACAATAGAGAAAGGAAAGTCTCTTCAGTAAACAATTATGGGAAAACTGGACAGCCACATGCTAAAGAATGAAGGTAGACCATTATCTTACACCATACACAAAAACTAACGGGAAATGGATTAAAGAATTCAATGTAAGACCTGAAACCATAAAACTTCTAGAAGAAAATGTAGGCAGTACACTTTTCAACGTTGGTCTTAGCAGCATGTTTTCAAACACCATGTCTGGCCAGGAAGGGAAACAATAGAAAAAATAAACAAATGGGATTACATCAAACTAAATAGCTTCTGGGCAACAAAGGAAACTATCAACAAAATGAAAAGATAACCTAACAATTGCGAGAAGATATTTGCAAACGATGTATCTGATAATAGGTTAATATCCAAAATATATAAAGAACTCATACATCTCAACAACAGAAAAACTAGCAACCCAATTAAAAGATGGGCAAAAAATCTGAATAGACATTTTTCCAAAGAAGATCTACAGATGGCCACAGGTACATGAAAAGATGTTCAACATCACTAACTATTAGGGAAATGCAAGTCAACACCACAATGAGATATCACCTCATGCCCATCAGAATGGCTACAATTATCAAGACAAAAAATAACAAGTGTTCTAGAGGATGTGGTGAGAATGAAACACTCATACACTGCTGGTGGGAGTGCAAAGTGGTGCAGCCACTACGGAACACAGATTTCCTCAAAAAATTAAGAATAGAACTACCACATGATCCAGCTCTTCCAATGTTGGGTATTTATCCAAAGAACATGAAACCACAAATGCGTAAAGACATATGCACCCCCACGTTCATTGCGGCATTATTCACAGTAGCCAAGACTTGGAAACATACCGTATGATTGGAAAAATACCATATGATCTAACTCATATATAGAAGATAAAAACAACAACAACAAACAAACACACAGATACAGAGATTAGATTGGTGGTTACCAAAAGTGAAGGGGGAAGGGGGGAGGGCAAAAGGGGTGACTGGGCACACGTGTGTGGTGATGGATGGTAATTAGTCTTTGCGTAGTGAACATGATGTAGTCTACACAGAAATCGAAATATAATAACCTATACCTGAAATTTATATACTATTATAAATCAATGTTACCTCAATAAAAAATAATTGAAAAGAAAAGTAACACAAGATATAAGCCTTAATTTCTTCAATTGCTAAAAGGTCGAATGTCCAATTGCTCATTAAATGCTTACCATTATTTTAAAGTATCTATTTAAAGGTTTATAGGTCTTAATTACTTCAACTTGCTGCTGAAAATCTGGTATATCATTAGTTTTCTGCCAACTTTTTAGATAACAATATTGTTTCATGTATAAATAATTTTCAGTACTGTCCAGCAGTACTTCTGTGATGATAGGACTATTCTTTATCTTCAATGTCCAAGCCATTACCCACTTGTAGCTGTTGAATACTTGAAATGTGGTTAGTGTGATTGACAAATTGAATTTTAAAATGTATTTAATTTAATTTAAACATTCACATATGATTAGTGGCTATTATCCTAACCAGCACAGATCTAGATCTAAATCTAGATAACTTGGAAAATACACTTAATTGTTTCATATTTTATTTCTGAATATTATCTAACTCTGTGGTCTAAATGACACACTGGGTTTGGAGGGGGAGAGGGAGAATTATGAATAAATATTTTAAGCTTATACTATAAGATTGATTTTAATGAAAAAGACTCTTTTTGAAGAAAAAGTATTTTTTCTTAGGAATGTGGAAATAAGCATTTTCTTAAACCTTTACATTTGTAGATACAATAGAATTATGAAAAACTGAAAGATTATGGTGGGAAAATGTAATTATAAAAAAAATTTTAAATGCCACAATGTTTATTTGGTGAAATTAAAGAAATTATAGTGCAAAAATTAACAATATAAAAAATCACCAGAAACATCTATATGAGTTAGGATGGTAATTATTAGATCAATATTAGAAAATATTTCTATATATATAAAATAAATATTGAATCACCTTTCTCATATAACCAGTTAGTCATTTGTAGGATCAGAATAAAACTTATATTTTCTGATACTGCATTCTATTTGTTTCATATATTCAATTTCTTTAACTAAATTAGTAACAAAATAAAATGATATTCTAAGATAGAGCATCTGCTTTGTTCTTTTCACAGACTTAAAATTTAGTTTTCATAGCATTTGCATTTCCTGCAAATTTTCTTCAGGAAACAATTGATAATAGGATGTGAAACGATAGGAATATTTGGTAAATATATATTAAAATCATGAATATTTGGAAAGAAATGTATTGCTACTACTCTAAAGAAAAGTAGAAGAAAGAGTATGTTGGGGCCTGTATTCCAACAAATAAGTAAACTGCAAAGTCTTTTCATAAGTGAGACATATCAAATAATTTTAAATTTTCAATATTAAAAAATCATACAAAATTAATGCATACTCAATTAATAAGTTAAAAATGAAGAAATTAACAATTCCAAAGGTAAACAGTTTCTAAAGTAATACTTTAATTTTTGTTAAATGAATAAAATATAGATTTTTTTTCTTTCAGACGATCTGTTTTTGTGGATATCCTATCTCATGTAAAATGTTGATTTCATTCCTTTTGAAGCCATTTTTTTACTTTAATTACACTGTAAATGTGACTCATATAGTAAACATGCCAGAAATACAGACTTCATAATTGACAAGTTTGCCTCATTTTCCTTAGAACGCCAAAAGATGGTGCTGCTGTGTAGCTGAGTTATCGTTCCTCAATAATCAACTGCCTTCCACAGTTCAGTTCAACTGCTAAAATGGCGGATATACATCTGTCATAACAGCAAGCAAAACAGGTCCTGAAAATACAGTGAAACAAATCAGGTAACAAATTAACTTAGAGTGGTACCCAGTGATAACTGGACTTAGTGAAAACTGACAGCTGCCTAGTGGCAAAGAGATTGGTAGTCTCTTTTTGTGTTACATGTAGACATTTCTGAGAATTCAGATTAAACACTCTTCATAAAGAAGTCATAGGTTAAGGGGGATGGTGGGAGACAGAGAGAGAAAGAGAGAAAGAGAGAGAGAGAGACTTTAAAGACATTGGTCATCTTATGAGGATGACCTTATAAGTCAAACACTAATATTTCTGTCTTAATAGTTTAGTAACTTTATAATCTCAGAGTAAACCTCAAAATGATTTTTACTTCAAAACTATTAAACTTTTGTTACCATTAACATTAAACTATAATGCTATTTACTGCGGTCACTATATTGTTCAGAGCTAGACTTTTCCTATTTTAATTTTTTATTTCATCACATCTGTATATGCACATACTTTTAAAAGTCAAATAGTTCTACAAGGTTTATAATAGAATTTTTTTTCTTTTTTTATGAGGAAGATTAGCCCTGAGCTAACATCCGTTGTCAATCCTCCTCTTTTTACTGAGGAAGATTGGCTCTGGGCTAACATCCATGCTCATCTTCCTCTACTTTATATGGGACGCCGCCACAGCATGGCTTGACAAGCGTTGCGTTGGTCCGCACCTGGGATCCCAACCCGTGAACCCCCAGCCGCTGAAGCAGAGCACGTGAACTTAATTGCTACACCACCGGGACAGCCCCCCCAAAATTTTTTTTAAAATTCCCTTATAACAACAGCCCCAAATCTCTGCTCCTCAGAGGTTATCCTTTATACAGGTTTTATTCCTGAATTTTGTTAATATCTTATATCTCTAAATACATAATTATTCTATTATTTCTTGAGTTTCCAGTGTTATATCTAAGTATTGACTTCCTACTGCAGAAAGTTTTCTATTTACTCTCCTTCATACTCATATCCTTCTCTATTTTTCCAAGATAGTTATATTCATGGCTTTTTGTTAATAGATAATTAGTGTTCATATTATAATCATAATATATGATTATGATATAATTATAGTTATATAATTATATCATAATTATATCATAATCATATATTATGATTGATATAATCATAATATAATGTGATATATATCATATATTATATATAATATAATCATAATTATGATTATATCAATATTATTCACAGTGGAGTTGTGCAGTGTACTACGATTACATTAAATTTCTTTACAATTTTGTGTTTTCTAGAAGATTATAGTCTATTACAGTTTTCTTAATACTGAGTACCTATCACTATAAGTTGTTTGTAATTTATACCCCAAGTCTACTGAATTGTTAATTTTCTCTCAACACATTTAAACACATTATCTGTATATAACACAGTATTAACTATAGTCATCATGCTGTACATTAGACCTCCAGAACATACTCATCCTACATAACTGAAACTTTGTACCCTTTTGTTGGAGGAGGTCATCGAGAGGATGTGATTTCTGGACCCAGGAAATTAGAGGCTCCTTCCCTACGCCCCTGTCCTTGGAATGTGTGGTCCATTTGCCTTTCCTACACTAGAAGCTGCCCCACAGATACAGCCTTGAGAGAGTAATGTGTTGTTGAGACCATTTGCATGGTATATGTTACTGATCCTATTTAAGGTCTCTATATAAAATTTTAAGATTTAGATGGGCAGGTGTGGAGATCTACTCATCTTGTGGCCACTTAAGACGAACCTCATATTTAAGTTCCCTTGCTTACTAAACCTGTCACCTACCAATTTGGAGTGGTCTGCCTCTTTCTTTGGTCTCTCCTTGCCCTTTGTATATTGGGCCAGTTTGCAAAACAACAATTGGCAATCCAGTCAGGAGACCAAAGAAATGGGCCTTGGGAAAGAAGCATCCGCAGAGGAAATCCCGAATTGGGAATCCACCTCTGTGTGAGGAGGGGCGGCCCATAAGTTCGGTGCTTGTGGACTGCTGTGTGATTATGGGGATGTCCTGAAAATGCTGGCTGGTTTGATGCACTTGTTTGAGGAACTGCACATAGCACACTGCGGCAAAGAAGGGAAAGGGATAGCTGCCTCAGTGGGCTGGCCTCTGCTGTGGGCAGTTTGTCTTGCCACCAATGCCCAACTAGAGGCTGAAGCTCAAGTTTTAAAGTTGGAAGAACTGAGGTTAGAGAAGAATGTGCGGTGTCCACTACTCTGCTAGCTTCAGGGCTGTCAGACAATGTGGGAGAGCAGGATAACACATTGAAGACTTGAGTGTGCCATTGTGCAAAGCTAGGAGGGCATGAGCTGCCATGAATTAAGGTCCAAGTGCTTGTGACAAAGACTGATTGGGACACTAAGAGTTGGAATTCCTGGGTAAGTGAGGGTAGTGAAGAGGGGGATGTTGTGGTGATTGATAGCAAAATGGATGAAACGCCCCATTCTCTCCAACTCCTATTACAAACAAGTGCAAAAACACAGCAACAACAACCCCAGCCCATGGGGCAGCCCCCAATTCAGGAATATACTCCCACTGAGCTTACTGGATATAGACCCCAAGTTCCAACCTTTAGCCAGGGAAAGCATCCAATCATGGTTAGTGTGGCTATAGGATACGGGGACGATGACATTTCTCTGACCAGGCAGGAGGCAGAGAAAATGAGCAACATCACCACACAGCCTGCCCTCTTGCAGTGCCTACATGGCACTGGGGGTAGGGATGGGGGTTCAAGGCACTCACTCCCTTATAGATTGGATTATTCTAGCCTGCAGGGAGGCTTGGCCCAATGAGAGGGATATCCCTGGGTATGTGGGACCCTGGAAATCTATACAGGAGGTAGAAAAAATTCTTAGGAAGTTGGGTTTGAGACAGATGATCTACACCCCCGTCTTTGAAGGCTCTGATTGGGCCACATTCACTGCAGGAATGAAAGCCAAGATACTCCAGTCCACCCCCAGCACCTGGTATGGCATGCTGATATCCATGCTGAGCCAAGCCATGGGACAAGACATTTATGATGTTGAGCAATCCATTGCTGATCTGGGGAAGACTGTGGGATGGACTGTGGGAAAGACCCAAGACACGGAGCCAGAAAAATCAAAAGGCTATCTCAGTTGGCTATAGAGGGTCCAGTGAAAATAACCCAGAAGCAAATGTGGTTTGATCTCATTGCTGCTGGGGGATCCCACCTGAACAGATAGACTAGCAACCCAACGCTGTGTTGGTTGGCCTGTTGGTTGGTAAAGCCTTAAAACCTGAACAACAGTTCAGACTTGCCCCACCTGCCCCTCCCATCCCTGATGCCCCACCTTCTCCAGCAGAGGGCTCAGGGATACAGTCCTATTCTAGGTGGGTGCCTCCCATGCCCTGGGTATAGGATGCAGGCCAAGACTGCCTCCAGGTGAAGGCAATTGGAGGCTATCAGAGGCCTCACGTTGAGCTCACTATTCACTGGTCCCTCAGAAATAAACAAAAGGTGATGGTTCTTGTTGACGCTGGAGCTGAATGTACTGTAATACATGTAACCCTCAGAAGTTTTCTGGCCCCTCAGTGCCTTCGATGGTTACGGAGGCAAACAGTTATGGTCAGGAAGGTCTCTTTGACACTGCAAATTGGATGCTCTCCTCCATGAAAATACAAGGTTTTTATCTCTCCAATACCAGAGAACACATTAGGAATTGATATCCCACAAAGTCAAACTCTGAAAACCTCTTTAGGTGAATTCCACCTCTGGGATAGAGTAATCAAACCAGTATTGAGGGGAAATGCCAACTGGGAACCAATAAGTCTACTACCCCCATGAAGAGTGGTAACTGTCAAATGGTATAAATTGCCTGGGGACCATAAGGAAATAGGAGAAACTATCCAAGAACTGCACCAAGTGGGTATTGTATGCCCTGCCCATAGTGCTTTCAATAGCCCAATATGGCCAGTAAAAAAGCGTCACGGCGGATGACCATGAACTACCCAGAATTGAACAAGGTAGTGCCCCCTATCCATTTGGCTGTGCCCAGTGCTACCACCATCTTAAGTACCTTGGTCAGGGTCCTAGGAGTATATCGTGCTGTATTGGACTTAGGAAATGCTTTTTTCAGTATACCCCTGGCCGCTAAGTCACAAGATCAATTTGCCTCCATGTGGCAGGGGCCACAGTGGAGCTTTCAAGTGTTTCCTCGAGGCTGCCTTCATGGCCCCACAATATGTCATGGGATGGTAGCCTGAGATCTGTCCCTGTTCTCCTTCCCTATCTCCTTCCCCTCATCAGTAAAGTGGGCCCACTGCATTGATGATATAATGTTAACCTGTCAAGACTTGCCCCTGCTGCAGGACACTCTGCAGGCTTTGCTGGAACATCTTCAAGGGAGAGGATTGGCAGTGAACCCACAGAAAATTCAAGGCCCAGGCACCATCCTAAACTTTTTGAGAGTCATTTGGTCGGGTAAGATGTGCATTGTCTCGGAAGCTCAGAAGGTGTAAGCCTATCCAACCCCTAAGGATATGAAAGAGGTGCAAGACTTTGTAGGGATTTTGGAGGAGTTTTACTCCCCACCTGGTGCAGTGTCTCTGTCTCTTATACTGCCTGGTAAAGAGAAGGCATGTGTGGGACCTGGGATCAGAGCAGCAAGCTGCCTTTGAGAAGGTGAAAATACTAGTGAAGCAGGTTAAAGCTCTGAGCATCTCCCAAGCAGGGCTACCTTTTGAGTTAGATGTATTCATGACTCTGGAAGGTATGGGTTGGGAACGGTGGCAGGGACAACAGGAGAGAGTACTCCTAGGATTTTGGTCCCAGCTCTGAAAGGAGGCAGAAACTCAATATAGAAACAAAACAGAAACAAAACACAGCAGCCAGTGGACTGAACTGAGAGCACTCTGGTTGGTGGCCACTCATGAGCACTGGCCATTAACCCTTTGCACTGACAGATGGGCTGTTCTAAAGGGATTAACCCTATGGCTTGAACAATGGGAAGCAGAGGGGTGTATGATCATCAATAAGCCCTCGTGGGGTCAGGTGGAAAGACATTTGGGTTCATCAGCAATAGCCTGAGGCAGTCCTCACTGTCTTCCAGGTCCAGGCTCATAAAGCACTGACACCCCCTGGCAATCAGGATTCTGATGCCCTTGCTTGGGTACAAGCCCTAGCAACTGACCCTCCGGTAGATAAAGTACATCAAGTGCATAGAAAGAGCAGCCATGGTAGCACTTGGGTGGGACGGCATATTGCCAAGGCTTCTGAATTGCCCTTGGAATACAGCGGCTTGGTTAACGTAGTAACAGCACTTCCTGTGTGTTCTAAACAATGCCCAACACAACTGCCAAAGGAGTCTCAGGCCATCCCCTAGAGTTCCCAACTGGTGAGGAAAGCTAATATCATTGATTTGACAACTTTCTTCTTCTAACGTGAATGCTATAAAGTCCCTCTAAGTATTGCTGTAGCTTCCTTCCACAAATTTTCTTATGTTGTGTTTTCAAAAATTCCAAAATTTCTTATATCACTTTTGATTTCTTTATCTGTGGGCTACTTAGAAATGGGTTATTTAAATTGTAATTATTTGGGAGTGTTTTCAGATATCTTTCAGCTGTTGACTTCTAATTTAATTCCATGATGTCTAAAGAATATACAGTGCATGATTTGAAACTATTTAAATTAATTGATACTTATTTTATGGCCAAGAATATGGTTTCTCTTGGCAAATAGTCTGTGTGCAATTGAAAATAACGTTTCCTGCTTCTATTGGTTGAGGTTTTTATAAATATATAGTAGATCAAATTGATTAGTAGTGATGTTCATATCTTGTATATCTTACTGACTTTCTGTCTATTTATTCTATCAATTATTGGTAGACAGGTGTCAAAATCTCTGGTTATAACTGTGGTTTTGTTTATTTCCCCCTCTGGTTCTCTGAGGTTTTACTTCATGTATTTTGAACTCTGTTATTGGGTACATAAATGCCCAAGATTTCTATGCTTTTTTTTTTTTTTATTTTTTGTTTATTGCAGTAACATTGGTTTATAACATTGTAAAAGTTTCAGGTGTACATCATTGTACTTCTATTTCTGCATAGATTACATCATGTTCACCACCAAAATACTAATTACAACCCATCACCACACACGTGTACCGAATTATCCCTTTCACCCTCCTCCCTCCCCCCTTCCCCTCTGGTAACCACCAATCCAATCTCTGTCCCTATGTGTTTGTTTATTGTTGTTATTATTAAATAGACCTTAAACATTATGAAATGATTCTATTTAACCCTGGTTATATTTTGTGCTCTAAAATATACTAGTCTGATATTAATATGCCCTCTCCACCCTTCTTTTGATTAGTGCTAGCATAGTATATCTTTTCCCCTCCTTTATTTTTAATTTACTCATATTTTTATATTTAAAATATTTTTCTTATAAGGAACATAGTCTAGTCTTATGTTTTTAACTCAATGTGATAATCTTTGCTTTTTAATTTCTGTATTATTCTACTTACATTTCATGTTGTTATACATATGGTTGAATTTGTATCTACCATCTTGCCGTTAGTTTTTTTTTTTTTTTTGTGAGGAAGATCAGCCCTGAGCTAACATCCGTGTTAATCCTCCTCTTTTTGCTGAGGAAGACCGACCCTGAGCTAACATCTATTGCCAATCCTCTTCCTTTTTTTTCCCCCCAAAGCCCCAGTAGATAGTTGTATGTCATAGTTGCACATCCTTCTAGTTGCTGTATGTGGGATGCTGCCTCAGCATGGCCGGAGAAGCAGTGTGTCGGTGCGCACCCGGATCCGAACTTGGGTCGCCAGTAGCAGAGTGCACGCACTTAATCGCTAAGCCACGGGGCCGGCCCTTGCCATTAGTTTTTAATTTATGCCATCTCTTCTTTGTTTCTTTTTTCTGTTTTTCTATCTTTTGTATTAATGGAACATTTTTTAGGATTCCATTTTATTTCCTTTGTTGACATTTCCTATAATTTTTGTTTCACTGTTGATTTCTTTGGGGATCATAGTGTACATCTTTAACATATCATAATCTATCTTCAATAATACTATAGCACTTCAGGTAGAGTTCAAGAATCTTACATAAGTATTCTTCCAATTCTTCTCTGAATGCGTTTTTTCAATTGAACTATTCCTGACTCTATGTGATCACGTTTCTGGTGTTCAATGCAGGGATAAAATTGGTTCTTGGCTTTCTTTGACTGCTAAGTCAATTACTTTGGACTGCTTTGGATTTCATTTGTCTAAGATTTTGTCACTCATACCTCCTGTCCCATACATTTTGTTCTTTAGTTATTTTGTCCTTTTTAATATTTCCTACCAGTATTTTAATGGGGCTTGGGAGGGGAAATGGTACATGCACCTGTTTAATCAACAGAAGCCCCTATTTCACTTTAATCACATATTAGGTTTATACTCAGACATACTGCCTCACAGGAAGACAATTTTATCCCCTGTATATTGCGTGAATATAATGCTTATACTTCCTCAATTCTTCCTTCCTCTCAGTGCATTTTAATTGCCAGCCCCTCTACAAGCCTTACTGTCTTTTACACTGAGAACCAAATTTCGTTACCAAATCCTTAGTATTTACCTTCCATTTTCTTTATTTCACAGAAACTTATCTTTCTTTCAAACTTGTTTGCTCTCCACGCAAGCATTCCTGGGGAATGTGGCTCTTTTGTCATATATTCCTGTTACTGGTCGAGATGAAAGTCAGTTTTTTATCTTCTCTACTGAAGTCCATATCATTTGGTTATACCACCCTTTTATAATACTCAATACTACAGTTCATCAACATCTAGATTATTCTCACATTGTAAGTAATTCAGATCCTGGTTCACAGTTTTCCTCTTAACTCACTTATCATTGTTAGTGAGAGAGAATGCACATTGGTGTTAGGATCAGACCCATTACGGTTGATTTCTAGCTCTGATATTTACCTAAAAGGTGTTGTGATAGATTATTTGCATTGATAACTCCAATTAATGGCCTTTAATCAAATATCCTTTGCAATGTGACTTTGCAGCTCCTTCCATCGAGGGTGAAGTATACTTTCCCACTTCTCATATCTGTAGTGAATTTGTGACTTGCTTTGGTAATGAAATTGGAAGATATGCAAGTTTGCCAATTTCCAACTGAGGCTCAAGAGACCTCTTTCTCAGAACTCCACTTCTGCCATGATAACAAACCCAGTAAAGGAGATAGACCACAAGGACCAGAGTTGAATTATCTCAGCTGAAGTCATCTTTGACCGGCCAGTCCCCAGTCTACAAGCCAGCTGGCTACAAATACATAAGTGAGCCCAGCCAAGATCTACCAAGTTTGGATCAGATCAGCAGGACTCCCTACAAGACCTACAGTATTATTGTGAATTGATTATGGGGCAATGTTTTCTATTTATAGTGCTATCAAAGTGTTACACGAGATACCGAAAGTGCACAGTCTAATTGCTGGCATTAGTAGGTATTTAATAAATGCACTCACCATTCTAAATATTGTTACTCACAAAAGCTCCAATACCAAAGATGAATACTTCTTCAACACCTTGGCCTAATTGTTTATGCTTTCAACACTTTATAACTTCAGTTATTTCAATCTTCATTCTACTTCAACCACTTATTAAAACAACTCTATATCACATTATATTACCACTTGAAAAATTCCACACATAAGATTCAAGATACAGAAATCAAGCTTCTGATTACAATCTTTCATTAATTGTAGAATACTCTGAAGTCAATAGCTATGATAGACTTTGATAATTTTAATTTTAATATTGAGTAGAATTCAAAGATGTAGACAAAAATGTTATAAATAAAAAATAGGAGACTAGAGGAAAATTGTCAGCTTCATTGGGTCTGCTTTGAATGACCAAGGAAATTTTTCATCAGAACTGATTTTTAATGGATATTTCTCCACAGAGATTCCAATGCTGAATTTATTATAACTAGATAAGCTTAAAACAGCAAGACTCCAAGTACTAATATTAGCCACCAAACCAAATATATACAGACCATATAGCTGAAAATCACCAGAAAAAAAAAATGGAATACTAAAATGACCCTTGAACATAAGTGGATTTAGGAAATACTCATGTGTTTGGTACAAAAAAATAGAAATTCCCTGGAGAACTCTTCAAATCTACTCTACATCCCTAAAAATTTAGTAGCCCTGATCTTTTCTGAGTCTACAAACCATGTTTAAGTCAATAAAAATTACATCTGAAGAAGGCTGTGTGTCAATTCCTAATGTAGGCTCAAGAAATCTCAGTTTTATGCTTTCTCTCACAATTGTTAATTTCAGTGTGCTTTTTAATGAATAAAACCTTGAGGTGAATAATTGCTGATTTGTCTTGTATCTTCCATAACATCTAATAGTATAAAAGACATCATTTGTTTTATTTCGTATTATCTTTTCCTCTCTCATATTCACAATGAACATTTCTTCATTCTCATTACAATTTTCAGATGTTCAACAGTTTCCATTTGTTCAGCCGTCAACCGTTTTGTTGGCATCAGTTGCCACACTAGGCAGATATTTGACCTCACTTGACTTCCTACCTCCTACTACTTTTGGTCGGTTACCTCAAATCCCCCAAATTATTATCTTTCTGCCATCCTAACTTTTCTTTCCCTCCCCTAAACACATCTTCTTCTGACTCTGATAACCACTGAATTTATTATCTCATCACTTTCCTGTATTTTCCCACCAAAATTATTATAAAAGTTTTTTATTCTCTGATTCTATTTTCTCAAGTCCAACTTAGTGCCTGATTGCAATCTGCCTCTCACCACCATCCCATTACTGAAAGAGTTATGGTCTGTCTCTTCCCCTCTCTTGCTTTTGCGCTTACTCATTTTATCTCTCCTTAACAGAGATATCTACATAATCATGAGTCGTTTTGTTCTCCCTTTGATTTTTTCTCTATTTACCACTTTTTCTTTGAAACATTTTTCTTTCTTGGATTCCTCAGGAGATCAAAATTTTAATTTACTTCTTAATGCCTTAAGGACTTCTTGAGATTCTGTGAATCTTCATTCACTAATTCATTCATTTAACAACAATCTTTTGAATATGCCACACACTATCTCAGCCTGGAAACATATAATTGTGAAAAGGAGAGAAAAAGTCCCAGATTACATTCAGTTATGTCTTATATACAATATGAACAAGAAATCAGATAATAACAAAATGGTGCACTAACGGTTACAATAGGGATTTTACAAAGGGCCAGTATACGGAGCAAATACATACCCCATACTTGAGGGATGGAAGTGATTAGAGGAAAGTGTGTCATTCAAGGCACTGGCATGGCATAGAAATCATTAAGATGGCGACAATTAAAGACAATTAATGATGTGACTGCTTACAAAGATAAAGAAAGGTTTTAGAGCCATCCAGAGACCAACAACAGAAAGAGGTCATTAGCACCCACAGGGCTGAAGGAGAAAAGGGGGAAATAGTGTTATTGGAGTCTAGTGGGAGCTGGGGCCTGAAGAAGGGCCAATCCTTTTGGGACCTATAGTATAAGGGTCACAGCTGCAGTACTGAGGGAGAAAATACCCTGACCTCTCTGTTTCTCTATCCTTCAGTCTCCCACCAGTGCCTGCCATTTGCCAAACTTCACTAAAAGCAAATTGGTAGGGACCTCACGGTATCAACCACCTGGAGTACTAAAGAGGGCAAAGAATGCATGGGTTAGGGTGGGAAGGATGGCATATAACTAGTGTGGATTACGTGCCAGTAACATTCACTCTTGCCATTTACTCAAAAGAAGAAATTCTTCTTTACAATGCAGAGGAGGTGTCAACTGCCATCAGACTCAGTATCATGGGGTGACGTCAGATCACTTTATTCTCATCCAGAACCAAATGATAGTAATACCCATCACCATTATTCTGCATACTAGCTGGCATGGAAAAGGAGGCAAACATATAAACAAAAAAGACAAGTATAATTTCTACAGTTCCTGACTCTTTCCGGTCATAAGGCCAATATTAAAAATCATAACTTTTTTTTACAATCATCTATTTCATATTCTCCTATCCTCTACTGGCTGGTAGGATTGCCCTATCTGATAGGTTACCTAATTGACTACTCCAAGAGAATCTGTGTCCTAAGTCATTCTGTCTTTATTGAGTTGTCCTACTTTTCCATCTACTATTATTAACCAACCTGAGAGCTCTAAGGGGCACCACAGTGCATCCCCTATGTTCCAGATATAGCATTCTTGCTTCCCGCTGTATAGCCAGGATGCTGTTTTCCCCTGGTAATAGGGAAACATTACTCCAATTAGTACAATAACCTTCTTGATGCCTGTTGATTCCAGGACACATAAAATCCAAAATGCCTATGAGTAGTCTCACTTTCTGTGAATGTGGTCCCTGGTAAAAGCATTTGTCCCCTATAACTAAGGCTGCAAAACCTGGCGTATTATTCTGCTGTTGCTCTAATAACCATGTGCAACAGAGAACCCCAAAATCTCTTAAGATTAAAACAAACATGCCTTTTTCTCATGATGATTCTTCATCTTGCATGTAATATTCAGGTCTGCTTCATATGTCTCTTCTATAAACAGCTGCTAACCATAGCATCACCTCTCACAGTGGTTGGCATAAGATCCATAATTGCAATAGAGCCACATTTTGTACTAGGCTCAGTTAAAACTAACAGACTTATAGGGGCCGGCCCCATGGCATAGTGGTTCAGTTCAGTGCACTCCACTTTGGCAGCCTGGGTTTGTGGGTTCGGATCCCGGACGTGGACCTGCACTGCATGTCAGTCATGCTGTGGTGGTGACCCACCTGCAAGGTGGAGGAGGATTGGTACAGATGTTAGCTCCAGGCTGATCTTCCTCAAGCAAAAGAAGAGGAAGATTGGCAAGAGATGTTGGCTCAGGCTGAATCTCCCTCAGCAAAACAAACAAACAAACTAAAAAGCCTAATAAGACTTATTGATTACTAAATAAGTGGATCAGAATAGCAGACTTCAAGCCTAAATAGGTTTACAATCTGTTGTGCCTCTTTTTCCATGGTGAGTAGTGCGAGACGCAACAAATTGTCACTCACTTTAGAGAAACATTGACATTCCAAGGCCATTGGATCCCTAAAACTTCACTAATGCGGCAGACCTCAAATTTGTGTAGATAGTTTTTTTTCTCACCCTCTAAGTAAGGTGTACCACATTCCTATGGCATTTAGGGTACTCACTACTTCCGGCTCATAAAGTAGAATAATGTCATCAATGTAATGTTCAAGAATAATGTTTTATGGGGAACCAACAAGTTTTATAGGTCATATTATGACAGAACGCAGTAGATTTAAGACAATGAAGGCATGTAGCTGTCCCTGCTAGGTAAAGACAAATTACTTTTAGTTATTGTAACTACTTTGAATTAAAAAAAAAAGAATTTGCTGAGGCAACATGTGTATATTAAATATACATATACATAGTCAGGGGCTATGTCAATTTGATGTGTTTTTGGATTATTATTGTAGTGATGGGAGAGAGTCGACTTTTAGAGGATTACTCTTCATTTGTCTTGATTCTTCCTACAAATATAGCTATCTCACACAGGCCAGAGAACAAATGTAAGGATTTTGCTAGTTGTGAAATATTTTTACTTTAGCTGTACTTTTAGATACTGAAGAAATAGCCATTGGATACACTGCATTGGACTTGGAGTATGATTTCATCTATCACCTAACCTCCAAAAGCAAACGATTGAACCATAGTGATATTTTGGTTCCACAGAAATTAATGTTACTTCAGAGTGAGTATTTAATAACTCCCATGAGGATCTAGGTATTTCCATTTCAACAGTGTACAAACACACTCATATGTAGCCACAAGTTCCTCTGATAATGGCTTGGAGGAAGATTCAGAGTATACACTTGAACCCCCATTGCAGGTTGTTTACTCAAAGTGAACTAGCCTTTCCTTAAAAATAAGGGGTTTTAGAAATATGAACTGGCTTAGGTCTGGTACTCAGTGAGACTACAACTTCCAGATCTATATATTGAATATACAGTTAATCAACATAATGACCACTAATCTCTTTAATTCATAGGGATTTCGTGGTCAATTAACTATTACTACAGATCTTGTGGTTAAAATACTTTGAATGCCACTTCGTCCCTCCAACCTATTGTGGTAACTATGGCCATCTTGTCTCTGATCATTAGTAAACACCACCACCAATCTTCCACAACTTTGGGATCCCATTATTCTCATTGAAATTGGGGACCCCAATTAAACGGTACAATCTGTCATGGCTTTCTTCAGCTTAAGTGGGCAGCCACCATAGAACTTTATAAAAAATGCTGGTGCTCCGCCATAAATGTTTTTCCTTAATGCCTTTGTGAAGGGAATATATTCTGGGCCCTACAGTGTGAATGTTTAGGAGATGGCAGAGAAAGTTGCATACGATAGATCCGCTCTAATATTCTCATATCCTTCATAGTATGAAAGGCAAGCTCTGAAATTTTAACCACAGTGATAGAAAGCCACTATTGAATCTAGGCTTCAAGTAATCAGCCAAGCAAACTCTTAGAGCATTCCAAGTACCTAAGCTAATAAATCAAATTCCAAATTCCAGGTAAGTGTACCAACATTGAAAAATGTGTTACTATATAACATCAGATTTTGTTTTATTTGACCTAATAACTATAGCGTCACTTCTAACCCATACTTCTCTTGGTAAGATCTTGTACTATGTTGGTATGTACTCTATTTCCCTGTAGAAAAGTCCTAGCAATTCTCCCTTTGTGACATGCTGATATCTAACACTGGAGGCAGTGAGGGGTGGTGACATTGTGTCTTTTGGAAAAGAGGCATTATCTTGGGAGACACCAGCTCCAGCCAAAGTCATTGAAAGGTATTTAGGAAAAGAAAGATTTGATTTCTGGGTTCAAATTGTCAGTGTATGCCCAAATGTCCCTACCTCAATTCTCAGGGATCTGCTTTTTCCTAATTATTTTCCTAACCATAGCATAAGAAGAGACTTGATGAGTTTATGCATTTAATTAGCATAACAACTGTGCAACACAGATAATCAGTTTTGGGGACTGATACTTAGCCCTGTCAGATTGTGACTACAAGGAGAAAAGAGTTTTTAAAAAAGCACTCATAGAAACATTCAGGTTCTCTTTTCTAGTCTTGAATTGCGTGTACGAGTTCCTAGAATTATTTATTATGTTTTCCAGCTCTTTCTGATGCTACTAGCCTATCTTCTATTCTTTATATTCATCACTATTGCCATAGCAATGAATTAAAAGGCCACATTATCACTCAAGGACTCGCACTATATTGGTAATCTATTCTAACCGACTACCATTGGTAACCTGGATAATTGCAATGCAATGCATGACAGAAATTATGAGTGTCTCATTTCCCCTTGGCTAAAAGATCATATTTTCATCAAATATGTGAGCAATCCAAAACCATAATCCCATCTTAATGGTCACGTTTCTGGGACTACTCTTGGTATTAATTAAAATATCAACTAGGTATTGGCATTGTATAGAATCTACTCAGGTAAAGAGAACTTAGTGAATGTATTACATATAAAGTGTGTGCATGTTTAACTAAACAAATACAGAAAGTTGAGATGCTCAGACACTAGCAACATCAGGAAAGGGTTACCTTTCCTGAAGGGCTGAAAGGGCAAAGGGGAGGCTATAGTCTTATTGGAGCCACAGAATTAGGGCCATCTGATGCAAATTGTTGTTACAGAAAGACACAACTACTATCAGAAAGTGGTGTCAAAGAAAGGGCGTGAAGAGAACTACCTTGATGTCTCTTTGCTTATGCCCACTGATCTGTGTGTGCCTCCCATTGGATGAGTACAATTAGAAGCAAAATTATAAAAGACTCTAGTTATCTAATCTTAAGGTCAGACTCCTGGCATACCGAAGAGGAGAAATTGTTAGACAGTGGATTGGAGATTCAGCAACAAACAAGAATAATCCATTTAGGAGGTAACAGTTATACCAATACCTAAAATGCAGGAACAAGAACATGTTATCCAGAAAAATGTTGAAGAGAAGAATGTTCCATGCACAAAAAACATCATGTCTAAAAGCTGGGCATTGAGACATTGTACATTTATGAAATCAAAAGAAGATTGGTATGGCTGAGGTGTAAAGTGGGAGGTGGTGAGAGATAGGGCAGGGACAGCAGACTTTTAGATGATCCAACATCTTCTAAACCAAGTTGAGAAATTTAGACTTTTTGTCTAGGAGCAATAGAAAGATATTTGATGGTTTTAAGCAGGCGTATGATAAGGTCATTTTCTTTTAAGAAATGCCATTTTAACTACATTGGAGAAAATAGATTGGAAGAATAAATTCAAGGAGATGAATTAGGAAATAATTGCAGTGTTTTAGGTGATAAATAACGGGATCTAGAGTAAGAGTTACTATTAGATGGAGATGAGATATGGAGAGATATTTAGAAAGTGTAAACAATGGAACTTGGAAATAGATACACACACACAGAGAGAGAGAGAGAGAGAGAGAGAGAGAGAAAGAAACAGTAATAAGTAAAAGAAGATGCCTATCTCCTAAATGTAGGCATTTTACAAGACTCTATCTTTGGAACACTCTTCTTTTCTACAATATCTTCCTTGTCAAACTTATTTGTAATTACAAATGCCTCTATTATGTCAGTGTAACTGATTCCTAGCCTATACCTCCAACTGAAATCTTTATTTTTTTGAAATCCAGCCTCAAATTAGCAGTTGCAAGATATTTCTACCTACATATCACACTGGTTTCTCTCTCTCTCTGTTTTTTTTTTTTTTTTGGTGAGAAAGATCAACCCTGAGCTAACATCTGATGCCAATCCTCGTCTTTTTGCCAAGGAAGACCGGTCTTGGGCTAACATCCGTGCCTATCTTCCTCTATTTTACATGAGAAGCCACCACAGCATGGCTTGACAAGCAGTGCGTCGGTGCGCGCCCGGGATCCGAACCTGTGAACCCTCGGGCTGCCGAAGCGAAGCACACACTTAACCACTGCACCAGCAGGCTGGCCCCCTCACACTGGTTTCTGAAACTCAACATGTTCCAAATTAGCTCATTTATCTTTCATTGTACTTCTACCCATTTTTCTGACTTCCTGTATTATTTTAATGGTGCTATCATTCTCTAAATTTCTCATCCTTAAAATCTTGGAATCATCTTCCATTTATTCCTCTTTCTTGATTCATCACCATACGCAATCAGACGAATCTCATCAGATCCAAATTTTTGTAACTCTTACATCTGTCCCTTCTTTTCTGGCACAATTTGACTCTGTCTCTACTGTAATTTAGGCCACTCTTTCCTCTCAAATGGACAATTATGATGTCCTCCTAACTGGTCTGATTAGATTTCTGTTCCAATACATTAAGATCTCCAACACACAATATTGGTTATGTCATTCCCCTGATGCAAAATTATTAAAATCAATCTTTACAAACTGGTTTAAACCCATATTTGCTATCTTTCCAAGCATTACGTCTTTGTTCTCTTCCTTTTCATTAACATTGGTGAAAAATTCCTTTAAAACTCAAGAAATTTGTCTTTTAACTGAAGTAAAATTTTTTTGTCATGATTCAATTGCTGATCATATTCAGTCCTTTATGTTAAAACTGTCTAATCAGTTGTGAGTATGAGAACAATTATCTATAGCCAGAAATATAGATTTTCTAAATAATATGATTTGACATCAACATATATCTGTCATACGAGCTATGGATATTAAGCCTTTGGACTATTTAGTGAGTTAACTTGGTAAAACTACTTTAAAAGATTGATTCTGTACTGCTTCTTTAGAAAGAATTTTCCTCAGTGTTTCTTAACAGTAATATTTTCTATAAGATAGCAGTTTTATAAACATGAAGGAATTAATCATAATTGCTTAGTGAGAAAACATTTGACTTCCTGGAAATGAGATTTTTATATCTGTAAATGGAGATAATAGCACTTGCCCTACATACTTGACAGAATTGTTTGGAGGCCCAAAAGAGATTTAAGAGTGTAGATGATTTTAAAATGCAAATATATTATATAGAGATCCCATATGGGTAACTTTCAAATCTCAAACACATGTAAGCAGGAGGTAACTGCTTGTTTTAATGGAAGGACTACTATTAAATATGAATCTTTTCTGAAATAACTAACTGGGATGTTGGGCATGTTTAAGTAATACTTAAATTCACTGAGTCAGTTTTTATATTTGAAAAATTAGATTAATATCTAATACTCACCTGTGGGAGTCACGGCACTGTGTTGTTGGGTAAGATTCTCATTAAGTCTTAGTTTATTCAAATCTCCTTGTAATAGACAAAATAGACTAAAACATGTGAAATAAATTTCATATAGTGAAGCTGAATCAATATATTCAGAGTTGATATTCATTAATTATATCTTACTATTATTTTGGGAAGAAATCAAACGAATATTCTAGCTTCAGTTTCTAACAAGTTGTCTAGCCACATCAGGTTAAAATACTAAACAAAAATCAGCTTGAAGCAGATATTACTTGAATTACAAGAAAATAAAATCAGTAGCAAGTGGTAGAAACAGTTTCAAAACATGGGGGAAGGGGTTAGCATTCTTCAAACTGAATTCTTCATATCCCAGAGGTTCCATAGATGCCCCTAAAGGCCGTAACAGTGGTAGAGGAAAGCCATACAATAGAACTCTGAACTTTCGACTCACCTTCCACCTAAGTAGTTTGTTTTCATTGGTTTGACATATAGAGGGTTTCCCCAAAATCTTCTTTGGAGAAAATGTTTCTGTTGTCATGTTTTCTCCTCCCTGCCACTTCCCATAGTGACTCCCCTAAGAAAAAAGTTTGAAAAACTGTGTTGTAGAGGAAGACACTTCTTTTCTGCCATGGGTATTACTCTGTTACATCACATTGAAGGAATTGATTCAAATAATGGTGATGGTGCGTCTTTGAGAAAAGTTTAAACTGTGTTCACATAATTCTCTGTCAGAATGCAATTGAGTATTAGTGATAGGCTGCATAATGGCCCCCAGACATGTCCATGTTCTAGTTCCCCAGAACCTAGGAATGTTACCTTATATGATAAAAGTGACTTCGCCCATGTGATTAAGAATCTTTAGAAGGGAAATTACCCTGGCGCATTGAGGTAGGGCCAATGTAATTACTAGGGTCCTTACAAGAGGAACACAGGAGGATCAGAATCAGAAGGGAAAAAGATGCAGTGATAGAAGCAGAGAGCAGAGTGATGTACTTCGAACATGGAAAAAGGCACCACAAGCCAAAGAATACAGGTGACCACTAGAAGCTGGAAAGGGCAAGGAAATACGTTCTCTCTCATTCTCTAGAGGGAACAGCACTTCTGGCACATTGACTTTAGTCCCCAGTGAAACGGATTTCAGACTTGTGACTTTCAGAACTGTAAGAGAACAAACGTGTGTTGTTTAACCCACTAAGTGTTTGGTACCTTGTTACAGCATATTTAGGAAGTTAATAGAATATATAAGACATTTGTATATCTGTGGTTGTGGTAGCAATACGAATGTCATTATTATAGCTTCATGTGACAATAATCTCTATGCAAGTTCCTATGAAGTTTTTCTGTTATTCACACATTCATTATAAACTAAATGCACATCATGTGTTAGTTGCTGTTTTAGCATTTACAGATAAACAAATTATTTTTCCATAGTCTCAAATCTTGAGGGTCTAGGAGTCTGGTTGAAGAGACAGGTATTTAGGAAGTAATTATGGTAATGTATTGAATCTTTGTGATATTGTGACTTATAGTAAGAAATATGTATTTGGTCTTTGTCGCCAGTTCCTGACACAGGGATCCTAAAACCCTTATAAATTCCTAAGTGATAAGAGCACCAGGAGCATCTTTTATTCTAATGAGGTAACTATGGGTTCCTGAATAGGGGCTGGTCACCAGCAAGATCAAACCATGATTGCAAGCTTGAGATTTTTTTTTTTTTTTTTTTCTTAGGAGATCAGCCCTGTGCTAACATCCGCCAATCCTCCTCTTTTTTTTTTTTTTTGCTGAGGAAGACGGCCCTGGGCTAACATCTGTGCCCATCTTCCTCCACTTTATATGGGACGCCGCCACAGCATGGCTTGCCAAGCAGTGCGTCGGTGCGCGCCCGGGATCCGAACCAGCAAACCCCGGGCCGCCGCAGCGGAGCGCGCGCACTTAACTGCCTGCGCCACCGGGCCGGCCCCCAAGCTTGAGATTTTGAGGCCCTCCCATCCCCAATTCTCTTGAGAAGAGAGAAGGGCTAAAAATGGAGTTAATGATCAATCATGCCTATGTGATGAAACCTGCATAAAAATACCAATAGCATGGGGTTCAGAGAGCCTCCATGTCAGTGAACACACCCATACACACCCATACCAGGAGGGTGAACCACTCCAATTCCATGGGAACAGAAGATCCTGTGCTCAAGACCCTCCCAGACTTTGTCCTACTTATCTCTTCATCTGGCTGCTCATCTGTATTCTTTACTCAACTGGTAAACACAAGTAAGTGCTTCTCTGAGTTCTGTGAACTGCTCTAGCAAATTAATTGAATCTGAAGACAGGGTCATGGGAACCTCAGAGTTATAGTTAATAAGTTAGAAGTACAGGTGACAACCTGGACTTGCAATTGGCATCTGAAGTGGAGTGAGACTGAGCCCTTAACCTGTGGGATCTGACACCATCTACTTAGATGGTGTCAGAATTGAGTTAAATTGTAGAACAGCCAGCTGGTATTGCAGGGAATTGCTTGGTGTGGGAAAAAAACCCATACATCTAGTGTCAGAAGTATTGTGAGTGTGGTAATAGTGTGAGAGTAAAGGAGAAACACATGGGAAGAGAAAGACTTTGGGTTTTCTAACACAGTCCTATAAAAGAGGTTGCATAAAGGAACATCGAGAACCTAAGGGAGAACCTACCTCTAACTGGGAAAGGCTAGAAAGACTTTGTGAAAGAGATGATGCTTGGGTTAAGTTATAAAAAGTTAGAGGAAACTTTCCAGGGATGTTAAGTTTGAATAGGAAATTCTAGTCAGAAAAAGAGCAAATGCAAAATATGACAACATGAAAAATTTTAGCTTATTCGAGCAACTACAAAAAAACGGATTTTGGGGGATAGAGAGTGATCCCAATGAGGATTGCGAAATACATTTATATTAGGCTGATGAATGCATGCAATGGAATACAGCCCACCTATTATATTTCACAAATAATTTAAAGATAAGGAAATCATACCTATTAAGTTATAAATGAAGGTAGGTGGAATGGCTAATTTGGTCTATGACAGAATGAAAACAATGATTTTTAAAAATATGCATTGTGTTTATAAGATGAGCACCAATGTTCATTCCAGCTATATGCTTATATAATTCTGTTAAATCTAAGTGAAATTTGTTCTAAATTCCTAAAATGGTAGAAATAAAGGTTTTGAATACATCATACAAAAAATCTGCATTTAGTAGGAAGGCGGTATTTTCTTTCACTTTTAGAGGATCTATTATTAAAACACGTTTTTGCATGGCATGGAAAAAATTTTTTCAAATATTTGTGTGTTACCATGTGTACAAATATCCGGGCGTTGAAAAGGATTATTTGTCGCTATTGTTGTTCATCTATTTGTTTTGTTGTGTTTGTTTTGCATTGCTTTTCATTAGGATGTTCAAGGATTATGCAGCTGTAGTCAAGGTCTTTATTTATTTTGTTCTATTCAGGATAACCTCTTACTTTAGCAGAGGTAATTTCACAATCCTCACTCCTTTTCTCCACCACTCTTTTAGGGAAGTATGAATGTCTATTATTTGCCACTGCTGTTACTCCTCTGATGTGAAGGCCACCTGTCACTGAAAAGAGTTACCATGCTCCAGTGAGGCAGATACGATGTTTTTAAATATATTCTAAGATTTATTTAATAGGTTTGACCTTTACAGAAATTGTCCTTATCCATCATTATAGTACATGATCCATCATTTCATACTTCATCATCTATAAAACAAGCATTAACAATGGGGGAAAGAGTTTACATTCTATTTTTCTCTAGAGATTTATATCAAAACAGTTTGGACAGCTCTGCTAATTAAGGATGGGAAACTCAAAAATGTGGATCAATATGACCGCCCTTAAAAGGGTCAGAGTCTTAATTGAACCTTCTCTGAGTCTATATGTTACTTTAGATTTCAGGGACATAAAGAGTGTGTCCAGTAATTTTTCTTTGGCTTATTTTGGTGTGATTGATCTATTTGAATAAATATGCCTTGAATTCTGAGTTCCTCATTTATTTTCCCAATATCCTGGTTAGTTTAAAGTTCAGGCGATATTTATTATTTTTCAAATGTATGAAATAGACAGTTACAGGAATGGTTAATGAATCACCTGTATTCTATGATCAGATGCTGCCAAAAATTTAACTTTTTCTAGGTTGGCTTTGTTATTTTGACTGTCTCTGCAGTCTCACTCCAAACAATGGTTAGACTTTGAAGTGGCTTATTTAGTGGGTCTGCATTTAAGATGAATAATTTGGAAATTGTAACTTTTAACTCGGTATTTTACACAAATTAACATGTAGGTAAAATTTAACTTTTTAAAGAAAAAAATAGATTCCCATATCCTCAAAACTGCAGGGGCACTTCTTGAGCATGACCTGGTCTCGGCTTTCCAATATAATTTATAACAATGTCTGTTGGGATAAAAAGCATTTTTTTCCCTAACAGCCAGTGTATAGGCTCACTAAATACTAGCTGGATTAATAAATGTCAGAAGAAAGTCTAAAGTATTTTATTACAGTTTTTAAATTCTGATTTTAAACTACTAGAAGAACAGCAGGTGAAGAAACAGAGCGATTGTTCTGTTTTTAAAATAAAACAAAACACAGAAAGCAAACCCATATCTTTACTATTCTTGATCATAAAATTAAATTTAGCAAGGGAAAAAAATTGGAGGAAGGACTGTTGCAGGGGTAGAGACAGCTTGTATCTATTCCAACTGGGCTATTAAAGACAAAATATGCAAAGGTGTTATTTCTAATATTATTTAAAAAATAATGTGTATATTTGGCCATATAGGTCATCAAAATTCAAATTTAAAGATAGAAGCAATATTCCACTTCATGACAGGTATAGCCTACCTATGATCGTAAAGTATACAGCTCAAAAACAGAGCAGATCCCTCTGCTGAGCCTCTGATGATAAACTTTTAAAGATTTTTTTGAGCCTACCATGTTTTATATAATAAAATTTCATAAGGTAATAGTATTATATACGATGCTTTTATCAGCCTATTTACCTAAACTAAATATTCATTCTGTATTTTCATTTGTATAAATCAATAAGCTAAAGATTTTTAATATCCAGTAAAGATAGTAATGATTTTCATGTACTGTGGCTCCTTTGATCGATATCTAGATTATCTCTCTAACATGCCAAAATATTTGGAGGAAAAGTAAAAGCAACAACAGCAACAACCATAACAAAACCTTACTCATCCAGATGGTTTCCCTTCATGATAACAAATATTGGAAAACATCTGGATGAGTAGATCTTTCACTTTTCATATAGATGTGAAATCAAAGCTATAATTAGACATGTTAATCTGTCTAAAATTGAATGAATTCTGGAATACATTCATTAGATAGTGGAACATCCTAAGTGATCTTGAAAGTCATTTATTTTTACAGAAAGTCATTGTCTTTGTTCCAAAGTGATTTGTTTGGTAAGCTTTTGACATTTTCTCCACTTTTAAAACAATCAATTGAAAAATAATCTCCCTAGTTCTCCATATTTCTTTCCACACAAACTAAATATGAGAATTCAGCTTTATTCAATAAACCTACACCAAACTCAGAGAAATAAGAAAGAACAAAGACAAAGAATGTGATTGATGCTAAACTAACGAAACAGCTGTGAAATGCAGGATATCCCACAGAGATACACCTGAATTCATATCAGTCATAAGCTTTTCCTTCTGTATTTTGGTAATATGCAAACAAAATTCCTCACTTCAGTAGTTTTTCCATTAGCATCCCATTAAACTTGTATACTGTTAATTAAGAACGTTACTTCTTGATATGCTGCATGTTATAGTTTGAGAAGATTTTTTTTTTATTGCGGTAACATTGGTTTATAACATTGTATAAATTTCAGATGTACATCATTATACTTCTATTTCTGCATAGATTACATCATGTTCACCACCCAAATACTAATTACTACCCATCACCACACACATGTGCCGAATTATCCCTTTCGCCCTCCCCCCTTCCCTCTTCCCCTCTGGTAACCACCAATCCAATCTCTGTCTCTGTGTGTTTGTTTATTGTTGTTATTATCTACTACTTAATGAAGGAAATCATACGGTATTTGACCTTCTCCCTCTGACTTATTTCACTTTGCATAATACCCGAGAAGATTTTCTATGTTTGAAATTTAGTCAGGGAATACTATTGTAATTTTAGACAAGTAAACCAGAGCTCAAAGAATGCCAAATAACTCACTTGATATCTAATACCCAGTGGGTTACTTTCCTAAATTTGAACCCAGATTTCTTTTGCCTACTCTTTACTCTTTGCACTACATTAAGCTGCTATACCAAATAGCTGAATATTAGACCATTTAAAAGAAAATGTTAATATTACAAAAAATATCAGATTTTTATTAAGATGATAAGACAATTCAGAATTGAAAACATATGTCCAATGAACAAAGATAATACTTTTTGTTATTATTGGACGAGAATAGAAAAGACCAATAGGAAAAAAATAGGTGTCATCCCAACTGCCTCTCTCAGTGTAGACAATTGTCCTCTTATAAAACTGGTTACTAAAATGTAAACACCGCATAAGTATGAGGAATAACTTTAAATTAGTCATCTTTAGGCAAGGTTTATATCATGAAGAAAAAGTAGAAGTAATCTTAGTTTGCTGAACTTAAAACCTCTTTGAAAGTTATTTTTATTTAATCAGTTTTAAAAGCCCCAAGTGAAGATTTCAAAGAAGAACCAAATCTGTATGTTTTTGAAACTGTTAATCCTGGTCTTAAATAAATCAAAATATTTTTCACTTATTTTGTGGATTTAGATTAGTCCTTTCTAGTCCTAATGTTGTTACTTCAGATATAAATGACGGCCTGTGTGTCAGGCAACCAGAAAGATGTTTCAGCTTAATACAACTAGTTGGTAAAGGACTAAAACCTAGAGAAGGCCCCAGAAGGTAAGCATGCTGAGTAATATTTGAGAAGCCTCATAGCTCCTTCAAACTAGCACAAACCAGAAGTCCCAGAGGGACGAAAGTCTGGAGGACAAGAATTTAAGTAGGTAGGAAAGAGTAACCAGATTTTAGGGTCAGTTATGGGTCGGAGAGCCAGATAATAAAAGGTAAGACATCAGCAGCCCAAAGTATCCAAGCGAACCAGAGACAAGAGCAAGATCTAGTGAAGATCAATTTTAATATATATGAAATAAATTTTATTGGCTCATAATAGGTGATAGAAAAATAAAAAGTTTTGCTACTTCTTTTATGTCAACTTTAAAAACTGGATTTTCCTTTATAACTTTAGTATTGGTTTGTAGATGGTATTTAAATGTCAAATAATGATATGCATCAATGACTCCACTATGACATGTTGGTGACTTTGGTTGTTTCTGAGACTACAAGAATGACCATTTTGAACCCTGAATACAGGGGCTAATGATATCTTGACGGGTTGAATCTTATCCTTCTGTTGCTGGGTAAAAACAGTCTTTGTCAATAAGATTCCTTGTCTCCCTAGAATTTTGGTAGATGACTAACAGATCTTCTGTAATTTAAACTCACTTTAAAATTTTTAATGACAAGCTTGACTTCTGTCATCAATATTCCTAAATTAGTTTAAATTTTAATTAAAAATGTTAAAGAATCAGAGAGACTGATTACTTGAGCCATAATGAACACATCCACTGTGGGTAGGCCTCTTCTAAGACAGCACAAGAGTATTTGAGATAGTTCAAAATAACAAATGAAAGGCAAATCCCAACTCTAAAAGAATCATTGACATATTCTGAAAACATAATTGGAAGCTTCTCTTAAATGTGAAATGAGAAGAAAGCTGACAATTTTGAAAATATAAGACTCAAATAAAAACCTTCCATTTGAGATCCCTGGCGGGGTAGTGTGAAGAGTAGAAGCTTGGGAGTCGAGAGAACTTGGTTGGAATTCCAGCCCCATTAACTGGGGTGAGTTATCTAATCTCTCTGATTCTCAGATAACTCATTTTGATAATTATTCCTTTGCAGATCCATTGGAAGGGTCAGATTCAATCATTTACTTAAAACTTTTAGCACTATGCCCAGCATAAGATTTTTAGCACAAAGTAGCTATTTTGCTAAGTATAAGAAATGTGTTTATGGCTGAATTTATAGAAATACTGTTCCTGAGATAGTATACTGATTAAAATCTCCAAAAAAAATTGCATTTTCAGTTCAGATATCCATACCAACTCAATTTAAAATACATAAAGGCATTTCTTAAGATAGAGATATTTTATTTTTGTGTATGATACAAAATTTAAAATAAGTGGCTGAGATAATGTTCCAGTGCCAAATATAGCAATTTCTTTATTGTTCCAAAAATTTAAATATTTCATTAAAATACATTTGAAAATTGCATATAAGTGCTCATACTGTACTTATACTTTTTATAATTTAAATCAGAATTTTCAAAACTGCTTTTGCACAAATAACTCAGTTACACCCACAAATCACTGAATCTATTTAGCATCTTTTGAAGAGGTACAATTTTTTGAAAAATGTGACATTTGTTTTTGTGCCAGTGCATTTGTCAACATTAGTGTAATTAGCTCAAGTTTCATCAACTAGCTGGTGCAATCTGTTCAGAAAGCAACTTTGAATTTTGAACAGTCTTATAGATTCTAGTTAGAGTTTAAGCCTGTGGGACTTGATTTTAGTTCTTATATGTGAAAAAAAGGGGAGAATATCTTTGAATAAAGTCAGCGTGATTTTTAAAAATTCAGATTATATAATATAGAAAAGAGCATCAAGACTTTTGTAGTATCAACGGAAATTTTAGGAAAGTATTAAAAATAATCTCTTGAAATTCCCTTTTACTAAAGTAATTTTGTTACATAGCAAATAACGACACAATGTGCTATCAATGCATTTATTTTAAATGTAAGAATAGTTCAACTTGGCTTAAGTCAGAAGAAAGGAACAAAGATGCTAACAATTATATTCCTTATTGATGGGAATTTGTCTCTACCATGACGTAGCAGAAGAAAAGGCTTAGAAAAACTTTAAATAATTATTTTATCAAGATACGTTTTTTGGAGAGGATGGATAAACGTATGCTTTTACCTACTCACATTCTTGGCCTAGATGCTCTTATGAGTAAGAGGAATTTTAGAAAGTGTGAGAAAACGGCTTATTTTATTTTTTCTATGCCAGTATAGAATACACTTAGAGCAAAAACCATATTTGAGAAACAAAGAATAAAAGGCAGTATCTCTGAAAATGAATAACTTATGCTACGACAATGTTCAGTCTACCAAATAGGTGGTCTCTAGCTTCAATGGCTAAAACGAAACAGAACCACAGGAAGTAGAAGGTTGAAAACACTCATTTTTAATGCTAAATAACCCAGATTAAAGAATTAGAATTTTAAAAAAATCATACAAGTATCCAATACATCTTTACTGTTAACTTTCCTTTAAAGATACACACACACACACCCACACACACACACACACACCCCATATACTATGGTCCCTGTTTTCAAGGAGTTTATGCTCAAGTTGGGAAGAAATATATGTGGAGGAAAAAAACTCTTATTTTATTGACAAGTGAAGTCTAAATAATATTATACAGAAATTCAGCAGCATCATGGAAGAGAGATGGCTGTTGAAGGGTAAGCCAATTTTAATTGCTTGAAGTGTATCTTTGAATAAGAATTTCAGAACATCATGAAAAGTATATAGGTGGGAAATACAAGAGGTTAAATTCTGTAAGTGGAATGTACTTATGGGAGTGAACGAGAGAAAGGTCTTAGATGTATTCGTTTATCGATCATTAAATAAACTTTGAAGACCTGCTACTTTTAGTCCCTATGCTTGTTTTAGGCAGTAGAAATGATTAACACAGACTTAGCCCTTGAAATACTTAAAATATTAAGACAGAGAGAGAATGTAAATGTCCACAACCATATCTGTAACAAAAATTGATTTATAAAAAGAAGAAAAATACGAAAACAATTGTAGTGTGGTACTTAAGGTGGTGAAAACACTTTCAATGTAGGAGATCATGACGGAAGTGGCATTGACCCAGCCTTGAAGGATAGGTAGAATTTAGATATGGAAGGATCGGATGATGACACATTAGTCCTCCGATTCTTTATTGCCCTCCTGATATGGTTCCAATCACCTTTGTGAATTCCTCAGTCCTCAATACAAGTGTGAGGATAGAGGGACTTATTTAATATTGGGGAAATGGAATTAAAAAGAGATCATTGAATATGCATCATTATTCACAATAGCGAAGACTTGGACACAACCTAGGTGCCACTCAAGGGACAAATGGATAAAGAAGATGTGGTATATATACACAATGGAATACTACTCAGCCATAAGAAACAGTGAAATCCAGCCATTTGTGACAACATGGATGGAGCTTGAGGGTATTATGCTAAGCGAAATGAGTCAGAGGGAGAAAGTCAAATACCATATGATCTCACTCATAAGTAGAAGATGAAAAAAACAACAAATAATCACATAGAGACAGAGACTGGATTGGTGGTTACCAAAGGCGAAGAGGGGAGGGAGGGGGGTGAAAGGGATGATTAGGCACATGTGTGTGGTGATGGATTGTAATTAGCCTTTGGGTGGTGAACATGATGTAATCTATACAGAAATTGAAATATAATGATGTACACCTGAAATTTATATAATATTACAAACCAATGTTATCACAAAAAAAGAAAATGATGAATGTTGAATATTGAAGAAAAGTGTTGAGAGTGGATCTCCTTTCCTTGTTCCAGATCTTACCGGGAAAGCACTCAATCCTTTGCCACCTAATATACTGTTAGCTGTAGGTTTGTATACATGTCTTTTATCGGGTTGAGAAAGTGCCCTTCTGTTCCTAATTTGCTGAGAATTTTTATCAAGAACTGAAGTTATATTTTGTCAAATGCTTTTCTGCATTCATTGACATAATTATGTGTTTCTTTCTTTTTTAGACCAAATGTAGTGCATGATATTGATTGATTTTTGAATATCTAATCAGCCTTGCATTCCTGGGATGAATTGTACTTTGTCATGCTGTAATATTCTTTTTCTATAATGCTGGATTTAATTTGATAATATTTTGTCGAGAATTCTTTTTTTCTGTTAATGAGAGAAATTGGCCTGTAGTTGTTTTGTCTCTTTGTTTTTGTACCATCTTTGTATGGTTTAGGTATCAGAGTAATCCTATCTTTATAAAATGAGTTGTGAAGTGTTTCTTCGTCTTCATCTCTTTCTGGAAGAGATGCTGAAGAATTGGTGCTATTTAGTCCTTAAATGTTTGGTAGAATTCACCAGTAAAACCATGTGTGCATGAAGATTTATTTTCAGAAGATTTTATCTACATACTCAATTTCTTTAGTAGTTATAAGGCTGTTAAGATCATCTGTGTCATCTTGGGTTAGTTTTAGTAGTCTGCAATATTTGAGGAATTGGTCTATTTTATCTAATTTGTCAAATTTATGTTCATAGAGTTGTTTGTAGTATTCTCTTATTATCTTTTCAATAATGTTTTTGTGGGATCTCTAGTAATACTCTTGTTATCTTTTTAATAACATCATGTCATCTATAGTGATATTCTTTCATTCTTGATATTAATAATGTGTTATTTCTCTTTTTTTTCTTTGTCAGTATTGCTAGAGGATTATCTGTTTCATTGCTCTTTTCAAAGAACCCTACTTTAAATTTTATAATTTTCTTTTATTTTTCTATTTTCAACTTTATTTCTGTTCTTAGCTTTACTATTTCCTTTCTTCTTGGTTGATTTTAAAATTTCTTTTGTTTTCTAGTTTCTCAAGGTGTAATCTTAGATTATTGATTTGAAATTATTTTTATAGTATAAGCATTCAATGCTATAACTTTTCTCTAATGTACTGCTGTACCACACAAATTTTGACATTTTATTTTCATTCAGTTAAAAGTAATTTCTAATATTTTATGCGACTTTCTCTTTTATCTGTGGATTTTTTAGGACCGAGTTATTGAATTTCCAAATGATTGGAGATTTCATGTTATTTTTCCTTGACTGATGTCTAGTTTAATTCCAATATGCTCAAAGAACATATTTTGTATTATTTTAAGTCTTTTGACTGTGTTCAGGTTTGTTTTATAATCAAGGATGTAGTGTATCAGGTTGAATTTTCCATGTGCACTTGAAAAGAATGTGTAACCTGGTGTTGTTGAGTGTTCTATAAATGTCAACTAGATCTAGTCAGTTGATAGAGTTATTCAGCTTTTCTACCAACTTGTTGATATTTATTTCTACTAGTTCTATCTGTTACTAAGAGTTTTGAAATATCCAACTATAATCGTAGATTTGTCTATTTCTCCTTTTAACTTCATCAGTTTTTGTTTTACGTATTTTGAAACTCCATTGATAGTTGAATACATATTTAATATGTATTTAATATTTAATAGTGTTATTTTTTTTAGTAAATTGACACTTCAGTCAACATACATATTTCTCTATTGCTGGTAAATTTATTTGCTCTGAAGTCTACATACATACATATTTCTCTATTGCTGGTAAATTTATTTGCTCTGAAGTCTACTGTGTTTGATAATGATATAGCTATTCCAGTGTTCCACTGATTAGTGTTTGCACAGCATATCCTGTTCCATTATTTTACTTTTAACCCACTCATGTCATTATATTTGAAGTGAGATCCTTGTGGAAAGCATATATTTGGGTCATTTTCTTTTTAATCCATTTTGGCAATCTCTGTCTTTTAATTGGTGTGTTTAGACCATGTATACTTAATATTATAAATTATAATTATTAATATTAAGTACACATGGAAGTTTGGAATTAGATCTATCATTTTCTTGTTTTCTGTTTGTTCCCTCTGTTTTTATTCCCCATTTTCCCCTTTCCTGCTTTCTGCTTCTTTGGGGTGATTTGAACATTCTATTACTTAATTTTCAATTTATTATTTTGATTTTAACAAAATCTCTTTGGATAATTGTTTTAGTAGTTGCTCAAAGGATTACAAAATACATAGTTCCCTTTTGAAAGACTATTTTGAAACACTGTTTCACCACTTTAATTTGAATGTAGAAATCTTACTACCACATAGGCCCCTTTGTTCTCTCTGATTAATGCTATAGCTATCTCATATATTATATCTACATACATTGAAAATGTGATAATGTATTTTTTGTTTTCAATCATGACATAAAATATAAAGAACTCAATGTGAGAAAAAAAACTTATATTTACTCAGACTTCTACCATTTCTGTAGTTTTTCTAGGTTCTATTGTTCTGATGAAAAGCCTACAACCTTTTTAATTGTTGCTCTTCTGTAGGTAATATGTCCCTTCTTTCCTTGCTATTTTTAAGATTTTTTTTTTTTTTTTTTTGCTTTTTAAAAAATTTTCAGCAGTTTGATTTCAATGTATCTGGGCATGAATTTCCTTAGGTTTAGTCTATTTAGGGTTTGCTCACCTTCTTGAATCTGTAAGTTTATGTCTTTCACTGTAACAAAAAACATTGTATGTCATTATTTCTTCAAATATTTTTTCTGAACTGCAGTCAGTATCCTCTTTTTATGGGACTGCTATTGCACTAATGTTAGACCTTTTGGTGTTGTTCCAAAGGCCTTTGAGCCTCTATTCATTTATTTTTTTATCTTTTTTATTTCTATTGTTAATACTGGATAATTTCTATTGATCTATTTTGTGAGTTTGCCAATTTTTTGCCTCTGTCATTTCAATTTTGCTATTGAGTCCGTTAAGTGACTATTTTTATTTCAGTTATTTCAGTTCTAAAATTTCCAATTTGTTTTTCCTTATGCCTCCATTTGTCGAGACTTTCTATTTTTAATATTTGTTTCAAGAGGGTTTGCAATTATTCTTTCAAGGAATTTTATAATAGCCACTTTTACATCATTGTCAGATAACTCCAACATCTGTACATCTATGTCATCTTGTCATTGGTTTCCATTGACTGCTTTTTCCCATGTGACTTAATAGTTTCGCAGTTTTTATAAACTGAGTAACTATGGATTGTTATGCTGGACATTTTGAATATTGTATTATCGGAAGTTGTACCTTGTTTAGATCTTATGAAGAATGTTGATATTTTTGTTGTAGCAGGCAGTTGACTTTGTTAGGTGTAGGCTAAAAATTCCACCCCACATTCTTTGAGCGCATACTCTAAGGTCAGTCCCGTTTCCAAAGGTTTGCAGTGTTACTCAGATCCAGATCTGCCCATTCGTGAGACATCCAATGTCCAGTCTGGGACTGGGTGGAGATCTGTCCATTAGTTCAGTCCTCAAAGTCTTTGACATGATAACTCAGGCCAGATTCAAACGTGCGCAGTTTGATGGTGAGCCCAGGAGCTCATAATTAAATTTGTGGAGTTGTTTTCCTAAGTGCCTCTCTCTTTCTGCTATCTACCCAGTACTTTTTCTTTCCCAATGGGTCCCCTTTTGGTGTAGCAGCAGATGTTGCTCATTTCTGTGATTGCACTTCACCCACAGCTGAGAGACCGAGACTCTTGCAAGAGCAAGAGTGAGAGAGATAGAGATAGATCGAGAGAAAGAGAAAAGAAAAGCAACAGGGTTTTTTGCTGTATACATAGGACACTAGTTTTACTGAATGGAGAGGAAGATTTCCATCCCTCAGAACTGGTTCCTTTGGGCTCCTGTTGTCAGCGTGAAATTCCTTGGGAGTTAGAGGACAAAAGAATGGAGATCTAGGATAAAACAAAAATGAGACTTTTTTCCCCACTATCTTTGAGTTGTAGGAGTTCCTTTTCCTGCTCCTCAAGATAGGATACTGTTGTATCTCTCTTTGTCTGCCTTGTATTACTTACTTTCGGGTTCTTAGCTAACTTGAGTTCAGGTTGGGAGATACCAGAGAAAGAAAAAAAATGGTAAACTCAGAACAGATTTGATAGTACATTGGATTCCAGTATTCTTCTCAAACTGCCCGTTGCTATTTCGTTTTCAGATTCCTCAGATAGCTGAGGTATGCATTTGGTACAGGTTTTATAGCTGTTTTCAGTGAGAGAGAAAGGACAGCGTGTATTTACTCCATCTTACCTGGAATCAGAACCACCCAATGAGAATGTGAAAATTTTGGTATAAAAAAATTTCTAAGACTCAAATTACAGACTTGACACTAAATGTTTACATATCTGATAAAATTCTCTCCCATGACTTCTAATGATGTCGTGGCTATTTACTTATTCTTCTCTCACTCATATTCTGGTTGCAAGCAATCCTATATTTATTTTATTTTTGGCTTTTTATACAGGAACTTTCTTCATTACCATCTCATTATTTCATCCAAGATGAGATGTTTCCAAGGTGACATTGGAAGAGGGCTTTTGGGAAAACTTTATAATTATGAACTTTCACCCATTTCACTTGCTAGTTGGAGCCTTTTTAGCTAAGTCTACCTATAGATACCAACAAGTCTGGAGCAGTACTGAAAATAACCTATTTATCTCTCACGTGTATATGGTTTATTAGTGATGAAATATTGGACATAGTTGAGATCAGGACTTAATTGCATATGACCTGAAGTTAGCATTTTCACGAGAATTTCCAGCCTACCAATTTGAGAGGAGGGACTGTGTATTTGAGGAGGCAGGGACCATATAAATTGATAAGTGAATGCAAAGAAGCAAGAAATTCAGTTTGCCTTGTTAGGAAACTGAATGGAAAGACAAATTAGAGTTAAGTTATAGAATATCTTAAATGTCAGAGTCTGGACTTTTTTTTTTTTTTTGGTGACGAAGATTGGCCCTGAGCTAATATCTGTTGCAAATCTTCCTCTTTTTGCTTGAGGAAGATTGTTCCTGAGCTAACATCTGTACTCATCTTCCTCTATTTTTTGTATGTGGGATGCCGCCACAGCATGGACTGATGAGCAATGTGTAGGTTCAAGCCCGGGATCTGAACCCATGAACCTCAGGCTGCCGAAGCAGAGCATGCAAATTTAACCACTACACCAGTGGCCTGGCCCCTGGACTTTTTTGAGACTAACTATGGAGAGCCTTTGAGGTTGTCATAAGAGTAGGTTAAATATTTAAATATAATATCTGAGTAGCTAAAAACTATTTATGATAAAAACAAGATGCAGTAGCAATTCATATGACTGAAGGATGTAAAGAAACACTAAGAACTTTATGATGTTGGTAGAGCATCAAGGCTAAGTTTAATTTACATATATTTTTTTAAAGTTTTTATTTATTTATATTTTTTCCCCCCAAAGCTCCAGTAGATAGTTGTATGTCATAGCTGCACATCCTTCTAGTTGCTGTATGTGGGACACGGCCTCAGCATTGGTGGAGAAGCGGTGCGTCGGTGCGCGCCCCAGATCCAAACCAGGGCCGCCAGCAGCCGAGTGGGCGCACTTAAGCGCTAAGCCACAGGGCCGGCCCTCATTTACATATTAAAAGAACATAATAAACAACTAAACTTATACCACCTTCAGAAATCAGTTAGTTTAAAATTTTTTGTTGGAGAGTATTTTATTCATGTGTTTATGATAGACACTAAAACATTAGGTAACTGAGAGAAAATATTAGGTAACACTTAGCTTGCTTATCATAGATCAAGAGACTTGACATATATGAATGCACCGATTCTCACAGCAAACTTAAAAAGTAGATACAATTACGTCATGGATGGGGAAAAATGAGGCACAGGGATATGAAGGAGATTGCCTAGCAACTAAACACTCCAAAAGGAACACATTCTTCAAAGTTTTGGCATAATGTGTTTTTTATCTACTCCTGAAGCAAACGAGCAGTGTAAGAAATCCATGGGAAAGTAAAGTATAACCAGCTCACCAACCAATAGTACTAAACACTCAGAAGGTGGTACATACATTTAAGTAGATGAAGTCCCTTTATATTTGGTATAAATACACACACACAGATATGTTAGTCTTTAATTCAAGCAAGTGAAAACTCTTTTTTTTTTTAATTTTTTGTTTATTGCAGTAACATTGGTTTACAACATTGTAAAAATTTAAGGTGTACATCACTACACCTCCACTTCTGCACAGATTACATCATGTTCACCACCAAAACACCAACTACAACCCATCACCACACACATGTACCGAACCATCCCCTTCACCCCTCTCCCTCCCCCCCTCCCCCCCAGCAACCACCAATCTAATCTCTGTCCCTATGTGTTTGTTTATTGTTGTTATTATCTACTACTTAATGAAGGAAATCATACGGTATTTGACCTTCTCCCTCTGACTTATTTCACTTTGCATTGTACCCTCAATGTCCATCCATGTTGTCACAAATGGCTGATTTCATCGTTTCTTATGGCTGAGTAGTATTCCGTTGTGTATATATATCACAGCTTCTTTATCCATTCGTCCCTTGATGGGCACTTAGGTTGCTTCCAAGTCTTGGCTATTGGGAATAACGCTGCAATGAACACAGGGGTGCATGTACCTTTACAAATTGGTGTTTTCAAGTCCTTTGGATAAATACCCAGCAGTGGAATAGCTGGATCATATGGTAGCTCTATCCTTGATTTTTTGAGGAATCTCCATACAGTTTTCCATAGTGGCTGCACCAGTTTGCACTCCCACCAGCAGTGTATGAGAGTTCCCTTCTCTCCACATCCTCTCCAACACATGTTGTTTCCTGTCTTGTTAATTATAACCATTCTGATGGGCGTGAGGTGATATCTCATTGTATTTGCATTTCCCTGATAGTGATTTTGAACATCTTTTCATGTGTCTGTTGACCATCTGTATATCTTCTTTGGAGAAATGTCTGTTCAGGTCTTTTGCCCATTTTTTAATTGGGTTGGTAGTCTTTTTGTTGTTGAGATGCATGAGTTCTTTATATATTTTGGAGATTAAGCCCTTATCAGATGTATGGTTTGCAAATATCTTCTCCCAATTGTTAGGTTGCCTTTTCGTTTTGTTGATGGTTTCCTTTGCTGTGCAGAAGCGTTTTAGTTTGATGTAGTCCCATTTGTTTATTTTTTCAATTGTTTCTCTTGCCCGGTCAGACATGGTGTTTGAAAAGATGTTGCTAAGATCGATGTCGAAGAGCGTACTGCCTATGTTTTGTTCTAGAAGTTTCACAGTTTCAGGTCTTACATTCAAGTCTTTAATCCATTTGGAGTTAATTTTTGTGTATGGTGTAAGGTAAGGGTCTACTTTCATTTTTTTGCATGTGGCTATCCAGTTTTCTCAACACCATTTGTTGAAGAGACATTCTTTTCCCAATTGTATGTTCTTGGCTCCTTTGTCAAAGATTAGCTGTCCATAGATGTGTAGGTTTATTTCTGGGCTTTTGATTCTATTCCATTGATCTGTGTGTCTGTTTTTGTGCCAGTACCATGCTGTTTTGGTTACTATAGCTTTGTAGTATATTTTGAAATCAGGGAGTGTGATATCTCCAGCTTTGTTCTTTCTTCTCAGGATTCCTTTAGCTATTCGGGGTCTTTTGTTGTTCCATATAAATTTTAGGATTCTTTGTTCTATTTCTGTGAAAAATGTTGTTGGAACTATGATAGGGATTGTATTGAATCTATAGATGGCTTTAGGAAGTATAGACATCTTAACTATGTTAAGTCTTCCAATCCAAGTGTATGGAATATCTTTCCATTTCTTTGTGTCTTCTTCAATTTCTTTCAGAAATGTTTTATAGTTTTCGGTGTACAGATCTTTCACCTCTTTGGTTAAGTTTATTCCTAGGTATTTTATTCTTTTTGTTGCAATTGTAAATGGGATTGTATTCTTAATTTCTCTTTCTGCTACTTCGTTGTTAGTGTACAGAAATGCAACTGATTTTTGTATGTTGATTTTGTATCCTGCAAATTTACCATATGCGTTTATTACTTCTAAAAGTTTTCTGGTGGATTCTTTAGGGTTTTCTATATATAAAATCATGTCATCTGCAAATAGTGACAGTTTCACTTCTTCCTTTCCAATTTGGATCCCTTTTATTTCTTTCTCTTGCCTGATTGCTCTGGCTAGGACTTCCAGTACTATGATAAATAGGAGTGGTGACAGTGGGCATCCTTGTCTGGTTCCTGTTCTTAGAGGGATAGCTTTCAGTTTTTCACCATTGAGGATGATATTAGCTGTGGGTTTGTCATATATGGTCTTTATTATGTTGAGGTACTTTCCTTCTATACCCCTTTTATTCAGAGTTTTTATCATAAATGGATGCTGTATCTTGTCAAATGCTTTCTCTGCATCTATTGAGATAATCATGTGATTCTTATTCTTCATTTTATTAATGTGGTGTATTACGTTGATTGATTTGCGAATGTTAAACCATCCCTGCATCCCTGGAATAAATCCCACTTGATCATGGTGTATAATCTTTTTAACGTATTGTTGTATGTGATTTGCTAGTATTTTGTTGAGGATTTTTGCATCGATGTTCATCAGTGATATTGGCCTCTAGTTTTCTTTTTTTTTGTGTTGTCCTTGTCTGGTTTTGGTATCAGGGTAATGTCAGCTTCGTAGAATGAGTTAGGGAGCTTCCCCCCTCCTCAATTTTTTGGAAGAGTTTGAGAAGCATAGGTATTAAGTCTTCTTTGAATGTTTGGTAGAATGCACCAGGGAAGCCGTGTGGTCCTGGACTTTTATTTTTGGGGAGGGTTTTTGATTACTGTTTCGATCTCCTTACTGGTGATTGGTCTATTCAAATTCTCTACTTCTTGATGCAGTTTTGGAAGGTTGTATGATTCTAAGACTTTATCCATTTCTTCCAGATTGTTGAATTCGTTGGCATATAGCTTTTCATAGTATTCTCTTATAATCTTTTGTATTTCTGAGGTGTCTGTTGTAATTTTTACTCTTTCATTTCTGATTTTACTTATTTGTGCCTTCTCTCTTTTTTTCTTGGTGAGTCTAGCTAAAGCTTTGTCAATTTTGTTTATCTTTTCAAAGAACCAGCTCTTGGTTTTATTAATTTTTTCTATTGTTTTTTGGGTCTCTATTTCATTTATTTCTGCTCTGATTTTTATTATTTCCCTTCTTCTACTGATTTTGGGTTTTGTTTGTTCTTCTTTTTCCAATTCCTTTAGGTGCACTGTTAGATTGTTTCTTTGAGATTTTTCTTGTTTGTTGAGATAGGCCTGTATCGCTATAAACTTCCCTCTTAGAACCGCTTTTGCTGTATCCCATAAATTCTGGCATGTCGAATTTTCATTTTCATTTGTCTCCAGGCATTTTTTGATTTCTTCTTTGATTTCTTCGTTAACCCAGTCGTTGTTCAGTAGAATTTTGTTTAATCTCCACGTATTTGTGGTTTTTCTGATTTTCTTCCTATAATTGATTTCTAGTTTCATACGGTTGTGGTCACAAAAGATGGTTGGTATTATTTCAATCTTCTTAAATTTATGGAGACTTGTTTTGTGGCCTAATATGTGATCAATCCTGGAGAATGTTCCATGTCCATTTGAAAAGAACGTGTATTCTTCGGTTTTTGGTACCTGTGGGCTGTTCCCAGCGGCGGTGAAGCTGGCGGCTTGCGAAGGCAGCGTTTTTCCTCTCCAGAAGGGAGTTTCTGCCTCTTCTACCACAGTTAGGATTGTCCGTTGTTGCAGGGGGTCCTCTTATCCAGTTTTCAGTTCTGTCTCAGGGGTAATTTTTCCACGAGTAGTTGTAAATTGGCTGTGTCCACGGGAGGAGGTGAGTTCCCAGTCTGCTTACGCTGCCATCTTGACTTCCCCCCGTCAAGCAAGTGAAAACTCTTGATGAAAATGAGGAAATCACCAGAAATTCCAAGAGAAAATTCATAATCACTTCAATAGAATTTCAAAGACAAATATAAAATTAAAATATAGGAAAATCGATAAACCTACTCGTATTCCCATAGAAAATAGGAAACCTATCTTTTAATTGTTGTACAAGTAATCTGTTATGATATCTGGTGAGAAACTATTCAAAAATATCTACAAACACTAACCAAATTACCTTATTGATAAAAAATATTGTTACTTGTTGCCGAATGTGCACCTGTGTGAGGCTTACTTCCAGAGATACATTCTTAAAATTTTTAGATGAATAAAGCAATTTAGACTGTGTAGGCATGGACACCATTATAATCTTCCATTTTAAAAGACTATAAGAAAAAGGGCTTCTGATAAAATGTCGATACTACATTTGAGTGTTCTTTGATTTACAACATTATAATAACATTTTCTAGGTTTTTCAGTCCAGAGTGTCATTTACAAACATCTTATTAGGCATACAGGTCCTTACACGGACAAAGAAACACTCAGTTTCTGCACTCAGTCTTACATGTGCTCTGCATAAATGGAATTACTTATCCTTTGTTGCTGACAATAGCTGCAACTTTTGCTTTTGTAATACCCTTCAATATTTTTCAAATTGAAAATAATTTGTATGTTTAATGTAAAGTTAAATATAATGCTAGCTAGAGGTTTGCAATGAATGTGAGTTGGTTACCTACTTTTTGTTTATTAAACTGTTTATATATTTTTGTCTCATCTGAGTTACATAATCCCTTTCATTATAATGTCCAAATTGATTTGCATTTACATTTTATAAATTATATTCTCATAATTGTTTTAATTTCTTCTCTTGCTATTTTATTTCCGAGTTTGTCTGTGATTTAACTTTTTTCTTTATTAAGTAGATTAATTGATTAATATTTGTAATTCCTTTTTCCTCGAGAATCAGTTTTTGGATTTACTTACCCATATTTTATTCTTTGCTAATTTACTGATTTTTTTGTGTTTGTCTTTCTTAATTTTTTCTTTTAGTTTTATTTTGGTTGATGTATTGATTTACTGTTATTATTTTGTATATTAATATGATCTCAAGGAATTTTAATAAGTATATTTATCCCATTTATATTTAATATTTACTATCTTAGTTTTGTCTCTTTCCTGCCCTATTTACTTTGAAATTTATCGAGTATATGTCTGAAATATTTCCTGAATTTATGAATTTCTGTCCATACCAATTCAAGTCACCTTCATCTCTCACCTAGGCTATCATGTAGTCTCCTAACTTTTTTGTGCTTCCTTTTTTTGACCCACTATAATATTTTCTCTCTATAAAAGCCTAAATAATCTTTTTTTAAAAACAAAAATTAGGCCATGTCAGTCACTTGCTCTAAGCCTCCAATGGCTTCTTGTACTTAGAATAAACTCCAAATTCTTTATTGTGTCTTCATGGACCATACGAAGTAGTCAATCCATCTTTCTGTTGTCATCTTACATCTTACAACTTTCCCCTTACATGCCCAAGTCAAGGACACTCATCTCCATTCATTTAACAAAATATCATTAAACATTTAGTGCATACCAAGTACTTTTCTAGGGTCTTGTGATATATCTCTTAAAAATAAATAAATAAATAAAAGATTTGTCCTTGTAGAATTTACTTTCTGCATACTTTAAAATGGTTAATTTTATGTTATATGAATTTTACCTCAATAAAAAAAGTGCAGCAAACAGAAAACAATGGCAAATATGGTAGATATTAATCCAAATGTATCAATAATCACATTAAATAAAAAGACAGAGACTGTCAGAGTGGATAAAGAAAACTAAACCTAACTACAGGTTGTCTACAAGAAACCCACTTTAAATATAAAGAGATAGAGAAAGATATACCATACTAACACTACTCAAAAGAAAGCTAGGGTAGTTATATTAATTTCAGACAAAACAGATTTCAAAGCAAGGAAAATAATGAGGGATAGAGAGGGGACATTTCATATTGTTAAATGAGTCGATTCTCTGGGAAGACATAGGATTTCTTAATTTTTTTGCACCTAACAAAAAGTGTCAAAATACGTGAGGCAAAAGCTGATGGACTGCAAGGAGAAATAGATAAGTTCACAATCGTAGCTGGAGACTTTAATACTGGACTATCAGAAACGGACAGATCCAGCAGGCAGAAATGAGTAAAGATATAGTTGAACTGAACAGCACCATCAATCAACTGGATCCAATTGACATTAACAGAATTCTTCATCCAACATGGGCAAAATGCCCATTCTTCTCGAGCTCACATGGAACATTCACCAAGATAGACCACACACACACACATACACACACACACACACACACACACAGAGACACATTTTTGTATATACACATATCTATTTTGAAATGTTATGCTATATATGAAATAAAGTATATCTATACCTAATACAATGTATAAATACAAATATGTAATGTTCAGAATATACATGTTTATGTACATATGTGTATATATTTTTATACATGTTACAATTTTTAAATTTTTTCCCTAAGTAAAATGGGGCCTGGACTGATTATTTGATTCTCATTGTCTATTCGTCTAATCCATGTTACTATTGCGTTTAAGGTTACAGTGGGTTCATCATTTCTGTCTATCCTCACTTTCACTATTCTTCATTTTCTGTTCTTATTGTCGTCTTTGTTTTGGATCTTATCTGTTATCTGTCCAGTGTAAACTGAAGGACTTTTTAAAATCTGATTATCAAGTCTTTTTTGGAATTCTAGTTGGAAAAACTCTACATTTATGTGTGAATTTTAATAAAATTGGCATTTTATGATAATAAGTATTCCTGTCCAAGAACATGGTATTCTTTTCCACTTTTCAGCTCCTTTATGTCCTTCAATAAGAAGTTTTACTTTTTAAATAGCTTCTTGACGCTTTATTATTTCATTTATTTCTGAGTAACTCAGTTTTACTTTAAAATCTTTGTGTATAGAATTTTTTACATTTCCATTTTTTATTAATATTGAAAAAATTACTGGCTTTGAGTATTTTCTTGTATTCGACAAGATTAACAAATTGTACTGCCAATTAAATTCTAATCTGACATAAAACTAGAGCTTTGTTCTTTTTTATGAATTATTACTTAACCGAGGATTTTCTATTCTAATATTTATAATTTTTAAAAATTTTTTGTTTTTAGTTTATTTGCTGGAGTCTCCAAAACAATGTTACATAATATTGGTGATAGTGAATAATCTTATTTTGTACTAGATATTAATATATATGGCTTTAAAATGTTTATCTTTTAAAGAAAATTTGCTTTGTTTTCATTTGTACTGCTTGTGTCGTATTTGATTAATCCTCTTCTCTGCCTTTTGGAGGTTTTAAGGAATGGACGCTGAATTTTATCTAATTTTCTTTTGACATTCATTATTTTGTATCTCAAGTAGTAAATTTTGTTCACAGATTTCCTTGTTGCTATTTTCTAAACTAAATGGGGGAACTTTTCATTTTTTTCCTATGGTGTTACATCACTGTTAAGGATAAACTGTTGTTTAAAGTGAAAGATAACTAAAGTAAATACTTTGGGCTGAGGACTTTTAAAAGATAGGTCTTTAGTTACCTTTCCCATCCTCCTAATATAATTGAGCAATTCCAATTTTCTAGTTTCTTTTTTAACTTCAATTTGCTTACTTATACGTTAATAATCTCTTCTAGTTTCACAATTTTTTTTTTTTAAATACTGCATTTGATGTTCTAATTGTTTTACATTTTTCTCATCTGTGGTCATGTTATTTATTCATTCTCTACTTAGAAATTTTTCCTCTATCTCTTTTTGTTAATTATTTTGGTCATCTTTTTAATTTTCTGTTTCATTAATTTTAGCTTTTTAAAATTTTAATTCTGTCTTCCTACATTTTTGGGCTTATATTTTTGTTATATTAATAATTTCTTAAAATTAATATATTTATCTTAAGCTTTCATTTTCTTGATAATGGCACTTAAAACTTTTATCCATGGCTTATTTAGAGGAATAACTTCAACTCAATTCAACCTCAATAACTATAAAGCCCCTGTGATAAAAAACATTATGTTGGAATTGAAATAGATAATTTGGTCTGTTAAGAAGAATAGGGTCCAATACTATCCCTTGGCCTATATCAGAATTTGAAAGTGATATTTGTTTAATCACTGTGCATGAATAGTTGCCTATGTATCAAGAAAAAAATTAAGAATACACACTTTTCTCCTTAAACAAAAGTAAATTTGTGTTTGAATAAAGACTAAAACATGAAAACTCAGATTTTAGAAAATATCTTGTTACCAAGGTTTGGGGAGCTCTTTTGACACAAGACTGAACTCCCAAGTTATCTTTTAAGAAGCTGGAAATATTTTATTACATAAGTTGAAAATATTTCTTTTCATTTTTCATATTTATTTATTTTATTTTATCAAAAGTATCATAAAGTAAAAAAATAATAATGGAAAATTTTTTGAAATATCAATGACAGATTGGGGTTGATATTTATAATACAACAAATATAAGTACATTAAAATTAATTAATGGGAAAAATACCTGATAGAAACTGGAGAAAGAATATGAATTCAGTGAGGAGAATATGCATATGGCTAGCAGAACTCTTAAACATGTTCAAACTTGAGTCTATTTGATAAAAGTGGGGGTATTCAAAGGCCAATATCTATGATCTCAATTTGAGTTAGCTCTAAAGGGCCATCTCAGCTTCCGAGCTCCCCAAAAGATCAACTGGTACTTCATTTCAACAGTATTGCAATTCACCTTCTTTATTTGTGCTATTTTATTTTTATTTTTTTTCTCATCCCTTTAAAGATGTTGTTCCTGTGAGCATTCACCAATAAATCGACTCATAAGAGTCCTTTCCTCTGTATCTAGGGAACCAAACTGCAGTGAATAATAATAGAGGTGTGTGTCACAGTAGGTTCAAGTGACCATAAGATGTTTTTAGGTAACAGTTCTTGGGATATAGGGAAGAGATTGAAGAGTATGAAAATATTCAATGCTTGGAAGAACATGTATGAGAGAGTAACAGTGAGAAAAAGGGAGGATGAGGAGAAGAGATCATTGAGTATTTAAAACTACTGTACCCGAGATGGATGAATTTTGAAGGTATAGTCAGGGGAATGGTTGACACAAGTGGAGTGGATAGGAAGGCACTGGAGGTAAATGAATAAGGAACTGAGAAACTAATTCGTAGAGTTTTCCATTGCTCTAGAGATTACGAGGTTTTGAGGGGAGAGGAAAACAATGAGCCAAGACTAAAATATTCAATGAATAATAAATTTTGACTTGGAGGTCAAAAGATAACAACAAGGAGAGGTGGTTGGCATAAATATGTGATATGAACCTTAAAAAGGGCAGAGTTTTTTGATATTAATGGCCAAATAATTGTCTGAAAATAATATTAGAAAGGAAAAAGTGTGCCAAACACCAGTAATGGACCATGTGCCATATGGTATGGTGAATAAGAGACTGAACAGCTTTCACTCGATGGGGCCTCAATGGGAGTGCTGTCTTAAGGGAAGACCTACTTCCCAGTTGTGGTAACAATGTACATAGAACATTTAAGGAGAAAGCTGAAGTGATAGGAAAGCCTATTCAGTGTGAGTTTTTCTGGAGGTAGAATGGAAAGAGTTGTGATTTGGAGTTGTCTAAAGGACATTACTCATGTTAGAGATATGTTTACAAATTTGACTCAAGTTCTTTGCCTTTTAGTTTGTCTAAGTACAAGGAGTACATTCAAATTCATACATTCACTGAAACCCGATTCTGTGATTTACAGCTCCCATCATGCCTTTTGCCAATAAGGTGAGGAAAGCTTTGTGTCTGTTTAGATAGGGAACATCTTCTCTAAACTGTCCATCAGTGTTTAGCACGCAATAAAGAAGCAAAAAGGGAGTAAAATCTCACCCCAGCGTACTTGGGGTCCCTTAAGATGCCTGGTGAGTGGAGAGACAGTGAGTGCTTCTGCTAGCTGGTCTAGCAGTGCCAGCATGAGCAGAGAACATGTTTCTGCCTCATCCGATTACCCCCAAGAGGAGGTGCTATGTTTCTATTTTATGATGCTGACTGGATGTTGCTGTTATTTTAACTGTTTGTCACAGGGTATAGCCCAACCAATCCAACACACTTAAAATTCAAACCTATTCTTTACAAGTTTAGTCTTACAAGCGTGTACTAATTTAGGCATTGTACTGGTGACCATTTTAAAGTAAATTTACTACTAAGCACTGGAGGGGAGATGCCCATTTAGATTCTTCTAGGGTTTTCTCAATTAAGGTTTGGGTGGTGGTAAGAAGTAAGTTTTGTCGGGGAAGGGAATCTCACAGCATTATACAAATAACAGTATAGGAAAAGATAGATGAGTAGATGATCTTTTATATTGGATAGTGAAGAATAATAATGATAAAATTAGGCATGATAGGTTTAACTGGCATAAGATTAGAGAAATATTTAACCCCAGCGGTATCACATGTGTGGGAGTTCCTTAATCTGTAGTTGCTGAGGATAGAGTGAATAGAAGTCTGCTTTTTTTTTTGGCCCAATCCTGAGAGGTGGCATGAGTCTGACTCAGAAATAAGGCTGAATTGAGGTAGATAGTGGAAAGAGAGAGCAAGGGACAAAGGCAGGAAGCATTGAGGAAGTAAACTAAACACAGTGACCATAAGCACTTAAATGTACAAGTTTTCTGACACCAGTATTTAAAACACTCCCTTACACTCTCAAAATATCCCAGTGCTTATAATTAATTATTAGTCCCCCTAATTAAGAGCTTACATAATATTTTCTAAGAAAATTTCTTTTCCCCATAAATAAAGAAAATTTGATGTATTTTAGACCAGTTTCTTAGAAGTAATTCTACTTGTATTAAATTCTCTGCAGACCTTCACCTTTATTGTTCTCTTTTAATAGAACAATATTACATTTTGTGTTCTAAAACATTAACCTTTAAAGCTTGATGTGCATTAACCAGTCTGTTGAAATATTTTGAAATTTGGGGTCTTTTTCCTTGTCTTGTCCATTCCAAACAGTGAAAGCAGATGTGAGACTGTGTTAAATTTGTGAACTTTGTAGTCAGAAAGAGTTAAGTTTTAATGACAGTTACGCAACTTACGAGTTTTATGACATTTACCAAGTTATCTCTGTGATTGCTGTCACTTTGTCCCTTTATTAAACTCTTCCTCAAAATACCCGTTTTGAGTATGCCATCTATTTCCCTCTGGGAACCTGACTTTTTCCTTATGTGGCTATAATAAGTTTTAAAACCTGAAAAATCTAATACTTGTCAGTCTTACTCCTAGAAAAATACTAAATATGTTTTTTTTGTCCGTTACACCGGTGAGTTAGGAAAAGCGTATTGTAGAAGCCATGAATTTACATATTTTTGCACATTAACATTGCATGTAATGATCCCTGAGTCCAATGATGTGATGTAATTTGGAACATATATCCTTGGTGGCTTTCATCAGAGATTCAAAAGTGTGTTTGCTCCTTCCTGATTATGGTATGCATGTTGTATAGATTATTTACCCTAAGGGTGAACTGAGAGCATTAAAAAGAACCCATCTTGAAATTTCACTGAATTATTAAATTATAGTTGAATTATTGTGATAGCTGAACATGACTAAATTATTAACTAATAGCTAGGAGATGAATAGCTACTTTATTGGCTTAGCTATCAACTGGGAGATCAAGTGATGTTTTTAACGTAAAAACTATAATTTAAAAGAAAAGGGCTATTTCATGATAACTTTAAAATTCAGATGTTACTGCAGCTCTTTTTTTTTCTCCATTCCTTTGGTTATTTCACTATTTTAATGCTTTATATTCTATCTCTAAGCTTACCACTCTTATGGACTCCAGATCAATGTAGCCAACTGCCTACTCAATATTTCCACTTGATTGACAGGTGAGCACCTCAGACTTTGAATATTGCAGTAAAACTCTTCAATACTACCTCCAAAACATGTTCTTTGTAATATCATTAAATGAAAACTGCATATTTCCACAAAAAATCCATTTTCCTCTATTTTCAAAATATCCAAATAATAAAACTTCTTCTCATTACCTTTCTTGCAACACACCCTTGAACCAATCTCTATTTCCTAGGTTTTCATTACAATTTCCTGACTGGTCCTCCTGCTCCTACCCAAGCCTTCTTCTATCTTTTTTAAACACAGCAATGACAATAACTGTGTTAACATCTGAATCAGATCATGCCACTTTTTTGCTCAAAGCCCTTCACTGGCTTCCTACCTCACCGCTGAGCAGATGATGAACTTGAAGACCTCACGTGATCTGTTCTCCTGTTAGCTTTCTGACCTTGGCTCCTATGACTAGTTCCCTTGCTCACTGGCCTTCACCACATCTGTCTTCCTTGATATTCCTGAGCTTCCTAGACATGCTTCTGTGGTAGAACATTTGCACATCCTCTTCCTGTGGCCAGGATGGCTCTTCCTCTGTAGATCCACGTGACTTCACAGCTTGCTGTTTCACCGCTTCAGAACTTTATTCATAGTACTTTAATGTGCCCTTTATGGACCACTATTTTTAAAAATTGCAAACATTCTCCATCCTCTCCATTTACTATACTTCTTCATATTTTATGTTTATTTTTCATAGTCTTTATCACATCATCTTTTATATCATACACTTTGCTAACACTATACTTTTTAGAAAACTGTTTCTCTGTGTAAGACACTCTCAGACTCTAAGATCCATGGCAGCAGGGATTATTGTTTTATTACTACCATATTCCCAATGTCTAGAAGGGTACTTAGCACATATCAGAAACTCAATAAATATTTGTTGAGTGAATATAGAACATCAGCTACAAAAATTCTAGTAATAAACAATAACCTCAGATTTTCATGTTTGATTCTAAACCGTTTGCTTTCTGCTTCCCAGTACATTTTCCATAACCTAACTTTTAATCCCACCATCTGAAATACTATCTCTTGAAGGTGTTGGTAACACTCTTGTTATTCTTAGGCTGATAAGATTACCACAGCTCCAAGGTCATCAGCTTTGTAATTCTTACCACTAATTAATAGTAAAAGGCCGGACTCACCTATTGGGAAAAGTTAGATCTGCCACTAATTCTGATAATAAATTATTCATATTGGGTTCTTGTGTTCATAAGTAAGAATATTTCATCGTCTACAAGTATAAGGATGTGCCTATCCTTGATGTTTTTTACCACTTTAGAAATGCAATCAGATAACTTGGAATAGCAGGGTAAAACTCATCTAGAAAAGAGATTTTCCAGCTCTCCAATCAAGACTGAAATCACAAAATCATGCTAAGTTGTTTTTAGTTTTCACAGAGGATCGGAAAATTATTCAACATTTATACAGTGGTACGAATTATATAACAAGTTTTTTTTTAATCAGTCAACATCTTTTTAGAGAAAATATAGAGAATAGTAACCAAATATAGTTATTACCAGTTGTTGGCATGTTGACTTATTTGCAGCGTTAATTTACTCACCATTGTTAGTTTGTTGGATTTCATCAGCTTTAACAATTTCTTTCTGGGATCTAAACCTTCCATAATTCTAAAGATTTGTTTTAAAAGTATATACTAAGACATTTCAAGTAGATATAAATTCAGGAGATACTTGGTGATGAGAAAATAGCATCTGGGTACATACCATTAGCATACAGTGGACATCACAAGGTCAAGTTCAATGACTATGTATTTCCTCCATAGCACAAATACAAAAATGATGCACAAATAGCTTTCTGCCTATCTGGATAAGAAAGAGGATAAATTAGAACTGGAAAAATTCTTATAAATCACCCAAGTCAATCTTCTTCTGTCATATGGGAGGAAAATGAGGCCCAGATATAAAAAGAGATTTAATTTATTGAAAGCAAGACTCCATCCTGTTAATATTACTAAACCAAGAAAATTTACTCATAAAATAACTCAGAAAATATTTGTATAGTTGACTATACAAAGTCACAAGTTGGCAATTTAATAGAACTCTGAAACAGACTTTTTTTTTTTTTTTTTTTTTTTGTGAGGAGATCAGCCCTGAGCCAACATCCGCCAATCCTCCTCTTTTTTTTTTTTTGCTGAGGAAGACGGCCCTGGGCTAACATCTGTGCCCATCTTCCTCCACTTTATATGGGACGCCGCCACAGCATGGCTTACCAAGCAGTGCGTCGGTGCGCGCCCGGGATCCGAACCAGCGAACCCCGGGCCGCCGCAGCGGAGCGCGCGCACTTAACCACTTGCGCCACCGGGCCGGCCCCTGAAACAGACTTTTAACGGCACAGTTAAGGAATGAGCTTGAGGATGGCATCCTGCTGTCCTTCAAGATATGATATATATATACATTTTTTTAAAAAATGCTTATTAAATGGTTGTGTGTTCCTGATAGCTAGACTACATAGGTCCAGAAACCAACTGTTGAAAGTAGGAATGACCACTCACACAATTCTTCTCTGTGTTCCACTTGCAGAACATGTGCTTCCCACCTCAGACATCTTCAGGATCTGTGTGAATAAATGTTTTGGCTCTTGGGGATTAGGGAACACTTCTGTAACAATACAAGGTAAGCTAAACCTATGACTGCTGTATGGGGTTCTCCTATGTAGTGGGAAAAGAAGGGAGGTAAATACTGGCAGTGATCTCCGATCTTTATTATCATGAGAGTATAAGATTGTTGCTACCTAATGGTGCAGGGAGCAGTGTGTGTTGAACCCAATGAACTCACTGGGATGCCTCTTGGTGTTCTTGCCTTGGCAATAGCCTTGAAAGGGTAAATGGAGCAGTCAGAGCCAGACAAGGACCTGGTAATAGGCGCTCAATCCCTTCAGGAATGAAGGCTTGGTTTAACCCACTGGTCAAGCAACCAAATTACTGCCGGGGAATCAATTGCAATAGTAGGGATCCCTAACTTTTCCCAGTAATACTCCTGTTTTAACATTTTATTTATTTATTTAGAAATTAGGACTAACCATCACCTTAAAGAATCAGTGATAGAGAAAAGTGCATGAACTTAATTTGGGCAACGAGTAGATCTGAGTTATGCAAAAGGTGTACTATAGTAGACAATATTAATAGCAAGTGCTTTTCCTGTGTGTTCAGATCTAATGGTTTCTTACTGCAAACACCTTCAACAAATTGCTTGAGGGCTTTCTCTGGCTGCCAGAACATATTCTGCATATGTTTGCAGGAAGAAGAAACTGGCATAAATGGATAATTAAATACTCCAGTTTTCTCACAGCTTTTGTGAAACAATTCATGTATTTTCTCTACTATAGTCCTGATGTTCCCATGGCAGTTGAGTGTAGTTAACCAAAGCAGTAACTTGCTCTTTAATACATCCTGTATTGATGTCCTTCCCTTCCCTGTTTCACTTCTCTGTTCCTCTACTGGTGCTTTCTTGGACCACTTTCCTAATAAACAACCACTTGCCATCAAATCCATGTCACAGTGTCTGCAATCAAAAAAATCTAACCTAAGACTCATATATCAGTTAAGTATTAAGGAAAAGACATCAGGATTGAGTAAGAAGAAGTGCTGGAGGAATTGTGGTGTATTGCCATTTTAAATAATTTTCTTACGGAAAGCCTAATTGAGAAGCTGATATTTAAGCTAAGATCTGAATTGGTGAGGCAACCTGGCAATGTCTGAAGGAAGAATATGCTAGCCAGGGCATACAGCAAATATCAGGAGACTGGAACATTTCTGGCATGTTTTTGAACTAATGAGGCGGCCATGGACTCTGGAGTAGAGTTAGAGAAATAGAGAAGAGTAGGACATGAAATCAAAGGGAGGTGAGACAGTGATGGGGGGGGCACTGTATTGAATCTCACACGTTATGGTAAGATCTTTGCTTTTTACTCTGAAAGGAAAGGGACACCATAGGAAGGTTTTGGATGATTTGATCTGGTTTAGATTTTTAAAGGATTCTTTTGGCTTTCATGTGGCTCTATTGGGGCAAAGATAAAACAGAGGGAAATTTATTGCACATGTTCAGGAGAGAAATCATGGTAGTTGCACCAAGGTGGTAACAGTGATAGTGGTGGTTAAGTGTTTAGGTCCTGGACATATTTTGAAGGTAGAGTCAAATGAATTTGCTTGAGGATTACAAATAAAGTAGGAGGAGAGGAATTAAGGATAACTTCAGTGTTTTGGCCCTGAAGAACTAAGTGGAGACAGAGATAGAGGATATAGGGAGAGGAGCATATTTTTCAAAGAGGAGATTTGTAGTTCCACTTTGGACTTATTAAATTTGAGATACTCATTAGGTATCCAAGAGGACATGTCAAGTAGAGAGTTGTACAGGAATCTGGAGTTCCAGAGAAATGTCTGGGCTGGAAATATGAATTTAAAGCTATCAGCAAATAGTCATCAGAATACACATTACGTGTATTCTTTCTAAGCATCAAATGTTAAATAATACAATGGTTGTAAAAGTTATGATTAGAATTTAAACACTCCTTGATCCATTTTATACTCTCCTCTCACTCAACACTGATTATTGATTGGGACCCTAAGGAGTTAAATACAGGATAAAATCAATCACTGTTTAGTTGACACAAAACAATCATATCAGAATAATAAGAGATAAATAAACTAATTTAACATGTGAGAGTTTATTGAAGGGGTAATAATTTTTATTAGTTAAAAAGGAATAAACAAAAAAAAATAAGGTACAACTGAACATGGCATGATATGTAGTTCCAAAGTAAATGTTATTTGAATTAATTAGAAGATTGCAAAAGGAAAAGTCAAAACAATACCAGCAGCTCCTTCTAAATAACCACAAAATTCCAATGGAAATTTACCATGTTATCCTGTCAAATGGATGAAGATTCATTTTATTTGGACAAGTTCTTAGCCCTGTGAAGGATGCTGTCATAGTGATGTAAATAAACAGAAAGATTCGGTACATGCATGAGGGAGTGAAGAGTTTTTATATTAGAACCTATTATGGGTTTAAGTAATTCGATTGTCTAAGTAATTCTGTCCAATCTACTCATTGGACGTGTTTTATCCCGTGTTAAGTAACACTCATCTAAACACTTTAAAGTGATTCAAGCTGTATATTATCCCAATATGTGAGAAGCATCTTTTCCAGTGGCATGGTCTCATTGACAGCTGTCCACTGCAGCGCAAGACTCTGCTGCCTGACCTAGAGGATTGAGGCTACTCCTGACCCATTGGCATCTTTGAAGTCCAAGGATTAAATCATAGAAGGCTTCTAACTTTGGAAGAACCTCATGTTCAGTTTATATCAACATGGTAGAAGCAACACAATGAGAAGCTGACAGAGTAGTATCAGGCCTCAATCAGAAGAGTTGCATAAATAGACTCCTTGAGTTTGTCTGCTCTGTGATTCTAAGATGCTGATTTCTGGCTCCATAGTCTCTGGAAGCAGGAGATAGATTCTGCCAGGGAAGAGGAGTTATGTGGGCCTGATTATTCAGATGTGATCTTATTCTTCCTCTGTTTATATCTTATTTGTGAAGAAAATCATGGAATAAGGCAAAGAAGGTTTCTGCAATTCGTCATGTTAACTTTTAAGGCTCCTGGACTTCTACACACATTCTTAAAGTTAGCTTCTAGCTCTATTTCTTCTCTATTTGGCCATCACGGTGACTCATAGTGGCTATGTTCTCTGCCTACTGTTAACAACAAGGTAGAGATGTGGGTAGATTTTCTACAAAATATTTCTGTATTTTACCGTCTAGTAAGACAAGATGTTCTAATATGTAAGTTTGAGGAGTAATTATTCATGTAAGATGATACATTTGGCCCCAGATTTCCCCTTGAGCAGTGATTCTCCCATTTTCAGTATAAAGGGCACCATTAGACCCACCACCAACCCTGGGGTATGCAAAGTAAATAAATTAATGAATATGTCACCACAAACTGTCCCCGTATTCAAGCAAACAGCATAGATCTTGATGAGGGAGTGTCAAGAAAAAGCATGCTTGCATTTCACAGGAATGTAATTTCTAATGCCAAAGTTAAACAAATTATTAAAAAGTTTCTTTTATATTATTTCAAGAGCTTAACTCAGGTTTTAAAACTCACTGAAAAAAATGTGCCAACTTATCATTTTCATTGATTCTTCCTGACATTTAGGTAAAAGGTCTTAATATTTTAATATGAGAAGGTAAGTGATCTATAATATAGATTTATAGCCATAAACTTTAAGAAGCCATCAGAAAAGCCAACTTATAAAGATCTTAACCTTTGATACACTGGATAGCCATGTTTCAAGAGAATGGGCATACTCTGATGATATCCCATGTCTGGAAAAAATTTGTCATAAACTTTAGTATCCAGGCTAGACTGCTGAATCTCTTCCTCCTTATAGTATAATACCTTGAATTTGACAAATCAAGTCCAAAGATGAGTTCTTATAACCATCTTTGTGGATACAGGATAATTTTCAGGATAGCTACTTTAGGTCACATAAATTGGAAGAGTAAGTCTGATTTATGTGTCATCCTGTTTTATTTTAATTATTTTCCAAATAAAAGAAAGTTGACACCACTGTTACTTAGCAAACAATGCATCCTTTCCTGCATTTGTAAAAATGTGGCATGAGATTTTTGTGTTTCTGTTAAACTTATGTTGCATATTTCTGCCTACCTTCACTTCCAGCTGCATCATTAATACAATTGGTCAAAAAGCCTTTATTGCTATATAGTTGTTTAGGTATAGAAATGCTTAGAAATGCCCATATGCCACCAAGCAACTTATATTTTAGTACTCAACCTTATTTTGCCACTTATATGATACACTGACATTTTTATATTATTATGTATTTATTTTAAATGCCCCCCCAATACTCTGTGAAACATTAATGGAATATTTAAAAAAGAATAATAAAAAATGTGTGCATTGAAGAAAATATGGGAAATAGCACATTAAGAGGGTTTGTTTTATTTGTATTTATTTTTTAAGAGCCACAATCCCACCACCACAAAAATTTTGTTATAGCTCTTTCCCAGTTTTTTTTTTCCTTATTCATATTTTTACATCATGTTAATTATATTCCAGGCGGCACGTACGTAAGTGGTGTCTGTGATACTATGATTCCCTCAATGGGCATATGTCTACTCCTTTTTACTTTGAGGAAGAAAGGAGTTTGCATTGTTCCACTCGTAGATCCATAACACAAATTGAGCCAGTTAGAGACTTTCCCCAGAGACAGCCTTTTCATTTGTGGATACAGATACACAAAGATGTCAGGAGCCATGATTCCCTTAGTGTATAGAATTGCACCTGTAGAAGGAGAGAGTGAAACCCACATTCAGAGAAGGCAAGGTAATTGTTTGGAATGCAGATGGAAGAATTGGAAGCTCTGGGGTCCTCGGTTATAATCTTTGTGTGCCCTCATGCTGTCTTAGGTTCTGCCCTTCTCAAGAGGTTTGATTTTTTTTAAAGCATTTTCTTTAGTTCTGTGAACAACTCTAAAGTCTACCAATCATATCATAACCTAGTTAATCTGAATCTCTCACTTGCATCCAAATGAGTTCTGACCAATAAAAATGCCACATATACAAATAGCATTCTGTTTTTTTTTCTCCAAGTACTAACCATGCCCAATCATTTTTAGCTTCTAAGTTCAATTGATATCAGTCATGTGCAGGATTGGACTGTGGGTCTAAGCATTATAACATAAGTATTTCTCTTCTTATTAAAGTAAATTAGGGCCGGCCCAGTGGCTTAGTTGTTAAGTGCGCGCGCTCCGCTGCTGGCGGCCCAGGTTCGCATCCCGGGCGCGCACTGACACACTGCTTCTCCGGCCATGCTGAGGCCGCGTCCCACGTACAGCAACTAGAAGGATGTGCAACTATGACATAAAACTATCTACTGGGACTTTGGGGGGAAAAATAAATAAATAAATAAAATTATAAAGTAAATTAATGACTATGTTATATTACATAACATGATTGTATCATAGTTTAATTAATCTTCATAATGTGAGACAATTTTTATCAGTTGGAAATAATGCTAAAATAGACAGTTATTTATACTTTTATTTTTGTGTTTTAGGTTAATATCATAAGATAGATTATCAGTGGTGGGATTAATGTGTCAAAAGGGATAAACATTTTAATGGGTTTAAGTTCCTATTGACAAATTGTTTTCCAAAATGGATGAACTGATTTATTCTCCAGCCAGAACTATTTTCATCATTAAGTAGTATTACTTTGTCAATATTTCTAATTTAGAAAGTAAAAAATAATAACTCATTGATGTTTCAGTTTGTATTTATTTGATTAACAGTGAGGTTAAACATCCTTATATATATTATGCTGTTTAATACACTTGACTTATTTGTATAAAATCAAATACATTGTTAATGAGAAAAACTGCTCATATACTCACTTTGTGTGAATAATACAAATCAGTAGTTACCTAGAGCTTTAAGACTTGGATGATAAAAATACAAAATTTATTTCTTTTGTTAATTGCACTAAAATTTTTGACCTATATTTAGACATCAGTGACAGAATCGTCATGCAAATTTTCTAAGTATACTACCTATGGTGGTGTTTCTGGAGTGAAAATGCGTTGTTAAAAAATTCTATGACACATGTAGATGAACTATAGCGGTTATTTATTCAACAGTGAAGAGAACAGATGTATTTCAGAGCTCTCTCCATTATCATGGACATCTTAGTACTAAGAAAAGCATCACTCCCAGTAGCAGGTTTTAAAAAAAAAATCACTCTCTTTCCAAACAGCAGCGTGACTTTTGACACTTTCAGGCAGATTAAGAACTGAAGTCACAGTGGGCAGCCATAAGAGTCTAAACACACTGAGCAACGGGTCTCTCCTTTGGTGGGAGGAAATTAGTGGCTAAAGCCCTTAAAACCACAGATCAATGGTGGTGATGTGCTACAGGGAATCTATGAACAAGCTTCTTTCTTTTCTATTTCACAGGGGGCATCAGTAGAGAGTGTGATTTGTTGAAGTCAATAGAAACATTGTGAAAGTGGCGTGTATGTGTGGATTTAAACTGACCTGAGATATAGCTAAAGGGAAAATAAAATATGTGACTAGGTCTGTCATAATTATTTCCTACATTGGTGGCCAAAAAAAAATCTTCTCAGACATCTAACAAAATGAAAATGAAAAAAAACCCCACAAATGTGCAAAATCATATTTTTATTTCTTAAATGACCTGGTTGTAAAGTAATTTCATTTCAGGAATAATAGAGAAGACATATGCTCTCTCTTCTGACTTGATGGAAAATGACAGTCTCCAGTGTGTCATGATTCACATAGTATGCACGATGATATACTAGAATGCCAAAAGCATGGAAGCAAATATGCAGCTGAATTCAAGTCCAGATTGGCTACATTAAAATTTATTACGGGTTGAAAGCTTCCATTCTGCTGATAAACAAGTTAACCTTGGAATTTTCCTATCCACTCTTCTCTTAACTTGAGTTCCTCTCCTTCTAGCCACTGCTTTTTCCGGACAAAAATAAGGACGACACAAAATTACTGTTGAGTTGAAGACAATGTAGGAGGTAATGCTGAAAACCAATCAACATGAGAGACAGAAGCATCACTGAATTGTTCCTGGCCACTCTGTCCCAGCTCCTTTAGCAGATACATCTATGAGCCACCATCACTTGTTAAAAATACGTGCTCAATCTTGATCTGTCAGTTTTGAACATTATCTTTTGACGTCCAGTAATGAGAGACAATTGTATTCCCTTATACCATCCCTTCTGCCCCTTGTCATTTTTCTTAAACATTGATACACCTGTTGTCAGTTAAGTCACTAATCAGTGATGACTTGATTGTGATCGCGTAAATGTTCTCCCCCAAGGAGCCAGAGGGTATAATTTCATTTCTTTATGGTGTAGGTTTTATGTGTCTCCTTGAAACCATGATTACCTTTCTGTCTTTCCTGAATTAATTGCCCAATTCTTCATCACCAAGCCTTTTTAAATGTCTCATGCCATCTATTCTATTTTTGTACTCTAAGATTTTCCGTCTAAAAATTTAATGTTCTCTTGCTCCAAACTGGACTGATTTTTCTCTAGGTCTGCTCAATGCTGCCATCTCAGGCTTTATTTTGTTGCTATGTTACATTTGATCAATTATCCATATCTTTATCTAATTATTGGTTTACTCTCTTATTTTACAAGAGTGCATTCTTAAATGACTTGCTAAGAAAAGATGTGTAAGAGTTAAATTTCCTGAGTTCTTACATGAGTGATAATATTTATAATCTACCTTATATAATTGATTGGTAGTTTAGACATGGAATTCTATGTTGATAATCTATGTTGAGAAGTTCAAAGTGAGTAAGAGTCTTGTGGCTCTTTCTGTGACATATATAGAAATATTTAAGATTTTCCATTTATCTATGTTCAAAAATTTCACAATCATGTCTTTGTTTGAGTGTTTTTTTCTCATTTATTTTCCTGAGCACTTGTTGTGATCTTTCTCTCTAATGATGTGAGTCTTTCAGTTCTGAGACCTCAACGTGTATTACTTCTTTGATAATTTTCTCTCCTACATCTTGCTGTTTCCACTTACTAGAGTTCTTAATGCTCTGATGTTAGAATTCTTGAATTGATGTTCTATCCCAGTATCTATTCTTTCATATTTTTTGTAATTTTTATTCTAATTTCTGAGATAATTTTTTGGTTTCCTCTTTTAGTAAAATAATTTAAAATCTTTTACTTATTTTTTCAGTTCATCAATCACAGATTAAATTTCCAAGAGCTAGTTCATTGTCTCCAATTGCTCTATTCTGGATGCATTATCTTCTCCCATCCTAACATCCAACGATACAGTTTTTCTTCTTTTAGTATTTTACATAGTTCTTCCTCCTATAAAATTGAATTTTCTGTTTGTTTATTAACAGTCTTTGTATTTCATATTGGAGGCCTTTCTTACATGTCAGATATTCTTGAGCTATGTTTTAATTTAAGAACCAAAGATTGTTTGAGTGTTCTATATATATGGTTGTGACATGTTAACTAAAGGGATTTACTTTAATATACGTGAGTAGGGCCTTGGATATTTTTATGGAGGATTTCCGAATGCTAAAATAGAAAAGTATTTTTTCTTACTCTTTTAAGTTTGTCTAGAAAATAAACTTCAGAACTTCTGCCTAAGGAGGCATAAGCTGACAGTGGGGAAAAAGGGTTATAGTATCTTCCATATACAGATTTGATCTTAATCCCACTGTTGTCAGACTTGTCTTTTTTTTTTTTTTTTGATGAGGAAGATTGGCCCCAAGCTAACATCTGTGCCAGTCTTCCTCTGTTTTGTATGTAGGACGCCACCACAGCATGGCTTGATGAGCAGTGTGTAGGTCTGCACCGGGATCTGAACCTGCCACCCTGGGCTGCCGACGTGGAGCAAGCAAACTTAACTACTATACCACCAGGCCAGCCTCAAGTCCTGTATTTTTTATGGCCTTAATATACTAAGTATCCAGCATCCTCAGAGTTTTTTTTCGCTTGTTTTTGAGGGTAGGGAGGAGTCAAGTTTGTTACTTTCTTGTTAGCAAGTTCCTCTAGGCTGTATAGTTACTTTTACCCAGCTATTTTGACTATCATTCCTTTCTCTACTTTTTATCCTCCAGAAGCATATTGAAATCTCTAATACTCTTATGTATACTTTCACTCTTATGCTCTTCATTGATTTGGATTTATGAGCTTTTTATTTCTTTACTTTCTTTATAGTAGTTTTTCTGGAGGGATACAAAAGGTGCATTTGTACTCAATCTACTATCTTTTATTAGAAGTTCTTTATTGCACTTTTTTCTAAATTACCTTTATAATCAAAAGTGAAGTGAGGAAGGGTTAAACTTCCTTAATAAACTTCTTTAATAACTTCTTTAACGAACTTCTTTAATAAACTTTCTTTAATAAGGTAAACATGGGAAAGAACAACTTAATCTAGAACCTTGGAGAGTTTATAGGCTAAGCATTGTCTTTTATCTGAATTAGCTTAATGTCCTAGTACACTTCATAAACCTTTCCACTTTTGCAAAAAATCATCATGTTGTTTCATGTCTCTGTGCTTTTGGCCCCAGTTACCACCTACTCGTTCTTCAAGATGTAGCTTACATAGCACCTCCCAGGAAACCTTCTCTGATTCTCAGTACGTATTAAATAATCTTCCTCTGTGATCCAATTGCATACTGTTTGTATTTTATTGAACTTTATGTGAATTCATCTGTTTCATCAACCATATTGAAATCACTATTTTATCTCTCTGTATCTTCCCAGCACCTAACACAGCTTTTAACCAGAAGTAGAAGTAGGAGTATTATGTACTTTTAAATATTTATCAAATGGGTAAGTGAATAAAATAACTGTGCCTTTTATAAGTATGTGTTCAACATGAGCCAGCAGTATCATACAGTTGGCAAAACTCTTATTGCAGTCTGAAATTGAGTTAAAGAAAATATGATATTTGTAAAAGAAAAAAAAAGGTAAAAGTTTGGTATAGATCCAATGACATCTTGAAAATTGTACATACTTCTGGAAATTACATTTTAGTAGATATATTAAGAAACATAATTAGAGTATGATAGAAAATGGAAAGCATGATATATAGGGGTATTTTTTTTTTTATAATTTTATTTTATTTATTTTTCCCCCAAAGCCCCAGTAGATAGTTGCATGTCATAGCTGCACACCCTTCTAGTTGCTGTATGTGGGACGCGGCCTCAGCATGGCTGGAGAGGCGGTGCGTCGGTGCGTGCCTGGGATCCAAACCTGGGCCGCCAGTAGCGGAGCGTGCACTTAACCGCTAAGCCACGGGGCCGGCCCTATAGGGGTCTTAAAACCATGCTGATGGGAGAGCAGTTGAAGGAAGTAGCAATTTTTCATCTGATATATTGAAGGCTCTAGGACATAACGGATATTCCCAAATATGTGAAGAGTTTTGGTATGATTGTAGGATGAAATGTTTTTCTGAGTTTAACTCCAAAAGAAAAACCTAGACAAATAAGTAGTAGATTTTTTGTTCAATATGAATAAGAACTCCCCAACCAGAACACATTGCTTATGAGGAAATGGCTTTCTTCTTCATGAGAGGTTGCAAATTGATTGAGCACATCTCTGGGCTGTTTTAGGGAGTTTTTCTGTGTAAGGTCAGAAGTTGAACTAGAGGACCTCTAGGGAGCCCTCCAAAATCAGTGTTTGTGTTTTACAGTGGAATAGAAGGATTTAGCTGAATTGAGATGTCATCCAAACAGCAAAACTAGTGAATCATAAATTGGAGGCTATCTGCATGCAGAGTACATATGGTAAAACTAAAATTATAATGTTTGGAAAAAGTTGGTGTTCAAAATAATAGTACGAATGAACTATCACCAAAATTAAAATTATAAGAAACCTATTTGAGCTACTACTTTATTTCATGTAATGCATTATGTATTTTTCGCTCACAATTGTCATCATTTAATTGATACATTACTTCCAAATTTAAGTATTCCCAATTTTATCAGGTGATGTTTAAAGAGCATTAAAGGCTAAAAGAACTAAATAAATGAATGGCCAAATTAATAGCTTTCATAGACCTGCCCAGATAATGAATTAATTACAATGCTTAGATTTTATATGCTTGCCTTAAAATCTAGCATTCATATGACTGCCATAATGTATAATAGTTAAAATTATTACATTTTAATATGGAGATGAAACTGCATGATAAAAGGATAATGATTTTGAGTGATTTCCATTTACAATCTTCTAAGTCTGTGGAAGACAAGCATCAACTATGTATTTTCTTTTATAATCCCAGAGGAAAATATACTGTCTATTTTGCATTCATTATCGGGGCTTAACATGATTAAGAACACACTCCTTGTTTGTACTAGAAGAGCGAGCTGAGTTTACACCTGTCTCCAGTTATTAACAAAATTGAACCACTCTTCTTTCAATTGTCCCCAAAAACATTTATCAAAAATATGCTGTGATCTATTACTTCAAATATATATAAAGATAGAGGTTTCTAAATTCAATTTAAATTATTTATTATACTTAGGACATACTTGGTATTTGAGTTTTTCTTGTAATTATGTAAAATATGAGTAATCCACGTGTATTTGACACTTGAATTTTCTTTTGATGACCCACATACTGAGTTCTGCAGCTAAAGAACATTTGGCAGCAAAAGCTTCTCTCTGAATTTTGATTTTTGTAGATAAGAGTCTGCACGAATCCCACAAGGTTACTATGCAGAGGCAGATGTTTGCTATAAACTACAGTTCAATTCTATGCCCTGCCACTGTCTACTTTCCCTTCCATATATCATCACCAAAAAATAACAAGATAATAGAAAACAAGTTTTGATTTCAGAATGATTTTGGTTGATGATGATGAATGAAGCAGAATAGACAGCTTGATTTTCATAAGTTAAATTGAACTTGCAGTGCCAAGTGCGGCAACAACAGCAAAAAGATTAGCAGACATGACAAGGGAAAAGAGAAGAATTTATGTGCAAACACATAATGCCGTTTGAAAAAAAAGGTGTTATGAAAATGTACAAATGCATAGATACTGAAATGCTGGCAGGAAAAAAAAACCCTAAAGATACATAATCTAATATTGGAAGCAATTGTTAAGGAGAATCAGGGCCAAGTAAACAGAGCAATTTAGTTTCAGGAAATAACTTCATTTTATTCGGGCTATGTAAGAAACCATACCCAGGTTCTTCTGGCATACAATACAAGTAATTATAAGGGAATACAATCTACCCAGTGTCCAAAGGAGAAAATAGCCTAGGTGTCATCTGTGAATACTTTAACATATATAAAAAACATTCTCCATCATTCACTTACCACCCTTCATGAGGCAAAAAGAGTCACAACTGGAACACTGTCTGGAGGTTACACTACGAAGTGTAAAATAATAAACTGTTTCTCCATCAGCAGATCCAAATAATTTTGATATTAATTCCTTCCTCCAGTTTGTGGCTTCTAAAGAGGCAAACTGAAAAATTAATCAAAATCATTTTAAAATGCACATTTTAATCTAAAGATCATTTACATTTTGCTCTATTAATAGAATGGTTTAGGTTTTTTAAATCAAATACTTTGGGTTAAAATAAATTCATGAAATTGCCCTTATCTCTATATAAAACTGAAATAGCTTTTGTCTGAATAATGTGAAGCTAAATTGATGACAGTGTTTACATTGACATAAACGTTGTTTATGTTTTTCCCACACCAACCCCCAGGTTAATATTCCAAAAGTCTTTAATTATTGGCATTAAAGTGACATTAAGAGTATTTTACTTTGTTCCCTGTGATATTAGTTTCCATTGGTAAGGTATCAAGTTTTAATTGTAACTGCAGAAATTATGAATTAATCTCAAGAAAGTGGCCTACTACCTTAAAATCATTATCCTAGAGAGATTCATTGTTCATAATGTACAAGAGGAAAAAGAAAAAAAACAGAAACAAGTAACCAGAGATACTTAAATCAGTCTCTTATTATTGTATGTAGTTCATTTCTGAAAACGTTGTCTAGATGAAAAAAGGTTAAGAAAATCAACGATTTAAATATTATAAGTGAGGAGGGACATTACATGCAGGTGAAACTGCAAACAAAAAAAAAGCCTAAATAAAGTTCAGGGAAGTCATTTTTTCCAAAAATACATTTTTTTTCAAAAGTAATACCTGTCTCATAAATAATAAAGCATAAAATTCAATGGGATCATCATTGAAGATGGGATTGTCTCTCCGCTTCAATTTACAGTAAGTAAAACATCCATAGCTGAACAAAGGCTATGTTGCCCAATAAATCAGGATGCTGCAGAGATCCACACATTGGTACACAGGAAGGTGGGTGGATTGAAGCACAAAGAAAAGGTGAATTGGGAAACAGCATATGCGGTGCCCAGGATCCTGGGCCCCTAGCTGTGGTGGCTGAGTAAACATCCCTCAGCCTCAGAGAACCCAGTGGGCAGCAGCAGAGGCATGCACACAACTTTGGCCTTCTGGCTTTGGTGGCACCAGCAACCATGGGGAGCAGAGTAGCAGCAAAGGTGGAGCTCCACAATCCTAGCTGTGTCTCCGAGTCTGTTAACAGCAGTGGAGGCGCACACACAACTCCAGCCTCCCAATCACAGTGATGCCTGGGGCCATAAGGAAGCAAGCAACAGGGGAGGTGGAGCCCCATGAACCCAGCTCTTTCCCAGCCTTCCCCCTCTTTTTGCCAGAGCAGCAGTGCTTCTGACCCAGGTGATCCCGGATGCTGTGGAGGCATCAGTGATCTCTATATGCCTGGTGGCAAAACCAACCACTGCAGTGACACCAGCAACAGCAAGACATCAGTGACCCCAGAGACAGAGGCTGTGACAATGAAAGTACTGGTGATACCTCTAATAGCGACAATGGAGAGCAGAAAGTGCTGAACCTCAAATATAGCCAGAGGCAGCTCAGATAAGAGAAACCAAAAACTGGTGTTATAGCGCCACCTACTGAAAAACAAAATAAAAACCTCTAATCACCAATTGGTTGAATAGCCAGAATCAAAACAAAGCTATACTTCAATAAGATAAATATTTGCTATGACAAATGCACTGACAGAGGAATAACTCACCAAGTACCACGAAAAGCTGTGGTAACATGACATCACAAAAAGAAAATAACAGTTCTCCAGAAGCCAAACATAAAGTCATGGAAGATTGTGATCTAATGATAAAGAATTCAAAATAGCTGTTGTGAAGAAACTTGAGGAACTGAAGGAAAACTCAGAAAGGCAGTTCAATGAGCTCAGGAATAAAATTAATGAACAAAAGGAATACGTTACCAAATAGATTTAAACTCAAAAAGAAATCAAACAGAAATTGTGGAGCTGAAGAACTCAGTAAATGAGATGCAGAATACAATAGAAAGCATTGGAAATAGAGCAGACCATATGAAAGAGAGAATTAGCAAATTCAAAGATAAAAACCTAAAAATGATACAGGTAGAACAGGAGCAAAAACTATGATTTTAAAAAATATAAAAGTTCTGTGAGAATTATCTGACTCCATTAGAAAGGGCAACACAAGGATAATGGGAATCTCAGAAGGAGAAGAGAGAGAGAAGGGAGCAGAGAACTCATTTAAAGAAATAATAGCTGAAAACTTCCCAAACCTGGAGAAGGAACTGGATATACAAATCCATGAAACTAATAGAACACCCAATTATCTCAACACAAAAAGACATTCTCCAAGACACAGGATAATAAAACTGTCAAAAGTCAATTGAAAGAAAGGATATTAAAGCAAGGAAAGAAAAAAAATAACCTGCAAGAGAATCTCAAATAGGCTATCAGCACATTTCTTAGCAGAAACTCTACATGCCAGGAGAGAATGGAATGATATATTCAAAATACTGAAAGATAACAACTGTTAGCCAAGTATATTCTATCCAGCAAAGATATCCTTCAGTTAGGAAGGAGAAATAGAGGCTTTCCCAGGCAAACAAAAGCTAAAGGATTTCATCACCACTAGACTTGCCTCACAAGAAACATTGAAGGAGTTCTTCTACCTGAAACAAAAAAAACAAAGGTATACAAAACTTTGAGCAAGGTGATAAATGGACAGATAGAATCAGAAAATTGCAACTCCATATAAGAGTAGGTTGGTAAGCACTTAATTATACAAAAGTTAAAGAGAAAGGAAGCATTAAAAATAATTATAAGCACTTCAATTTGGTAACAAACTCACAACATAAAAAGGAATAATTTGCAACAACAAAAACATAGAAGGAGGAGAGAAGAAGGACAGAAGCTGTATAGGAAAATAAAGATAAGATGCTATCAGCAAAAAAAGGACAATCTTATCTATGAGACCTTTTAAACAAACCTCATGGTAACCTCAAAACAAAAATTCAAAGCAGAGACATGAAACATAAAAGAAGAGGTAACTGAGAAACACATCACAGAAAAGCACCAAACTGAAATGGCAGACAGAAACACAAGTGAAAAAAATGGAAATGTAGAGCAACCAGAAAACAAAAAATAAAATGGCAGTATTAAGTCCTCATATGTCAATAATCATCCTATGTAAATGGGTTGAATTCACCAAGCAAAAGACACAGAGTGGCTGAACGGGCTGGAAAACAACACCCAAAAATATGCTGCTTTCAGGAAACTCACTTCAGTTCTAAAGAAAAATATAGGCTCAAAGTAAAAAGATAGAAGATGATACTCTAAGCAAATGGCAAGCAAAATAAAGCAGTGTAGCCATACTTATATCAGACAAAATAGACTTCAAGCCAAAAAAGATAACAAGAGACAAAGATGGACACTATATAATGATAAAGGAGACAATCCATCAAGAAGATGTAACAACTATTAATATATATGCACCTAACATAAGAGCACTAAAATATGTAAAGCAATTGTTAACAGACCTAAGCGGAGAAGTTGACAACAACATAACAATAGTAGGGGACTTTAACACCCCACTTACATTAATGGATAGATCATCTGGACAGATAGTCAACAAGAAAACATTGGCCTTAAATGAAACATTAGACCAGATGGGCTTAAGTGGTATATATAGCACATTCCATGCAAAAGCAGCAGAATACACATTTTTTCTCAAGTGCTCATGGAATATTCTCCAGGATGTGTCCTGTTTTTGAAAACAAAACAAGTCTTAATAAATTTAAGACAATTGAAATCATATCAAACATCTTTTCTGACCACAATGGTATTAAACTAAAAATCAACTAAGCTGTAAATGTCACAAATATGTAGAAACTAAACAACATGCTACTGAACAACAATTGGATCAACAAAGAAATCAAAGGAGAAATAAAAAATTACCTGAAGACAAATGAAAATGAAAACACAATGTACCAAAATCTATTGAATGCAGCAAAAATGATATAAGAGGGAAGTTTATAGCAATACAGACCTACCTCAAGAAACAAAAAAAACCTCAACTAAACAATCTAACTTTACACCTAAACGAAGTAGAAAGAGAAGAACAAATGAAGTGCAAGGTCAGTAGAAGGAAGAAAATAATAAAAATAAGAGCAGAAATAAATGAAATAGAGACTAAAAAGACAATAGAAAAGATCAATGAAACTAAGAACTGGTTCTTTGAAATGATAAACAAAATTGACAAATCTTTAGCTAGACTCACTAAGAAAAAAAGAAAGAAGGCTAGAATAAACAAAATTGGAAAAAAATAAAATCATGTGAATAAAATTAGAAAAAGTGGAGAAATTACAACTGATACCACAGAAATACAAAGGATTATAAGAGAATACTGTGGAAAGATATACACCAACAAATTGGATAACCTAGAAGAAATGGATAATTTCTCTGAATCATACAACCTTCCAAAACTGAATCAAGAAATATAGAATCTGAATAGACCAATCACTAGTAAGTAGACTGAAACAGTAATCAAAAACTTCCCAAAAAACAAAAGTCCAGGATCAGATGGCTTCTCTGTTGAGTTCTATCAAACATTCAAAGATTTAATACCAACTCTTCTTAAATTCTTTCAAAAAATTGAAGAGGAGGGAACACTTTCTAACTCATTTCACAAGACCAACATTACCTTGATACCAAAACCAGAAAAAGACAAGATAAAAAAGGAAGATCACAGGTCAATATTGCTGATGCACATAGATGCAAAAATCCTCAACAACATATTAGCAAACCAAATCCAGTACATTAAAAGGATTATACACTGTGATCAAGGGGGATTTACTGCAGCAACGCAAAGATGGTTCTACATTTGCAAATCAATCAACGTAATACACCATATTAACAAAATGAAGAATAAAAATATGACTATCTCAATAGATGCATAAAAAGTATTAGACATGATTCAACATCCATTTATGATAAAACTCTCAAAAAACTGGGCAGAGAAGGAAAGTACCTCAACATAATAAAGGCCATATATGACAAACATACAGCCGATGTCATTCTCAATGGACAAAACCTGAAAGCTATCCCTGTGAGAACAGGGACAAGATAAGGATGCCCACTGTTACCACTCTTATTCAACATAGTTTTGGAAGTTCTAGCCAGAGCCATTAGGGAAGAAAAAGAAATAAAAGGGATCGTAATTGGAAAGGAAGAAGTAAAACTGTCACTATGTGTGATTGATATGATTTTATATACAGAAAAACCCTAAAAAATCCACCAAAAAGCTGTTAGAAATAATAAATAAATATAGTAAAGTTGTAGGGTACAAATAAACATATAAAAATCAGTTGCAGTTCTATACACTAATGATGAATTAGCAGAAAGAGAAATCAAAAAAGCAACTCCATTTACAATCTCAACCAAAAGAATGAAATACTTAGAAATAAATTTAACCAAGGAGGTGAAAGACCTGTACACTGAAAACTAAGAGACACTGTTGAAAGAAATCAAAGAAGACACAAAGATATGGAAAGATATTCTGTCTGTGCTCATAGATTAGAAGAATTAAAATAGTTAAAATGTCTATATTATCTAAAGCAATCTACAGATCCATTGCAATCTTTATCAAAACCCCAATGACAATTTTGATGGAAATAGAACAAAGAATCCTACAATTTATATGGAACAATGAAAGACCGTGAATAGCCAAAGCAATCCTGAGAAAAAGGAAGAAAGATGGAAGTATCATACTCCCTGATTTCAAAGTATACTACAAAGCTATAGTAATCAAAACAGTATGGTACTGGCAAAAAAAACAGACACACAGATCAATGGAACAGGACTGAGAGCCCAGAAAGACACTCACGCATATATGGACAGCTAGTTTTTGACAAAGAAGCCAAGAACATGCAACAGAGAAAGGAAAGTTCTCTTTAATAAATGATGTTGGGGCTGACCCGGTTGCATGGTGGTTAATTCACACACTCCACTTAAGCAGCCCAGGGTTCACAGGTTCGAATCCTGGGCGTGGACTTACACACCACTCATCAAGCCATGCTCTGGTGGCATCCCGTATACAAAATAGAGGAATATTGGCACAGTTGTTAGCTCAGGGCAAACCTTCCTAAAGCAAAATGAGGAAGATTGGCAACAGATGTTAGCTCAGGGCCAATCGTCCTCACCAATAAATAAATAAATAAGTAAATAAATAAATACATACATACATACATAAATACATAAATAAATACATACATACATAAATGGTGTTGGAAAAACTGGACAGCACATGCAAAAGAATGAAAGTAGACCATTATCTTGCACCATACACAGAAATTAACTCAAAAGGGATTAAAGATCTGAATGTAAGACTTAAAACCATAAAACTCCCAGAAGAAAACATAGTAAGTACACTCTTTGTCATCAATCGTAGCAATATCTTTTTGAATATGTTTCCTCAGGCAAGGGAAACAAAAGCAAAAATAAACAAATTGGACTTCATCATACTAAAAATCTTCTGCACAGCAAAGAAAATCATCAGCAAAATGACAAGACATCCTACTGATTGGGAGAAGATATTTGGAAATCATACATCTGATAAGGGGTTAATCCAAAATGTATAAAGAACTGATACAACTCAACAACAAAAAATAAACAACTCAATTAAGAAAGGGGCAGAGAATCTGAACAGATATTTTTTCAAAGAAGATATATGGATGGCCAACAGGCACATGAGAAGATGTTCATCGCTAATTATTAAGGAAATGCAAATCAAAACAACAATTCTCATGCCCATCAGAGTGGCTGTCATTAAAAAGACAAGAAATATCGAGTGTTGGAGAGGGTGTGGAGAAAAGGGAACACTTGTAGACTACTGGTGGGAATATAAGTTAGTGCAGCCAACATGGACAACAGTATGGATATTCCCCCCAAAATTAAAAATAGAACTACCATATGATCCAGCCATTCCACTTCTGGGTATTTATCCAAAGAATACAAAAATACTAATTTGAAAAGATGTATGCACCCCTACATTCATTGCAGCATTATTTACAACAGCCAAGACATGGAAACAACCTAAGTGTCTGTCAACAGATGAATGGATAAAAATGTGGTATACATACACAATGGAATGCTACTCATCCATAAAAAAGATGAATCTTGCCATTTACAAGAATGTGCATAGACCTGCAGGGTATTATGCTAAGTGAAATAAGTTCGTCAGAAAGACAAATACTGTATGATTTCACTCATATGTGGAAGATAAAAAAACAAACAAACACAGAGATAAGGAGAACAGATTGGTGGTTACCAGAGGAGAAGGAGGTGGGGGAGGATGAAAGGGGTAAAAGGGCACATATATATGGTTACAGATGGAAATTAGACCTTTGGTGGTGAACACAATGCATTCTATACAGAAGCTGAAATATAATGATGTACAACTGAAATTTACACAATGTTATAAACCAATGTAATCTCAGTAAAGTAAAAGAAAAGAAAAAAAGTGATTATAATGGAATACTATGAACAACCATAGGCCAAAAAATTAGATAATTTAGATGACATGAACAAATTCTGAGAAAGAAAAGAAAAACTACCTAACCTGACCAAAGAGGAAATAAAAAATCTGCATAGACCTATAACAAGTAAAGAGAGTGAATTAAACACTTCCCACATAAAAGCACAAACTCAAATGGCTTCACTGATGTAGTTGCCAAAAATCTAAATCTAAATTAACATTAATAATTCACAAACTCTTTCAAAAAATGGAAGATAATGGAATACTTTTCAACTCAATCTATGAAGCAAGCATTTCTCTTGATACCAAAACCAGCCAAAAATATCTCAAGAAAATTACAAATTTATACCTCTTATGAATATAAACACAAATATACTCAGTAAAATAATAATAGACCAAATTCAGGTGTTCATTTATATAAACTATTTATATAAATCATATAAAAGGGATTATACACCAGAGCCAAGTAGCCTTTATGCGAAGAATGCAATTTTGGTTTAAAATATGAATATCAAAGTAGTATACCACTTCAGTAGAATAAAGGAGGAAAAACATATGATTATTTTAATAGATGTGGGAAAAGCATTTGGCAAAATCCAACAAAAATTCCATGATAAAAACACTGAAAAAACTAGGAATATGAGGGAACTTGATATTCCTTTATCATCCTGAAAAATTATTCCTTATATTCCTCTGTCAATCTGATAAAAGATATCTATGAAAATTCCACATCTCACATCACACTTAATGGTTGAATGCTTTCCCCCTCAGATCAGGAATAAGACAAGATGTGTGCTCTTGCCACTTTTGTTCATTGTTATACTGGAGGCTCTAGCCAGGGCATTTGTCAAGAAAATGAAACCAGCTCAGAAAGGAAGAAGTAAAACTCTATTTATAGATTACATGACCTTGGATATAGAAAATACTTAAAAATCCACCAAAAAACTATTATAACTATTAAACTAGTTCAGTCAGATTGCAGGATATGATATCAATATATAAAAACTAATTATACTTATATAAGCTAACAATGAGCAATCCAAAAAGAAGATTAAGAGAATAATCCCAGGGACTGGCCTGGTGGAGCGGTTGGTTAAGTTTATGTGCTCCACTTCAGTGGCCCAGGGTTCACAGGTTCAAATCCTGGACGTGGACCAATGCACGACTCATCAAGCCATGCTGTGGCAGCATCCCACATATAAAATGGAGGAAAATGGGCACTGAAGTTAGCTCAGCGACAGTCTTCCTCAAGCAAAAGGAAGAGGATTGGCAACAGATGTTAGCTCGGGGCCAATCTTCCTCACCAAAAAAAGAAAAGAAAAGAAAAGAAAAGAATTCCATGCACAATATCATCAAAAAGAATAAAATAATTAGGAATATATTTAACAAAATGAATGTATAGTGGTTTGCATGGTGGTCCTCAAAAAAGGTATGCCCATGTCCAAATCCCTGGAACCTGTAAGTGTTTTCTTATTCAGAAAGAGTCTTTACTCTAAGTAAGTTAAGGATCTTGAGATAAAATCATCCTGGATTACACACATGGCTCCTAATACAATGACAATTATTCTTATAGGAGACATAAAAGGAGAAGACACAGACAGAAGAGAAGAAAGTGATGCAAAGCTGGAAGCAGATATTGAAGTGATGTGGCTGCAAGCCAAGGAATGCCAAGGAGTATCAATAGCCACCAGAAATTAGAAGAGGCAAAGAAGGAAATCTCTTTTAGAGCTTCTGGAGGGAGTGTGGCCCTGGTAAACACCTTGATATCAGACTTCTAGCCTTCAGAACTGTGAGAGAATGTATTTCTCTTTGTTTAAGCCATTAAATTCATGATAATTTTTATGGGAGCCAAATAAAACTAATAAAAAATGCAAAACTTACATGCTAAAAACTTAAAAAAAATTGTTGAAGCCTATATTTATTTACAGATTTATTTATAGATTCAACACAATCCTTATCAAAACCCCAGCTTGCAGAAAAGCAGAAATTGATCCTAAAATACATATGGAAATATAAGAGACCCAGAAGAACCAAAACAATCCTTAAAAGAGGAACCAAGTGGAGGACTTATACTTGCAGATTTAAAAATTCATAACAACTATATAGTGATCAAAATAATGTAGTAATGGCATGGGGATAGTTATATAGATCAATAAAATAGAATTGAGAGTCCAGAAATAAGTCCTTAAATTTATGGTCAATTAATTTTTTTAAAAAGTGCTAAGAAAATTCAATGGGAGAAGGAATAACCTTTTCAACAAATGGCCATGGATATACACTGGACTTCATCAAAATTAAAAACTTTTGTGCTTTAAAACACACTATCAAGAAAGTGAAAAAAAAAACCCACAGAAAGAGAGGAAATATTTTTAAATCATATGTCTGATAAGGATCTAGTATCCAGAATACATCAAGAGCTCTTACAACTCAACATTAAATGGAAAAATGACTTAATTAAATAATTAAATGGAAAAATAATTAAAAATAGACAAAGGATGTGAATACACATTTTTCAAAAAAAAATGCAAATGACCAATAAAGACAATAAAAGATGCTCAACATCATTAGTCATCATTAGAGAAATACAAATCAAAACCACAAGGTTATACCACTTCACAACAACTAGAATGGCTATAAGCAGAAAAAGACAGAGAACTACACAAGTGGATGCGGAGAACCTGGACCCTCATGTAATGTGGGTGGGAATGTAAAATGGTACAGTTGCTTTAGAAAACAATGTCAGTTCCTCAGGAAATCTCTCAATAAAGAAAAGCCGTAGACCTAATCGCTTCACTGGTGAGTTCTTCCAAGCATTTAAAGAACTAACACTAATTCTTTTCAAACTTTTCCAAAAACATGAAGAGAAGAGAAGACTCCCTAACTAATTCTATGAAGCCAGAATTGCCCTAATAGCAAAGCCAGACAAGACCCTGTAAGTAAATGAATCTACAAACCAATATTGCTTATGAACATTGATGCAAAACTCCTCAGTAAAATACTAGCAAACTGAATTCACCAGCACGTTAAAAGGATTACACACTATGACCAAATAGGATTTATTCCTGGAATGAAAAGATGATTCAACATATAAAAATCAATGTAATACATCACATTAACAAAATGAAGGATTAAAAATTGTGGGGGGCCGGCCCCGTGGCTTAGCGGTTAAGTGCGCGCGCTCCGCTGCTGGCAGACCGGGTTCAGATCCCGGGCGTGCACCGACGCACCGCTTCTCCGGCCATGCTGAGGCCGCGTCCCACATACAGCAACTAGAAGGATGTGCAGCTATGACACACAACTATCTACTGGAGCTTTGGGGGGAAAATAAATAAATAAATAAAATCTTAAAAAAAAAAATTGTGGGATAATATCAGTTAATGTAGAAAAAAAATTTGACAAAATTCAACACCGTTTCATAACAAAAACACTCAACAAACTAGGAATAGAAATAAACTACCTCAATATATTACCAGCCATAAATGAAAAATCCACAGTGAACATCATACTCAATGGTCAAAGATGAAAACTTTTTCTCTAAAATCAGGAACATGGCAAGGATGTTTGCTTTCACCACTATTAATCACCATACTGGAAGTCCTACTCAGAGCAATAAGGAAAGAAAAAGAAATAAAAGGCATCCAAATTGGAAAGGAAGAAGTAAAATTAACTCTGATCACAGATGATATGACCTTGTACGTACAAAACTCTCAAGATTCCACAAAAAAACTTTAGAACTAACAAAGAAATTCAATAAGGTAACAAGACACAAAGTCAACACACAAAATCAATTGTATCCAGGAGCTGGCCCGGTGGCGTAATGGTTAAGTTCAATGCACTCGGCTGCAGTGGCCTGGGGTTTGCAGGTTTGGATCCCAGGCACAGACCTAAACCACTCATCAAGCCATGCTGTGGCAGTGTCCCACCTACAAAACAGAGGAAGATGGGCACAGATCTTAGCTCAGGGCCACTCTTTCCCAAGCAAAAAGAGAAAGATTGGCAACAGGTATTAGTTCAGGGACAATCTTCCCCACCAAAAAAAAAAAAAAAAAAAAAAAAAAATCAGTTGTATCAAAAAGAAAAGAACAGAACAAGTATCGGTAAGGATGTGGAGAAAGTGGAATTTTTGTGCAGTTTGTGGGAATGTAAAATAATACAGCCACTGTGTAAAGCAGTATGAGGATTCCTGTAGGTCTGTTCAGATTATATATTTTTTCATGATTCAGTTTTGGTACATTTTGTGTTTCTAGGAAGTTGTCTGTTTCATCTAGGCTATCCAATTTGTTAGTGTAAATTGTTCATAATACTCTTTTATAATCCTTTTTACTTCTGTGAAATAGGTGGTAATGTGCCCAGTTTCATATCTGATTTTAGTAATTTGAGTCTTTTTTCTTACTGAGTCACGTTAGTTAAAGATTTGTCAATTTTGTTGATCTTTTTGAAGCACCAACCTTTGGTTTCATTGATTTTCTCTACTTTTTTTATTTTCTATTTTGTTTATCTCTGCTCTATTATTTATTATTTTCTTCTTTCTGCTAGCTTTAGGTTTAGTTTGTTCTTATTTTTCTAGTTCCTTAAGTTGTAAAGTTAGGTTGTTGGTTTGAGATTTTTCTCGTGTGTGTATGTGTATGTTTAATGTAAAAATTTACAGCTATAAATTTTTACCTTATCACTGCTTTAGCTGCATGGGTTTGGGGATGTTATGTGTTTGTTTTCATTCATCTCAGTATTTTCTAATTTTTCTTGTGATTTCTTTTTTGATCCACGGGTTGTTTAATATCCACAAATTTGTAAATTTTCCAGTTTTCCTTCTGTTATTTATTTTTAACTTTCTCCATTATGATTGTAGAAGATATTTTACATGATATAAGTCTTTTAAATCTGTCAAAACTTAATTTGTGGCCTAACCTATGATCTATCCTAGAGAATATTCCATATGAATTTGAGAAAAATGCGTATTCTATTGTTGTTGGTAGGGTGTTCTACATATGTCTGTTAGATTTAGTTGATTTATTGTGTGGTTCAAATCCTCTATTTCCCTATTTATCTTCTCTCTGGTTGTTCGATCCATTATTGTGAGGTGATATTGAAGTTTACAACTATTATTGTAGAACTGTCTATTTCTTCCTTCAGTCCTGCCAATTTTTGCTTCATATAGTTTGACATGTTATTATGTGTGTAAAGATTTATAATTGATTTATTTTCCTGTTGTATTGAAACCTTTCTTAGTATATAATGTCCTATTTGTCTCTTGGAAGCTTTTTTGATTTAAAGTCTCCTTTGTCTCATATTAGTATAGCCACTCCTGCTCTCTTTGGATTACTATTTGCATGGAGTATTGTCTTTCATCCTTTCACTTTCAACCTATTTGTGTCTTTGAATCTAAAGTCAGTCTCTTGTAGACAACATATATGTAGACAGCATATTTTTTTTAAATTCATTCTGCTAATCTCTGTTTTTTGATTGGAAAATTTGCATTTAAAATAAATGTTGATAGGAATGGGCTTATTTTTGTTATTTTGGTATTTGTTTTCTATATCCCTGTTAGTTTTTTTTCTTTTTTTTTTTTTGTTGAGGAAGATTTGCCCTGAGCTAACATCCGTTGCCATTCCTCCTCTTTTTTTTTTATGAGGAAGACCAGCCTTGAATTAACATCCAAAGCCAATCCTCCTCTTTTTTTTGCTGAGGAAGACTGGCCCTAGGCTAACATCCATGCCCATCTGCCTCCACTTTACATGGGACGCTGCCACAGCATGGCTTGCCAAGCAGTGCATGGGTGCATGCCCGGGATCCGAACCAGCGAACCCCAGGCCGCTGCAGTGGAGCGCATGCACTTAACCGCTTGTACCACTGGACCGGCCCCTCCTCTTTTTTATTTTTGCTTGAGGAAGATTAGCCCTGAGCTAACATCTGTGCCAATTCTTCCTCTATTTTGTATGTGGGTCACTGCCACAGCACGGCTTGATGAGTGGTGTAGGCCTGCACCCATAATCTGAACCCATGAACCCAGGCTGCCAAAGTACAACATGCTGAAATTTAACTACTAGGCCACAGAGCTGGCCCCTGCTTTTTAGCTTTTGTCCCTCATTTCTTGCATTACCATCTTCTTTTGTATTTAGCTGAATTTTTATAGTGAAACATTTTAATTCCCTTCTCATGCCTTTTATATATACTCTATAACTATTTTCTTTTGGTTACCATGGGGATTACATCTAACATCCTAATGTTATAGCACTGTAATTTGAATTTTTACGAGCTTAACTTCAACAACATATGAAAACTCTGCTCCTTTAACAGCTCCATGTCCACCCTTTTCAGTTACTGATGTCACAAAATTACATCATTATGTGTGTCCAAAAGTGTAAACTAATAATTGTTTTTAAATAGACTAGTCGCTTAAATCCTGTAGAAAGCAAAAAGAGACTTATAGACTGTTAATACAATAATGCTAGCTTTTATAGTTACCCACGTGTTTACCTTTCCAGAGATTTTTATTTCTTCATACTACTTTGAGCTGCAGTCTAGTGTCCTTTCATTTCAACCTGCAGGAGTCCTTTTAGTATTTCCCGCTGGATAGGTTTAATAGTAATGAACTCTTCCACATTTTGTTTATCTAGCATTGTCTTAATTTATCCCTCACTTTTGAAGGACAGTTTTGCCGTATATAGGATTATTGGTTGACAGGTTTTTTTTTTCTTTTAGCACTTTCAATGTATTAGCCCACAGCTTATGGCCTCCAAAGTTTCTGATGAGAAAACTGCTGATAATCTTTACAGGATCCCTTGAATGTGATGAGTCACTTCTCTATCACTGCTTTCCAGATTCTCTCTTTGTCTTTCAACAGCTTGATTATAATATGTCCCAGTGTGCATCTCTTTGAGTTCATACTACTTGGAGTTCATTGAGCTTCTTGGAAGTTTATATTCATGTCCTTCATTCAACTTGGAAGTTTTCAGCCATTATTTATTCAAATAATGTCTCTGTTCCTTTCTTTCTTGTTTCTCCTTCTGGGCCTCTCACATATGTATGTTGGTCCACTTGATGGTGTCCTTCAAGTCTCTTAGGCCCTGTTCACTTTTTCTCAATCTTTTTTCTTTCTATTCTTCAAATTCAATGATTTCTCTTGTCTTATCTTCAAGTTCAGTGATTATTTCTTCTGCCTGCTCAAATCTGTCTTGGAATCCCTCAAGTGAAATTTTCAATTCAGTTGTTTTACTTTTCAGCTCTAGAATTTGTTTATTGGTTTCTGTTTAGGTTTTCTACCTCTTTATTAACATTTCTATTTTGTTCATACATTTTTTTAACTTTCTCCATGTCTTCATTTAGTTCTTTGACCATCTTTAAGACAACTGTTTTAAAGTATTTGTCTAATATGTCTGCCATCTGTTCTTTTTCTGTGGCAGTTTCTCTTTATTTACTTTTTTTACTTTGAAAAAACTATACTTTCTTATTTCTTTGTATGCCTTGTGGGTTTTTTTAATTGAAAAAATGGACATTTTAATCTGATGATGTGGTAACTCTGAAAATCAGATTCTTCTCTTTCCCCAGCATTTGCTGTTTTTTTGTTTTGTTTTTCTAATTTTTTATATTGGTGTAGGCTACCCCTGTACCAAGGACCAGGCTGTTGTATAAACACAAGGTTTTCTCAGGTCTTTTATGAGCCTGCACCTTAGTCTAGGCGTGAGCAGTGACTTTCTAGTATCCCACATATATGGAGTTGCTTTTGAATGTCCTAGTATTTAATGTTTGGCTCTCAAAATGGTGAAAAGAGAAAAAGAAGGTGGAGGGGAGAAGGAATCTGTTCTTTAAGTAAGTTCCCTGGAAGTCACTTTAGCTGGAGTGAGAGGGGCTTTCAACAGTGGCGGGGAGTGTAACAATGTCTGCCCACTTCAGTGTCTGCACTTCCATGATCAGAAGTAGCATTAGCAATCAGAACACAGATCTCTGCTCTTTGGAAGACAGTGTTCTTATTGTCCAACATGGCTCCTGTAAGATGTCTGCTAGTTGCTCCAGGAACATAGCATGTCTGTTGCTACAGGGCTGAGGATGAGGACTGAGTAGTCACTGCAGAACTAAGAGCTGAAATTGACTAAAATTAATCACTATTTATTATCCAAGCCTCCCTCTGGAATTTGCAAGCCTTCAACAGACTCGAGAGTTTGAAAGTTGTTACATTAAACAGATTCTGCCAGTACAGTTGTTATATAGTTGATGAAACAGATTCCTGGTGCTTCTTACTACTCTTCCCAGAATCCTCCTTTTATGTTTATTTTTGAAGTATATTTTTTCAAGATGTAAAAATCTAAGTTGGTAGTTACATTTTTTCAGCACTTTAAAAATGCCACTCCACTGTCTTCTTGCTTCCATTAATGTTCTGAAAATGTCAAACATCAGTCTTATTATTGTTCATTTAAATACAGTCACACATTGCTTAATGATAGGGTATGTTCTGAGAAATGCATACTAAGTGATTTTTGTCGTTATGCAAAATGGAGTGTACTTACGCAAACCTGGATGGTATAGGCTACTACACATCTAAGCTATATGGTACTAATCTTATGGGACCACCATCGCATATACAGTCTGTCGTTGACTGAAATATCATTATGCAGCCCATGACTATATGCATTTTCCTGGCTACACTCAGGCTTCTCTCTTTGTTTTAAATTTCGGCAGTCTTACTCCAATATTATGTGGGATTTTTTTATTTTATTTATTTATTTTTTTTGCTGAGGAAGATTCTCCCTGAGGTAACATCTGTGTCAATCTTCCTCTATTTTGTATGTGGGTTGCCACTACAGCTTGGCTGATGAGTGGTGTAAGTCTGTACCTGGGATCTGAACCCATGAACTGGGGCCACTGAAGTGGAGCACAGTGAACTTAACCACTATGCCACCGGGCCAGCCTATGTGGGTTTTTTTGGTTATTTATTCTAATGGGTTTTCAATAGAATGCATGATTGATATTTGACATTAATTTTGGAAAATTCTTACTCATTATCTCTTCAAAAACATTTTTTTTCATTCTCTGATTTCTTTCTTTCTTGAACTTCAATTTCATGTATGCTGTAGTCTTATATGGAATCACCAACATTTACATTTCTTTTATTTTTAATGCTTTTTTCTTTCTTAATTTTAGAAGATATATATTCTATTTCCTAGTTTTTCCTCTCACAAATTCTGACTTTTATTGTCTCTACTCTCTCCTTAATATAATTTAATTTTATTACTTTCAGATATGTGTCTTTCAGTTTTAGGTGTACTTGTTTGTTTTTATAAATTATAATTCTCTGGAAAAATTATTGATCTGTTTTCAATCTCTGCCGTCTTTTTCTTTATTCCCTTAAGCATACTAAACGTGATTATTTTAAGAGTCTCATGCTCTACCGGCTGAACTAGCAGGGCACCTAAACATGATTATTTTAAAGTTCTTTTCAACCCACCAAATATCTGAATCACCTATGTGTCAACTTCTTTTATCTGATTTTTTTTTTTTACTTGCATTTCAGTCATGTGATTCTGTTATTTGGTAAGTATAGTCATTTTTTCTAAATGCTAGTCCTTGTGTGCAAAAAAAATATGGCAACACTAGACAACATCATCCTCTATAGAGGTGACTTATTCTTCTCTAAGCCATTACAGAAGATTTATGGCTGATCATCTACATCCAGTTAGTTTCCACACTGAATCAAGGCTTCTTTGTTAGTGGGCCTCTGGTTTACACTCTTGTAGGTCCCAAACTCAAACTTGGTAACAAGACTGTGAAACAACTCTTCTACTATACCATAGGTTCTTGGATAAGGTTTTTAAGTCTCTATCTTTTGAAAACTAGCATCTAACTAATCTCTTGCGGGAGAAACCAGACTTTTATTTTAATACTCTACCTGATTCATCTAAATCTCTGTTGGTATCTCAGTCTTTCAGCAGTGACTCTATATGGTTACTTAGTGTATTTTCAAATTGATCATTTTTTTTTAAAGACACAAACAATATAGGGTCCAGGAAAATTGCCATAATCATTTATGTGACCAAATGAATTTGATAGAGATATTATTATGGGAAGAAATAAACAGTGCACTGAAACTGAAGGAAATGCAAAAAAATATGGTCATTGTTATTTCGATGTTCTTCCTGCTTTGTGTAGTGTGTGGTGACAAAACAGCATAGAAATTCCAAAAAACCCCAAGAGAGTGTACTTAAACCAATCCATCTTCAAAGAATCCCATGTGATGTTGTCTAGTTTTAATCAGATGACTTAATCCCTTTGGGCCGTAATTGTTAATTGTTTTTGTTTGTAATATTTTGTAGTTAGTTTGAATGATTTCTATTGTCCACAACAGACCATTGTATTATGTCAGATTGCCAGAATTTCCTCAATCACTGGCCTTTAAATATCAACAGACCTTATGTGACTATTTTTATTATTTAACAAAATTGAGGTTATGTATAGGCAATATACTTTGCTGTGCAGGAAGATTGTATTAGGATATGTTATCAGAGAAGTTACTGGTATGCTTTTGTAAACCATTTATTATTACTTCTTATGATAAATCATAGCCAATCAGATATGGGAGACATTATTTGGAAGAATGCTGGAATTTCCTTCAAGTAATGAAAAAGAGAGGCAATGATGTCTAGCTTAAATTTTTCCCTTTTTGAGATTAAAAAAGTGACCTCAGTCTATTTGCATTGCAAATAATGTTCACAAGTGAAGACATACACACGCACACACCCCTACATGTACACATATGCATGTGCTCACATGTGAATACAGAGAATGTATTATTTCATTTTAAATAAAACATTGTTGTACATAATATCTTTACTTTGCATACAAATGTCATGTATTCATACATATATAGATATCAGGATGTATAAGTAAAGGGCAAAAAAATTGTTGCTGCTGGTTTGGTTTTTGCAGGAAACTTTAAGACTATAGCTAAACTCCTTGCTGTCACTATTGTCATCAGAGAATACATCAGTGAAGAAAGGTCATGATATAAATTATTCCCTGCTCCATTACCCCTTTATATCCTATTTGCAACAACTGAAAGATTCTTATATTAGGTGGAAAGTGACAACTGAAAATTAGGATGAAAATAATTATAATTCTGTTTTCTTCTGGGGATACACTAAATCTTTATTTGTCAAAGTTGAGAAGACACCTAGCTTTCTAACAATGCACAAAATCACTGAGAAGGTTGATCTGATCATACACATTACCAAAACAGCAGATCAGATACCTTAATATTTTTTGTATTTAACAGAACATTATTGGTATTTTACACATTGTCAATTATTAATACTTGACGTTATAGTATTCATTTCCATTTGTCATCACCTACTGGCTGAAATGTTTCAAGATCTTAATAACTAACTTTTTATGGAGAATTCCACAAATAAGCTGAAACAGAGAATAGCTTAATACACCCCCATGTACTTTACTATTCAGCTTGCACAATTTTTAACATGTGGCTAATCAAGTTTTATCTATACTGTGGCCCTTTTCTCTCTCACACATTAATTAGAACCCCAAGCTTCAAATGCTTTCACTATAAATTGTTTCAAAATATGTTTCTAAATATTGAAGTCTTTTCTGTAATATACCATGACAACATTATCATAGCAAAATTTTATAATTTTAATTACAATATCAGTTATCCAATTATTATCAGTAATCCAATCTATGTTTGTGTTCCTCAATTCTCTCATCTATTTTTTTCTTATGTTTTTTGCTTGAACTAGAATCCAGTCAAGATCCAAATTATATTTTGTTTATATACATCTCTAAAAGCTCTTTTAATATTGAGTATACTTATCCCACCCTATTTATACTTACATCTATCTTTTTTTAAAAAAACACAAATAATTTGTCCTGTGGAGTTTCCCACACTCTGGGTTTTGCTAATTATCTTTGTGTGTGTGTGTGTGTGTGTGTGTGTGAGAAAGACCAGCCCTGAGCTAACATCGATGCCAATCCTCCTCTTTTTGCCAAGGAAGATTGGCCCTGGGCTAACATCTGTGCCCATCTTCCTCCACTTTATATGGGACGCTACCACAGCATGGCCTGACAAGTGGGGGCTCGGTGTGCTCCCGGGATCCAAACCGCACTTAACCGCTATGCCATTGGGCTGGCCCCTAATTATATCTTCATGGTGTCTTTTAATGTCTTTCTTTGATCTATTGTTACTATAAACTGGAAGTGAGATCTAGAGACTTGATTAAATTCTGGTTCTATGCTTTGGTAAAAACTTTTGAAATATAATATCCTATACTTCCAAATTGTGACACATCAGGAATCACACAATATATAGTTATTTCTCTATTTGTAATAATTAAATCAATCACTAGTTTAAATTGTTGTCAATCTGGTCCACGGATTAAAAGTTTCCTATTAGGTTTTCATCTAACGATATCAGCAGCAGTAGATTACTATTGGTTAGATCTATTGTTTGGAGGTTGGCAAAATAGTGATATTTTAACTGTCATTCCTTTTTAATTTGGTAGCTGAATTTTTTTTTTTAAATTTTTTGTTTATTGCAGTAACATTGGTTTATAACATTGTAAAAATTTCAGGTGTACATCATTATACTTCTATTTCTGCATAGATTACATCATGTTCACCACCAAAATACTAATTACAACCCATCACCACACACATGTACCGAATTATCCCTTTCACCCTCTTCCCTCCCCCCTTCCCCTCTGATAACCACCAATCCAATCTCTGTCTCTATGTGTTTGTTTATTGTTGTTATTATCTACTACTTAATGAAGGAAATCATACGGTATTTGACCTTCTCCTTCTGACTTATTTCACTTTGCATTATACCCTCAATGTCCATCCACATTGTCACAAATGGCTGGATTTCATCGTTTCTTATGGCTGAGTAGTATTCCATTGTGTATATATACCACAGCTTCTTTATCCATTCGTCCCTTGATGGGCACTTAGGTTGCTTCCAAGTCTTGGCTATTGTGAATAACGCTGCAATGAACACAGGGGTGCATGTACCTTTACAAATTGGTGTTTTCAAGTTCTTTGGATAAATACCCAGTAGTGGAATAGCTGGATCATATGGTAGTTCTATCCTTGATTTTTTGAGGAATCTCCATACAGTTTTCCATAGTGGCTGCACCAGTTTGCACTCCCACCAGCAGTGTATGAGAGTTCCCTTCTCTCCACATCCACTCCAACACATGTTCTTTCCTGTCTTGTTAATTATAGCCATTCTGACCTGCGTGAGGTGATATCTCATTGTAGTTTTGATTTGTATTTCCCTGATAGTGAGTGATTTTGAACATCTTTTCATGTGCCTGTTGGCCAACTGTATATCTTCTTTGGAGAAATGTCTGTTCAGGTCTTTTACCCATTTTTTAATTGGGTTGGTAGTCTTTTTGTTGTTGAGATGCATGAGTTCTTTATATATTTTGGAGATTAAGCCCTTATCAGATGTATGGTTTGCAAATATCTTCTCCCAATTGTTAGGTTGTCTTTTCGTTTTGTTGATGGTTTCCTTTGCTGTGCAGAAGCGTTTTAGTTTGATGTAGTCCCATTTGTTTATTTTTTCTATTGTTTCTCTTGCCCAGTCAGACATCGTGTTTGAAAAGATGTTGCTAAGACCGATGTCGAAGAGCGTACTGCCTATGTTTTGTTCTAGAAGTTTCACAGTTTCAGGTCTTACATTCAAGTCTTTAATCCATTTGGAGTTACTTTTTGTGTATGGTGTAAGGTAAGGGTCTACTTTCATTTTTTTGCATGTGGCTATCCAGTTTTCCCAACACCATTTGTTGAAGAGACTTTCGATTCCCCATTCTATGTTCTTGGCTCCTTTGTCAAAGATTAGCTGTGCATAGATGTGTGGGTTTATTTCTGGGCTTTCCATTCTATTCCATTGATCTGTGTGTCTGTTTTTGTGCCAGTACCATGCTGTTTTGGTTACTATAGCTTTGTAGTCTATTTTGAAATCAGAGAGTGTGATACCTCCAGCTTTGTTCTTTCTTCTCAGGATTCCTTTAGCTATTTGGGGTCTTTTGTTGTTCCATATAAATTTTAGGATTCTTTGTTCTATTTCTGTGAAAAATGTTGTTGGAACTTTCATAGGGATTGCATTGAATCTATAGATGGCTTTAGGAAGTATGGACATCTTAACTATGTTAATTCTTCCAATCCAAGAGCACGGAATATCTTTCCATTTCTTTATGTCTTCTTCAATTTCTTTCAGAAATGTTTTATAGTTTTCAGTGTACAGATCTTTCACCTCTTTGGTTAAGTTTATTTCTAGGTATTTTATTCTTTTTGTTGCAATTGTAAATGGGATGGTATTCTCAATTTCTCTTTCTGCTACTTCGTTGTTAGTGTACAGAAATGCAACTGATTTTTGTATGTTGATTTTATCCTGCAACTTTACCATATTCGTTTATTACTTCTAAAAGTTTTCTGGTGGATTCTTTAGGGTTTTCTATATATAATATCATGTCATCTGCAAATAGTGACAGTTTCACTTCTTCCTTTCCAATTTGGATCCCTTTTATTTCTTTCTCTTGCCTGATTGCTCTGGCTAGGACTTCCAGTACTATGTTAAATAGGAGTGGTGACAGTGGGTATCCTTGTCTGGTTCCTGTTCTTAGAGGGATAGCTTTCAGTTTTTCACCATTGAGGATGATATTAGCTGTGGGTTTGTCATATATGGTCTTTATTATGTTGAGGTACTTTCCTTCTATACCCCTTTTATTCAGAGTTTTTATCATAAATGGATGCTGTATCTTGTCAAATGCTTTTTCTGCATCTACTGAGATGATCATGTGATTTTTATTCTACATTTTATTAATGTGGTGTATTACGTTGATTGATTTGCGAATGTTAAACCATCCCTGCATCCCTGGAATAAATCCCACTTGATCATGGTGTATAATCTTTTTAATGTATTGTTGTATGCGATTTGCTAGTATTTTGTTGAGGATTTTTGCATCGATGTTCATCAGTGATATTGGCCTGTAATTTTCTTTTTTTTTGTTGTCCTTGTCTGCTTTTGGTATCAGGGTAATGTCAGCTTCGTACAATGAGTTAGGGAGCTTCCCCCCCTCCTCAATTTTTTGGAAGAGTTTGAGAAGGATAGGTATTAAGTCTTCTTTGAATGTTTGGTAGAATTCACCAGGGAAGCTGTCTGGTCCTGGTCTTTTATTTTTGGGAAAGTTTGTGATAACTGTTTCGATCTCCTTACTGGTGATTTGTCTATTCAAATTCTCTACTTCTTCTTGATCCAGTTTTGGAAGGTTGTATGATTCTAAGAATTTATCCATTTCTTCCAGATTGTCGAATTGGTTGGCATATAGCTTTTCATAGTAGTCTCTTTAATCTTTTGTATTTCTGAGGTGTCTGTTGTAAGCTCTCCTCTTTCATTTCTGATTTTACTTATTTGTGCCTTCTCTCTTTTTTTCTTGGTGAGTCTAGCTAAAGGTTTGTCAATTTTGTTTATCTTTTCAAAGAACCAGCTCTTGGTTTTATTAATTTTTTCTATTGTTTTTTTGGTCTCTATTTCATTTATTTCTGCTCTGATTTTTATTATTTCCCTTCTTCTACTGATTTTTGGCTTTGTTTGTTCTTCTTTTTCCAGTTCTTTTAGGTGCATTGTTAGATTGTTTATTTGAGATTTTTCTTGTTTGTTGAGATAGGCCTCTATCGCTATAAACTTCCCTGTTAGAACCGCTTTTGCTGTATCCCGTAAATTCTGGCATGTCGTATTTTCATTTTCATTTGTCTCCAGGTATTTTTTGATTTCTTCTTTGATTTCTTCGTTAACCCAGTCGTTGTTCAGTAGCATTTTGTTTAATCTCCATGTATTTGTGGCTTTTCTGATTTTCTTCCTATAGTTGATTTCTAGTTTCATACCGTTGTGGTCACACAAGATGCTTGGTATTATTTCAATCTTCTTAAATTTATGGAGACTTGTTTTGTGGCCTAATATGTGATCAATCCTGGAGAATGTTCCATGTGCATTTGAAAAGAACGTGTATTCTTCGGTTTTTGGATGGAATGCTCTGTATATATCTACTAGGTCCATCTGTTCTAGTGTGTCATTTAAGGCCAATGTTTCCTTATTGATCTTCTGTTTGGATGATCTATCCATTGGTGTAAGTGGAGTGTTAAAGTCCCCTACTATTATTGTGTTACTGTCTATTTCTGTTGTTATGTCTGTTAATAATTGCTTTATATATTTAGGTGCACCTACATTGGGTGCGTAGATATTTACATGTGTTATATCCTCTTGTTGGATTGTTCCTTTGATCATTATGTAATGCCCTTCTTTGCCCCTTTTTACAGTTTTTGTTTTAAAGTCTATTTTGTCTGATATGAGTACTGCTACCCCAGCTTTCTTTTCATTGCCATTTGCGTGGAGTATCTTTTTCCATTCCTTCACTTTCAGTTTGTGAGTGTCTTTAGGTCTGAAGTGTGTCTCTTGTATGCAGCATATATATGGGTCCTGTTATTTTATCCAGTCAGCCACCCTATGCCTTTTAATTGGAGCATTTAGTCCATTGATATTTAAAGTAGCTATTGATAAGTATGTATTTACTGCCATTTTTTAACTTTTTTTTTTTTCTCAGTGTTTTAGTAGTCCTTCTCTGTTCCTTTCTTCTTCTATACAGAATTGATGGTCACTTTAGTTTGACCTTTGTCTGAAAGCTGTACTCTTTAACTCCCCTCTTCCATCCTTTTATGTTTTTGATATCATATCTAACCTCTTTTTGTGCATTTGTATCCATTACGTTCTTATAACGGAAATAGATAATTTTTCCTATTTGTGGTCTTCTCTTTTCCCCTTAAATCAGTCCCTTGAACATTTCTTGTAGCACTGGTTTCTTGGTGACAAACTCCTTTAATTTTTGCTTGTCTGGCAAATTTTTGATCTCTCCTTCCATTTTGAATGATAACCTTGCAGGGTAGAGTACTCTTGGCTGTAAGTTTTTTCCTTTTAGCACTTTAAATATATCGTGCCATTCTCTTCTAGCCTGTAAGGTTTCTGCTGAGAAGTCAGCTGATAGCCTTATGGGGTTTCCTTTGTATGTAACTTGACATTCTCTTGTGGCTTTTAGGATTCTCTCCTTATCTTTAATTCTGGACATTTTGATTATGATGTGTCTTGGTGTGGGCCTCTTTGGGTTTATCTTGTTTGGGGCTCTCTGTGCTTCCTTTACCTGGATGTCTGTTTCCTTCCTTAGGTTAGGGAAGTTTTCATCTATTATTTCTTGAAATAGATTCTCTGACCCCTTGTCTCACTCTACTCCTTCAAGGACACCTATAACACGGATGTTAGTGCGCTTGATGTTGTCCCAAAGGTCCCTTAGACTGTCCTCACTCTTTTTAATTATTTTCTCTTTTACCTGTTCACCTTGGGTAATTTCTTCTAGTCTTTCATTCAGCTCACAGATCCGTTCTTCTGTATCCTCTACTCTGCTTTTGAGTCCCTCTAATGAATTTAGTATTGTATTCTTCATTTCTGATTGGTTCTTTTTTATGTCTTCCATTTCTTTGTTGACATTCTCACTGAATTCATCTATTCTTCTCCCCAGATCAGTGATCATCCTTAACACTCTTAGTTTGAACTCTCTGTCAGGTAGGTTGCTCATTTCTGTTTCACTTAGTTCCTTTTCTGGGGTTTTGTCCTGTTCCCTTACTTGGAATGTATTCTTTTGCCTCCTCATTTTGCCTCTCTCCCTGTGCTTGTGTCTATGTATTAGGTAGGTCAGCTACGTCTCCTGCTCTTGGATAGGTGACCTTATGTAAGTGATGCCTTAGGAGGCTTCCAGTGTGCTTCCCTCAGTTCTCAATGTTCCAGGGGTGACCCCTATGTGGGCTATGTGTGTCCTTCTGTTGTGGCCTGTTTGCTCTCCCTGTAGGCACCCAGGGAGGCCGAGTTATGCTCCTGGCCAGCTGTTGTAATGCTCAGCTGCTTGTAGTTGTTGTGGGCCCTTCAGTCTCTTTATCAGGAGTGGGGAGCCCCAACTGCAAGCCCCAGAACTTGCAGTTGGCTGCAAGTTCTAATACCACTTTTGTGTTGCAGTATTTCTTTTAAGTAAGTAGGCCCCCACCGTGGCAGGTTGTTAGGCTCAGGGCCTTACAATTGCTGTAAGCCTCTAGCCTATTAGGTCTCTTGTCAGCTCTCTGAGGATTGCAGCTGGGTGGGGCTGGCCTCAGGCCCAGGAGCACCCAATTGTTTCAGGCTTTGGAAGGTGGGGCAAACCCCCTATGTGGGTCTTTGAGAAGCACAAGTCTTCTGCAGCTGACAAGCCCTGCCGCCCACAGGTCCACACACACAGTCAACACAGTCCTGCCCCGTGTGCATGCCCGTACCTCCCCACGCGGACCCAGTTTCTCCACGGCAGGAGCCCCACACACTCTGCCACCACCCCACACTCTCCACCCGCTCCTTGTGCACACCCTGCCCCGCTAAAGTCGGCTCAGTTGCCAGGCTGCAGAGAATCCAGTCACCAATCTATGCAGGCCCACAAGTTGCCTGAGGGCTTGTTGTTGGGTGGGGCCAGTCTCTAGGGTGGGCTGCCTGCCCTGGCTGAGCTGGATTAAATCCGTGCTCTAGTGGGTTGGGCAGATCTGGGCTAGCAGGCCTCAGGGAGAACTCCAGTGCTCTAGTGGGTTGGGCAGACCTGGGCTAGCAGGCCCCAGGGAGAACTCCAATGGCGTCTGTGTCAGCACGCACACACCAGGCCACAACAATGGCCGCCGCCAATATCCCAGTCCCTGGAGTGTTCTCACCCCTCACCAAGATGTACTCAGGGCCTATTAGCTGAGTCTCTTTGCACCCCAGCACCGTGCACCATTCTTTCTGGTGATTTTAGGATGCTTTCTAAAACAGGTGAGTTTGTGTGTGGGCCCTTTAAGAGCCGGTTTTAGTTTCTTGGTGAACCGGGTTTTCTGGGGGTGCTCCCAACGTTTTAGTAGCAGGCTAAGTTAGATATTATGCCACTGGTCTCGATTGTGCTGGGTCCACAAAATGCCCACAGCGGGGGCGCTCCCAGCTCAGGGCCCCGCGTCTCCAGGGAGGGCTGCGTACTTGTGAGCTGCTCCCAGCGGCTGTGAAGCTGGCGGCTTGTGAAGGTGGCTTTTCTCCTCTCCAGAAGGGAGTCTCTGCCTCTTCCACCTCAGTTAGGATTGTCCGTTCTTGCAGGGGTTCCTCTCATCCAGTTTTCAGTTCTGTCTCAGGGGTGATTTATCCACGAGTAGTTGTAAATTGGCTGTGTCCGCGGGAGGAGGTGAGTTCAGAGTCTGCTTACGCCACCATCTTGACTCCTCTCTCTGAAATTTCTTTATAAACAATTTTCTCCATCAATTTTTTGTACCTGAGACGCAGTTTATAGACAAAGGAGAAGATACATGTTAGATTAATTTCCTTTATTGATCAGTGAATCAGTGATTTTTCACATCCAATTCAAGTCTATACAATGTAAGAAAAGAAATGCTTTTGTGTTATGTATTGATAAAAAGTGTATAATTGAAAATTAAAAGTTTTTTCTTTCCTATGAAATACAATATTCTATGACTTTTATCAACCACTTAAGTATGAATTTTAGAGGTAAGCACATGGGACTAGCACAAAATACTGTTTATATTCTAAGCCAATTCTAAAAGAGCTTGCAATTTCTCTATAATTGTAGACCATTTAGGATTATATACATTTTCCAAATTGTCTTTCTTTGTTTCCCATCCAACTGGAACATTCTTTTTTCTGATCAAATTTTCAATAAACTCCTTAACAGTTCAACACTATGTAGTTGTTTTTCTCTTTAGTTAGTTTAGTTTTGTTTTGTTCCCCAATTTTAGCCTCTTTACCATCACTTCTTCAAGAAGAAAACAATTGTAACTTGTGCATATATACCCTTTCTGGGTTTTTGATACATAATCCCTTACTTATGTTTGAATAAAATGAAACTATACAGTATGTTTTTTTAATTACATTTTCATGTTAGAACTATAACCTGAACATATTTTTATTATCAATAAAAATATATTTAGTTTATTTTTTTAAAGATTGCCTACTATTTTGTAAGTTTTGTACCAATTCTATGGTTGTTAGGCATTTAGGATGCTTCCAATTGTTAAATATTTTAACATTCTCACAAAAGCATTCCACATTCATAGATTTTTATTTTGTTGATTATTTTTATCCCTAGGTGTATTTTCAATCTTTCAAATATTTGCCAAGCTGATGATCAAAAAAATTTGTATATTTCATTGTAAAGTTTAGTATGTTTTTAGTTGAGATGTTTTTTACTTCATTTGACAGAGATCTGTCGTTCAACTGCCTCTAGAGTAGGGAAAAAATATGTCACATAAAGAGTGGTCTGATTCAACAGATCAATAAAATCGTCAAGGATTTTGAGTCTTCCCATCTTTGCTGTCTAACATCTTTAGACTATTTCTACTCAAAAACTGAAGAGGACTACAGCACATCCAGGTGTCACATCTGATCTCTTTTTGTGTGTCTCACTTATCAGTGAATAAATTGCTACCAGAAACTTCTCAATATTTTCCCTCAGGTCTCTCTGGCCAGAATTGCAACATATGCCCTCCCTAAAAGAAAGCCAGTGGCATGGGCTTGGGACTGGCTTGGACAAAGCAAGATGGATCCTGGAGTTGGGGATAAAATCACACTTCCTTGAAGCATGTAGCAGATGGATGGGAGTCAAAACGATATTGAAATTCTTTAAGCAAGTAAGAATGAGGTGATTTTTAAATTTTTTGCTAAAAAATTTAAAAAGGTAAAATATAGAAGATAACTTTGAGAGAATGCAATTGAATCTAAAAGTTAAATTATCAGCCTTTTCCTTTATAATATGAATCATTTGTGTCTTGTGGAGAAAGGTCTTATTCTCTACAACATTGTAAAACATTATTCTGTATCATATTCTAATGTTTATGTTTTTATTTATTTATATTTCAGTGTTTTATGCAATTGGAATTCTTTTTTAATATGTATATATGATAATACACATTTTTCCACTGCCAATTACCTCAGCAAGATTTTTTACATATCCAATTTTAAGATACATTAAATCAGTACAGTATATATAATTCTTTCTTTCCATGTTCACTCTTCTGTTGTAATAATCTAATTATTGACTTGTCAATACAGCATAGTTTTAATTATTCTGATATGTAGCATAAAAAATTTAGAATCACTGCTTAAGTTCCAAAATAAATTCCACTGTAATTCTGATACGATTACTTCAATTTGAAGAAAAAATGTCATATGCCATTCATTAAAAGATTTATTTATAATATATAACAAATAATATATTTTATGATATATTTATGTCATCCATGCATATATACTGTAGAAAAGCCTAGTGTATATAAATTATTGTATCATCTCTATTTTGTTACTTTTGATTAGTTCCTTGTTACTCCATAGGTGTTCCTAATGCTAATGAGATTTTTTCCATATGATTTAAATTGATAATTACTAATATAAAGGAAATTGATTTAATTTTGTATATTATATATTATCTAGACATTTTAACTAGACTTCCATTAGTTATAATATTCTTGAGAATTTTAATTGTAAAATAAAATCTGCCAATAATGATAATAATTATTCCACTATATTTATAATTTTTTTCTTAAATTGTAGACTTAGCTACAACTTTGAAAACAGTGTTGAGATTTAACAGTTCCATTAAGCATCCTTTTTTGTTGTTTGTTTAGATTTAATTAAAATACTTCTATTACTTCCATTAATTATGATGCTTTCCGTTAGTTTCAGATATTTTTAACATGTTTAAAATATTTAGAGTGTTCGTTATAATTATTTATTTGGTATTTTAATAACGTAAAAATGTAAAGCATATTTGTATATTTTCTACTTTAATTTGTTGCCAGATTTGCTAATTTAATGTATCCTAGCATTCCTTGAATAAATTTTACTTGTTCATGCTATATTATTCTAGGAATATATTGCCAGAATATTTTATAAAACATGTTCTATATGATCTTTGCATTAGGATCTTATATATTCATACAAAAAATTGGGTAATTTTGTTGGTTAGTTATATATAAGTTGTTCAGATTTTGATATCATAGTTATGCTATGTTCATAAAATGAATTTCTAAGTATACATATTTTACCATGGACTGAAATACTTGAATGATATATGTACTATATATACTCCACTGATCAGATTATGTTTTTCTGTAAATATATCCTGGATTTGTGCCTTCAAAAGTATTTTAATTAAATACTGAATAGATGCACAAAATGTTGGAAGAAAAAAATACCATCTTTTGTGTATCCACCTCCCAGCTTAAGAGGAATAACATTAGCAATAACCAAGCAGCCTAATTGTGTTTCTCCTTTACCTTGTCTTTTTCTTTGTTACAGGAGGTAAACAAAAATGGATCTAAGTCCTTTAAATTATTTTTATGCCAACTGGCCCTATGTTAAGCTTTGTCAGTAAAGAACACTGGAGAGTCATTGCAGGAGGAGGGAGTCTTTCCTAGTAACTTGCTCAGCAGGTTTCTGCAGTGCGGTCAGCTTCTCCAGAATACAGTTCTTATAGTATGCAGCAGCCAGCAGCACTTAGCACCCAGCACCCAGCTTCGCCCAGCATACCACTGTGGGGATTTTGTAGCAGAGTACCTTTGAGGAGACTCTTCTCCAGAACTGATTTCCTAGGCATCCTAGAGGGTGGATTTCTGGTAGCACCACTTCTCCTCTGCCATTCGGTGAGCATTGGTCATGCCCTCTCCAACAAGGTCTGGCTCTCACTTCAAGGTGGGGTGTGGGGGTGTGTGTGTGTGTGTGTGTGTGTGTGTAGGGCACTCAGTCTCAGCCTAAGGAGTACTGGCTGCTCCTTATATCTGCTATTTTTATATTTTTCAGAGTTTTCTTTATTTCTTCTAGCCTATCTTTTGTTTTTTCCAATTCCCGGCTACAATTATTAATTCTCTTTATTAACTTTCAGTCTTCAAACACTGTGTAATTTCTCTTTTCTGATTGGACCTCACCTGATACAACATGTATAACTATAATTCATTCAACTTTAGTACTATATAGTGTTCCATAATATAACTGCCCCATAATTTCTTTATCCATTCTTCTATTGATGGATATGTAGGTTGCTATTTTTTTTTTTCTATCACAAAAAATGCTTCTATGGACATTTCTGGTATACAGATACAATAAAAATTGTATTAGGATAACCTAATTGTTGACCAATATGGTTTATAAATTTACACTTTGGCCAGCAGCATATGAAGGTTCCGTTGCTTCACATTTCACCAATAGATGGTATTTTCAAACATTTATTTTAAGTTTGCCAGTACTATTGATGCAAAATGGTATTTCACTGAGGCTTTAATTTTTATTTTCTTGATAAATAATGGCTATTATTTATTTATTTAACGGTTATTTGTGTTTTATCTATTGTATAGGAACCTATTCCTGTGTTTTATTCTTTTATCTATTGAGTTTGCCTTTTACTACTGATTTGAGGAAGTTCTTTATATATTCTGGATATTAATTCCTTTAAGTTGTGTATCCTGTAATTTTTTAGTCTATGATTTTTATTTTACCTTCTTAAGAGTATATTTCAATTAATAGCTTAATTTTAAAACAATGAAATTTATCAAAGATTTACTTTAAAGTTTAGTAAAGTTTAGGAAGAATATTACTTTATGTTGTCTTCTAAAGGATTTATCTCCTTGTGTTTAAGCCACATAGATTGATTTTTTAAATCTACGTGGAAATGCTTTTAGTGTTCAGTGGAAAGTGGAAACAAAATTTGATTTTTTTCCATGTTGGCAATAATTGTCACGGCACCAGATACTGGTATTCCTAAATTTATCACATTGAAATGCTATGAAAGCTCTATCATAAATAAAATTTCTATATATTTATGAGTCTATTCCCTATTTCTCTTTTCTGTTGTCTGATTTGTTTATTATAACACCTATAATATGATCTCTTAATTAAGCTTTGATTTTGAAAGGCCAGTGTTCATCCATTTTACTTTTTTTCCAGGAATGTCTTAGTTTCGTTTGATTATTTGCACTTCAGTATAAAAATATAAGTCTTCTTGTCAATTTACATGAAAAACTTTGTTGGAATTTTGACTCAAATTGTAACATATACTGTTGAACAATTTTTTTTCTATAGGCTACTAGATATTTTCATAGCTATGTTCTGTAGATGGAGGGTAACATAGACACGCTCTTTTGTAAAGAGCTTAAACCTAAATTACCATCATGTCTAGTTTTTACCTCCTTGTCCTTGAGGACATTAACATTTTCTCCATGGGTTAAGCAAAAATAACCCTACTGTACCCTATTTGCTTTGACTAACACTGCTACTAGCAGAAGTGTAGCAGAATAGCTCTTAGGGAAATTTGGAAAGTTGAAAAGTAGATATTGACAAGTTCTGTGAGGATTTGTTCGAAAATTCTTTTTGCTAAAATCTGCCTGAGATTCCTCTCGGAAGTTTTCATTGCAGTCCCAGTGGGATAATGATTCCTTGTATAATTCTTTACTGAATGAGCTAATCTGACCCTTTGTATACCTGATAAGAATTGAATTCTATATTTGTAGAAAACTTGTAATTGGAGAATATTAAATAGGCAATAAAAATGTTCGATGCTAGAAGTATTAGAAAAAAAGAAAATAGAACAACTGGTTTTTTACACATTAAACCATTGCACAAATTGGTTGAAGGAAATGTAAAGCGAAAATAACATATAAATAAAGTAAAATAGACAGTAGACCTATAAGTATAAACAAATAGCAAAGGAAACCTTTTTGCGCCAGAAAAATAAAATTAAGAATTACGTGTCCATACTGCATCTTTTCAAAAAGTCATTGCAATCCACTATTCTTTATTTATTGCTATTCAAGTAAATTCAATAGAACTCATTAAAATAGTACAGTAATTTTAGCAATATATTGCAATACCCTATGAAACAAACTATATGTTTTTTCACATCCCTAAAGATGTGAAGAATTTGAATCATCTGTTGAAAGTTAAATGTAATGTTGAGTGGACTGTTCTCTTTTTGTTTGATATTGAGTGGCTGGAAGTGATGCAACATTATCAATTGACATCTTCTCTTATTTGAAATATTCATGAAATGTGCTCATTTCCAGGCAAAACACCAAAGATTTAAATGACACTATAAAACCTATTTTAATGATGAAGATTATTCTTTTGAACAAAATTAAGGACTTTTTTTGTAATTTAAATAGCGATGCATATGGGCTGTATTATACAGTATATCACATTTATACAAAAACAGGCTCCTAAAAAGTAATTTCGTATTATCTGAAATATTTCATTAACAAAAAATGGAGCACTTTCTTGTTAGTGGAATCAAAGTTGTTGCATATTTTACCCCATTTTCGGTGAACAACTCCCACACACACTTTGTAGGATTTTATGTTCTATGTTCCATTATTTTTTGTGATAGTGAAACCTGCATTTAAAACTTGTTCTGGAGATAGATGACCTTAGTATGTTTTATGTGAACTATTTTAAATCAAGTTGACTTATCTGTCTAGTGTAAATTATTTCAGGACCTGAATGCACTATGTCACCTTACAGTAAATTGGAAAAAGTGAAGATAGTTGAGGTACAAAAGTAGAAAAAAAGACATTGTGAGTAAAAAGCTAATTTGATTAATCTAATTGTATAGTAGCTACAAAACATTAATAAACATAATTCCAATCAGTTACAGAGGTAACTAGAATCACAAAAACAAAATCACACACAAAACAAAACTTTTATGTCAGGCTGGGAATTTAGGAATTTATTCATTCAGTTTCTTTTGTGAAGACATATGTTAAACTAGATAGATAGAAATTAAGCCAGTAATTTTCTTAGAATATTTGTTTAGCAATTTATAATTTTAAACTTAATCTATAATCCCCAAAATATAGTGGAGGAATATTCAATTAATTTGATTTATGTGATACTTGAGACCAAAAATTCATTTTTTGCATAAGCTTATATGCAACTCAACTCTTGTAATTATTAGTAGTAGGAGAAGGAAAAGAAGTCATTTTACTTAGTATTACAGACCACTCTCTTAATTTTCCTTAACTCTATCAAGTTACTTGGGAAGAAGTAGCTATCCTTTTCTTTCTGTGAACTTTGACGTAAATGAAAATTAAAATTTCAATAATACATATGTAAATTTCATAAGGGACATAATTTAAAGTTAGGTATAACTATAAATACCTGAGACTTGGTCAATAGGTTCCAGTTCTAATGTGTGTTTTTTAAGACTTTATTTTTCAAGGGCAGTTTTAGGTTTACAACAAAATTGAGAAGAAGGTACAGAGATTTCCCACATACCCTTTGCCCCCACACATATCTAGCTTCCCCCGTTCTCATCATCACTCACCAGAATGGTACATTTTTTTTTACCAAGAATCAACCTACATTGACACATCATAATCACTCAAAGTCCATAGTTTACCTTACGGTTCAACTTAGGGTTGTGCATTGCATTGGTTTGGACAAATGTGTAGTGTCATATATCCATCATTATAATATCATACGAGTATTTTCACTGCCCTAAAAATCCTCTGTGCTCTGACTGTTCATCTCCCCATGCCATCCTTGGCAACCACTGATATTTTTATTGTATCCATAGTTTTGCCTTTTCCAAAATGTCATACAGTTGGAATCATACAGTATGTAGCCTTTTCAGGTTGACTTCTTTCACTTATTCATATGCATTTAAGTTTCCTCCATATCTTCATGGCTTGATAGCTCATTTCTTTTTGGTGCTGAATAATATTCCATTGTCTGTGTGTACCACAGTTTATTTATCCATTTCCCTACTAAAGGACATCTTGATTGCTTCCAAATTATGGCAATTATGAATAAAGTTGCTATAAGCATTTGTATGCAGTTTTTATGTGGACAACAGTTTTCAGGTCCTTTGGGTAAACACCAAGGAGTGTAATTGCTGGATCATATGGATATATGGATCAAGAATACATTTAGTTTTGTAAGAAACTGCCAAACTGTCTTCCCAAACATCTGTTCCATTTTTGCATTTCCACCAGCAATGAATGAGTATTCCTGTTGCCCCACATCCTCATTGGCACATGGTGTTGTCTGTGTTCTGAGTTTTGGCCATTCTGGAAGTGTGCAGTGGTATCTCATTGTTGTTTTAATTTGCATTTCCTTGATGGTATATGATGCAGAGCATCTGTTCATATGATTATTTGCCATTTGTATATCTTCTTTGGTGAGGTGTCTGTTAAGATCTTTGGCCTATTGCTTAATTAGGTTGTTTGTGTTCTTATTGGTAAGTTTTAAGATTCTTTGTATATTTTGGGTAATAGTCCCTGATCAGATGTATATTTTGCAAATATTTTCTCCCAGTCTGTAGTTTGTCTTCTCATTCTCTTGACATTGTCTTTTCAGAGCAGAAGTTTTTAATTTTAATAAGTCCAGCTTATTGATTGTTTCCTTCATGGATCCTGACTCTGGTGTTTTTTCTAAAAAGTCATTCCCATACTCAAGGTTATCTGGATTTTTTCCTACGTTATCTTTTAGGCGTTATGTAGTTTTGCATTTTAGATTTAGGTTTCTGATCCATTTTGAGTTAATATTTGTGAACGGTGTAAGGTCTATGTCTACATTAATTTTTTGCATGTGGACATCCATTTGTTCCAGCATCGTTTGTTGAAAAAACTGTCTTTATTGCATTGTATTGCCTCTGCTCTTTTGTCAAAGATCAGGTGACTATATTTATGTGGGTCTATTTCTGGGCTCTCTATTCTTTTCCATTGATCTGTTTGTCTATTCATTTGCCAATACTGTCCTGATTATTGTAGCTTTACGGTAAGTCTTAAAGTCAGGTGAAGTCAATTCTACAACTTTCATCTTCTTCTTCATTGTTAGGTTGACTATCCTGGATCTTTCATCTCTCCATATACACTTCAGAGTCAGTTTGTCAATATCCACAAAATAACTTGTTGATATTCTGGGATTGCATTGAATCTGTAGATCTGGTTGGGAAGAACTGATATCTTGACAATATTGAGTCTTCCTACCCATGAACATAGAATATCTCCCCATTTATTTATTTCATTCGTTAGAGTTTCATAGTTTTGTCATATAGATCTTGTACACATTTTGTTAGATATATACCTAAATATTTCATTTTGGGGGGTGCTAATGAAAATTGTATTGTGTTTTAATTTTAAACTCCAAAGAACTCCAGTTCATTGTTGGTATATAGGAAAGAAATTGACTTTTGTATGTTAATCTTGTATCCTGCAATATCTTAGTATAACTACTTATTAGTTTCAGGAGTCTAATGTTTTTATACATCTGTATATATTTTTGTTTGTGTGTGTATATGTTGTGAGTTTGTTTATGAAAATGTTGGCATTGAAAGTACCTGATGACAATTGAATTTTTTATTATTTTAATTGCTGACAACTTAGCTATCTCAAATTTCTTCTATAGAAAGCTTCTATAGAAAGTTATCTCAAATTTCTTCTATAAAATAGCTTTCTATAGCTTGAAAACTGAATGAAGTTAATGGTCGTCAATAGAGAAAGTGATCATAGTTTCTATACATATTCCAGGAAATTATGATATCTGTATAACTTTCAGGAATTGTTTTCTGTTCTATATAATTCGCTATTGCCATATTACCAATGATTTAGATCTGTAGTTTGATAAGAATTTGTGTCATAGCAAATATAACTAAATGAAAATGTTCTCTATGAAATGGATGTCCATGAAATTTACTATACAGAAAAGTTTCTATATAAACATGGAAATAATAGCAGTTCTTGTTCCTAACAGGAAACTGTGAAACTATCTCTTGATAACAGATTAACTCTGTGTTATCTTTTTAAATTTTAATTTATATAATCCTATAAAGGTCACTGCACATTATTCCATTCAACAAACTCATCAGTCTAGTCACAAGTCAGTTAAGTAGAATATAGAGATTTGATTACATTTCCTGAGAACATTTAATGGAGTGAAATTCCCTGAGTTTGAGTGAAAAAAATATAGTTGAAAATTTTTAGCACCATTTGTATATTAGTCAAAGAAGCTACTTCCATTTTAAATGCTATAGTGAACTTTAATTGAATTTTATGAGCATTTCCTTACTCAGGGCTGTATACTTTTTGTGGAAATACAAATATGATTAAGCCATGGTCCTTGACTTGATGTAGTGAAGCCTATAGTGAAATAAGGGCAACAAACTCATAAGCAGATAATGTCAACATAATATGTTAAGTGTTAAGTGTTGCCAGAGATGGGAGGTGGGGAGTGGGAGAAATGGGTGAATTGTTTTTTTTTTCAGTTGTTTAAATAAAGAAAAAAAGTGCAAATATGAGTATATGGGCACTGAGAGTAGACACACATGGCAAATTCTCTTGGATCCAATAAGGATTCCTACAGGAGGTGACATTGACCCAAAATTTTAAGAGCAAAGAATTGTTAATACTGGAATTGAGTGGAATAAACTCCAAGAGAGAAACTTTTGCTTATTTATTGCTCAAGTATCTATTTTTAAAATACATTAGACTCTTGATAAACAGGTTTTTTTTTTTTTTTTTTTTTGGTGAGGAAGATTGGCCGTAAGCTAACATCTGTTGTCATTCTTCCACTTTTTGCTGAGGAAGACTGGTTCTGAGCTAACATCTGTGCCTATCTTCCTCTATTTTATATGTGGGACACTGCCACAGCGTGGCTTGATGAGTGGTGCATCAGTCCGCACCCAGGATTTGAACTTGTGAGGCCTGGGCTGCCGAAGTGGAGCATGCGAATTTAGCCGCTATGCCACCGGGCCAGCTCCAACATTTATTTTTAAAAGAAGTGATTTGAGCAAAAGGAATAATAAAAGGAAATAGAGGAATATGAAATAGTAGAGTGCACACATTTTTACCAGAAGCTCCATATTAATAAATGGTAAAATTTAAAGTTGAAAGTGGTGACAAACATCTCATACGTGGAAAATCTTGTCTGTCCTGTTTCTCACAGAATGTCTTCTTTGGAAAAATGTCTATTCAGATCTTTTATTCACTTTTTAATCCAATTATTTAGCATTTTTTTTTGCTATTATGCTGTATGACTTCCTTCTATATCTTGGATATTAACCACTTATCAGACACATGGCTTACAAATATTTTCTTCCATTCCATAAGTTGCTCCTCTAATGTACTCCAGAGCTATTTATCTCAGTATGTAGTTTTTTATCCATTGTTTTTGTTATTTTTGTGGGCACCCAGAAAGATTTATACTTTGTTAGAGAAAACTAATCATATGACCACAATAATAATTAAAAACATCTTCAGCAGATAAAGATAAGTCTCCTTGCCATGAAGAAATAATTTATTAGAGTTCTTAGAAATAAAAAATTTAGTCAGTAACAATTCAAAAATAATCCTCAAGAGATAGGCTAAGGGAGAGAATGGATACAATTAGAGAGTAAATTACTGACCAGAAATATTGGAACAGACAATTCTTCAAAGACATAAATAAGGAGAAAAAAAAGAAATATAAAATAAAAGTTAAATGCCATGGAAGACATTGAGATACTGCCTTAGAGTGAAGATTATTGTATGTCATAGAACATTTTTGAAAATAATATGTGAAATAAATACAAATATTCAATAGATAATTTTGTAAATTTTTTGTGAATTACAAATAGTTGTGTAAATGATGATGCAAAATCTTGATTGAAGTACATTGCTGTGATGATTAATTTTATTTGTCAACTTGAAGGGTGTTTTTGGATGAGTTTGACATTGAATTTGGTGAACTTTGAGTAAGCAGATTACCCTCCATAATATGGGTGGGTCTCATCCAATCAGTTGAAGGCCTGACCAAAATAAAAAGATCAGACTCCCTGACAAGAGGGAATTCTCTAGCTGACTGCCTTCAGAGTTCACCCACACCGTCAGCTCTCCTAAGTCTCGAGCCTGCCAGCCCACATCACAGATTTGGACCTCTCAGTTTCCATAATCCTATGAGCCAATTCCATATAATAATTTTCCTTTCTCTATATACACATCTTGTTGTTCTGTTTCTCTGAAGAATCCTGACTAATTCAATTGCTTAAATCTAAAGTAAGTGTGGAAATCTGATATCAGAATAAAAATAATAATGTAGATGATGATAATCTCTTTGGTTTAGCTATACTAAAGTGTAAAATTCTTTGTTGGTTCTGACATTATAATTTGAAATTGCTACTGTTTATTTGCGTTATGACATCAAACTATTATTATTTTTGAAATATAATACAGAACTAAGTCTAAAATCTGAAATGAACTATTACAATTATGTAGTATCACCTATCCACATACTTAATGAAAAACAAAGTTAAGAAAAATAGCATAGAAGTTACAAACACATTTTATATATATAATTTTATAATACAAATTATTATATGAAATTTGTATATACTCATGCATTTTATATATATATATATATATATATATGATTTAGGAAAAGGTAAGAAATATCCCACAAATTTTATTTATTTATTTATTTATTTTTTGTGAGGAAGATCAGCCCTGAGCTAACATCCGTGCTAATCCTCCTCTTTTTGCTGAGGAAGACTGGCCCTGAGCTAACATCTATTGCCCATCCTCCTCCTTTTTTCCCCCAAAGCCCCCATAGACAGTTGTATGTCATAGTTGCACATCCTTCTAGTTGCTGTATGTGAGATGCGGCCTCAGCATGGCGGAGAAGCGGTGCGTTGGTGCGCGCCCAGGATCCGAACCCAGGCCGCCAGTAGCGGAGCGCGCGCGCTTAACCGCTAAGCCATGGGCCTGGCCACCGCAAACTTTATTTAAAAGAAATAAGATAAAATATAAAAGGTTTTGGGCAAACTGTAATTAATATTTTATGACATAAGCCAAATGCACAGTGAGGTAAATAATGGTTATTAGTACAAAATCTTTCACTTCAGGAAAAAAACATTTAAAGTCAGAAAATTTTTACTTGAGGACAAAAAGTGGTTTACTCAGAATCAAAATGACAATTAGAAAAATCAAAGGGAATACTCTAATTATCTTGGTAATCTTGACTGTGCTGACAGGCCAAATTAAGATAAGTATAAAGATTCCGCTTATTTCTCTATCAAATGCTTTAGTAAGTCAGGATCTTAATGTGGTTTCTGGTATTTTAAATATGAGAGAGAAACAGAGAGAGAGAGAGGAAAGGAGATTGATTTTCTCTCAGTTTTTAAATTAGCATTAATTTTATATCATATGAGCATGTTTTCTTAGCAAATTCAAAATTTACAGAAGAAACTAATGGTCCTTTTGACATCTACCTCCATTGTTCTTCACCTTTTATTGTCCTAAGAGTAGGGAATATTTTTATGTTCCATCTCTTTTCTCTACCCTCCTCTCTTCTCTTTTTCTCTCTCTTATTTCTCTGTTCTTTCTCTTTACCCTCTCCTCTCTCTTTCCTTCTGCCTCTCCCTCCTTCTGTGTTTCTGCCCGTCAAATTATACATTATGTTGAGTACACAATAATAATTGACTGTAATTTTTTCTCTGCACTTTGAAAGTGCTATTCCACTGGTTTCTGGCATCCATTATTGTTGTTGAGAGGTCTAGTCAGAGTCTAATTATATCTCTTGGAGTGGTTTTTCTCTTCTTCCTGGCTACTTTTAAGATCATCTTGTTGCCTTTCACGTTAGCAACTTCACTACATGATGTAGGCGTGGATTTCTTTTTATTTATTCTGCTTGGTATATTTTATTCTTCATGTGTCTGAGGATACATGTCTTATATCAATTCTAAAAAAGTTCAAACATTATCTTTCCTTTAGTTTCTCTTCACCATTCTTATCCTCTCTTTCTGCAACCAAAGACAGAGAAAACTCTTGCCAGAATAAAATCAATAACTCTTCTTAGATGTCTCAGAGAATTGAGGTCACAGAGCAAACCATTGCCTCCAAAATTGAAGAGAGTGACAGGTCAAGACGGGGAGTCAAAGCTTACAGGAGCACAAGAGCAGGAACAGAAATCACCACTGAAGCCAGTACAGGAGTAGGAAAACTTAAACTGCAATTGATGAATTGCTGTAGGCTCAGTTTGGACAAGTTTGAGTGTTACAAAATCCAGAGGCACCCATTATTATGAGGGTGAACAAACTTTTGGGAATTTTACTTCCCGGAGCCCTACCAGGTTCTCACAGCAAAGTAGCCATTTTGAAACGCACCCAGAGCATTCTGTTCTCCTTAATAGGGCCTGAACTCAAAGGAAACTATTTTACTAGACTCAAACCAACTGGAGTTTTACCAGCGCCTACCCAGCTTGGGGGAAAAGGAAGTACTCAATGCCAGCATGTTCTATGCAACTCTAATCCTTTAAGTACTTATAAAGGTCAAAGCCAAGGCACACAGGCTCACTAAAAGACTGAGAACTAATCATAGGAGTATACAACCCTTCCCCCACCCTCCCTACATATTATTACCACTTCAATAGGGCTCCTGTATAATAATAAGAGATTACAACTGAAAGAACTGCTTATCTCAAACCTTCAATTCACATTTTGTAGACCAAAGCAAGTCATTTGACCACAGCTAACTTCAAAAGGAGCAGTTCTACCTTATGCCTAAAAGTCAGAGTGAAATATGCTGTCTGAGTAGCATTTGTGACTACACAATTTGTGACAGTTTATTTTGTCAGTAAAAGCAATATCCTAGTATTTAATTTCTTCTCTCAGAAATACTCTGAATGTCTTAATTGCTTAGTGACGTTAGTAAGTGAATAGATAGAGTGTGTGTGTGTGTGTGAAAATTACTTGTTTTACAATCTTTGTGTCTGAAAAGCATATTTGCACACTCATTTTCTCAGAAGGGAGATTCATCTTGCTGCCCTGCTTGAAGACCCAATTTTGAGATAAGAGAGAGGAGGAAAAGGGAGGAAGAAAAGAGTGATAGAAAAGAGAAAACAAAGAAGTAAGAGTGAAAAAAATAGAGAAAGAGAAGAGGAAGAAACAAGAAGAGAATGAAGTGAGAAAATAATAGAAGGGAAGAAACAGAAAGCAGAATAGAGGGGGAGAAAAAGAGAGGGAAAAAGATTTTAGGACAGTCTTAAATTTTATGAATTTGACTTAAAATCAAACTTCTTCACCTTTGGCATAAAGACTACTAAGCCCAATTTCAGAAAATCAGTTTCTCAAGAAGCGATATAGGGGCCGGCCCAGTGGCTGAGTGGTTCAAGTTCCACATGCTCTGCTTCTGGGCCCGGGTTCATGGGTTTGGATCCTGGGGTTGGACCTACACCACTCATCGAGCCATGCTGTGGAGGAGTCCTACATACAAAAAATAGAGGAAGATTGACACAGATGTTAGCTCAGGGCGAATCTTCCTCAGCAAAAAATAATGCGATATATTTTCCATCTTATGATGTATAATTGTGTTCACTTCTAACACATGAACACATGTAGATTTGTACCTGTGGGTTCTTTACTTATAAACTTTGACTTACCTATTCTTTTCTGTAGGCATCTTTAGCTGACTGTTTATACTCTGGGCACCAAACTTTGCCTTCTTGCCCCCTACTATTTCACAGATCTGCAAAAGATGGGAAATACTTTCTCATATGGAATACTAATTGGAATAACCTAGGAGTTTCAATGGCGGCATCTTTCTCAGATGGTGGTTTCTTTAAGTAAATTGTTCCATTAGAAAGGGCAATACTGCCACTTGGGTATTATGTTGAAGATTCATATGCTGCAAGGAAAAAAGACAGAACTCTTCTGACTTGTGATTAGAATGAAAGGCCAAAGAAAGAGGTATATTATCATAACTTTTACAGAAAAAAACAACTTCTAAATTTTTACCTGGCAACCATAAAAATTAGGGAAAAAAAAGCATTGATTTTAACAAATAGTTGTTTTTAAGTTGGCATAGTTATTTCCAGCCTCTTGTATCCACATTTATCATTTGAATTACAATCAATTATTTTCAATATGAACTGAAACCTTTAAAAAACACTTTTAAAAGAAAGACTAAATAAGTAAACTACTCGTCTTAGGCTATAATTTAAATAAGAATAAAATCATGCCATCTATGTCTACCTCTGATTAAAACAGAAAAGTATAGCTATGTCTTAGTTTACTATATTATATTTCCCTGGTATCACTGTTAAAAAATTTGGAAGCCTCCTTGAAATAGATATACAAAAAGGTTTTTAAAAATAATTGGATGAGCAAAGTCTCTACATTAGACAACAGAAACATTTTCAATTGTTTTTATGCATTTGGTTGGGAAACTTCTAAATTCCCCCAGAGCGTACATAGCATTGCCTCTTTATTTCCTTTTCCAGATATCGTGCTAATGAATTCATGATGATTTCTTATCCATCATTTTCTTTTCTAGCATTGAAGCCTATGGTTTTTATTTGAGAACATGACATTTTTGGACTTACCAGTTTTGGGATGGTTCATCTTCCTAATGAATAAAAGTTTTAACTTACTGAGCATAGAAAAGTTAAACAACGAATGGAAAGACAAATTCTTAGTATACAAACTAGACTCATATTTCTATAGCTGTATAATGAGGGTAATAATATTACACCTAATTGACACCTTTTGAAAGTTAGATGAGGTAATATATGTAAAGCTCTTACTGTAATATCTGGCTTATGCTAATGATATGTAAGTGTTTACCATTATAATTTCTAAATTGTCTATAATATGTTAATTTTTAAATTGAAAAAAATATTTTTAAACAAATACAACTGGCTCAGAAGACTGTGAGTTATGTTAGCTGTCATGTAGTACATTATCTTGCTTTAACCTCTAATTAAAATACTCCCTGAAAATTCCTAAAACAACCAAAATCAACACCACCATAAAGACAGGAGACAGAAATACATTTGTAAGTGAATGACTCCTCTCGAGCTCTTATAGGTCTTTGAGTTTTTCACCCTTTGTCTCTGCCAACATTATTGATGAGGCTTTAAGACTTGTCATCCCACAATACTTTGCATCAGACAGGCTGCACTGAAGCATAAGGGAGTTGTAGTCTCTGGACACATAAGATGAGATGAGAGAGTGAAAAGACATTGAAGGTCTTTGGTCAGGTGAGAAACTTGGTCCTTTCAATTAAGCGTAAGATTTCTAATTAGAGCTTATCATAGAGTTACTGTGAACACAGAGTTAGCTGCACTATTTTTAATATCATCACAATTATAAAGGCACATGTATATGCATATATATATGTGTGTAGGATATGTACACACATCTACATAATTTTTTTTTTTTTTTTTTTTTTGGTGAGGAAGATTCGCCCTGAGCTAACATCTGTGCCAATCTTTCCTGCCCTGGATATGGGACGCTGCCATAGCATGGCCTAATGAGCAGTGTGTAGGTCCCTGCCTGGGATCCGAACCCTCGAACTCTGGGCCGCCAAAGTGGAGTGTGTGAACCTAACCACTACACCACTGGGCCTGCCCCTACAAATTTTAATTTACTGAAAATTAAAAGAATATAGCAAGATGTAAGCACTTTTAAAATCGGTGTTGTGAGAATAATGATGTTTTGTATTCTTTTGCAGATATGTGCGCTTGTTAATTTTATGGCCCCAAAACAGAAATAAATAATGTTTGTCTGAATCTCTAGTTAAAACCCCAGCCTGAAACCGAAAGCTCCCCAGATTCCAAGTAGCCTGGCTTTAGTTTAAGCTTGAACATGCTATCAATCATATTTAGTAACAGCATTCTTTTAGAACTGTTAATCCTAATCTAGATTCAATTGTCTGAATGGAAAATGAAAATCAATTTAAGATAGAGAAATAATTTCGACAATTAGAGGCAAAGATTTAATTTATTGTAACCTCTTATTTTTATTATTACCCTTTGTACCAGAAACATTTACTATTTTTTAACCTAATCAATAATTATCAAATGAGCTCAGTTCAATCAAACCAAATTTATTAAAGGCTTAATGTTTACAAAAGATGTTTAGTACAACAGGGATGATTAAGGTAAAAAACAAAAGAAATAAAGAAATAAAACAATATTTATTCTTCCTAGGAGATTGTTGAATGAGATAGTATGTCAGCATTTCCTGTAAGAGATAGGAGGTGCTTTAGAAATAGTTCAAGCATTGCGCTGTGCAAGGATAAAGAAAGAAAGAAGCTGCATTCAGGTGAAATCACCCCAACTTGTACTCTCTTGTCTATAACTATCTCTACTTTATGACTTACGAAATATTTTCCTCTTTAGTAGGCAATTATTGTTTTCCACCTTCTTTAGAAGATGGATCTCTCCTACAGAAAAGGTACATATAAAAGGTTTTCCTATGTCATTGTTAATGAGTTCATAACATCGTGAAGACTGTGATTAATTACCTTTTGAGAGTCTATTTTTTGCTTGGGAGATGGAAAGTGAAAGATCATGACTTGGGAGTGTCTCTTCTTTTCCGTGTTTCCTTGAGCAAGCTCTGGAGCTGGACCAGGGCAGCCAGTTGTTTGCTTCTCTCCCAACATCTGGAGGTCAGGGTTTTTTTTTCCGCTCAAAATAAAGGACATTAAATTAAGAGCTACCACTTTCTATACACTTTCTACAGCATTTTCTCTCAGTTCTCAGAAAAACCTGAATGAAGAGCTGTTCTTAAGACCTTCCATTGTTACTCCAATGATTATGTTTTGACCATATATTACTTTGATTTTCCACATTTTATTTATACCCTTTTTAGAGCTCTTGTTATTTTTTTTTATCTTATCACATTACCACGTGCCTAATAAATTCTCTTTCATCTAACAGATCCTTGTTTAGTCAAATACAAAATTACGTGCGTCCAGGATTAAAAAAATCTAAAAGGCCATGAAATAGTTTTTAAAAGAAATTATAGGTCACTGTTTATCTTCCATCTTCATTACTGCTTATCAAAAGCAAAAACATCTCTTTTTGTTTTTGAGTCCTTTTGATATTTTCAATTTTTCTATATCCATATCTAGAGTTTAAATAATATGCTTATACTATTTTTATGCCAAACTTTGATATCTTATTATGATAGATAAGGGTTAAGATCAAATCCCTCTCCCATTCTGTAGTGTTGTAGCTTCAGACATATATAACCATTTTAAATGCCACTCTGTTACACTTATAATTTTAAGTAGAACTTTCCAACCAGCGTGCCATGATGATTTGTAGGTTTGCTGAGATATTGATTCCATCAACTCTTAGACTTCCAGGTCAGGACTAGGGGAGCCAGGGTCCACAGAGAGATTGTCTCAAGTAGTGGGTAACTTCATCCATTAAACCAGTATTAATGGCTTAGGAATTTTTTGGGTTACATGATGTAAAGATGTTTCAAAATACTACTCTAAATATTATTCTTCATCAAACACATTGCTTTTTGACTTCCCACTTCATCTTCTCACCTCTTGTCACCTCTAGTTTTTCTTTAATATTGTCAAAGTGATAATACTTACCTTTGTTCTGTAAGCATAATTAAATATGCACTTTCTCTAGATCTATTCTGTAAGTCTAAAATCATTAAATAGTGTTTACATCACTCAGAGTAGCATACAGATTTCTTTTTTTTTGTAGAGGTAAGGAGGATTCTATGACTTTATCATTTGTCAGGTATAGTCCACTCTTTCTCACCTTGGCTTTTCTTATTGCCGTCCTTTTCACGTTGCTTGGACTGACTTTATTATATATTTAATTTCTTCAAACATATTGTGTATATTTATTATCTCTGGGCACAACTTTGTTTCTGGATACATCACACATGGAGACAAATGTTTCTCTGGAATACTGAAAATAATCACTACAAGGAAGGCAGAAAAGGAGAGAAATAAGAAGACAGAATAGGCTGGACCAATAGTAAACAATAGTAAGATGGTTTGTTTAAACCCAAATATATCAGTAATTACATTATATGGAAATTGATTAAATATACTAGTTAAAAGATAATAATTTAAAAATAGCAAAGAACAAAATTGAACTATATGTTTTTTATAGTAGACACATATAAACATAAAGATTCAGAAGGCTGAAATAAAAAAAGGAAGAAGATGTATCATGCAAACACTGACACATTAACTCCGTTAAAGTGAAAGAAAATATCCAAACTCATGGAATTTACAACACCAAGAGTGAACCCTAAGGTAATTTTGAGACTTGGAGGGATTATGATGTGTCAATATAGGTTCATCAATTGTAATAAATACACCACTCTGGTGGAGGATGTTGATAATGCAGGAGGCGATGCATGGGTAGGGACAGGGGATATATGACAAATCTCTGTACTTTCCCCTAAATTTTGCTGTGAACCTATAAGTGCTCTAAAAAAAATAAAATCTTAATAAAAAATATCAAAAAAAGAAAGAGAGTAACTTTAAGTTAAAAAGTTTTACTAGAGATGAGCAGGGATATTTAATAGTAATACAGTTTTAAATGACCAATAAACAAATCCAGAATTACACTGAGAAAGTTCAACACAACTTTATCAGTGATTGATCAATCCAGCATACAAAAAAATCAGTAAGCATATGGAAGATTTGAACAACAGGTCTAGAAAATTGACATAATTTTCCTGTCTAGAATACTATAAGCCAAAACTACAGAGTATATAATTATATAGTACATATATCATTTACAAAAACAGACTGTGTTCTTATCCATAAGACAAATCTCAACAAATTTTAAAGAATGAATATCATGCAGGTTATCTTTTCTGATCACAGTAAAATGTAACTAGAAATCAGTTTAAAATAAACTTTAGAAGTCCACATATCATAGGCAATTATGAAAAACTTTTCCATATAAGCCTTTGATTTACAAAAACAGTAATAAAAAGTATTTTGAGCTGAACGGTAAGAAAGCTTGTGGGATGTGGCTAAAGTAGGGCTCAGAAGAAAATATACCACCTTAAATGCAGAGATTAGAAAGAATGGCTGAAAAATTAACAATAGATCTCAAGAGATTAGATAAAAGTGTCTTGTTACTCAAAAAATATAGAGAGGAAAAAATTAAAATAAAAACAAACGTACGATAGTGAAGAGCTAGTATGCTTCCTGGGTACGGAAGTTAGCCAGCCCTGGCGGTCTAGTGGTTAAGATTCGGCACTCTCACCACCATGACCCGGTGTTCATTTCTAGGTCAGGGACCCACACACCTGTCTGTCGGTTGTCATACTGTGGGGGCTGTAAGTTGCTGTAATGCTGAAAGCTATGCCACTGGTATTTCAAATACCAACAAAGTCACCCGTGGTGGACACGTTTCAGCGGAGCTTCCAGACTAGACAGACGTGGAAGAAGGACCTAGCCACTCACTTCAGAAAACTGGGCTGTGAATAGCAGTGAAGAATTGTCTGATACAGCACCAGAAGGTGAGAGGATGGTGCAAAAAGACAGGGTTCCATTCTGCTGTACACAGGGTTGCTAAGAGTCGGAATGGACTCTACCACACTAACAACAGCAAATAGGTATTTTCCTTTAAGCTATTAAAGTAAGCCTCTGTTCATAAGTGATGCGCAGCGAGTTCTTGCTCAATGCATAAGATTAGTTGCCTTGTTGATATCTATTTTCAGTTAGGTGCAATGCTTGAGTTAAATATGCTGGATTCAATTCCTGCCATGCTAGCTATTATCACCTATTTTGGACATTGGGTGAATTCTATTTCTATTTCTTAGTTTTCTCATTTGTATAAAGGGATTAATAGTACCTACTTCATAAAGTCTTCATGAGGCTATGTGATATGCTTTGCACAGTACCTGGGGTACAATAAGCTCTTAAAATATGTTATTTTTATTTGTATCATGGTATAATTCCAAACTCGCTCTTTCATTACATTTGAGAATTGTGTGATCTGACTGTGTGTACTTTTTGGGCAACACAAAGAGAAACTGTATTGAGCTACATGTGTCTTCCAAATATAAATTTGTTTCAAATCTCCAAGGTTTTGCTGGTGCTATTCTTTGTTCCTGAATGCTTTTAACACCATTGTCTGTTTGACATCTGCTGCTAGTTCTTCAAATGAGGCTCAAAAATTCTCTCTTCTATGGAATATTCCTGACCATTTCCTCCAATTATATAAGTAGGTTCTCAATATATATTTAATGAATGTAGAATTGATGACATATTTTGATGAAGGGGAAATATGTAACAAAAAACACAATTGCTAAAACATTAGAATTGATTGCTTTTTTATATAATTTTATTTTCTTATGTTTTATATACTTCCTACTTTTCATAATTCAAATAAACATCTTGTTTAGCTATTGTTGAATATTAAGTTGACATCTTTATTGAGCTGTTCACGATGACACCTGGATCTCTTTCCTTAGAAATTAAAACAAATTTACAACCCATCAATGTCGGGCAGAAGTTTAATTTGTTTTTCTAGCATTCGTTAGCTCAATCTTTTGTAGGTTGAATTATTTCTTCTGTAGATATTCCCATTAGAAAACAACTAAATACACAGTCAAATTTAGGATATAAAACTTTCCTGCTTTAATTGATTCTTATATCTCACAAATACATGTTGTGATATTGCGGACCATGCCTAATAACCACCTTATTATGAATATCTTGTAATAGGGGATATGAGACACTTTGCAAAGGATAATGCATATTATTTAAGGAATTAAGAAAACCAATTTTAAAAAATTAAATGATGGTTTCATCTACCAAAATAAAATGTCATAATAATAATATACTGTGACTATCAATGACAATGAGAAAATATTAAAGGCATCTCATAGATGGACATGTTCAAATCTCATTGCTTCTGCCAAAGTAAAAATATTTTAATTAAATGATAAGGAGAGTATTTTTATTTTTTTGTTTTTTTCTAGTAAATTTTAAATTAAAACTCTAATTCAGTTGACTAAGTTTTTTACATGGACTTCTACTTCCTTTGACTTTCCAATGCCAGTAGATTAGATGATTTCCACTCTATCAAATATTTTGAAGGGAGTTAGGGAGAAAATGGGATAGATAGGCTTCTTACAATATTGGCTGCTTGACGGAGTTTCTTTTTCCTGTCCTCTAATTGGGAAAATTTTCACAGATAGCATTTGCGTCTTAAATATTTAAATTATATTAGCTTTTTAAAGGACAATGATTAGATCACGCAGATTAAAGACGCTTCATTGCTACAAGTGAATCTCTATCATTGTGCATAAAGTTCTGCCTCCATAAGTTTCTGTTAGCCAGATCTCTGACACATTTTCTCAACCAAATTGTAACCTTTTTAAAGATGGGATGTATACTATAATATTGTTTCTAAAAAAACATTAATAGACCATTTTTCAGAGCAGTTTTGGGTTTACAGGAAAATTGAACAGATAGTACAACGAGTTTCCGTATATCCTCTCTCCGTACTCACAGTTTCCCCTATCATTATCTCGCATTATTGTGGTACATTTGTTACAAGCGGTTAACTGACATTGACACGTTATTATTAACTAAAGTCCATGTTTTACATCAGAGTTCACTCTTTGTGTTATACACTTTAATGGACTTTGGCAAGTGCACATAATGTTATGTGTCCACCGTTACAGTATCATGCAGAATAGTTTCAGCACTCTAAAGCCTCCCTGTGCTTTACCCATTAATGCTTTTCTCCACTCTCCATTTTTTTGAACCCCTAGCAACCATTGATCATTTTAGTATTTTTATAGTTTTTACTTTTCAGATTGACTTCTTTCACTTAGCAATATGCATTTGAGGATCCTCCAGGTCTTTTGGTGGCTTGACAGCTCATTTTTGTTGTGGTTGTTGCTGAATAATATTCCATTATATGGATACGCCATGCTTGTCTATTCATTTACTAAGAGATATCTTGGTTGTTTCCAGTTTTTGGCAATTATGAATAAAGCTCTTATAAACATTCATGTGCAGGTTTTCATATGGATGTAAGTTTTTAACTTTTTTGGGTAAATACCCAGGAAAGAGATTGTGGGATGATAGGGTAAGACTATCTTAGCTTTGTAAAACACCACAAAATTGTCCTCCAAAGAGATTGTACCATTTTGCATTACCACCCGCAATGAATAAGCTTCCAGCTGTTCACACGCACACAAGTATTTGGTATTGTCAGTGTTTTGGATTTTCACCATTTTAATAGGTGTGTAATGGTATCTCATTGATGAATTAATTGGCAGTTCCCTAATGACACATGTTAAGCATCTTTTCCTATGCTTATTTGCCAATTGTAGATCTTCTTTGATGATGTGTCTGTTCAGACCTTTGGCCATTTTTTTATTTTTTATTTTTTATTGATGTTTTAATGGTTTCTAACATTGTGAAATTTTGGGTTGTACATTTTTGTTTGTCCATCACCACATATATGACTCCCTTCACCCCTTGTGCCCACCCCCCACCCCCACTGCCCTGGTAACCACAGTCCAGTTTTCTCTGTCCATGTGTTGGTTTATATTCCACATATGAGTGAGATCATACAGTGTTTGTCTTTCTCTTTCTGGCTTATTTCACTTAACATAATACGCTCCAGGCCCATCCATGTTGTTGCAAATGGGACGATTTTGCCTTTTTTTATGGCTGAGTAGTATTCCATTGTATATATATACCACATTTTCTTAATCCAATCGTCAGTCGAGGGACACTTAGGTTGCTTCCACTTCTTGGCTATGGTGAATAATGCTGCAATGAACATAGGGGTGCATAAGCCTCTTTGGATTGTTGATTTCAGGTGCGTTGGATAGATTCCCAGTAGTGGGATGGCTGGATCATAGGGCATCTCTATTTTTAATTCTTTGAGGGATCTCCATACCGTTTTCCATAGAGGCTGCACCAATTTGCATTCCCACCAGCTGTGTATGAGGGTTCCTGTTTCTCCACATCCTCTCCAACATTTGTTGTTTTTTGTCTTGGTGATTATAGCCATTCTAACGGGCATGAGGTGGTATCTTAGTGTTGTTTTGATTTGCATTTCCCTGATGATTAGTGATGTTGAGCATCTTTTCATGTACCTATTGGCCATCTGTATATCTTCCTTGGAGAAGTGTCTGTTCATTTCCTCTGCCCATTTTTTGATCGGGTTGTTTGTTTTTTTGTTGTTCAATTGTGTGAGTTCTTTATATATTATGGAGATCAACCCCTTGTCAGATGTATGTTTTGCAAATATTCTCTCCCAGCTGGTTGGTTGGTTGTTCATCTTGATTCTGGTTTCATTTGTCTTATAAAAGCTCTTTAATCTGATAAAGTCCCACTTGTTTATGTTTTCTTTAGTTTCCCTAGTCTGGGTAGGCATGTCATCCGAAAAGATTCCTTTAAAACCAATGTCAAATAGTGTGTTGCCTATATTTTCTTCTATGAGTTTTATAGTTTCAGGTCTCACCTTCAGGTCTTTGATCCATTTTGAGTTAATTTTTGTGAATGGCGATAGCACATGGTCCACTTTCATTCTTTTGCAAGTGGCTGTCCAGTTTTCCCAACACCATTTATTGAAGAGACTTTCCTTTCTCCGTTGCATGTTCTTAGCACCTTTGTCGAAAATTAGCTGTCCGTATATATGTGTGGTTTTATTTCTGGGCTTTCAATTCTGTTCCATTGATCTGTGTGTCTGTTTTTGTACCAGTACCATGCTGTTTTGATTACTATTGCTTTGTAGTATGTTTTGAAGTCAGGAATTGTGATGCCTCCTGCTTTGTTCTTTTTCTTTAGGATTTCTTTAGCTATTCGGGGTCTTTTGTTGCCCCATATAAATTTTAGTATTCTTTTTTCTATTTCTGTGAAGAATGTCATTGGGATTCTGATTGGGATTGCATTGAATCTGTAGATTGCTTTAGGTAATACAGACATTTTAACTATGTTTATTCTTCCAATCCACGTGCATGGGATATCTTTCCATTTCTTTATGTCATCGTGGATTTCCCTCAATAACGTCTTGTAGTTCTCATTGTATAGGTCCTTCACCTCCTTGGTAAGATTTATTCCTAGGTATTTTATTCTTTTTGATGCAATTGTAAATGGTATTATCTTTTTGAGCTCTCTTTCTGTTAGTTCATTATTAGCATATAGAAATGCCACTGATTTTTGTAGATTGATTTTGTACCCTGCAACTTTGCTGTAGTTGTTGATTGTTTCTAACAGTTTTCCAACAGATTCTTTAGGGTTTTCTATATATACAATCATGTCATCCGCAAATAGTGAGAGTTTCACTTCTTTGTTACCTATTTGGATTCCTTTTATTCCTTTTTCTTGTCTAATTGCTCTGGCCAAAACCTCCAGTACTATGTTGAACAGGAGTGGTGAGAGTGGGCAGCCCTGCCTCATTCCTGTTCTCAGAGGAATGGCTTTCAGTCTTTCCCCGTTGAGTATGATGTTAGCTGTGGGTTTGTCATATATGGCCTTTATTATGTTGAGGTACTTTCCTTCTATTCCCATTTTATTGAGAGTTTTTATCATAAATGGATGTTGTATCTTGTCAAATGCCTTCTCTGCGTCTATTGAGACGATCATGTGGTTTTTATTCTTTGTTTTGTTGATGTGATGCATCACGTTGATTGATTTGCGGGTGTTGAACCATCCCTGCGTCTCTGGTATAAATCCCACTTGATCATGGTGTATGATCTTTTTAATATATTGTTGTATTCGGTTTGCCAATATTTTGTTGAGGATTTTTGCATCAATGTTCATCAGCGATATTGGCCTATAATTTTCTTTCTTTGTATTGTCTTTGTCTGGTTTTGGTATCAGGGTGATGTTGGCCTCATAGAATAATTCAGGAAGTGTTCCATCTTCCTCTATTTTTTGGAATAGTTTGAGGAGGATGGGTATTAAATCTTCTTTGAATGTTTGGTAAAATTCACTGATTGTTGAGTTTAAATTTTTTTGTATATTTTGGATACAAGTCCTTTATCACGTAGGTGTTTTGCTGATACTGTCTCCCAGTCTGTGGCTTGTCTTCATTCTCTTAATAGTGACTTTTGCAGAGCTGAAGGATTTTTTTTTTAATTTTAATGAATCCAATTTATCAATTTTGTGTTACGTGAATCAAGCTCCTGATGTCGTATCTAAAAGTCATTCCTAAACTCAAGATCACCTAGCTTTTCTCCTACGTTATCTTCTAGAATTGTTATAGATGTATGTTTTACTTTTTCGACTATGATCCATTTGAAAATTTTTGTGAAAGTTGTTAGGTTTCTGTCTAGACTCATTCTTATTTGCATGTGGGTGTACAGTTGTTCCTGAACCATTTGTTGAAAAAAATTAGCCTTTCTCTATTAAATTGTCCTTGCTCCTTTTTCAAAGATCAGTTGCTTATATTTGTGTGAATCTATTTCTGGACTCTCTATTCTGTTCCATTAATCTATTTTTCTCTTCTTTTGCCATACTAAACTGCCTTGATTACCTTATCTTCCCAGTAATCCTTGATGTCAGGAAATGTCATTAATCTGAAATTGTTTTTCTTCTTCAGGATTGTGTTGGCTATTCTGGGAATGATCTTTCCATAAAAACTTTAAAATAAGTTTGTGGTAATGTACAAAATGATGTGCTGAGATTTTGATTATGATTCTGCTAAATCGATCAATTTGGGAAGAAGTGGTATTTTGATGGTATTGAGTCTATATGTGAACATGCAATAATATCTCTCTATTTATTTCGATATTCCATACTTCCTTTTGAGTTTTCTAGTTTTCCTTGTATAGATTTATACATATTTTGTTAGATTTAAACCTAAATATTTCATTTCTTTGGTGCTACGATTTTCTATTTGTTGTTCCTGTTCTTGGTTTCTTTTTTATCTTCCCCTATTCTGCCCTTTCTGTTTTAATTGAGCATTATATGATTCTATTTCCTCTTCTTTTTTAACATATCAACTTTCTATCTATTAAAAAAATTATTGGTTGCCATAAGGTTTGAAATATATATTTATAACTAATATAGTTCCATTCAAATAATAATATACTCCTTCACTCTCACTCTATGCCTTATAACACTGCTGTAATCTATAAGCTGTCATCACTGAATACATTGTTGCTACATTATTTTAAAGTTATCTATTAGATCAATTAAGAACAAAAAGTAAAAGATTTTATTTTGTCTTCATTTATTCTTGCTCTATTCTTCTTTCTTTATGTAGATTCAAGTCTCTGAACCATGTAATTTTCTTCTCTCTGAAGAACTTCTCTCAGCTTTTCTTTAAAACAGATCTCTTGGAAACAAATTTACCTAGTTTTGTGTTGAGTGAGAAAGTGTTTATTTCATTTTCACTTATGAAGGGATAATTTTATGGGATACATAGTTCTAGGTTGGAAGTTTTATCTTTGATCATTTTAAATATTTCACTTCATCTTCCTGCTTGCATTGTTTCTGAAGAGAAGTTCTATGTAATTCTTATCTTTCTGCATCTCTAGGTAGGTTTTTTTGCCCCCCTGGATTCCTCTAAGATTTTCTTGTTTTCTTTTATTTTTCTGAAGTTTGAATATGGTATGCCTATGTAGATTTTTTTGGTTTTTATCCTATTTTTAATTCTGTGAGCTTCCTGGATCTGCAGTTTGGTGTCTGTCAGTAAATATGAAAAATTCTCAGCCATTATTTCTTCTGTTCCTCTCCACTTTTTCTTCTTCTGTTGTTTCTGTTATGTGTATGTTATACTTTTTGCAATTGGCACATGGCTTTTATTCTATTTTTTTCCATTTTTTTCTTTGCATTACAATGTTTGCAAAGTTTTGCAAGTTTTCATTGACATATCTTCAAGTTTACTGATTCTTTCCTTAGCTGTGTTCAGTCTACTTATGAGCCCATCAAAGGTTCTCTTCATTTTTCTTACAATATTTCTGATCTCTAGTGTTTCTTTTTTATTCTTTCTTTTAGTTTCCAACTCTCTTGCTCTCATTTACCTATCTGTTCTTGAATGTTGTTTACTTTTTCCATTAAAACTCTTAATGTATTGCTTGAAATTCCTTGCTTGATAATTCTAAAATCTCTGCCATATCTGAGCTTGGTTCTGATGCTTATTTTCCCTCGTCATTCTCAGTTTTGTTTTGTTTTTTAACTTTTAGTTGGCATGATTTGTAATTTTTTTTTGGAAATAAGACATGATGCATCAGATAACAAGAACTGAGATAGGTAGGCCTTTAATGTGAGATTTTACATTGATCAGATTAGGAGTTAGGCTGTGTTTAATGTTTGCTACTGCTGCATATGTTAGAGGCTTCAAACATCTCTAGTGTCTTTGTTTTGTCTTCTCTGTTGTCTCTGAGTTTCCCTAGAAACTCCTTATTAAATAGAGTTGGAGTCTTGCAGCTCTCTCGGTTGTGATCCATTGTTATTATACTGGAACCCTATTATTGTGGTAGTAAGATTTTAGGGAGAAGACGTGTTCTATAATCTTATGATTTAATCTCCATTTTTTAATGTGTCATATCCCTGGGTTGTGACCTTCTGAAATGTTTCTTAGCCTTTTTTTTATCCCTTTATGTGAGATCAGAAGGCTAGAGGGGGCTGGAGTTGTCTAATTGCCCTTTCTCTGTGTCAGATAAAGCTCTGATAAAGTAGTTTCGCTTGAAGGTAGGGTTTTGTTATGGAGAATAGAATGCTTTGGGCATATTTCAAAATGGTTATTTTTCCCCTTCCCCTCCTGAAGCCCAAGGAGATTTTTTTCTGTTCCTTACTCCTAGAACCTGATGGAGCTCCTGAAGGTAAAACTCACAAAAGTGTGAAACTGCCCTAAAATGGGGCCATATGGAGTTTTTAATTTTCAAACTAGTCTACACTCAGCCTACAGCAGTTCTTCAATTATCTTTTAAGTATTTCTACCAGTTAGTGGCTCCAGCAGCTTCTGCTCTGGGTAGTTTGTAATTCTTTGTATTCACCTGTCTGTCTAGTTTTGGAGGCTTTGGTTTGCCCTTTGACCTCAATTATCTGATAGATTTAAGAAGAGTTGTTGATGTTCAGTTTGTTCAGCTCTTTTTCTTGTCGTGAAGATGAGAATGATGACTTCTAAGCTCTTCACTCGTTAGAACGGAAACTGCATGTCCTTATAATGCATTTTTGAAAATAAATAACTTCCCTTTCAACATTTTAATCAATAATTTCTATAAAATATGGAGGACATGTTATTTCAATTCCTAAAAATCATAAACTTAAGAGAGAGTAACAATTTTCTGAAAAACATATTCAGTTTCAAGAAGCTTATAACGTACTAGAATTATATTCAAAATCTAAGAAAAATTTAAGTGGTGAATAACATACAGGCTTGAACTTAGAGTTTATCAACCCTTCAGGTATAGGGTAGAGAGGTGTCAAAATAGGGACAGTGGTTTCAATTGCTCATAAGCACATTACCAGTTATCAACATTCTCAGCTTCCTAGAAAGCAAAATAGTATTGAACTCTATATTGATCACATAATATGGAAAATTTCTGTTTATATTTAAGGATTCCATTTTATAGTGACATTTAAAAAACAAACTTGTTGGTCAAATAAATAAGAGATTTTCACTCACCTCTTGTGGAGAAAGCTATCACCATCCCATACATTTTATTTTCTTAAAAATATAGATATTAGATATGATTTATAGCGTAAATGAAAGGATTGTGGCATAAGGAAGGAGGCCTAGTGTGAAGCCCAGTTCTGCCATTACCTAGCTGTAAGGTCTTATGCAAATAACTTAACTTCCTGGATTTTTGGCTCTTCTGTAATATAATGCTTGTTGTAATAAAGAGGCTATTGGATGTAATTAGATGATACCTAAGATTACTTCTAGTGCCAATGGCTTATAATACTTATCTATTTTTCTTTAAGCTTTTTATATCAAACGACGCCCAAAATTAAATTTTTCAAAATAATAATTAATCAACCAGCAATCAAGGGTCTAAGTGAATAAGAAATGTAGCAATGAAAGCCCACATTATTGTGTTGAACATTATTTTTGTTGTATGTTTGAATTTTAAGATTAAACAAAAACGATAGTATATTATTAATGATTAAATATATGTCCCTTAACATAATAGCCACTTTAAATTACAAAAACATACATGATTTACTGAGAGAGAGATTAATTCTGGGAGAGAAATTCATTCTTTAAGGAGTCCTTTAGAGCTCAAGGAGTGAAGTAATTTATAATCGAGTTATTTCTTCAGTTGGCATGTGGTTAAATTATGAAGACACTGACCCAAAGGTATAGGTCAAAAACTTTTGTAAGAGTAGCTGATTAAAGGGAATACTGGTGTTCACAAGTGCAACAAAACAATTTTGAAAAGAATAGGAAATTTAGAAACATTTGTGTCCAAATTTATCACTCAACAGATGACGGAAGTGCCCAGGTCAAAGTAGTTGTTCATGAGTATATTTATTGGGCCACTTTCAAAACTGCAAAGCAGGGAAATAGAGCGCAAAGAGAGAATAGCATTGTTTCTGGGTGGATGAGAGAGATAATGGAGTTTAGGCTGCTAAAACAGTTAAAATTTGTGAAACAGGGTGCCAGAGAAGAGAGAGGCATAGAGAAGAAGCCCCATATAACCACATAGGAGTTAGCCTAATCCTTGGCTGAATTCCGAACTGCACATCTTCAGGACACATTTCTTTGAGGTTTACCATGAGTATCTCCTGGAGATCTGAAAGTTGAACAGAGAATTCCAAGGAAGACATTGGATTTCCACCCAACCAGGATAGGTTGATGTTGAAGAAGAGCATTTCATTAAAATGCCTGAGAGGTCAAGTGCTATGCACTAGGAATAAGGTCTATGCCCTAAGACTAAGGGAAAGACGGAAACAGACACGCCTCTCTAAATTTTAATATCAAGTCTCAGTAAGATCAACGTGAACTTCCAGTAAAGGAACTGCCTGCTACACTGAAACTCAAAGTTATTTAAGGGAAGATAATATAATCCAGAGTCTAAAACGTATTATCCACAATGCCCAGCATAAGAAGAAAAAAATGCAAGACATGCAAAGAAATCATGATAGATAGAAAGAAAAAAATAATAAAAGCATACTGTCACATGATCCTAGTGTTAGAGTTAGCAAGACTTTTAAATAACTATTTTGAACTGTTAGATAAAATGAACAAAATAGATGAACAAATAGAAAATTTCAACAGGCAAATGGACACCTATAAAATAACCATATCTGAATTCTAGAAAAAATATAATAATAATAATAATTGCATTGAAAAACTAATTTGATGACCTTAGCAATACACTGAAACACAGCAAAAGAAAGCGTTAGTGAACTTGAAGCCTAATCAATAGAAATCAACACAAAGAGAGTAAAATAATGGAGAAAGAAGATCATTTTTGAGGCATGTATGACAATATCAAATTTCTAACATTCATGTAATTCAGGTGCCAAAAAATCAGAAAAAGATAGAATAGGAGAAAAGATATTTAAGACATAGTGAACTATTTTTTCCCAAAACTAGTGAAAAACAATTTAGATGTCCAAAGGGGCCTGGAGAAATTTGAGGAGGTGATACAACTCTTCTATATCTTGATTATGGTGGTGGTTACATGACGAACTGCATTTGTCAAAACTTTCAGAACTGTACACCAAAAAAAGTAAACTTTACTGCAGGAAATGTTATTTTAATTAAAAAAGCAATAAAAATGAGAAACTTACTTTTCTATTCATAATGGAATAACTGGGACTACATACTTACCCTTCCACCATAAATAAATTAAAAAATGAGCAAAATATAATAAAATAACTATTTCACAGTGGATAACAGTGCAAAACAGTGATGACTGAGAGAGGAGCTATGATTGTACTGGCTTTCTTCCTGAAAGCATTTTCCATTCTACATTGCAGGGAGGGAATCCCAAACAGAGTCCCAATACCTTAATAAGTTGAAGAGAATAGAATGGATGTTTGGAAGCCTTAGGACACTGGAATTTGAGGGAGAGAGTACTGGAGAAATAGAGCTTCCTGGAGAAAAAGTTCCAGTATTTGAATAAGGGTTATGTTGAGTGTTTCCTTGATCGTTAAGCTGCGCATGCAAAGAGTGACAATCCACAAGTCTGGACAAAGAATAACAAGGGAAGTGTAAGCTGAACAATTTCAGAGTTCAAACAGGTTTGGAAGATACTTAAGTTCCAGACATAGTGGAGAAAGCTGTATTAGTAATTGCCAAAATGCCTTGCACTTTTTCACATGCAAAATGTCAGATTCAATCAAAAAGCAAGGGGAGTTGACTACCCCTGAGCCAGCATAAAGCTCTCTCAAAAAAAAAACAAAAACAAAAAAAGAAGAGAATAAAAGGCAATGAAGTGGAAAGCTAAGATTCCAAAACATCTCACGTTGATAACTTATATAGCGGACACTCAGAAATTGGATTGAAAAATATATTACTAGCTGGAAAAAAAAATGGGGGATGAAAAACCCTTTATAGGCCATGATTTAATTGAAATCCAAATTTAATTTGTTTATCACAAGCAAATTTACACGTATTAACTAAATAAATATGAATATCATAGCAATGTGCAGATTAATTTTATGGTTAACATCCAAGCTAAGTAATAATTTTTGGAAATCTTGATTCTTTAAAGCTCCGCAGGATATTTTGACAGTTACTGAAATTTCAAAACCCGTCATGGCCTCACTATTAGGGATTCAGAGGTGGAAATTTTTGAATTTTCTTTTTTAAATTTTCTTTTTCTTAGTAAAAATTATTTTGGAAATGCTTTTTACTTTGGATATGGCTTTGACTCTGAATAGCTAACTCTTATAACACATTGAGAAAAGTGTGGCTATATAAGTTTAAATCCCAGATCCCCTGCTAAAATGTGATCTTAAATACTGTGTCTTTGTTTCTTTGTAAGTGCAATGGAGACTTGTACGAATATTAAGAAGATTAAATTAAGTGATAAAGACAGTGTTTTTTCAAGTGACCATCATTTTCAACACTCAGTAAATATATTTTATTAGCTAGGGTAGAGAGACCACCAGAAATAGGAAACCTGCATCTAGCTTCGTGTGTTGATGTCAAGATGTTTGCATTCTGGGCTATATGGCTTTCCAACAATTGCAGACACATCCTGATGTATTATTCATGTATGTCTACCTGAAATTATTGTTTACCTTTTCTTTGTTCCACAAGAATACAATAACGTTGTCAGCCTTTTTACTATAGTAATTTTTGTACTTAAATTCCTGCTTGGTACATAGTAGACTCCAGGTGTTAAGGAGGAACTTCAATACTTGTTTGTGTCTAATTTTAACTTTCTATGATTTTGATATTTTTTTAGAAGTCCAAAGAGTGTTAGTCTGAAATTATAGTTGAGTAGCTACTGAGAGAAAAATTCAGAGCATGTACATATTTAATGTAAAACAGTATTGTATCAGTTAGCTCAAGATTGAAAGCAAATTTAACTTCTTAGAAAATACAATTTGACTACTAGCTTTGAAAACTTAGCCTAAACAAAGCTAAGACAGCATTTCTAATTTTTCTGAACAGGAGCGAAAAAAAATCCACGTTAGGACGTTTGAATCAACGCAAATTTTGCTTTAGAAAATGTGATGTGGTCAATAGAATTTTTGGTAAAAGTAAGCATTGCATATATATATCCACTGTCTGTATTTTAATTCATATATAATATATGGTATCAGATATTATGTATGCATCAGAAGAATTCAAGATTACAATGGTAACTGAAAGGTTATGGTTCCCCTGGTGGGTCACATATGTACACATTTTTAGAATTCCTGTGGAAAAATCTTTTCCAGAACTTTTCTTTAGAACTGTCTCTCTTCCTTTTACAAACAGTATATATGAGCACGGATACATAAGCACTAAGCAAGTACCTTAACAGTACATGTTGTTTCTGATATTTAGTTCCTAGATAATGTAGGGTTTTAATATTAATTGAAAAGAATTCCTCACAAACACAAAAATCACTGAAATAATATCATTATAATTTTATCTTTTCATCTAGAGATGAAAAAACATCAAGTATCCTTATAGGAAGATCACTATTGGCCAAAGTAAATCAATCAGATATTTAATAGAAAAATGATGAACAGTATCCCTTCAAATAAATTATTTTCTGAAATCTCTAATATGAAACTCATGTGGGAAAAGGAGGGGATGTGGTAGGCAGAATTATAGGATAGCCCCCAAGATTCCCTCTCCATAGTGTACATGTTCTGTTTAATCTCCCTTTGAGTTTAAGGAGGACTCATGGATATGGAGGAAGAGTCATTACCCTGATCAGGTTAAACTTTATGGCAGAGATGGTGGGACAGTGACTCCCATGAGTGTTCCTTTATATAGGAATCCACCGAAGCAAAGTGTGAGACATTCTCCTGCTAGCCTTGAAGAAGCAGTCACGCTGTAAAATGCCTCTGGAGGGGGTCGTGTGGCAAGGACCTGAGAGCATCCTCTAGAAGCCTTGAGTAGTTTCCAACTGTTAAACAGCAAGAAAATCAGAACTCTACAGCCATGAGGAAATGAATTCTGCCAACAATCTGAAGGAATTCTTTCCCTAGTCAAACTTTCAAAAGAGAACACATCTGGCTGACACCTTGATCTCAGTCTTATAAATTCCTGAGTAGAGGATCCAGCTAAAATGGGATGTGTGTGTGTGTGTCTGTCTGTCTATCTATCTATCTATCCATCTATCTATCTATCTATCTATCATCTACATATTACTAGCTTTACTCATTTCTAAACGTTGGTTCATAATCACGTGGAGATTGATTACTCAAGTATCTGTTATCACTAAAATCTGACACTATTTTCTGACTATGTATGAAGACTTTATCTATACCAATGACTCACAAATGTCATCAATTGAAATTAGGAAGGACCATGTGGTAATATCAGATAATATAGACTCTGAAAGTTGAAGAACTCAAGAGACCACATTTCCTTTTGTTTGGGCTATAGTATTACTTGGCTAATAAGAACTGTAAAGGCTCCTTGCAGGGAATGTGAATATCTTGGCCAATCTCAGACCTATACAACTCATCTCCTTCCTTTAGTTTCTTGAGCTCTCACAAGCCTTTAGGAATCTCCCACACCCACGTCACACAGATGCCAAACCCTTACCCCTCAGGACAAGGTGGGGTAATTGCAGCACCTGGTCTTTCACTTTACCAAACAAAATCCTCTGGAGTGATGATCTGTTTCTTCAGCCTATCCCCAAATCATCCAAAGACTATGATAGGGCACATATGGTCCACACCTACCCAAACTAAATATGGTAAGGCAGTGAAATCCTTCCTCTCTCCCCTCCCCGGACAAAGGATCCCAGAACTCAAGAAAACACATGTATGAGTTTCCCGTCTATGAGTTAGGAGTGAAAAATAGTATCTTCATTTTAATGTTTATAAATCTGTGACTCAATTGGATGGGGCCCAGAGTACTACGTTAAAAGAACAAAGTCTGTGCACCTAAAAGTAAATTCAAAATAATGTAAGTTCTTATGTGATATTTTGAACACTATGAAGGGTTTCATATGATCCATTATATATATATATATATAAATGTATATAATGGAGAGATATATATATATCTGAGTGAATATGTGTATATATATTATTTATATATATATGTGTATATATACATATATATGTGTATATATATAACAATTTGGAATATTTCAATTGTGTGAAATAAACTAGTGTTTATTTTCATATGAGGAAGACTGGTACCCAGGGATAGTCAGACATCCATACTACCCTCAGAAAAACCTAAAATCCAAATGCTGCAATCACTGAACCCACTAAATTAGCCTGTGGTAGGCAGAATTCAAAAATGGCTCCATGATTTCCTTCCTCTGGTAACCACTCCTTTGTGCAATCCTTTCCCCTTGAGTGTGAGCAGAACCTGTAACTTGCTTCTAACCAATAGAATATGGCAAAGGTAGTGGAGACCACTCTCGTGATTATGTTACTTTATAAGTGACAAAGATGAAGGATTTTGAAGATTGATTAAAGTCCTTAATTGATTGACTTTGAGTTTCAAAAGAGAGATCATTCTGGGTGGGTCAGACCTAACTAGGTGAGCCCTTCAAAAGATAGTCCAGGCCTTCCCTAAAGTTAGAAACTGGAGGCATCAGAGACCCTTTTTCTTTATGGCTGACTTTAAAGAAGCAAATTGCCATGAATTCTACAGCCACGGAAATGGGTCCTGCTGATGACTTGAAGGAATGTGGAAGCAGATCCCTCCCTCGTCAAGCCTCCAGGTAAGAGTGCAGCCCCACCAACACTTTGATTTCAACCTTGTGCCACCCTGAGAAGAGAATCTAGTCAAGCCTTGCCTGGACTTCTGACCTACAAAAATTACAAGATAATAAATTCCATGGTTTTAAGACAATGAATGTGTGCTAATTAACTTAAGCCATACTAGAAGAAGCTAATTATCTGAGAAAAAGTGTGAAAAAATGTTTGGAGACTAGTGCTAAAATATGTATTATACCTTGTATGGACATGGATAATGTGTTTCAGATTTCTTGAACCCAACAATTGTACTACTAACGTGCTGTTTTAAGGCCCATTAATTAGTACCCTCTTAATCAGAACCAGTTGAAAAATAGGCAAAAAGTTACAAATCAAGATAAAATTATCATATCTTGGCTATTGTGAATAGCGCTACAATAAACAAGAATGGATACCTCTCCAAGATTCTGATTTCATTTCTTTTGGATCTATACCCAGAAGTGGGATTGCTGGATCATATGGTAAGTTCTATTATTAACTTTTTAAGGAACCTCCATATTGTTTTTCATAGTGACTACACTATTTTGTATTTCCACCAACAGTGTGTAAGGGTTCCCTTTTCTCAACATCATTGCCAACACTTGTTATCTTTTGTCTTTTTGATAAGAATCAGTTTAACAGCTGTGAAGTGATATCTCATTGTGATGACGAATGGATAAAGAAAATGTGAGATATACATATATATATATATATATGTGTGTGTATCTCCGTACATACACACACACACACACACACACACACACACAAAGGAATATTATTCAGCCTCATGAAAAACAAAGAAGGAAATCCTACCATTTGTAACAATGTGGAAGAACTTGGAGGACATGCTAAGTGAAATAAAGCAGATACAGACAGACAAATGCTGCATGATCTCACATGTGAAATCTAAAATAGTCAAATGCCTAGAAGCACGGAGTAGAATGGTGCTTGCCTGGGTTTGAGAGAAGGGGGAAATGGGGAGATGTTTGTCAAAGTGTACAAAGTTTCAGTTGTGCAAGATGAATAAGTTCTGGAGATCTACTATACAGCATGATGACTACATGCTGACTACAGTTGATGACTATAGTTAACAATAATATATTGTATACTTGAAATTTGCTGAAAGGATAAATCTTGAGTGTTCTTATGATACAGAAAAATTGGTAACTATGTGAGGTGGTAGAATTGTTAATTAGCTTGATTGTGGTGATCATTTCACAATGTATCCGTATATCAAAATATCAAGTTGTATATCTCAAATTTACATAATGATTTGTCAATTATAACTCAATAAAGTTCAAAACAAAGAAGTATGTATGAAGAGAGTAGTTTGAAAAAAACAACAAAAAAGGATAAAAATATCAATTTTATTAAGAAAAACAGTAATATTGGACACTGTACATATTTCTGCCAGTAATTGGACTTCCTGATACTGACACCTTTCACAGTCTATATATGATTACCATAGATTTCTTGAGAGAGTAGAGCAGAGCACATGCTCTCCACAGGCAAATTGGACCCCAGAGAAAGGGCCAAGCTACATATACCCAGTCCCAGATGCTAATCTTACCAATCAAGTAAGGTGTTCCTTCTTTCCAAGAACTAGCTGAATGAGGCTATAAGGAAAAGCAACTAATAGACTCTCTCTGCCAAGTGGTAGGGAATAAGTGCTCACCCCCAAAACATCATTTTATTCTTTACCTTGATTTTATCTCCTTATCCAACTTTTTTGAATGTACTGTTTCAAAGGTCTATCTTTATTTTCTTGGCTATTTCCTATTTTTGAGGATAGGATTAAATTGATTTTTTAACCTTAGCACCTAACAGAGTATTTTTTCCAGTGGATAAATAGATGAATATAAACATCTGATTTTCAGGTAGGTGCAACTGAATTAGTCATTTACTGTTTCTTTTCTGATATGTTGATGCCTGTGTCATATCATTGTTAAGTACTTTTTATGTCAACAGTGAATGTAAACTCTTAGGAACTAGCCTATTCATGTCTAATATTTTTATTTTTTCCAGAATATAAAAGAAAAATGAAATTAAACAAACAGAATTAATATTCAACATTATTTCACTTGCCTTGGATCAATTTGCACAGAAAAAACACTCCAAATATTCCATTCCCTTTAATGCAAGCTGCGTTAAGAATGATTGAGCATGTTTTGAAAATTGATCACTTTATTTTTTTAAATTCCTATGACACTGAAATCTTTTGTTTTTCTTTTTCAAATAACAAAATATTAGGAAGAGCAAAGCACAAAATCTCAGGATTAGGAAATATTACAAAATTTGGTCCAAATTCCTCCTGAGCCCCTGAATCTCTTCATTGATTCTACTTTTGTATTTTACAGCCAAATAGGTCAAATTGTACCCTTGTAGGAAATGATCTCTCTTAAAATGTTTAAAGATAATTGTCATAGCTCTTCCTCTCTGTTAAGTCTTCTTGTCTGTAGGCTAAAGACTTCTGGTTTCTTTGACAGAGTCACATATAATGCAATCACCTGAACTTCTTGTAACTTATTTTTTGAACTTGCTACATCTAAGGAGAGTTCAACAGGATGGAAAATATGACTCCACAGATCTTTCAAGCTCTGCCGCTTTGAAATCCTGGGGAGTTCTATATTATTCCTCTCTCTTTCTCCATGGGTTCAGAAATTTAAGTTCTCAAAAAACTAAGAAAGGGGACAACTTTTGCTATACTTATGTGGATTTTTGAGACAACAAGACTAAAATTTACATATTGTTTTATCAATCCCTCTCTTATAGAGTTATACACAATAAGAAAATTCTGAAGGCAAATTCTGGTACCGTAAGTGAAGGTTGATTGAGCTGCAAAGCATTCTGGAAAGTTCAGAAACAACAAGTAAAATAAACAAGAGCAGACTGTCGAGAAGTGAGTGGTACCTATATATGGTACGAAGATTGTGGTGTTTGTATGTTAAATATTCGAGAAGTGGCAAAGAACTAAATAATGGATTGTGAGAATAGAAATCAGCAGAACTGCGCTGGATCAAGCTTGTATCTGGACTGGTAAGTGGCTTAGGAACTATGTCTATCAAACTTCACGTTTTACTATAAGCAACAAGGAGAAAGCAGGTGGCACCATTAACACTCTGCCTGGATTTTCCTTAATTTTATCATTGAGTTAATTAGGTGCATTTTCTATTTTACACGTTGCTGCAGATGACTGCAATGCTAAACTTTCTGCCACTAAATATTCAGTTTTCCCATTCCCCTAGTTTCTAAAAACATTTTCATCACTTCCCTTTAATCCTCCACCGGCAGCTTCTTCCAAGTCCATGAGCCTTCTGGTCAAAGCACTTTAGTATTTCACTAACGCTCTCTTAAGAGTCTTTTCAGCTTCTGCTCACTGTCTGATTCTAAAATCCTCCCCATCATAGTTACTTGTTATAGCTGCTCTCCACATCCAGGTTTCCTAGATCTGTATTAGTTATTTATTGCTAAGATAGCACCCCCAAATATAGCAGCTTGAACCAATAAAAATTTACTATTTCACGCATTTTTTTGGTGAGTCAGGAACCAAACAATGGTCCTAGTGGGTGATTTTAGCTCAGTGTCTCTCGTGAGTTTGTAGTTAACATGTTGATTTAGGCTGTTGATTTTATCTGGAAGCTCCACTGACACAGGAGTACCTGATTCCAACTTGGATCTTTCATACGGCTGTTAGCAGGAGTTTTCAGATTCCCACCACATGGACCCCTTCAGAAGCTCCTTGAATAACTTCATATCTTTTTATCTAGCTTCTCTCAGAGAAAGTTTTCCAAAAGAGAGCAAAGAAGGAATCTCAGTTTCTTTTTGACCTAGCCTTAGAAGTCACACACCATAATTTCTATGAAATCACATTGTTGCCTAGGTCAGTGCTATTCAGCATGAGAGCAAATACATCAAGATGTGACTACAAGGAGGAAATTATCATTGGAGGCCATTTTTTTGCTAGTTTCCACACACTGCTATACTATCTCTCTCTCTTTCTTTTCAGCTTTATTGAGATATAATTGACAAATAAAATTGTAAGATATTTAAAGCGTACAATGTGATGATTATATTTATATATATATATATATACACATATCATGAAAGGATTCCCCCCATCGAGTTCATTAAGTATCTCTTGTTCAATGTCTGAAAACAATCACTTCCTATAATTTTTAAAGATTTCTAGTTGTTTACAATGGGCAGGTAAATCCCACGGGATTTATTCTTCCATGGGTGAAAGTGGAACTATGGTGTCCTTTATTGAAATAAAGAACACAGAGCTAGATCAGGTTATAGAGAGTAGAAATTTGGGACTCATACTTTTGAGATACTGAGCAGGCCTCCAAGTGAGCATTTTTAAATATTTAAAAAAATTCAAATCTGTAGTTCTGACGAGATGTTTACACTAAATATATAAATTTTGGACTCATCAGCATTTAAATGGCTTTTAAAGTCATGGGGCTAAATGAGATCACCTAGGAAAACAAAGAAGTCTGAAGACTGAGCCCTAGAACATTCCAAAATTTAGAACTTATGAAAGATGAGAAAGTTCCAGAAAGGACATTGAGAAGTAGCAACTAGTGAGGTAGGAAGAAAAAAAAAACCTTCATGTATAGACTGTATAAATGTGAAGAAAGTTTTCTAGAAGGAAGAGTAATCAACTGTGCCAAATGCTGACAGCATGAGGACTGAGAATTGACTGTGGGATTTGAGAAGGAGACAAAGTAATCTTTTTTATCCCAAATCCAATATCAGAAACACTCATAAAAAATACCTGCTGATTGATTCAAATTTGCTGTTTCGTTCTACAATTTAATAGGTTACTTTCCCTTTTCTCCTTCTTTATAACTTCTCATTAAGGAATTGCACTTACCGCCACAGTCCTCTAAACACCTTTTGATTCCAAGTGCTAACTTGGGGACTCCATCTGCTGTCGCAGCTCTATGGTGCTAAAGCGAAACTGGCAGGAGAACTAACAACCAGAGAGGCATATCCTGTATAATGTGCTTTTCTTCCACTTTGGCAAAAATAGTACCTAAACTTTGGCAGGAAATGAAAGAAATTTTGCATTTCGGTGAGCATTTGTGCTTCTTACCTCAAAATATAAAGTGGGACACCTCCAGGTATATGCTGGAGAATCAAAGAGTTTGCAACACAGTCGATATTTTTTAATGCTCGAATTAGAAATAAGGAACGAATGAATCTGAGATTATTACCTCGTAATGTCATTAACATTAAAGCAACATAAGCAATTTCCTTATGTGAAAAATGTGTATAGATTACTATCAAAATAATTCAAAAATGTTTAAGCTTATATAAATGTGCAATTTGGGAGAATGTGACATAACATTTAAATGGACATAAATTTCTTTTTATTACATAAATCAAGATATATATATATATATTGCTTCAAGTGAATTTTCCAAACAGCTACAACATAGTTCTAAGTGTCATTAAAAATAATTTTCAGGAATTCTGTCACAAAATGTCATAGATCTGGAAGCCCCTGATACAGTCTTCCAAACTTTTATTAAAACTACTTATGAATCAAAAAAGAAAAGGACAGAAGCTCACAATCACACTTGATACTAATATTTACAAACAGTGTAGCATCAAAATGCAATTAAGAATTCCTACCTACTAAGAAAAATAGAGCCAAACAGAGAAAAATCAACTTTGATTTTGACAGGCCATCATTTCTGGGCTTCTTCTCATGGAACACAGAATGCTCTGTAAAAATGTATATATCTCCCATTGTTTTTTTTCAAAGAATCAGGAAAATGTTTACATCTCATTGTTTCCCCTATTGTCCTTCTTCAGAGAGTCAGGGAAAACCAGATAGCTCTTCTTTACTATATAGTCCTTTACCAAAAGCTGGGATCAATATCACTGAGAATAGAAAGTATATATATATATATATATATATATATATATATATATATACTCCCGCTCTTCCCCCCTCAACAGTTCTGATTTAGTATATCTGGAGTTGGCTTATATATATAATTTGAGGGGAAAATAAAAATAAACTTAACTTGAAATTCTTCTATGTATATCTAGTTTAAAACTTCTGTTCTGTCATTAACATATCAATCTGAGGGTTAGTCAGAATACTCGTCAGAATACTCGCCCATGCCACCATTTTTCTATATTCTGATAGAGGCTGCAAATTATGAAAAATATCTTTGAAAGAAGTGGTATTGTAGCATGATATATTCTGGAAGTTGTAGGTTCAGTGAAGCAGAGAGAAGAATAAGCTCTCTAGAGGAAGTTTTAGCTTTGCATGTATTCAGTCAAATCAGTTTAAAACAGAAATAGACTTAGACGACTGAAAAAAAAAAAAAGACCCTCATTATAGTAGAAGTGTTCCAAGTGGAAGTCTTCTGCACTAGAAGTGGGCTGAGATCCATGCACATCAACCTGCTCTCCAGAAGATGATCTGAGAAGAGGATTAGATCTGCACAAAAGGTCAACAGACAACAGGACAAACCATGCATCATACATGCTGACTAACATTGGGCAAGAAAAGAACTTGCCTATCAACAAACAAAAATGCAGGCCTGGCAAAGCTTTGCCACAGTTATCAACACCTAGAAGAATGGGAGGAAGAATATTCTTTTGAAAATCATCTGCTGCGTGATCTAGAAGAATATTTCACAGGAATGTGTGGCATCCTTAAAGTGTGTAGGAAGACATAGACTCTGCTAAGCAACATAATTCATAAAGATAAATTAGGCAATTGTGTAAGATGAAAAGGGATTTGGATAAGATAAAGCAAGATTGCAAAGGGAATAAAGATACAATAGCAGAATTGAAATCTACATTAGCCATCATAAAAGGAAAATTTAAAGCTTTATAATATTACTAGGATAGATAATATAAAGGACAAATTTGAGATTCCATCCAAGGTCACAGATGAAAATGACCAGGGAAAAGAATAGTGAGAGCAAAGGAACTGACCATAGAAGAAAGAGAATATAGTAACTGTATGTGGTGACTGATGTCTCTAAGAGGCCAGAACAAACATAATAGCAGCAATAGCCAAATATGTTTCTCATATTTCTTAACTAAGTTTTTAAAATTTTAAACTCCTGCTTTCTTTTCAACTCATTTTATTTTCCTGGGTTACTAATTCTGCTATATAGAGGCCATGGTATTTTGTTTTCTTCTAAGAATAATTGTAAACTGTTCCAAATGTTTTGTCTAAATCATTCAGTAGATGATTTTTCAAGAATTGCTTAACTTCTAAATTTTCAGAATTGATGAAATTTTACTTTATTTATGGATGGTTCTTCCATGGACGTAATGTTTTTATTTGTTTCTCTGTTATTTATTTTGCAATGTATAAACATCTACTGAGAATTACCAGTTGTCCACAGATAAGGTAAGCAGCAATCTCTTGCCTCCACACAATGCCCACTGCATACACTGAGTACTTGTGTGCGTGTTTGTATGTATATGTGTGTTTACTCAAATAACTTTTATTTCTACTAACATTTTCTTCGGAAGAACATGTTTATTGAAATAACTTTTGGTATCTATAAAGGTGATCACAAGGATTACTTATTTGACATATTCAAATGATAAAGTATATATCCTAATGCTAATTCATCCTCTCATTAACAAAATTTATTCAGTCATGGTTTCTTCATTCATGTTACAAGACTGATTTATAATTTTGTAATTGGGATGTTTTAATAGCTATCTTCATTCATCCAATTATCTATAATTTCTTACTTTTTGCTTTTTTTGCTTTCATTCTGACAAAGAAACTTTGACATGTACCATCCAGTCCCGACACACCTCTCCACCGTTCACCAGCTTTTTAAACCCAGGGATTAGTGGGATTTAGGTATATTTGATTGCTTTCTGAAAAGAGGGAGATCATTTGTGCTCCTATAATGGATATCCCTCTTTAATCTAGCCCCATCTGTTGTGCATTTGTCTGAAATTCTTTTCAGTCATAAATTTTTAATAGTTCCTTTCCTTAACATCTAGGGTGGATGCAGATTTCCTGTACTTGTAGATATCTTTATTTCTTTTATAATTATTTATGCATAGATTGTGGTGGGAGGAGACAAACTGACAAAGTAGTGGAAATCCAATGGGTATCTCCAATTTTCTTTTTATTTCAGGAATTCTTTCTTCATTTTTGTGGTAAAGAAATTTATATTTTTCCACTGAGTAAATTGAATCTACTAAATTTATTTCTCATCTATTATTTTTAAAATATGTTAGTTTCATTAAAATTCTAGTTTCATATTTCAAAGTGTTTTAAATTCCAGAGCTAATTACCAAAAAGATTTCAAAAGTTCCCTGTTTTCAGTTGTTCAAGACCTAGGTAAGACTACTTCCCTAGAATATAGTATTGTACCTAGGGTCAAATATTGTCGAGAATCATCTGATGAAAATATACTTCTCAGGCTTACAAATGCTTATATCTTTACTTTTAATTCATACCTTTTGCCACGCAGTTGAAAATCCTGGTTTCAGAGTTATGTGACATTGAACAAATTATTTAACTCCTCAATATCTTAGTTTTCTCATTTTGAAAGTGAGAAAGCAATAATTTTTGTTGTATAGGATTTCTGTTAAGATTAAGTGAGATGAGACATCCAAAATTTTTAGAAAACATGTGATACATATTAAGCAATCAAATATAGTTTATTTTTGCCCATCCTTTGGTTAATATTACAAACTAGGTCTCATGAGTTTGCACACTGATTATAGTTCTCCTTTGTGTTAGACGTCTATAGGACAGTGTGTCTGCAACTGCATTCTTCTTTCACATTCTTCTTAGACTCCATTTTTTTACATGTTTATGTTAGTAATAATATATTTACTATAACATAAATAAAAGGGAATAGCCCAGTCTACATTATTTTTTGCAATAAAGGTACAAAGAGAAGTCATCAAAACATTGTTCCAAAAAATAATAAAAATAAAATAACAAAATTTAGATTCAAACTGTAACAAACAGAACAAGAAAGGAGAAGGGGGAAGCTCCAAACACATCCAGAAAATAAATAAAGATGGGTCAGAAATCTGGAAATCTTATGAAAATGTCTTTTTCAGATTAGTCAGTACACAAAGCTCTTTAGGATGGAGAAAGAGGGCAAGCCGGAAAGCCAAAAATAAGAAACAAGCACAAAAATAAATAGAGATGGGTCAGAATTTTTCTGTGTTTTTTCTATGTTTCTATGCTATTTTTGTAAATTTCTACTCAATTTATTGAGTTTTTGAGTTATAATTGAGTTTCTGCTCAATTTATAGAGTTATTCCATGCTGCTATGTGCCTGGGCCAGTTCCTTCCCCTGGATCTTAAGAATGGAGACCAATGAGTTGAGGCAGTCCTTCTCCTAGGTATCAAAGTTGTAAGATATAAAAATTGGGAGATATTAGTAGCATTTTCCTTTTTTTTTTTTACCATGTGTAGAGAGAAAAGGAAACCAGTGTGCAGAGAAAAGCAAAATCTAGAGAAGACCAATCTTACTAGAGTTTGCATCCATGTCCTAGTTCTATGAGTTCCTGATGTTTAGCACATCCCTGTCCTTTTCCCAGCTTGGTTGTTCTATAAAATAGTCTATTATTCTTTAATTTAGGTTTATCTTAATGAATAAAAGTTGTCAGTTTTCCTGCTATATTTCATTAATCATGATATCCCTTTATAATTCCATGCTGCAGTTGGGTTCGCCTCCACCTGTCTCGGTGACCAATTATCCAGTCTCTTCTACAAATGTCTCTATTCAAATGAGAGAACAATTATCAGATGCTTTATGGACAGGACGATAGCTCTAGGTGATTTCAGCCTTGGAATTTGATTGTCTATTTTCTGTTTTCTCCTGTGTCGCCTCTTTAATATTTGAGTAAACTAAACTCAATTTTGTCTGCTTCTTGAAGAAATACATTCCTTCAGCTTCACCCCAGTTCAACTCTTGTTAGTTCTGTGGAACTATGACAACATTGAACTGGCTTTTATTACTCCAGTCTCAGAGACCTCTATCTACCAGAGGAAACTTTCTAAATGAAGTTCTAATCATATTACTTCTCACACAACAACGGTTTCCCATTAGATACAGGATAAGCCCTAAACATCTTTGGCATATTAGACTCTCCTTTTCAGTGTCTACCTTCATCTAACTGGCCAGGCTCTTTTAGCACCACTCCCTTCCTCACATCTCATATAACGTTCAAATTAAACTTCCTTGGGGGCCCTGGATTCACCACGCTACTGCATGCTGTCTTTCTTTTGTAAATGTTATGCCCTTAGTCTGGAATGCCTTTACTTTCTCCTTTAAATACAACAAGTCTCCCCAGTTAGTATCTTTTTTCTTTTAGAACTAGTTTAGGCAACTATCTCCTATGTGAGAATTTTCCTGCCATCTTAGGTAGGTTAAATCACTTCTTCCTTACATTCTGCCTCTTTATATACATCATGTTTAACCCAAATATCACTGTATTACATGACTGAAGAATCCATCTTAAATATTTGATGTTAGGGATCCTGCTATGTTCACTGTTGTATTTTTGTGCATCACCAGGTACCTACTACTTAATTGGCTGTCAAATATATGCGTTGACTTTAAGTATTAAATTCAGGGCATATTTAATTTGTAGCTAATCTCAAAATATAACTGGTTCTGATATATATAACCAATCTCATGGTATAACTGATATGATATTTCTGGTTCTAGATAAGTAAAAATATCTGATTTTTTTTTAATTTCAAGGAAAAGTAAATGTATAACACAGTAAAAAGGACATAATTTAAAGTTAGAAGAACTGGCATTAATTGTGACTTTGCCTCTTATTCAGTTGAACTTCATGACATTTCTATCATTTCTAAAATGTAATGCTGGCTTCATTGCTCTGTTGCGAGATCATTTGTGACAATATGTATGAATGTGTTTTGTACTTTAAACTTTTAGAGTTTTTTTTTTAAGACCACACAATCCTTTCTTATTTGTTGAAAACATTGTTGATATTTCTGTGATGAGCATATTTCAATTCTTCATATCCTTGGTGTTAGTGTCTGACGAGATTCCATATTTTGACCTACTACTTTACAAATCTCACCTATTACTTGCTCTACATGATTTCACCTATTCTGCTTATTGAAGATCAATACCAAAGCTCTTCTCACTGGGAAGTTTTCTTTTATTTCTATGTCTCCAACGAAGGAAAATTCTGAGGAAAGTTGAGGCTGAATCTGAGTATTACCCTCTGATATGGTTAGGCATTTCCAGGTGGACTCTCACAGCTTGCTTTGGCTTTTGTAATCTTCCCTTGTAAGTAAAGAAGTGACTATTTCATTGTACTCCATAACTTGCAAGTACATTTTCCACTTGTGTTGATTTTTTTTTTTTTTAATTTCCTTGGGCTCATTAGTAATCCATTGAGCTTCTTTTCATTATTTTGTTTTTGATAAATGGAGATTCAATTGTACTACTTTTATAGTTGATATCATAAATACATGATTTCTTTCCAAAAATTTTTTCCATGGTTACCCTAAACCTACTAAAATTTAGATATAAAATTTTCTGTAGACTTCCTTCTTTCCCCAGTAATAGTGGGCTTCTTTGGATCAAACAGCCAATGAAAAAAAAAAAAAGAAAGAACAATTCTAGATAAAATTTTAAAAACTTATCTCGATAGCATTGAATAGTTGAACTGATAATAGAGAGAGGCTAGGCCAAAATCTGAAGGTATTCTTAACCTAGAGAGACGAGAATGATAACTAAGAAATAAAGTATCTTTTGTCTTGAGGGCATTTGCCTATAGTTCAACTATGAGTATGTGTCATCAAGGTCAATAATGTAGCATTTTAGGAAACTCTCTTCACAATAAGCTGGAAATAAAATGATCATTCTCAGTTAAGAATGAGCAAGAATTAAACAGTTCCATCTTCTCCAAATTTCAGAGCCACTAGCTAGTTTTCCCTAGAGCTAAACAGAGGAGGTAAAATAAAAACAAACTAACAGAATCTGTGATCCTTACATAGATTTGCGTCCAGGATGTGCATAGCTTGGATAGGCCAGATAAACTCTGTTGATCTTAAACAAATAGACAGCCAGTTATTTCTCCAGCAAAAATGGGTTTATTCAAGATCAGCAGAGTTGCAATTCTGGGTTTGCAACCATGGCGGGCAGTATGCAAGAACCCCAGCAGCAAAGGGAGGAGAAACTTTCAGGGGAACAGGAAGTTAGGAGGGCTATTGTAAAAAGAGGGCCCATTAGAGGAATTGAGAGTTCCATGTGTAGTGGCTTTATATGGGCTGAGCTCCTTGCCAGTCAAGAAGAGGAAGTCTTTCTTATTGTTGGGCTCCGCTATCCAGGTAGGGTGTGAGAGCACCCTCTTTTGGCCTCCAGACTTCATTTTAATGAGGTTTCTGTTTATTAATTTCCAGAACTCAAAGATATGGATTTGGTTTGAGATGGTCCACAACGAATAATAGTTCATGATAGAAATAAATGCAAATCCAAATACTCTGGAGTAAAAGCACATTCATCTTTAGTTCTATGGGAATTCCACCAATAATGTTTCACTGGAAAGCATCAGCATGAGATGATCTAACACGAAGAAGACAGTTTAAGTGTTCCAAATAGTGAGTAAAAATAGGACATAATTAAAAAGTACTTATTAAAATCAAAAGAAAAAAACAGTGATGGGGGAGAATGTATGAAAATAGTTTGGGAATTAGCCTAAGGACAGTTGTTTAAATCTGAAATTTCAGTAATGATTACATACAGTCAAATGGACTGAATGTTTCAGTTTACTAACAAGCACTATCATACTGGAAGAAACCACACCAACCCTATGCTGCTTACAAGAGACAAAGCTAAAATACAAAATGAGTGAAAGCAATAGGATAAAAAAAGATATATTATGCAAACTTTATTTTCTAGTACTTATGGAAAATCTATCAAGACTTGAATATATATATAAAGTTAGAGAACAACTGGAACTCACATACTATTCTGGTGATAGTGTCAGTTGATTCGACCACTCTGGAAAATAGATTGGCATTATCCAAGTAAACTTGAAGTTATGCATACTCTATGATCCATTAATTATATCCATAGTATATACACTGGTAAAACTCATTCACATGTGTACCTGGATCCATATACTAGAAAAATCAGAGAAGCACTGTAATAGCCAAAAACTTTAAACAATTCAAATGTTCATCAACAATAGAATGGAAAAGTGAATTATGGAATATTGATGTAATAGAATATTAAACAACAATGAAAATGAACAAACTACAGCTGCCATGTATGTATTTTACAAACACAATGTTGAGTGAGAAAAACAAAGCACTAAAAACCTAAACCAGTAAAATATGATTCTGTTTATATAAAGTTAAAAAGCAGGAAAAACCAAACCAGAAGTCAGTAACTATGGCCTATGGGTCAAATCTGGCCCATCATCTATTTTTGTAAATTGTTTTATGGGAACACAGGCATACTCATTCTTTTACACATTATTTATTGCTAATTGTGTGCTACAATGGCAGAGGTGAGTAGTTGCGCCAGAGACCCCGATGAGCTGCAAAGACTAAAGCAGTTGCTATCTGGCCTTTACAGAAAATGTTTGCTGATCCCTGAACTAAACTATCACCTGGTGATGGATATATAAGTGCTAAAACCTTAAGAAAAAAACAAGGAACATGGAAGTAATGATAAGTAAGTTTAATTTTTCCTTATGGGGTTGGGAGAAAGGGGTTGGATCACAAAGGGACACACAACAGGCTTCTGTGCCACCGCCATGTTCTATTTTTTCACTTCTGTTGAGTGATTGTTTCATGTGCATTCACTTTACAAGTGTCCATTAAATTGTGTGGATGTTTCTGTATGTTTTGATAATACTTTACAGTTAAATGTCTTTAAAATGTTTTAAAGGAAAACAAAAACAAAAGGAAAAACAAAAACAAAAAAATAAACCAACAATATGCTAGGGCTTTTCATAAGCATAGAACCCTAAATTTCATTTGGTTGCTGTTGACTTTCCTAATTCCACCGTCCAAATTCTGCACCTTCCTCATGGTCAAGGAAGACATCACTCCCAATTAGTGCCTTTTTTTTTTTTTTTTTTTGGTGAGGGAGATCAGCCCTGAGCTAACGTCGGTGCTAATCCTCCTCTTTTTGCTGAGGAAGATAGGCTCTGAGCTAACATCTATTGCCAATCCTCCTCCTTTTTTTTTTTTTGCCCCCCGAAGCCCCAGTAGATAGTTGTATGTCATAGCTGCACATCCTTCTGGTTGCTGTATGTGGGACCCGGCCTCAGCATGGCGGGAGAAGCGGTGAGTCGGTGCGCACCCGGGATCCGAACCAGGGCCGCCAGCAGCGGAGCACGCGCGCTTAACCGCTAAGCCATGGGGCCGGCCCCCAATTAGTGCCTTTAACTTCTCATCAAATAAAGAACATACTAAACAAAACTTTGGATCCTTTACAATCTATTATACATATTTATATTTAATAAAGTCCCTTGAAATCAGAAGTCATCTTCTGTTCATTTTCTTCTCTTGTGCTCTGCCTAGAAAATAAAATGAATATAAGTAAAACTTTTGTTGAACTAACGAAGAAGGCATCAGTCACTTATTTTTAATCTAAAGAGCTAGGAATCCAAATGCAGATCAGACATATCCATACAACTCTCTGTACATTCCTTTTTCTCGTTTGCAATTAGGGGTAAATAAAGCTAACTAAAATTATAAAGCTATTTATTAATCAACATTGTACCATAGCCTATCAGAACCATATGCGAGAGGGCCAACTTTTTAAAATATTTCCAGAATTACAAATTTTCCCATGTTATACTCATTTTTAATTGAGCCACTAGCGTAACATTAGGAAGACATGCTGGGTTGACATAAAGCCTGTTCCAAGTTTGGAGTCAATTGAAGTTCTGAAGTTTTGTGGGAATGCTAACGTGCTGGTTCGGGGCTCCAAAACTTACATTTCTCCAGATGGAGCGTTGTTAATATTCTGGGTTTGTGACATTGCACTATTTTGAAACAAATAAAATGAAGCAGTAAAAAGTAAGTTTGTTTGCCATATGGCTGTTTATTTCTGCGTGTAGAGCCTCGCTGTGAAATATGTGGCTCCTCAATATGGGACAGCGCGTATTCACACCAGCACACCTGCTTTTAGCACAAAGAATTCTTCTTTTAGATGACATTAAATTCATGGTATCATGATTTGAAGAATTTTTCTCATCATTTATGAGACTGTGGAGAGCGGTCTGGCATATAAGACAGGTAAAATGAGATTATATACTGGTAGCTTTTACCCTTTATAATATATGTATTATTTAAATATGAAAAAGAGCTGTTTTAGCTAAGTAAAAGAATATGACGGATAGGAGTGTGACTGTTAATACCGTATGTAAGGAGGCTTGTGTTCCAATTCTGCTCTGAGAGGGATTTCTAATGTAGCCTTGGGCAAGGAAGGACATTTCTCTACCTCATCTATTCTACCTTTATAATTGGAATTTAAATAATAGAACCACCGAGTTATAGATTTCTTGAAATTTGATCTAGGTTTGCTCCAGGAAAGATGCAATGAGGATGCCAAAAGAAGCAACTTCTTTCTTCCCTCAAAACAAACAACTTTTGTTCCTAATCAGAACAGGGCTGTTTTCAGGGTCAGGGGTCAACCTGTTCTTTGGATCTTGTTTTCTCTTTTCCAACTGGAGAGTCAGAGAAAGAGTGAACCCTTACACACCCACAGAGGATTTTAAAGTGCTGCTTTCAGGCTATAATAAGAGACAAAGACACTCTGTTAGAATAAATACTCTCTGTTTATTTCTCTGCCCAACACTCTCATAACTACACTGTCATACCTACAAACTCTTCTCAGAGTTAACAGATAAAACTGTTTAAATTTGATGATGAATTTCAATACTTAAGCCTTTCATCAGTTCTTTCATAGAAATACGATGCTTTATTACATAAATTTTGCAATCCTTTTACAAGATTTCAACCTCAATATCTTTAAACCCTCATAGTATAAAACAACCCATCAACAAGTATTAATTACTTAAGTGCATACTATAAAACCCTGAGACATTCAAATACTTGTTGAATATATCAAGTTAAACACTAACGTATATTAAATACTATTTATTACCAAAGAAGAAGCTACAGTCCACATCTTAGAGATATACAAACTCTTTATCTAGTTGGAGAAATATAACTAATGTATGAAAACAACTCTATTCTAAAAATACATATATACTTATAAAAATAAGACAAATTATTCTTTTTTTGCTGTTATTCATGTTTTCTGTAACTCATGGGTAAATTCTGTTTTCCTTTGCCACATTTTCAATGTCAGTCAACTTTCAAGGCCCATGTCATTCAAACTGCTTCACCAAAAACCTCATCAATGTGAACACTGGTGAATTTTTTTGGACTTTTTGCCAAATTCAGTCACACAAGTGTCTTATTAAAGCATTTGAGTACTTGCTATTTCCTGCTCTCCAGGTCTGATCAGCATGATCACATCAAAATAGTAAATCAATGTGAAGTTCTGTGAGATGTATTAGTTTCCAAGGCTGCCACAACAAACACAAACTGGGTGGCATAAAACAACACGAATATATTCTTTCACAGTTCTGGAGGCTGAAAGTCAAGGCGTCCACAGGGTTGCTTCCTTCTGGAGGCTCTGAGGAAGAATCTGTTCTATGCCACTCTCCTAGCTTCTGTGATGGCCGGCAATCCTTGACATTCCTTGTCTTGTAGATGTATCCAGTCTTGGCCTCTATCTTCACACAGTATTCTTCCTGTGTCACTGTGTCTTCACATGGCTGTCCTCTTATAAAGACATCAGTCATATTGAATTGGGGCACACCTGACTCCAGTATGACCTCATCTTAACTAATTACATCTGTTACGAGCCTATTTCCAAAGAAGATCATATTCTGAGGTACTAGGGGTTAGAAGTTCAACATATCTTTTTTGGAAGACACAATTAAACCCAAAACAGATGTACATTCAGGTACATCCAAATAGTATTGTGTCTGAGAGCCGGAATTCTGGTAAAGCACTGAGTAAGTCACTGAAGGTACAGTGTTGACCCTATCAGTTGAACACAAACTTCTTCTGATCCTACTTAAAAATTGGCTTTTGAAACTATGTTAAATGGATGGAGAAATGAATTTGCTCCAATAAATAAATCACCTCCTGATTTATGTTAGTCTTCATTGTCAAAGATCTAACTGGCTTTTGTACCTCTGGATAGTAGCTTAAATGATGATGTGATGGAATCACCACTCCTGTGTCTTTCAATTCTTTTTTAGTGGCACTAACTTCTGAAATTCTCTTAAGAATTTAGTACATTTGGTTTGCTGTTTGATAATGAGATTCTATGTCAGAAGCTTACCCTTAATTTTTCTTGTCATCCATACCTACCTGCCAGGTTGGGTGACCAATTTGGAGATTCTGCAAGTTACCAAATGCTTATCCTAATGAAGCATTCATGGACTGGAAAGATAAACATAGGGTAGTTTGAGAATCCACTGGGTCCACTGTGAGACACATCTGGGCCAAAACTCCATTTTTTACCATACCACCATAGCCCTTGGTGGTGGTCTGTAAGTAACTGGAGGAAGACTTGCAGTATATAACATATCTACTCCTCTCATTAAGGAAACTGGGTCTCCATTTCAATAGCAGAACTTCAGGTTGTCAAGAACTGTGAGGACTCTGAGGTTTTATCCTGTTTGAAAGCTAACAAGTTAACCTGTCACAGTTTCATGGATGCTGGCAGAAGTTAAGAGACTCTTGGGTAGAGACAAAAGATTTTATTACTCAAAGCCCAGCAGGTAATGAGCTTCATGTTTACATTGGTTACATTTGCCCACAATTCCCACAGGGTCATGTGGATTGACCCAGGTAGATGCTGTGCATGTAGTGGATTTGCATCTCAGCTAAGGAACACTAAGCTTAAAAAACTCCAATCTTCTGTAATGGGTTACAGAGTTTTCCATCCTAAGTCTTGGGGTCTGCTTCCTTTCCAATTAATGCCCTAGTCTTAATATGAGTGATTTGGTCAGGCTGTGAATTCACCTTGCAACTTGCTCACTCTACCCATGTGTAAGCCCTCTGGTTCTCTACCCTTGCTTTGAATGTCAAGTTTAAGTCCCTGAGTTTATCATATACTTTTACCAAACTTTCTATCCCAGTAAGATGACAAATAATCCTGTTATCTTGTTGTCACCATTAACAACATACTTGAAAGATACAATAGCTATTTGATTCTCCAAAGCCTTTCCTTCTTCAATCACCTCTTCATTCAAAACAAACACATGTGACAATATATGTAATTATTATGCTACTGCAGGCCATAGATAATTGTTACCCTATTTTCTGTTTGCAAGAATGTTATCACTACATTCAGTCTCTAACAGGTAAGCAACTCATTTCCACTCTCCCATCTTTGAGGTCTATTTCCTAGGACCATCTGCTTACCGAGAACTCCATAAGTCAAGGTTCAATCAGAAAAACAGAAAGAATTTGGAATTTTAAACAAATGAAATTTAATGCAGGGACCTTTTTTAAAGAAGTAATAGAATTTCTGAGAACACTAATCTGGAATGGGAGGAGAAACAGTGGCTGCTGGATACATTGCGCAAGCAAAGGAATATCTGATTCTCTCTTCTTTTCCATCACCAATATCGTTTCAGTGCTGAGTAGTAGCTGAAACTAGCTCGAAATAGTTGGCAAGGAAAATTTAGAAATAAGGTTGACTTCAAGGCAAAGCATTGTGGCAGACAGAATAGTGCCCTCCTCCCACCCCAAAGATGTTCACATCCAAATCCCCAGAACCTGTGAATATGCTGTGTTCCACGGCTGGAGGGAATTAAGGTTGCAGATGGAATTAAAACTGCTAATCAGCTGATTTTAAAATGAATAAATCATCCTGGATTGTCTGGATGGGCCCAATATAAACACAACATTTCTTTAAACATGGAAGAGTTAGACAAAGGAGTTAGAGAAGATGTTAGGAAAGAAGCAAGATTAGAGCGCTGTGATATGAAGACTCAACCCACCATTCATTGCTGACTTTGAGGTTGGAAGGGGGCCACAAGCCAAAGAATGCAGGTAGCCTCTAGAATCTGGAAAATGGAAGGACACAGATTCTCTTCTAGAGCCTTCAAAAGGAACACAGCCCTATAGACACCTTGCGTTTAGCTCAGTGAGAGCCATTTTGGAATACTGACCTCTAGAATTGTAAGACAATAAATTTATGTTGTTTTAAGCCACTAAATTTGTGATAATTTGTTATAGTGGCGTGCTCGGCAATACACAGAGCATGGTAATGGTGAGATATGGCTATGAGAGCCAGCAGGAATCTGACCTCCACATCTAATACCATTAATTCCTAAAGTAGCAGTTCACAACATTTGTGCCACATGGTGGAGAGTGCCAGATCCTTCAATGGATGAACCTTAGGATATGTATAAACCTTAGTGGGCTCAACCCTTTTTTACTCATTTGTTTAATTTTATCATCCTGCAAATAACCATGGTAATAAATTTGAATTAAAAAAAATCAATGTATTTAAACAATTTATATGGAATGATTTACATATATACTAATATTATATCTTTCCATTTTAGAATTACTTATCATCAAGAACTTAAGGCAGACTATCAAAATTATTATCAGAATCAAATATGGCTAAAATGGAATATGAAGAGCTAGGAGCGATTGGTGCAGGAAGCTCAGCTGAGGTAGCTGGAGAATTCTGGGACGGCATCAAAGCCAGAGGTCCTGTACATTAGGAAACATATGGTTACTTTCTATCCAGGTAGATGGATTAGCTCAGAACTTAGGCCATCAAGCGAACCTAGACAATATGGAGATGACTCAGGCCCAAGTTGACTGGACACCATCATCATTCAATTCAGAGGTATAATTTGTGGAGGAGAATGGCTCAGGCCAACTTAGATGCTTAATATGTAAGTTAGGAGTTATGTGCTCAGAGTATATTAACCAATGTCAGGTTATAGAAGTCTAAGCTAGAGGACACAGGGAGACCTGGTGCATGGTTACAAGTGTCCCGACTTCCTATTCAGATCCAAACATAAAAAAAAGGACAGTAGTAGGAAAAAAAAAAAGAGTGGGAAACCAGACACGGCATTTCACATTTCAGGATCCCAAGAAGTCAAGTGTTTCCTGTAATCAGCCCAGCTAGAATGATTGCTTTCTTGTCCTGCTTTAAAGTAGTCTTGTTGATAAAATGAATTCATAGTACAGGTTGCTTCCCAGAGTAAGGTAAGGGCAGACATTTGTTACAGAGAGAGGAATCTTCATCTGGGAAGCTATCAGAGTACTAATAATGACCTATTTCAATTTTTGTTTCATTCCTATAGTCAACAGAAATTATTTAAGCAACTATGATACTACAGTCATTGTTCTACACACTGAAAATATAAAGATAGCTACTGTGCTCATGAAATGAATTGTTGGTTAACTTTGGTATCTGGGTTAGTCTTAACCATCCTATTAATTGTGTCTTTCACTGCCCTAAACACTAACTTATTCCTCAGAGTTTAGTTCAAAAAATTTTTATACTCTGTGAAAATCAAAGAGTTGATCATTTCCATTAAATACAGGAGAGTGTTTAAATTTCTCCCAGTAGTATTTATCATCAGACATATTTTCTATTCTTAATTTTTATTTATTTTTTCCTTTTTTTCTGGATCATCTCAATGTCTCCATATCTTACTTAGGTTTTAGAACTTGAAATTAGATGTAGGGAAACCTTGCTTATATATTATTTGATAATGACAATCAAAATTTCTAAATACAGAACACTGGTTCACAGCCTACGTAAAAGATTAAGTAACGTCTCTGGATTTCTGCTGATAAAACATTGCAATATCTCTTGGAAAATAACGTTGAAAATAGAATCTTGCAAGAAGCCTTAAAGTACAAATCTGTAGGATTTCTTAGATGTAACTGGTTAATTCTGGAGTTAGTACTGCCTTGTGGTATCGTAGCATGTTAGCATGTTAAAGATAAAACATATTTAATGATCACAGGAGAAAATGCAATTACAAAGGCAAGCTCATTTGCACTCTCTTCTCTTCTCTGGTTCAGCTGGAAAACTAGAGTAAACATCTGTGTCTGTAGAGCAATTGGAAGGGTACAGGAAAATGATACTTCCAGATTAAATGATTCCAGCACCTACTAGCTAGTCAGGAGCAGCACGGATGCAGAATAGAAAGTGTTGAGCACTTCTGTTGTGCTTGTACTGGGTCATCTGAATAAAACCTGAAATGTCCATCTTGTCAGAATAATCCAATCTAACCTTATACCTAATCTAAAAGATACTATTTTTTTCTCTGAATTTTCTTAGTGTCTACTAAACCAGGATTTTGTTGCTATGTAAATATTTTCTGATTGAAACATTTGCATATGCTAACATAATTGGATGGCCATATTAGAGCCTTTATTAATTAGGCCATTAAATTTCTATCAGTCTTAGCTCATATGTGACACAAAAAAGCCATGTCCAGAAACAAAGGCATAGAACTGGTATGTTGGCAAATTACTACATCCTGTCTTTTCATTTGTGATTATGCTAAGAACTGTATCTGGAAATATGTACTGATATTTGCCATAGAAAAACATAAAGATCAAAACCTGAATTTGGAACACCCGAGCCAAAAACAGCTGACCTATGCAGTTTATAGCTATGTTTAGATGATAGATACAAAGTATCTTAAAAGTGAAAAAACAATGGAGGCAGTGATGGGGAGGGGGCGAGGTAGAGAGGTTGAGTAGGTAAGATGTTCAAAACATTGAAGATTGTTTCCACTAGTTCCATTTTCATGAAAAATAGAAACATTTACTGTATTAAAACAGCCAAAATAGTTTGGAAGTTTTTTATTTACAGTGTGTGAATTTAAGCTAGAAAAATGATTTTGAATGGGAACTCAAACTGGTCATGTTATAGACATAACCTCAGTGAATTTAAGGATCTATATCTTGAGCAGTTTGAAAAGAAATACTTCATCAAATAGGGAAATTTAAAATTCTTAGCTCATTTATGCAAACTCCATGATTTAATTCATGCTATTTGTTATTTGGAATATGTTTCCTTAATAAACGCCATAAAAGGATTAGAACTGCTAATTTACAAAAATAATAACATAATGTTCTTTAAATAAAAAATTCCCTGGCACTGTATTCTTCAGGTAATGAAAGTAACTGCTTTTATTTATAGAGTTATGCATTTACTGTGTATGACTACAAGGGGAAAAAACTTTCGAACACAGTGAAGGAGAAAAACTAAACAAAGCTGATAAGTAGCAATTAAAGATTTGGTCATTACACCTCAGATCACGAAGGATAATATAAACGGATCCATAGCTAATAATTACTCCTAGCACAGATACATATTTTTCACAACTTCTCAATGTACATATAACCAAGGGCTGAGGCATTCATAAATGTTATATTAGGAAGCTTTTACTTTATAATGCAAACCGTGGCTGTGACCCAAAGCAAGAAGATACAATACTTTTCTGTTGGATACTCAGTCACTTTCATTCCCTTTGATGCTCTTTCTTCACTTTCAGGAAAGGAGCAGAGGGAGTTCAAGTTTGCGGCCTGCTCCCCTGTTGTCATTCATTCTACAGTCACTGAAAACGAGGTGAAACCTCAACTGCTCACTCGTGCACACACATACAATCCACTGGCTTTCATCAGCAACTTTTCTTCTTTGTGAAAGTTTCTATCAGATAGCAGGGCACCTTATTATACAGTCCAGCCAGCTCCACTCACCAGGGTCTGGTGTGAAATGAGGAACTGCAGAAAATTCCACCAAAGGTTTCTTCATCTGTAAGATCCTCAACTGAGTTCTTCTTTGCTTATAGTGTTGACGAGCAGCTGAACTGAATGAGTCTCCATGGACATATAAGAATTGGTAGATCATAAAGGTTTCGATGGCCCTGATAACCTCCTTAGTTATTTCATTCTGCTAGCAGAACTAGCATGGAGTTGAGTCAGCATCTCAATGATCAAAGTAGGTGGGCCTAAATATTTACCATTGGATGAGATTTCCCAAGAACAACGAGGAAAAAATAATTCTTATAAATTGTATTTATTTTTTGTTTGTTTTTTTATATTGTATGTTGAATTTTTCCTAAATGTCTTAAAGATAAAAATTCAAAATATCACTATTTTATAGTTATATCAACTTCTTTTTGACCTCATAAATATAAACCCTTTTCTTCTAAAAAATGTAAATTAACGAAATGAAATAAAACAACAAACACAGCAACAACAATGCATAGACCCAAATAACTTAGAGAGGTCATATAATCAGTTTTCTTACTCTAAGAGAGTGGACTATTAATACATGATGAAAGTTATCAAGTCTTCCTAGGCAACATTTAGTGTTGGAGCCGAAAAGGAAAATATAAGCCTTTTACTTTTATATCAAAAATGTGAAGTTCAGAAAAATTGGTTGAATAACCAAAAGAAGTGGAGGTCTAATCTAGGATTTCTCTTATGAATCACAATGCTTTTCCTTCTAGACTTTTTGTAACTTAAAAAAATTTCATAGATATTATATAAATTCATCAATTTAACAACTCTACAAAGATTTATTAAATAGCTTCTATGTGCTAGGTACTCTTCTATGCATTGAAAATACGAATATAACAACAACAAGCATACAAATCCTTATACTTAAGACCTTAAGATTTAGAGGAGATTGAGGCCGGCCCAGTGGTGCAAGCAGTTAAGGGCGCGTGCTCTGCTGCGGCGGCCAAGGGTTCGCCTGTTCGGATCCAGGACGTGCACCGACACACTGCTTTGCAGGCCATGCTGTGGTGGCGTCCCATATAAAGTGGAGGAAGATGGGCACAGATGTTAGCCCAGGGCCAGTCTTCCTCAGCAAAAAAAAAGAGGAGGATTGGCAGATGTTAGCACAGGGCTGATCTCACCAAAAAAAAAAAAAAAAAAAATTTAGAGGCGATTGAAATAAAAGAATAAACAAATATATCATATAATAATAGATAAGTACTATGACAAAAGCAAAAAAGTGGAGTAAAAAATAGACAGCGATGAAGGATGCTAATTAACACCACTTTCTGAGGGATGACAACTGAATAGAGACCTCAATAAGGTGAAAGTATATGCAGATGTCTGTGGGAAGAGGCTACCAGGAAGAGAGAACATGAACACAAAGGTCCAGAGCAAGAGTTGGCTTGGTATGTTCAAAAAATCACAAGGAGATCAGCGTACCTGAAGCAGGATAGTCAAGGGAGAGAGTGAGATAAATGAGTACCAGATGATACCTGGTCTTAGAGGCCACGGCTAAGACTTTGAATTTTACTTTATGCACATTGAAAAGCTATTTGTACTGGAATGCTTGTGGAATGTCATAACGAGATTCATGTTTTGAAGGATAACTCGTAGCTCTGTGAACATATTGGAGTAACGCAAGAGTGAAAGTAGGAAGAGCTGTTGGGGTATTGTGGTAGTCTGGGTAAGAGGGCACAGTGGCTTGACCTGGATTGCTAACTTTGAAGTAGGTGAGAAGTAGACAATTAATATATATTTTTTATTATTTTTAATTATTTTTTTTATTTTATTGAGGTGAAATTGACAGAACATAAAATTAAAGATTTTAAAGTGAACAATTGTCACATTTAGTATATTCTCAATGTTACGAAAACACCACCTCTATCTAGTCCCAAGACATTTTCATCACCTCAAAAGGAAACCCTGTATCCATTAGGCTGGAGATCCGAATTTTCCACCATCCCAGACCCTGGCAGCCACTAATCTACAGTCTGTCTCCATCGATTTACCTATCCATACCTAATATAGATATGGCATATAAAAAGAATGATACAGTAGGTGACCTTGTGTGTTTGGCTACTTTTTACTTAGCATAATATTTTCGAAGTTCATCCATGTTGTAGCATGTATTAGTACTTCATTCCTTTTAATGGCTGAATGATACTTCACTGTATGGGTATACCACAATGTGTTTATCTGATCATCTATTGATAGATATTTGAGCTGTTTCTACCTTTTGATTATCGTGAATAGTGCTGCCATGGACAAGCATGTATGTAAATGTATTTGTTTGAGTATCTGTTTTCAAATCTTTTGGATATAGACCTACGAATAGAATATCTGGGTTATATGGTAATTCTATATTTAACTCTCTGAGGAACTGCCAAACTGTTTTCCTCAGTGGCAGAATCATTTCACATTCCCCTCAGCAATGTATGAGAGTTCTAATTTGTCCACGTCTTTGCCAAAATTTATTTTCCAGAGTTTTTTTGGTTTTGGCTTTGGTTTTTAGTTTTATTTTTGGTTATAACCATCCTAGTAGGTGTGTAGTGGCACTCATTGTGGGTTTTGACTTGTATTTCCCTAATAAGAGATCATGTTGAGTATCTTTTCATGAGTTTGTTGACCATTTGTATATCTTCATGGATAAAAGTCTATTCAAGACCTTGCTCCATTTTTTAATTGGGTTGTTTGCCTTCTGCTTGTTGAATTGTAAGAGTTCTTTTTATATTCTGGATACTGATTCTTATCAGATATATGATTCACAAATATTTTCTCTCATTATGTAGGTTGTCTTTTCACTTCCTTGGTAACGTCCTTTGATGAGCAAAATTTTTAATTTTGATGAGTCCAATTTATCTGTTTTTTCTTTTGTTGCTTGTTTCAGTGTCATATCTAAGGATACATTACCAAATTCAAGACCATGATTTACCCTCTGTTTTATTCTAAAAGTCTTATGGTTTTATTTATCATGGTTATATTTTTGATCCATTTTGAGTTAGTTTTTGCATATGGTATAAGGTAGGGGCCGAGCTTCATTTTTTACATGTGGCTATCTACCTGTCCCAGCACCATTTTTTGAAGAGACTATTCTTTCTTCATTGAATGGTCTTAGCACCCTTGTTGAAGTCCTTTGATTAAGTATATGATGATTTATTTCTGGGATCTCTATTCTATTCCATTGGTTTATACATTTGTCTTCAGCTAATATTACACTGTTTTGATTACTGTAGGTTTGTAATAAATTTTGCAATTAGGAAGGCCAGTTCTTCAATATTGTTGTTCTTTTTCAATATTGTTTTGGCAACTTAGAACCCCTTGAAATCCCATATGAATTTTACCATGGATTTTTCTATTTCTACAAACAACATCATTGGGATTTTGCTAGAGATCGCAGTGAATCAGCAAATCCCTTGGGGTAGTATTTATGTCTTAACTATTAAGTCTTCCAATCTATGAACACAGGATGTCTTTCCAATTTTTTTAGGTCTTCTCTAATTTCTTTCAGCGACGTGTTGTCATTGTCAGTCTATAAGTCTTTCATTCCTTTTGCTAGATTAATTCCTAAGTATTTCATTCTTTTAGATGTTATTGTAAATGCAATTGCTTTCTTAATTTCCTCTGTGGATTGTACATTGCAGGTATATGAAAATAAAACTACTAGAAATCAACTATAGGAAGAAAATCAGAAAAGCCAAAAATATGTGGAGATTAAACAAAATTCTACTGAACACTGATTGGGTCAATGAAGAAATCAAAGGAGAAATCAAAAAATACCTGGAGACAGAAGAAAATGAAAATACAATGTGCCAGAATTTATGGGGTACAGCAAAAGCAGTTCTAAGAGGGAAGTTTATAGCAATGCAGGTCTATCTCAACAAACAAGAAAAATTTCACTTAAACAATCTAACAGCACACCTAAAGGAACTGGAAAAAGAAGAACAAACAAAGCCCAAAGTCAGTAGAAGAAGGGAAATAATAAAAATCAGAACAGAAATAAATGAAATAGAGAGTAAAAAAACAATAGACAAAATTAATAAAACCAAGAGCTGGTTCTTTGAAAAGATAAACAAAATTGACAAACCTTTAGCTAGACTCACCAAGGAAAAAAGAGAAAAGGCTCAAATAATTAAAATCAGAAATGAAAGAGGAGAAATTACGATGGAAACCCCAGAAATACAAAAGATTATAAGAGAATACTATGAAAAGCTATATCCCAACAAATTGGATAATCTAGAAGAAATGGATAATCTCCTAGAATCATCCACCATCTGATGCTGAATCAAGAAGAAGTAGAGAATTTGAATAGACCAATCACCAGTAAGGAGATCAAAACAGTAATCAAAAACCTCCCCCAAAATAAAAGTCCAGGACCAGATGGCTTCCCTGGTGAATTCTACCAAACATTCAAAGAACACTTAATACCTATCCTTCTCAAACTCTTCCAAAAAATTGAAGAGGAGGGAAAGCTCCTTAACTCATTCTACGAAGGCAACATTACCCTGATACCAAAACCAGACAAGGGTAGCACAAAAAGTAAATTATGGGCCAATACCACTGATGAACATCGATGCAAAAATCCTCAACAAAATACTAGCAAATCACATACAACAATACATTAAAAAGATTATACACCATGATCAGATGGGATTTATTTCAGGGATGCAGGGATGGTTCAACATTCACAAATCAATCAACGTGATCCACCACATTAATAAAATGAAGAATAAAAATCACATGATCATCTCAATAGATGCAGAGAAATCATTTGACAGGATACAGCATCTATTTATTATAAAAACTCTGAATAAAACAGGTATAGAAGGAATATACCTCAACATAATAAAGGCTATATATGACAAACCCACAGCTAATATCATCCTCAATGGTGAAAAACTGAAAGCTATCCCTCTAAGAACAGGAACCAGACAAGGATGCCCACTGTCACCACTCCTATTTAACATAGTACTGGAAGTCCTAGCCAGAGCAATGAGGCAAGGAAAAGAAATAAAAGTGATCCAAATTGGAAAGGAAGAAGTGAAACTCTTGCTATTTGCAGATGACATGATTTTATATATAGAAAACCCTAAAGAATCTACCAAAATCTTTTAGAAATAATAAATGAATGCGGTAAATTTGCAAGATACAAAGTCAACATACAAAAATCAGTTGCATTTCTATACACTAACAATGAAGCAGCAGAAATAGAAATTAAGAATACAATCCCATTTACAATTGCAACAAAAATAATAAAATACCTAGGAATAAACTTAACCAAAGAAGTGAAAGATCTGTACACTGAAAACTACAAAACATTGCTGAAAGAAATTGAAGAAGACACAAAGAAATGGAAAGATATTCCGTGCTCTTGGATTGGAAGAATTAACATAGTTAAGATGTCCACGCTTCCTAAAGCCATCTATAGATTCAATGCAATCTCTATCAAAGTTTCAACAACATTTTTCACAGAAATAGAACAAAGAATCCTAAAATTTATGTGGAACAACAAAAGACCCCGAATAGCCAAAGGAATCCTGAGAAAAAAGAACAAAGCTGGAGGTATCACACTCCCTGATTTCAAAATATGCTACAAAGCTGTAGTAACCAAAACAGCATGGTACTGGCACAAAAATAGACACACAGATCAACAGAACAGAATCGAGAGCCCAGGAATAAACCCACATATCTATGGACAGCTAATTTTTGACAAAGGAGCCAAGAACATGCAATGGAGAAAGGAAAGTCTCTTCAACGAATGGTGTTGGGAAAACTTGACAGCCACATGCAAAAGAATGAAATACACCACTATCTTATCCCATACACAAAAATTAACTCAAAGCGGGTTAAAGACTTGAATCTAAGACCTGAAACTATGAAAATTCTAGAAGAAAACATAGGAAGTACGTTCTTTGACATCTGTCTTAGCAACATATTTTCAAGCACCACGTCTGACCGGGCAAGAGAAACAATAGAAAAAATAAACAAAAGGGATTACATCAAACTAAAAGTCTTCTGCACAGCAAAGGAAACCATCAACAAAACAAAAAGACAATCTAGCAATTGGTAGGAGATATTTGCAAACCATATATCTGATAAGGAGTTAATCTCCAAAATATAAAGTGCTCATGCATCTCAACAACAAAAAAACTAACAATCCAATTGAAAAATGGGCAAAAGGCCTGAACAGACATTTCTCCAAAGAAGATATACAGATGGCCAACAGGCCACATGAAAAGATGTTCAGCATCATTAACTACCAGGGAAATGCAAATCAAAACTACCATGAGTTATCACCTCACACGCATCAGAATGGCTATAATTAACAAGACAGAAAACAACAAATGTTGGAGAGGATGTGGAGAGAAGGGAACTCTTGTACACTGCTGGTGGGAGTGCAAACTGGTGCAGCCACTGTGGAAAATATTATAGAGATTCCTCAAAAAATTAAAGATAGAATTACCACATGATCCAGCTATTCCACAGCTGGGTAATTATACAAAGATCACAAAAACACCAATGCGTAAAGATACATGCACCTCTGCGTTCATTGCAGCATTATTCACAATAGCCAAGACTCGGAAGCAACCTAAGCTCCCATCAAGGGACGAATGGGTAAAGAAGATGTGGTATATATACACAATGGAATACTACTCAGCCATAAGAAATGATGAAATCCAACCATTTGTGACAACATGGATGGACGTTGAGGGTATTATGCTAAGCAAAATAAGTCAGAGGGAAAAGGTCAAATATCGTACGATCTCACTCATAAGTAGAAGATAAAAACAACAACAAACAAACACATAGAGACAGAGATTGGATTGGTGGTTACCAGAGGGGAAGGGAGGCGGGAAGAGGGCAAAATGGATGGTTAGACACATGTGTGTGGTGATGGATTGTACTTAGTATTTGGGTGGTGAACATGATGTCAGCTACGCAGAAATAGAAGTATAATAATGTACACCTGAAATCTGTACAATATTATAAACCAATGTTACCACAGTGAAAAAGATAAATTAAAAAGAAAAGAAAACAAGACTGATTTTGTATGCTAATATTATGCCCTGCAATTTTCCTGAATTTGTTTATCAGCTCTGGCATCTTTGTTGTGGATTCTTTGGGATTTTCTATATAGAATCATGTTATCTGCTAATAGAGATAATTTTACCTCTTCCTTTCCAATTTGGATGACTTTTATTTTTTTTTCTTGTCTTATAGCTCTGGCTTCCAGTATGATGTTGAATAGCAACAGTGAAAGCAAGCATCCTTATATTGTTCCTGATCTCAGAAGGAAAGTTTTCAGTCTTTTACCATTGACAATGGTGTTAGATATGGGTTTTTTAATAAATATATTTTATTATGTTGAAAAATTTTTCCTTTTTTTCCTCCTTTTCTGAGAGCATTTTTCATGAAAGATTTTGGATTTTTGCTAAATGCCTTTTCTGCATCAGTTGAGATTATATGCATTTTTGCCCTTCCTTCTATTAATGTAATGTATTACATTGATTGATTATCCTATATTGAAACACCCTTGCATTCCTGGGATAAATCCCACTTGGTTATGGTGTATAATCCCTTTGATAGGCTATTGAATTCAATTTGCTAGTATTTTTTGAGAATTTTAACATTTATATTCATTAAAGATATTGATCTGTAGCTTTCTTTCTTTCTTTTTTTTTTTTGGTGAGGAAGATTGGCCCTGAGCTAACATCCACTCCCTATCTTCCTCTTTTTGCTGAGGAAGACTATCCCTGAGCTAACAGCCGTGCCCATCTTCCTCTGTTTTGTATATGGGATACCACCACAGCATGGCTTGATGAGTGGTGAGTATTTCCATGTCTGGGATTTGAACCCGTGAACCTCAGGCCACAGAAGCAGATGGCATGAACTTAACCACTATACCACCAGGCCAGCCCCCTGTAGTTTTCTTTTTTTTTTGAGTTGTCTTTGCCTGGTTTTGATATCAGGGTAATGCTGATCTTATGGGATATGTTAGGAAGTGTTCCATATCCTTCTATTTTTCTCTAAAACCTTGAGAAGAATGGGTGTTAATTCCCTCTTTAAATATTTGGGAGATTTCATCAATAAGAGCATATGTTCATGGGCTTTCCTTTTTAGGAAGATTTTCACCAATTCTTTTTTCTGCTTTCTGATACCTGTAGTGAGTTTTTCGTGTCAATCATTATACTTTTCAGCTTCAGAATTTCTATTTGGTTCCTTTATATAACATTTATCTCTCTATTGATATTCTCTATTTGTTCATATATTGTTTTACTGGCTTCCTTTAGCTCTTTGTCCATGGTTTCTTTAGCTCTTAGAGCATATTTAAAACAGTAGATTTAAAATCGTTGTCTCATTAAGTCCAAACTTTGTGTTTGCTCAGGGAGGGTTATTGTTAATTTCTTCTGTGAATGGGCCATACTTTCTTATTTCTTTGCATGCTTTGCAATATTTTGTTGAATACTGAACATTTTGAATATTAGAATATGGTAACACTGGAAATTAGATTCTTCCCTCTCTTCAGTATTTGCTTTTGTTGCTTGCTGTATGCTGGAGCTGTTTGTTTCCTTGAATGCTAAAAGCCAGGGGGAGAGAGAGAGAGAGAAAGAGATGGAGAAGGAGAGAGAGAAAGAGGAAGAGAAAAGAAATGGAAAGAAAAAAATTAAATTAAAACAAAAAAAAAAAAACCCTCTCAGTATTTGCAGATGGCTATGTGCCGGATTTTTTGATATTTCTGTGGAAGGATGAGTACTTGGAGATGCTTCCTCTTCTAATTTTACTGACATCACCCCTAAAGATATATTTTTAAGATACTACTAAGAATTTCTTTATTAGACAAGGTATGAGATGTGAGATAAAAATTAAGTAGTTACGTGTAGCTCACATATTTGGCTTTAGTAACTGAGTGAATGATCCTGCCATTTAATAGGCTAGGTGTTAATGGAGCAAATTTGAGGTGAAATCATAAATTCAGTGTTAGATATACTAAGTTTCAGTTGGCTATTAGACATCCAAATGGAGAAGTTGAATAGAGTGATAGTTTACAAGTTTTGGTTCAGTAATGGTTAGAGTTAGAGATATCTTAGCAGTCATTATTATATGGATGGTAGTAAAAAAACACCATGTTAGGTCTCTTAGAAACTAGGGTAGTAAGAGAAAATAATGGATCTCAGGAGAGAATTTAGGACATTGCAACATCTGGAAGTTGGAAATTGAGAAAAATTTAGCCAAAAAGAATAAGAAGGGAAAAAAGTGAGGTAGGAAGAAAAATAAGCATGTATGGTGAGCATCAAGCATGATAATTGATAATTATGTATAGTAACATGGAGATCACTGATGTCTTTAAGTTTTGGAGAAACAATCTCGAAAAGATTATGATTCAAGAAAGAGTAAAATACTATCCTGTTTTAAAATATTTAAACATCACCAATCACGTAACCATTTTTCTTTCAGAATCTTTTTTATATAGGTATATTATTTATACTTTATATAAATGTGATCTATTTATACATTTTGAATTGTAAATATAAGATGTATATTATATAGAAGACATTTCTTTATAAGTTCATAAAATTCCTCACAATTACATTTATGACTGCACAATAATCTACTGATGCACCAATACTTATTTAATGATCCTCTTCTTTAATATTTAAGTTGTTTCTATTTTTTCTATTACAATTACTCTTCTAATAAATATTCTTGTGTATACCTGTTTGTGAGCATGTCTGAGTAGTACTCTAAAATACATAGATAAATTTCCTGGGTCAAAGGATAAAACAATTAAATTTACAATTCTCCATAATTGATATTTAATGGTATCTTGGTAAAATCCCATTACTTTTTATCTTAGAGCTAGAGATATTGATTATAAAATTCATTTGGAAGAAAAAGAATCAAAAATAAATAGAAAAATCCCAATTAGAAGAACATCGAGGGGCCTATGCCAACCTATTGTAACAGTATGGTATCAGTTCATGAATAGAAAAACCAATGGAACAGAATAGAAAATGCAGAAGTAGAACACAGTTCTTATGGAATTTTAGTATAAGAAAAAAAGAAACTTCTTGAATCTGTGGGAAAAAGTGAAATTTTAAAGAAATGATGTTGCAAAACTAAAGAGCTAGCCATACATAAAAAAGATCAAATTAGATTTGTTACTCATGCTGTTCATGAGGAAAACTTCCAAATGATGAGAGATTTCGGTTTATAAAAACATGAAACCATACAAGTACAAGAATCAGGTTTGAATAAAATAGTCCTATGATTAAAAGTCTAGAAGCAATAAAAGGAATGATTGATAAATGTGACTACATAAAATATTTGCTCGGCAAAAGCACCATAAGCAAATGAAAAATGACCCATGACAAATTGGTAGAAAATTCACAATTTATGTCACAAAAAAAAAAGTTTGATGTTTCAAATATATGGAGTGGATAAACATTGAGAACTGTGCCTGACAATCCTAGAGCAAAATGAACAAAAGACACATATGGACTATTCACACACAATCTCCTTCCCCTCTTCCTCCTCCTCCTCCATCTTTTCTTTCTCCTTTTCCTCCTCATTAAGCTTCAGTCATATGAAAAGAGGCTTCTTCTTACACATAAGTAAATTAAACTAAAATAAAAAAAAATTTTCTTAACTCTCAGACTGGCAAAAGTCTACACTTTTGACAGTACATTGCTTTGATGAAATATGGGGAAATTTGAGATGGAAAGTAGGAATACATAATTATACAACCCAATGGAGAAAAATTGGCAGTATATAGCAAAATTACATATGACTTTTTCTTAGACTCAAAACTCCATGTCTGGAATTCTGTCCTGAAGATATGTTAGCAAAAATTTGGAAAAAATGTTTGTGCATGAATTTTAATAGCTGCCACTTTTATAGTATCCATAACAAAAACAAACACAACAAAACAGGAAACAACTCAAATATCCATGTATAAGAGATTTGGTTATAAATGGTACATCTGCACAATGAGATAAAATGCAGCTACAGGAAAGAATAAAGAATATTTCTACATAGTGGAATGGAGGTATTTTCAGGCAATAGTATTAAGTAAGAAAAAAGCAAGATGGGGAAATGTATGTGTACTGAGGTATATGTGCAATCTAAGAAGGGGGAGAAATACAAATATGTTTGTGTTTGATTACTCAAAAACGTTGATGGATAAACTAAAAAACAAACAAAAAAGATGTTTCCTGTGTGAGAGGAAGGGAGCAGAGTGGAGGGGACTGGGATGCCTTACTTTCTAGATTTGACTTTATTACTATAGACATGTTAAGATGTTTATGAAACAAATCTAAATTTATAAAAACCTTAAAATCTAAAGCCGTATAAAACAAATGAACTTGCTGTGTTTCAAGCTGGTGTTATATCATACAAAGAAGAGTTATTTCAAGTGACTCTAAAGCAGATAAATTGACCATTTATCTCTTGTAAGATACACCCCAAGAACAAAATAAAGCTACCAAAGTATTTAAACTGTTTTTAACCTTTTTATTATTAGGAATAACATTAGTATGGTTATTCTGATACATATATATACCCAAACACACACATATATATGTGTAAATAATCATGTTAATGCAACTAAGAACCAATAGTTCTAGCATAAGAGAAAGAAGATTGAAACATACAATCAAAAAAGTTCTATTAAAAAAAACTGAAATTTTTACAATGTTATAAACCAATGTTACTGCAATAAACAAAAAATTAAAAAAAAAAAACAAAAAAAACTTTACTCAAATTCAAATTGGAAATATCACTTTTATAAGTTCATGATATATAATCTCTTCAAAAATTTTTATATATTTTCTATCCATGTTCTGGAAACATAGAAACACTGAAAAACACCAAAGCAATGAGCAACTTAGGTTCCCAGATTGTGGTCTCTAAATGTTATTTCTCACTATAAAGAACTATGGACCCTTAGAAAAATAGTTGATTCCATATCTGGCAGGAGACAAATATAAAATAAGTCTGAATAGCTTGTTATAGTGAATCCATATATCTCAATATATCAATATATCTCAAACATTAGGTTTCCAAGACTATTTGGAATGTGGCAAATGAAATCAAAGCCAACCTGATGATGTTACCATAAACCAAAGATTGGATCGTTTAATCATTAATAAGAATGGTAACTGAAATAAGTTCATACGCATCAGCTATGTTAAAATTTATATATTTATAATGATACTTAAATAGTAAAACTCTTATTGGCCAGCTTTAAAGAATGTTATAGAAAAAAATTACTACTGTCAAAGCTGGTAAATAGAGAGAGAAGAAAGGGAACATTTATCCTGCACCCAACATCAGAGCAGCCAATATATTAAGCAATACTAACAGATCTGAAGGGAGAAATCAACAACAATACAATCATATTAGGGGACTTCAATACCCCACTTTCAACAGTGGATAGATCAACGAGACAGAAAATCAAGAAGGAAATATTGGACTTGAACTACACTTCAGAGTCAATGGACCTAACAGATTTATACAGAACATTCCATCCAACAGCAGCAGAATACACATTCTTCTCAAGTGCTCATGGAACACTCTCCAGGATAGATCACATGTTAGGTTACAAAACAAGTCTTAAAAATTTAAGACAATCGAAATCCTACCAGATATCTTTCCTGATTATAATGGTATGAAACTAGAGATCAATAACAGGAGGAAAACTGAAAAATTCACAAATAAGTGGAAATTAAACAATACACACCTGAACAACCAATGAGTCAAAGAAGAAATCAAAAGAGGAATAAAAAATATCTTGGGGGCCGGCCAGGTGGCGCAAGCGGTTAAGTGCGTGCGCTCTGCTGCAGCGGCCTGGGGTTTGCTTGTTCGGATCCCGGGGGCACACCAACACACCGCTAGTCAAGCCATGCTGTGGTGGCATCCCATATAAAGTAGAGGACGATGAGCATGGATGTTAGCCCAGGGCCAGTCTTCCTCAGCAAAATAGAGGAGGATTGGCAGATGTTAGCTCAGGGCTGATCTTCCCCCCACCCCCCAAAAAAAAACTTGAAATAAATGAAAATGGAAACACAACATTCCAAAACTTATGAGACACAGTGAAAGCAGCTCTAAGAGGGAAATTTATAGTGATAAATGCCTACATTAAGAAATAAGAAAGATCTCAAACAACCTAACTTTACACTTCAAGCAACTAGGAATGAAAGAACAAACTAGGCCCAAAGTTAGCAAACAGAAGGAAAAGTACATATCCTTTATTTTATTATTGAACTCTACCTCAGAGGAAGCAAACAGTAGATGAGCAGGAAATTTCTCTATAAAGATACTCCAGCTAATTCATGCCGAAGAAGTGACAGCATTTAAGTATTACCATTTTGTAATCATTAAATAAATAAAGAGTCCAGGCAATGATATCAATAGTTGAAAACTTCCCCCAAAGAGAAGCTGTACATATATAAATCTTAATATATAAACACTTAGGAAATATTCTTGTCAAAAACTGAAGGTGAATCTGATCAAAACTGTAGTTCTAACCAGAAGATTACAGGAAATACAGGACAGGAGAATATATTAAATGATACCACAGGAACATCATCAACATGAATGTCAGGAGGAAATGCTATTGGATGAACCACCTGGTTTCTTCAACTAATAAATTGCAAGATTAAAAAAAAGGAAAGAGAATGTGTAGATTAAAAGGGAATTAAGAGAAATATCAAGCAAATGCAATGTGTGGACAGTATTTTGTTTCTAATTATGGTAAACCAACTGTAAAAATAACGTGAGACATTTGGGGATATTTGAACGTTGACTGGATATTTTATGATATTAAGGAATCATTTCTACATATTTTAGGTATAATAATATCATGGTTATATTTTTAAAATCTGTATTTTTTTGTTGTACTTTTTTAAACTTTTGATTTTGAAATGGTTTAACTTCACAAGAAGTTACAATAATAGTACAGTGAGTTCCTGAGTACATTTCATCCAGCTTCTCCCAATAGTTGTCTTATAAAATCATAGTACATTATCAAACCCAGGAATTGACTCTGATACAATATTAACAAAACAAGGGGACTTACTCATATTTCACCAATTTTTATGTACTCTCTCAACATACAGTTTCATGAAATTTTGTCACACATAATAGATTTGTATGACTACCCCAGAAATCAGGATATAGAACTCTTCTATCATCAGAAAGATACTCCCTGATGTTACCCCTTCAAAATCACACCCTTCTTTCAACCCTAAACCCTAGAACTGATCTATCACTATAATCTTGTCGTTTTGAGAATATTAAATAAATGGAATTATACAGTATGTAACATTTTGAGATTGGCATTGTTAACACATGCCTTCAGATTCATCCAAATTGCTGTGTGTATCAATAGTCTGTTCCTTTTATTGCTGAGTAGTATTCCACTGTATAGATGTACCACAGTTTGTTTATCCATTTGTCCATTGAGATATTTGATTGCTTCCAGTTTTTGGCTATAACAAGCAAATTGCTATGAACATTTATGTACAGGTTTTTATGTAAACATAAGTTTTCATTTCTCTAGGATTAATACCAGAAGTGTGATTATTGGATTACATGGTAAATGCAGGTTTCATTTTATAAGAAACTGTAAAACTGTTTTTCAAAGTGGCTGTGCCATTTTACATTCCCACCAGTAATGTGTGAGAAATCCAGTTTCTCCACATGCTCACCATCACTTGATTTGTTTTCATTTTAGCCATTCTAATCTATGTGTAGTAGTATCTCATTGTGGACTTAATTTGTATTTCCTTAATTGCTAATGATGTTGGACATTTTTTTCATGTGCTTATCTGTCATCCATACATCCTCTTTGGTGAACTGTCTGTCCATGTCTCTCCCCATTTTCTGATTTCATTGTTTGTTTTTTCACTATTGAGTCTAAAGAGTTCTTTATACATTCTTGAGAGAAGTCTTTTTTTTTTTTTTTTTTTTGTGAGGAGGATCGGCCCTGAGCCAACATCTGCCAATCCTCCTCTTTTTGCTGAGGAAGACTGGCCCTGGGCTAACCTCTATGCCCATCTGCCTCCACTTTATATGGGACTCCACCACGGCATGGCTTGCCAAGCGGTGCGTCAGTGCGCGCCTCGGATCCAAACCAGCAAACCCGGGGCCGCTGCAGCAGAATGTGCGCACTTAACCGCTTGCGCCACCGGGCCGGCGAAGTGAAGTCTTTTGTAAGATATGTGATTTACAAATATTTTCTCCCAGTCTGTGGCTTGTGTTTGCATCTTTTTCTTTTCTTTTTTTTTACAGAGTCTTTCACACAACTTATTTATTTATTTTAATTTAATGAAGTCCCAATTTAGAGTTTTTGCTTTTATGGATTGTGCTTTTGGTGTCTTGTTTAAGAAATATTTATCTCTCTCTAGGTCACATCTTTATATTTTTGAGGTACATATAGAACTATTTATAGACAAAAAGATATTGTTTTTTGGACTTTCTTCAAAATAATTGAGTAAAGGGAGAAGAAATTTGTAGGGGGGAGGCAGTAGCCAAAAGTTATTTAGTGTTAAAGCTAATTGGAGGGTACGCAAGAGGTCACTAACCTATTCTCTCTTTCAAAAATTCAAGACATTTCAAAATTTAAGAATTTCAAAAATTAAGAAATATTTGTTACATACATTTACAATTTTGAAAGATATTGCACAATTGCCTACCCAGTAGTGTGTGGATATAATAACTATATCCTTATATATTTTCCACACTATATATATTGAAAATCCTATATGTATTTTTTTCACATTTTTGTCTTCTAATCAATTCGCTTTGTACCACTTTTATACCTCCACTTGAATTGCCGTATTATCTTTGAAAATACTTTAGAACAAAAGAAAAACAAAAAAAGTTTAAGAATGATTTCAGAGCCAGTCATAATCATAAATACAGAGTGAGCAAATATTCTACTTTGTGGTCTCCATCCACTTATTTTGGTTCTTGCCCATCTGTTTATAATGGTCCTATTGTAATTAAATACTCACCATCTGATAGTGTTTGTAACTCTTCCCCAAAAAAACTTGTTTTCAAATTATTTATTCTTACTAAGGAGACTAATACTAACATGCAACATAACAGAATTAAATTTGTATTTTATGACCAATCAAAATCTTAAAATAATGCAGACATTGTTATATATTATTTTATTTTACATATTTTTAAGAACTGAGGTGGCTAGTCCTTACAATAGTCAGACGTTACTTCTTTGTTCTTTTTCCCATAAGGGTCATGTTCCAAAACAGGAGAGAGCTGTTGGGCACTAGTAGTTTGCTAGGCATATTTCAAATATTATATTATTTAATCATCAAAATAACCCTATAAGTTTTGTTATTATCATTTCCTTTTTACCAATGGTCACACTCACAATAGGAATGGGTAAATAAGTTAAAGAAAATCAAAATGAAGCTTTGGTTGGGATTTTAATATGGATCTTTCTGATCATATTGATCTTTCCATAAGATCTGGACCCTCTTAAATTAAAATATATTTATCATGGAGTGAAAACTAACAGTTATATTTTCTACCCAGTTTCTTCATATCCTGTTCAAAATATGAGCCAAAATATCAGACGCTTTAAACAACACTTTCCTTATCACACAGATTGTGACTTCAGAAATATAAATACGATGTTCTGGTAATCTCAAGAATTTAGCAATAGAGTTAGTTTATAAGGTTGATTCTTTATAATTTCTCTGGAGATTTATAATTTATAATTACTGTTTGTTTTAAAAATAACCAAACCATAAAAAAATCAACAATCTTGGATAAAACTTGTTCTTTGAGGGTTTCAGCCCAATTTAACATTTTTATTTTGATGAGACAGAACTATTTCTGCCATTTTCAAAGATCACTAAAAATGAAATCACATATAAGGAATTTTTACCTCTTTCGTTTTGAATATAATTTCAAAATAATTGGAACTCTTAACTTCCAAATGGTAATATTTCAAATTTCAATGAAGTAAAGTTTCCTTGTAAGAGCAAAGGTGTCATTTTATGGTTAATCTCTTATTTTTATATTGAATCATGGATCGTGCTTCATATGACTTTGATTCCACATATACGTAATGAAAGCTATGAATCAGGAAACACTTGTTGACTGACACTATGTCAGACCTATGAGGGCAATCCCTACACTCAAGGAGGTTAAACTTTAGTGTCAACGATGTGATAAGTGTGATAATGGAAATCACAGTGAAAGCACAGAAGAAGAAATGATTTCTTATAAAACAAAAAATAAATATTGTTAATATCAGATTAAGTAGGACTCAACTAATCTTTTGGACTAATGAATGTTTGGATTGAAAAATATGATACTTTAATAATTAAACATATTAATAAAAAATTAACAATTTACTTTTATTTCCTATACTACTATATTTCAACTTTACGTAATTCTTGAAGCTTTAAATTCTTTGTAAATAGGCACAATAAGAAAAGGTATACTGGGGCCGACCCCGTGGCTTGGCGGTTAAGTACACGTGCTCCGCTACTGGCGGCCCTGGTTCTGATCCAGGGCGCACACCAACGGCACCGCTTCTCCAGCCATGCTGAGGCCGAGTCCCACATACAGCAACTAGAAAGATGTGCAGCTATGACATACAACTATCTACTGGGGCTTTGGGGGAAAAAAAAAGGAGGAGGATTGGCAATAGATGTTAGCTCAGAGCCAGTCTTCCTCAGCAAAAAGAGGAGGGTTAGCATGGATGTTATCTCAGGGCTGATCTTCCTCACACACACACAAAAAAGATACCATTAATATTTCTTTTATAATCATAGAAGAACTATAGTTAGTTAGACTTTATGTTCATTAGGGCCTGCTCAGGACCTGGTTTTATTTCTAAGCCAGATGGAAGAATGCCCACCTACTAAGTCATCCAGACCATTTCCTGCAGTAGCTGGTTTTTCCTCTAAATATTATCATATAGATACCTTCAGGGCCAACTCAAATTAGATTGTTAGATATGAAAACGTCGCAGTTCAGTAAGATGTTTGCACGACACCTCTCTCGTTGTCTCCATAGAACCAGAGGGCATAGAAAAATGGCAAGTGCCTAAAATAAAAGGATTTATAAATTCAGCAAAGGTGATTTTTCTTGTATTCTAGATACAGAAATATTTTTTTAATTAAAAAAACACACATTTTAACATTAACTAGTGATCCATAATCACATTTATTCCCTACTAATAAAAGAGGCTTTCAAAATGTTAATTGATCTGTAACTTTTTTTTTTTAATTTTTTGTTTATTGCAGTAACATTGGTTTATAACGTATAAATTTCAGGTGTACATCATTATACTTCTATTTCTGCATAGATTACATCATGTTCACCACCCAAATACTAATTACAACCCATCACCACACACCTCTGCCGAATTATCCCTTTCGCCCTCCTCCCTCCCCCCTTCCCCTCTGGTAACCACCAATCCAATCTCTGTCTCTATGTGTTTGTTTATTGTTGTTGTTATCTACTACTTAATGAAGGAAATCATATGGTATTTGACCTTCTCCCTCTGACCTATTTCACTCAGCACATCACCCTCAATGTCCATCCATGTTGTCACAAATGGCTGGATTTCATCGTTTCTTATGGCTGAGTAGTATTCCATTGTGTATATATACCACATCTTCTGTATCCATTCGTCCCCTGATGGGCACTTAGGTTGCTTCCAAGTCTTGGCTATTGTGAGCCCACTGTCACCACTCCTATTTAACATAGTATTGGAAGTCCTAACCAGAGCAATCAGGCAAGAGAAAGAAATAAAAGGGATCCAAATTGGAAAGGAAGAAGTGAAACTGTCACTATTTGCAGATGACATGATTTTATATATAGAAAACCCTAAAGAATCCACCAGAAAACTTTTAGAAGTAATAAATGAATATGGTAAAGTTGCAGGATACAAGATCTGTAACTTTAATGGAATATCTTCCTTACATAAAAATTTGCTGTAAATGCAAAGTGGTTAGTTGAGCATCAAAATGTGGTTTTATCTGCAACCTTCAGTAGTAACAACGTTTCCTAATATATGCAATTTAAAGTATTGTTTACTTATATGTTAAACAAAACACTTCTGAGAAAAGATTTAAAAAGAGAATTCATGGTTTTTAGAAAATTATGTAATTCACACTGTTGGTATCTTTTTTTCACTTAAAATTATACCCACACAACATTATGTTACATTTCTCTCTTTTTTTTAGTAGTTACATCATACTCTATTTTATAGGTGTGTCAGAGAGTACTTAATTAATACATATTTGTGGACATTATAGTTAATTCTACCTAAATATTAAGATAATTCCAATTTTTAGTATGATAAACAACAGTATGAGTATCTTTTACATATATATTTATTCATTTGTCCAATTAGGGTAAATTCTTTAAATGAGCAAATAATAAGTTAACAGTCCACTCACATTTAATGCTTTTAATAAATATTGACAAAATGCCTCCCAGAAACATCTTTTAGTTTTATACTCTCACTAGTAATCAATTTGAGTAAGAATTTCACCATCTTACTGAATCTTAGATTATGTAAAATTTTTAAAATATTTGAGCAAAATTCTAGTCCATTTTAATTTCCATTTTTCAGATCACTTGTGAAGTGGAACATCACTTCCTTTGTTTATTGATCATTTTTATTTCTTTGTGTAATGACTGGAATGAATTGTATTTTGATTCCCTTGAAGAACTTTTTTTACTCCTATTGTAATAGTTCTTATCATGGGTGGTAACGCTGTCTCTCATAGGTGTGGCCAGTCATTTCCCCTTTTGCTGTTTTTACTAATTTTCCTCTACCTGGATAAAAATATGTGTTTGTGTGTGTTCATTTTTCTTAAATCTAACAATACTTTTCTTTAGAATATTGGTCATGGTTGATGAATGATTTTCCAAGAAGATAATCTAATGTCTTGCTTATACTTTTCTAGTAATTTTAAGGTTTATTTTCTTAATAATTAGATAGTTCACATATCCAAGGTTAATTTAGGGATCTTGAGCTAAGAATCTAATATTCTTTTTTCATTATCTTTAAAATTAATACTCCAAAATAATTTTTTCTATGGGGAATCCCATTATTCCCCAACCAAGGTGAAAACACTACGTTTTCCTTATATTAAATTCTCGTACAAGGTATGTTCCTTTCTTGTGTCTATTCAGTCTCACTGATTTGTTTGTCTCTTCATTTGACAGCATCATAGCATTTAGTTATATAGCATTATAATGACATCACATGGATATATTCTTCTGAATTGATCCTTTTATCACATTTAAAAGAAATCACTTAGGATTTTGATAGAAATGCATGTAAGTTACAGAACAATAAGAAAAATATTTGTAGATTTACAATATCTAGGGTCCTAAAGGACATAGAAATGTGTTTAATTTGTATAATTTTTGCTTTTTGTTCAGATTATTACTGGCATTATATTGTTTCAATTACATTTTATAATTAGCTATCTTTTGGATGTTGAAAAACTACAGAATTTGCTTTATTTTCAGCATCCATCTGCCATGTTACCATCAATAGTATGTAGATGACTTTCTTAGAATTTGAAGAGAAGATAAAGTTTAAAGCAAGTGTTTTGTCTAATATTTGCAATTCAGAAAATTTTTTAATACTTATCTCTGCACACGTGTTATGTTCTCCCATTTATTGCCTATTCTTTTTTAGTTTTATGATTCTCTATTCCTATCTTAGATCGTACTTTCCAACATAATATACTACATCTACATCTCTTGCAAATTTCCTCCAAGCTTCTTACTCTTTCTTGTCACAAATTTATCTCATTGGCTTCCACCCCATTTCTACTCTCCTGAGAGATTCTTTATTATCTAAGTCATGAAAATATTTATGCCATACAATGAAAACACTTATGGTGAACAAATTACAGTAAATTGATGAATGCCAACCTCAACACTAATAACACATCAAAAAATTAAAGTTCTCTGTTATTGTCAACTGAATGAAATAAATTATCTCTGTCTTGGAAAAAAATAGAGCCATTTCAAAAACACAGCTGGAAACCCAGAAATTTTTTTCTGAAGATCAGATATCAAAAAAGAATTGTTGAGACAATATCGATATTAAAGCCAATTCTCATAGTTATTAAAATGTGCTGCATTTTTCATTAGTCAAAAATGATCTGCTCAAATAACAAAAAGTACTCAAAATTAAAAACTTTTACATAGCACTTCAATAAAGACTGATTGACTTCTGAGTTAAAAAGAAACATTTATCTTTGCTAATATTCAGTATAATACTCAATTTCAGGGTTTTTCCCCTAAAGAATACAGGTTCACTTAAGCTGTTTATTATATAAAACTATTATTGCATTAATTATAGTTGATTAGACTGAAAGAAATTACTGCATACAATAACATCTACTTCTTACGCTTAGAATGGGTAACGCAAAGGGAAGAATGAAGATAAAATATATTAAATCTATATTGGAAATGATGGTGAAATCTCAAAAATATAAATATATATGTGCATTACTACACCAGCAAATTACATTTGATTGATTGTAAAATTATGAAAGATATACTTATGGATATACTATAAAAGATAAGAGATATTTTATAAATGATATAGTATACAGATTTACAAGCATAAAAATGTTATAAAATAAATTTCAATTTTATATATAAATTATGATTTAAATATAATATATGAAAATAAAACACACAATAAAATATATTGCATATATGCTTATAATATAATAAATGTAAAAATTTATAAGCATAGACTTATATAACCAAAGCATTCTGCACCCAGAATTCCAATGGATATAGGGGAGGATTCCCCACACCAAACAATTCTCTGACAACATTGGATGTCCCACAATTCAACTGAATTCTGATACTATCTAGCCAGAGACAGCATTAAATCCCCAGGTTAAGGGCTCAGTCCTACAAGACTGCTCCCTCCTTCACCTTCAGAAACCAGTCACAAGTCCAGGTTGTCACTTAGGCTTCTGACTGACCAGCCAAAGATTGAAGGTTCCAATGGCCCCTTCCTTGGGTTCAATTAACCCAAGGTTAATTAACTCAGAATGACTCACAGAACTCAGGAAAACATTTTATTTACTAAATTACTGTTTTATTATAAAAGGATGCTACTCAGGAACAGCCAGAGGAAGAGTTGCTTAGGGCAAGGTATGAGGAAAGAGCGAGGAGCTTCCATGCTCTCTAAGCACACCATTCTCCCCAAATCTCCACGTGAAAACTGTGAGAGATGACATGAGTAGAGCCATATTAAAATAGAGCTGGAGCAGGCATTTCAGAGGAATTGCCTTACGTGTCTTGTTTTCTTTATCTCCCAAACTGGACCACACCATCAACATTCCAAGAGTCAGTAAGGACAAGAATATCTTGTTTGTAAGAACTGATGAATTTGGACTTTGCTGATGACCAAATGGCTAACCAATAGATAAAGTACAAGTCTAGCCTTTTGCCTGATGACCGAATCTTAAACCAATCTATGAAGTACAAATCTAGCCTTATGTCATCTAGCGCCAATGAACTCTTCTGTAACACAACTTACCCCATCTTCCTCCCTTTTGCCCATAAAAACCCTGAGCCCCTCTCCTGTAATCGGGACACTATTTGGGTTTTTACCTGAATCTGTGCTCCCCAAATTGCAATTCTTTGATCCCAAGTAAATGCTTTGCCTCTTAAACTGGTTTCTGTTTTTGTAGGTTGACAACACCAACCCAGAAGCTCTCTGATGTCTGTCTTTTTGGATTTTTATGGAGGTTTCATTACATAGACATGATTGATTAAATCGTTGGCCATTGGTGATTAATTCAACCTCCAGGCCCTCTTCTCTCCATGTTGGTCAGGTAGTGGGGCTGAGAGTTCCAACCCTCTAATCCCATGGTTGACTTCAGTGACAACCAGTCCTGAAGCTTAGGTGCTTTCCGAAGGTCAAGCTATTAACATAATATTAGACACCTTTATCCCTCTCATGGCTTAGGAAATTCCAAAGGGAGAGCTCTGTGCCAGGAACATGGTCAAAGATCAAATATATATTTCTTATTATAAATCACAATAACATATTCCATAATATTTAACATGTATAATATATTTGGATATAAATATTAATTTAAATACTTAATAAATCTATGCTTATTTTGCTGCCTTTATAGGGAAAAATATAGAAAAAATTGCAAGAAACTTGTTGCCTACTTACTTAAAATATAAAAAAGTAGGACTTGAGAAGTTAGTATAAAATAGTAGAAAAGCAGGGGTTATATGATATTGAGATTTACGATAAGACGTATATATTTGGTCTTCATCCCTGCTCCAGGCACAGAGCTCTGAATCCTTTATCATTTCTTTGGTAATAAGAGCTATGGGAGCATAGTTAGTTATAATATTTTTTTTTTTTTTTTTTTTTGTCCTCCATTCCTGAAATAGCTCCAGAGCTATAAAAGTGAAAGGAGTGTCTTTGTTATTTTTAACAAGCCCCTTTCAACCACACCTGAGTTTGTGTTCATGAGATGTTTTTTTGGAAGCCCCTAGACAACCACAGGATGGGGGCTGGTTACCAGAGGAACCAACCATGTGATTAGAGGGTTGGAACTCTCAGCCCCACTACCTGACCAACATGGAGAGAAGAGGGCCTGGAGGTTGAATTAATCACCAAGGGCCAATGATTTCATTAATCATGCCAATATAATGAAGCCTCCATAAAAAATCTCTAAGTTCTGCAAGCTTCCAGGTTGGCGAACTCGTGGACATGCTGGGAGGGTGGCACACCTGGAGAGGGCATGGAGGCTCTGTACCCCTTCACTCATACCTTGCCCTGTGAATCTCTTCCATCTGGCTATTCTTGAGTTGTACCCTTTTATAATAAACTGGTAACCTAGTAAGTGAACTGTTTTCCTGAGTTCTGTGAGCCACTCTAGCAAACTATTGAATGAGAGAAGTAGGTCGTGGGAACCTCTGATTTATAGCCTATTGCTCAGAAGCACAGGTGATGTAGGGGAGGAAGAACAATTCCTCTACCCTCTAGGTCCTTCTGGCTGGTCTAAGAATTAAATTGACATGAGACAGAGTAACGGGAGAAAATCAAACAAAGTTTAATAACATGTATACATGTGAGAAACCCAGGAAAACTGAGTAACTCCCTAGAATGGCTGAAGCCACCACCTTATATACCATCTTCAGCTAAAGACAAAGGAGGATGTTGGGGGTAGTGGTTTGGGATGTCAAAGGGGAGGAAGGCAATTCACATGGAGATGGAAAAGCAAATGTTTGATAAACAAATGTTTGCTGGGCCATCTACAGACAATGTGACCAGAGAGAGAGAACTTTGATAAAAATTGGCTTAGCGAGGATCCTCCCAGTCAATCATACCCAGAAATATTTATGATGATGGCCTGTTCTGGGGACAGGCCTTCTATCTTAAATTCTTTGAGGCAGTTAGAGGGAAGGTCAAAATTTCCTTCAGAGTCTTTTTCCCTTAAAAATAATCAAGCCAAAGAGATACATTTTGGGGTAGCCAATTCTGATCCCACACAGTGACAACCTGGATTTGCGATTGGCATCTGAAGTGGGGGCAGTTTTGTAGGACCAGCCCTTAATCTGTAACATTTGACACTATCTCCAGGTAGATAGTGTCAGAATTGTGTTAAATTATAGGACACTCAGCTGGTGTCTGAGAATTGCTTGGTGTGGGGAAAACCTTACACATTTGCTGGCCTGAAGTATTAAGAATTGTAATAGAGTAGTGAGTTGTGATGGGGTTCAGGACACACTATCCCAAAATATGGCACCTTGACACATTAAATATCTAAAGCTGAAGGAATTTTAAAAAATTAGCAGAAGCAGGAAGGTCACTCTGACCTCTCCTCCCTCATCTTCTTCCTTGAAACAGGTTATAAAACTCCGATTTGAATGGTACCTTCTCTGTACCAAGAGATTAGGAATTTGAGGCCAAGAAATCTGCACAAACAAATTTTGCTAAACTAACCTTTAACTTCTTAGTTCTTCACCATTTACATCTTGCAGCCCAAACTTCTTTGTCTTGTCAATTCTTCACAAATTTGTTTCTTTGTCTAAAAGGTGTAAAAGTTTCCTGCTCTTGTCACTTCTTCAGGTCTTCATTCTCATTTTTCTTTTACAGGCTAATACATAGATTCTCTGACTTAATTCATTGTTCCTTTTAGGTCCATAACTGATAGTTGCATAGACTTATCTTTAAGATAATTTTTAAAATGTAAGGAGAATTGTACTCCCAGATTTTAGTAGACCAAATGATCAATATTCATGATATTCCAAAATAAATTGACAAAATAATGTGGATTTGATTATTGACATGTGCCACATAATTTTGAATTCATGCGGAGTTGAAATTAAGAAGCTTTGGTAAAAATATGCCAGCTATCACTTCAAGGATTTGTTCTATTAGGCCGTATATCACAATTAGGTTACTACTAAATAAGAAGGGTTCTAGAAGACACTCCTGGGCGTTATAACCTACTTATTCTCAAACTTCACTGATTTATTTCTCAGAGACCTCCACTAACCTTTGATTGTCAAACCTAGTGAGTTCCTATTACTCTTTAGAATTAATTTCAAAATTCTTAATGTGCACGTGTTGTATATACTTCTCAAAACACTTTGAACTAAATACTTTAAATGGGTGCAGATAACTGAACATAAATTATGCCTCAATAAGGTGTACACAAACCAAAATCTTTTATGTGCCCCGTATGGACTTGGCTGTATTACCCTTGTCTATCTTCCTTGCATTGTTTTAAATCATATGCACATTGTAGTTCAGTTTTGTCTCCCATTAAATTTGGGGGGGTAAGTATTTTACACTGTTGAGCATTTCTTCTTTCTTGATAACCTCTTCTCTCTTTATTTCTGTTTTATAACTTTCTTTTAGATTTCCTCTAAGATATCAGGATGTGTTCTTTTCACTCACATTTAATTGTGATTCCAAATTATTGTTTCGTTTTTCTAATCTTTCTGTAAGTCCTTTTGCCAGACAATTCATCCAAAATCAATGGACCCAAGCACTTTAAGATACATATAAGGAGACTTGGAATTTAACATCAGGGAGGACAACTATGTCATCACAAGATAGGCTTTTTTTGCGGTCAAGATATACTAGACTGAATTGATCCTTTTCATTGGGAGCATGCCAATTCTTGTATTAGGACACTTTATTGTGACAAATACCATGAGGTCATATAAAAGAAAGAAAATTGCCAGCAGGTTAAATTAACGGGATGATAATCCAAGTTGATTCGCTAGACTTCAATTTTTACATCTCAGATTGGTAATTATAATTTCTGACTACCTTAGGTTGTCACAAGGATTAAATGAGATGCTGGTGAGAGCACTTTGTAAATCATATAGAAAAGAACGTTTTATTACTTTACACAATTGAATCTTTAGGGTCGTAATATTCTGAATATCAATTAAAAATAATGCCACATTGTATCTTTATAAGAAATAAAAGTTCAGAGTAACATTTTGTTGAATTTCATCTACTTTATCAAGCAAATTAAATTATTTATACCTAGAATTGTAAAAATGTTACATGATTTTGTTTTCAGCCTACTATTTTATTAAGTGATCAAAATAGCTATTTTTATCTATAAGTATATTTTTCTGTTCATTAGTTCTACATTGTTTCCTCCTTTTTCACTTCCTTTTTATTTTTCTGATTCTATGATATTAGCCACATAACTGAAAGAACGTAAACTTTATTTACTGTATTTTGACCCCCAACTTTCACTTTGTTTAACAGGAATGGATAGCTCTCAATTTTTTTTCTTTTCTTTCTTGGGAATCACCTACCCAGAGATAAAACCTTGCAAGGCTTTAAACAAGAGAAGCACAGGTGATCTAAGATCGTTGTTTTACCTTAGAGAAAGAAAGACCTTTTCTATAAAGTTACTAATGGTCATATTTACATGTAGCTGAGAAACAAGAAGGAGGGAAAAAGAGAGGAAAATCAAGATAGTGAAGGGCATATCCTTACAATCTTCTCTCCAGGAAAAATTTAGGGACATTTCATAAAATTCAAAGGAAAGGCCTGATGGTCTTATCTCCACTTGGGATTCCGGAAGGGACCACTGTGCACAGTGCCCAGTACTATCATCAGGCCAGGTAGGCTAGTTATGCGGGTGAATCATTTTGATCGCTAAGCATGGATTAATGAATTTTTTGGTTATGTTCATGAAATCCTTCTTACTCTAATATCACAAAGATACCTCCTTTGTTTTCTGCCAAATGTTTTACAGTTCTATATTTTATATTTAGTTTTTACATTTAGTTATTGAGAATCTGTGGGTGATTAAGAAGAATGACTGAATTGATTTACATTTTGAATGAATGTTAGCTCATGTGAAAAAAAAGACTTCCAGAAGAGGTAGGGTGAGTGCTCAAGGGTGGAAGAAAGAGACCAATTAGGAGCCCAGTGCATTGGTTTACATGAGACAACTACTCAGACTTTCATATTGAGAATCACTATTTTTAATCTAAAGTGAATGCTGCATTTTATAAAACGCCCTTTCAGCATCCACAAAATTTACACTATTTTTCCATTTTGATCTATGCATATAAGAAATGACATTAATCTATTTTTAATATTGAACCATCCTCACGAACCTGGATACAGCTCTCTTAGCCAAATTAATATTATTAGTTAATATGATGTGGCTCGATTCTGTTTTTGACTCTTGCATTGATTCCACAAAATATCACTTTTTTCGTTGATTTATAATAGTAGCTTGGACACACGGTTAATTCAGTGGATTATAATTCAATGCAATCATTATTGATTGGTGGTCAAATTGCCCTAGTTTGGCCAATGGAAGGATTGTCCCTCATGCTGGCTCCAGTGTCCTTTTGATATTTTCTCATCATTTTTTGAGCACTTCCTTATTTTTTGACATAGCAAGTTCTTCCTGGTTCACTTTTACTTTCCCTGCTCTAGGCCTGGGATTAGCAATTTATCCGAGAAAGCCTAATTCCCTTAGGTGGAGAAAGAAGAATAATATTTAGAAAACACTATCTGGTACTACCCATGCTCATTACTATTGAGGTGTTCCTGCTCTCATCGCTCTCTGTGGACAGAGCTAGAGAATATACATGCACATTTACACACATATGCACACTCATGAACATTCACATCTACATTATTTCTATATCTACCCATATATACTGAAAACCATGATTTCACACTAATATTCCTATTCCTATCCAATTCCATAGGGCTTATTTTAGTTCCCGCCCTTTCCATATTTGTAGTTCTCTTCTCCAAGAGTGGGAAACCTGGGTTCCCATTATCTTTACTATACAGCCATACATTGCATAATGATGTTTTGGTCAATGACTGACTACATATACGACATTGGTCTCGTAAGATTAGTACCATATAGCCAAAGTGTGTAGTAAGCTCTACCGTCTAGGTTTGTGTAAGTACACTCTATGATGTTTACACAATGAGGAAACTGCCTAAGAACACATTCTCAGAACATACCCCTGTGATTAAGCGATGCATGACTGTATTTACTAGTTGAGCAAGCTGCCTATATGAAACCAATATCCCATTGCCATCTCAGTCTGGATGCCCTCCTCTCCCCTTATGACATCTGGGCCAGACTGGCATATTTCCCCCTGTGGGTGCTCTCCTCACCCTAGTCTAGTCCAACAACCCCCACTGGGCCATCATCTTGTGTGGAGGCCCTGCTAACCCTGCTAGTGACCTAACAACATCCTCTGTTAGGCTGTGTCATCACGTGTATGTTCTCTCCAATTCAATTAGGTTGAACTCTCCATTCCAGGCTGTCCTCCCAGATCACGCTCCAGGCCATCATCACCCTGCTTGAACTCTAATACCCCATGTCAGTCTTGGCCTCCACAAGGGTGTTCTCCTCATTCCACTTGATACCCACCCACATCACCTTCACCACCTGCTTGTACACCCTTACCTAATCTGGCTCTTACAACTCACATCAGACAGCAGTTCTATGTGGGGATTCCCCTCCCTCTTCCTGGACTTCGATTTCCCACACTGAGCACCCTTCTATGTGAATATTTTTCTCACCATACTTGAGCTTCAATACCCCATGTCAGACTGCTTTGTATAGGGTGGATGCCACCTCCAACCTGTTCAGACTCTGACAGACTGTGCTGGGGTACATTCACGCAATTGCATTGATGCCCATCTGTTGACAACCTTCTCACATTTCTCCAGGTTCTGGTTGCCCATGCTAGGTCACCCAACCGTCTGTATGCCCTCCTAACCGCATCAAGGCACCAACGTCTCCGCCAATGATTAGTCTGTCTAATCAGGAGTCTTTATCTCTCTTCTTAGACTTCAACACTTGACTCTGAAAGACAATTATTGTATTTTATATTTACTAAACGATTTTTGGTATTTTTCATTCATTTTTGTAGATTTGAATATTCATCTGGTATCATTTTTCTTCTACATGAAGAATTTCTTTTAGCAATCATTGTAAAATACATTGGCTGGATCACATACAAAAACTCTACTCCTTTGCAGCTCCATCCCTCTCAGTGAGGAGTTGAGCAACGGTGAGTAAAAACACCATGAAATTTCCTACCATTTGAATGTGGCTTTTTCTTGATCGACTGTTCACTTGTTTGCTGTAGATCTTTGACTGTTTTGCAGATTCTTATAAGTTCAAGCAGTTTCTGATTGTTTTTGATGTTTCTGTCGGGGAACTAAGGCTTGGATCTTCCTAGTCCACCATTTTTCTTTATTTTTGCTTTCATTTTGAAAAGATAAATTGAGTTCATTTTTGTTTAGAGTGGTGACTAGCTTATGTGGATTTGTTTCAAGTGTCTCATTCTGTGCTTTCTATTTTGCATTATGTTTTATTTCCTCTTTTCGTGTTTTCTATTGGGATAAATAAGTTTTCCTCACCAACACCCCCTCCTTTTTATCCTTCCACTTATTTGGAAATGATACATTCTAGTTCTGCTATTTTAATAATTACTCTTCAATGTGTGATGTGTTTACTAAACGATGTCTAATGCGAGACTCTTTAGAATCTTCCTGAATCAGAGAATAAACTTAGAAGTTTTTGATCCCCTTATAATTACCTCCTGATGTATAATATCAGTGCTACCATTTCACTCTACCTTGCTCTTACAAACTAATTATTAATATGAGTTTAAACAGTCTGTGATGTAGATTTATGCAAATATTTTCCAAATTTACCAATTTGTTGCTCATGTTGCTTTCATTACACAATTTATTTGTTCCTAAAATATATTCAATAGAAATTTCCTGAAAAATAATATGAGTAAAATTCAATCTTTATTTATCTGAAAATACCTTTATTTTGCTTTCATTAAAATGATAATCTAGCTAGGCATACAATTCTAGATTGACCTCTATATTTCCTTTTTTCAATATTATTGTTTGCCTTTTGTCATTCATTACTGAAATATTTATTGCCTATTTTGTTTTATATTATTTTAAGTAAACAATGGACAGAAGTGAATAAGAGACAAAAATTTTAGCTCTTACACTGCTTGCACTATATGTGGGAGATAAACATTAAAGAAATAAGATTTATCATGTTTGGTCTGCTTGCATTGATCTGGAACCTCAAAATTTTTTGATCTCTAAAATGTGTTTCATTGTCATAAACACCAAAAAAAAATTTATAACGTCTGAATGGACAAAATATTTGGTTTCTTTTTTCTTTCTGGGAGATCTGTTTCTATTTTCAGTTTTATAGTTCATCCTTTGACATCCATTATTACTTCAAATAATGCGTGATCTCATTTTCTCCTTTTTAAACTACAATTATCTACTGGATGCCTTTTTTCTACTGCTCATGTTTCTTGATGTCATTAGTCTTTGAGGTGTATTTTATTTAATTTACTCATCCTTATATTCCAGTTCACTAATTTCGACTTTAGCTATGTCAATTCATTTGTTTAATTGCATTTTAATTTACATTGATATTTTTAAAATTTAAGTAACCATAATGATATTTTTTATTTCCATAGTTTTAGCTATTCTCTTTCTCCCTCTACGTCAATTTTGTTATGTTTTGTCTTTTACTTACATTTTGTGTACATTTAAACATTTTTTTTTTATAATTTTTTTTTTCTTTACCCCCAAAGCTCCAGTAGATAGTTGTATGTCATAGTTGCACATCCTTCTAGTTGCTGTATGTGGGATGCGGCCTCAGCACCGCCGTAGAAGCGGTGCGTCAGTGCGCACCCAGTATCCGAACCCGGGCCGCCAGTAGCGGAGCGCGCGCACTTAACCGCTAAGCCACGGGGCCGGCCCTAAAATATTTTTATTGGTTTTAATCATAGTTACATATTTTTAAAATTATCCCGATATTTTAACAGGATTAAGTTGTACTTTTAAACGTTTTCTATCTGTGCATTGTGAATCATATATATTTCAATCATAGCCAAATATATAGTCCTTTCTTTAACATTAACTTTTGACATCATGATTCCCAGAATATACAGATTATGAAGACTCCAAGCTTTCTTGAGAATCAGGACAGTGATTAAACTTCTCAGGGAAAACATTTTCTTTTCTCACCCAGAATTCAGGCTTAGACTTCTCTTTAACAACTACCTGAACTATTGGTTCATCCTTTCACAGAAGGCATAACACTTTGAAGGTAACAGATTTATACAGCAGTATTCATTCTAACTCCCTCATCAGCTGGGCCCAAGGATTTATCTCCTGTCCCTGAGTTGAAATAAAAACCAGCTGCCTAGGTTGCTGAGATCAAAACTTCTTATCTCCACCCAGGAAGCTTCAGCATTTATCTCCTCATAATCTTATTTTCAGTTTCTTTTTCATTGTGAACATGTCCATTTTTCTTTATTTTTGGTTTTCTCTATTTTTTTCTTGTACTACAGATACACAAATTAAACAAACTCCTTATTTCCTTTCATATCCTCATCAGTGGCTATGTATAGTCTACTTTTATTTGTATATCTGTGTGTTTGTTTGCTTGTTTGTTTATAGTTTAATAAATAAATGCCCCTGGACGTGCCATCCAGGATGTGAACAATCCTGTGCATGTCTCCTGAAGCACATGTGTGGCAAGTTCTATGGGATATATACCTAGGAGAATGATGGCTGGGTTATGGGTATGTGAATGTTCAATTGTATGTAATGCCAAGCCATTTTTAAAAGTATTATTAATATATGAAATTGTATATATCCACATTATCTTTTACCTTTGGTTTTATCAGAATTTAAAATTTTTGCCAGTCAAAATGTGTATAAAATGGTATGTCATCGCTGTCTTGATTTGCATTTCCCTGATCACAAATAAGTCTGAACATATTTTATGCATGTTTTATATATATATGTGTGTATGTGTGTATTATATATACAGTTATGTATGTGTGTGTGTGTATGTAAATATATATATATGGTCCCACATCTTCCTGCTTCCATTAAATCTATTTTCATTGTCTTCTGTTCATTCTCCCAATTGTATTTTCCCTTACCCAGAAAATTTACGGGCATTTCTTATGCATTATTGATATTGAGTCTTTGTAAGTTTTGCATATTGCAAATATCTTTTCATGGTCTATAATTTTACTTTTTACTTTACTTAAGTTGTCTTGTGATGTAGAAAAACTTTTATCTTAAATAGTTAAATTTATTTAACTTTTATATAGCATAAATTCTCAGAAGTATTTGAAGCTAACATGCTGCTATTGAAAAACTTTTGAAAAGATGAAATTTTAGATTTCTTAATAAAAGTTTTTCCCAATTTCCTTTATGGCCTGTGGGGGGAAATATACAGAATAGCAGTACTCTTTTAATTCCACTGCTAAGAGAGTTTGTTTTTTGTTCCAAAGTGAGTTACGGATAAAGTATTCACTTGTGTGGGCTTGATGGAGCAGTCTGTCTCCGTGGGAAGCTTCCTCAGGACTACCAAGAAGTGTGAACCCCTGAAGATGCCTCCTTTTTACAAACCCTATAGTTAGCTTAAGTGTTAGGCCTAGCTTCTGGGATCAATTCCAATTTCGATAATACACAATGCTTACTAAAATTCCTTCTGCAGTTTGAATGCAATACAGAATATTTATTCTTTTAGCTTCATAGAGCCTCCTTCAATGTGATCACACATGTATTATATTTTTTTGTCCAAGGAAGTTGCTTTTCAGTGTTGCATATTATTTTTCATGACATAGTCAAAATAAAAGTTTGTTGCATCAAAAATAAATGTGTAGTTTGAACACATTTTTATCTTGTTTAACCCATGTGGATTTACTAGCACAAAGCCTTCAGATAATACTGCAGATATGATAACTAATGCTGAAAAAAATAAGATTATATGCTAGTAAAAGCTTCAATTTCAAAGGATCAGGTCTGGATCAGCACAATTTGTATATTGTATAAACTGGGTCTAAAAGTGAGGGCCATGCAAATCTCTAGAGATTTGAATACACTAGGATAAGACATAGGGAACATGAAGAGACTTCTTTCTAACCTGGTTATCTGCATCTTACTAGATCATCCATAGAGCTGAAATTCGCTATTAAAATGCATGAGAACCTACTTTGTAAAGTACAATTCCACTAAGGTAATGCACAGAAAATCAAAATTATGAGTTGAAAAATGTTTATGGGGGGCTAACTTAACAATTGAATTAGGTTGACTGCATGACCAATTCTCCTGAGAGCACAGAATAGGATCACTATAGCAGTCCAAAAATGGACATAAAGGGAAGAATATTTTATGTATTTATTTGTACACTACCTATATTTTGAATTTACCAATAATTTTTAACTCAAAATTGTACTATATGCTTCTACTGAGTCTTTACTAAATGTATAAGGTGGATTCACCTATACTTCACTCACTGTATAATCTTGTTTAGGCATATAAAGGAAAATTTCTTTGGATATTATGCACTTTAGAAACCAGCCCATTAGAAAAATAAGAACTTCTGAAATAAATGGGACAAAGTTGGCAAACTGGAGAATTTTCTTATACAATTGGGAAGTGCTCAAAATAATTTTGTGAGTAAAAATAATAATAATACTAGAATCTGTAATAGGACATTTTCTTTGGCCTATCTAAGGCAAGTTTAAACAGTATAAAATATCTTGCTTATTTCCCTAGAACTGTTTAAAGTTTAAATAAAGCATGGGGAAATAATTTTTAATCTGGTGCCCCTATATTTGTCCAAAATAACCTGTTACCAATCTTATTTCTGATGAACTTATCAAAGTGATTGTTGCATGCCCGATCTTTTCAGAAAGCATATGTTAAACAGGGCAGGCAAAGATAAACTTTAAAAGGATTCACTTGTCCTAACAGCCCATCTGTTCCCTACTCCCCGCAGAGCACATCTCTTTTCTGGGGTCCCTTTCAGATGCACTCTTACCTTATGTAACACTCTCTTTATTGTAAGTTCATGCTGTGACCCTGTCAGAATTGCTACAGCAGGGGTGACCTCCGTAATGACCATCCACAGCCTGCCAAGCTAACTTGGTCAGTGTTAGCTGATTAAACTTTTAACAACATCCCCTGTGCGATAAAGGGCAAAATGACAACTTTGCCCATCGTCAAGGTGTCTGTATAATAAACTAATTAGTAAACCACACAGTCTGTGGAGCTTTTAATGAGTGCTATCGGCTGGCCTCTGTAATAAAAACCCAGTCTGCCCCCTTTTGGGATTCAATTAAGGCACAGACTGTCATATGCTTGGTCTAGCTGATCAATGAATCCATTCCAACCTTTGTCGGAGCTGTTTGCAAGGTCAGTGGCAGTAGTGAAGAAAGCTAGCTCGGTAAAGGAGATATACCCAACAGCGGCCGACAGGCTCCAAGTCCAGTTGTTAATATCCTTGTGGTCATTTGACATCAGCAGAAGTTTCTCTCATTCAAAGGTTAGCTGAAAGAGAAGACAGCAATGAAAAAAATATATTGGTATTTTTTTCACAGGAAGGTCCTTCTGTTATTAAAAAATGATCATTAGTCTGTTAACATCTACTTTTACCCTGCGGTATTTCCTTTTTCTTCACCCAGTGGAATATACTATCCAACTTTTGTTCTTCCAAATATACCTATTGATTTAATTCTTTTCCAGATGTGAAAACAAATGTAACCTCTATGAAATATAGTCCTGGTTTTTATGATTCAAGATGTTGAGGTTTTAGAAAAAAAAATCAATTAGAAAAGATGATATTCCTTATTAAAGGTCCTTGATATCTGAAAAATGTCTTTTTATAATTAAATATTTTTTAATAGTCTATATTTTCGAATATTGTAAGATTCTTCCATTCTACACCTCAAACATGGCTTTTTTTTCTTAGTAATTTGAGAATCTTTGCATTTACTTCTGCTATGAAAATGATTAATCAAAAATTTAAAATAGTCAATTTTTCTAATATTTAAATGAGAACATGAATACATTTGTTTATTTTGATCATAATAAGTTAAAAAGAAACAAAATATTTGTAAATATTATAGATTATGACATTTCTAGATTTGATATTTATGTTTCTTAGAGTAATCTAGAAAACCTGTGAGAATTAGCAATCTATAATTTTATAGAGACCCGAGATTGAAATGCTTTGCTGCCAGGCTGTAAGACTGTAAACGACTGATCTAGAGAACAAGTGTGGCTAACAATGCAGCAGCCACAACCCAAGGTAACACTGTTGCTGCATATGCAGTGTTTGAGAGGCCTTAGAGGATGTCACTATTTATACCTTGAATAAGGTAAAATACATGTTGTAAGTGCTATTTGAGATTTTGAAGATTTATATCTCTTTAAAAAATGAGAGTTCTATAGTTTATTATTTTCCACAAAGTAGACATCTATATGCAAATTAGATTGAAATTATATTCAAATTGAAAAATTTTTTAATTCAACAATTTTTAATAAATGTATATTTGCAAAAATAATCGAATGCAAATAATATTGAACAATCTTTACTATTCAGTAGCATTGGTACAATATTTAAGTATTAAAAATGAACATATAAGATCAAAAATTCTAACTCTTACAGTTAATCCTAAGGAAATAATTATATGGCTATAGAATATGCAATTACTAAAATATTCACCACAGAGTTTATTTTAATAAGAAACAATTGTGTAAAAACTAGATGCCCAGCTATATGGAACTACATATAAAAAACAGTATGCCCACTTCCACTTAGCAAAATGCAACTCTTAGAAATGACTATGAAGAGCCTATAGTTACAGCTATAGAAAAGTGTTCATAATATCAGTGAAAATACCAGTGAAAAAAATATGATTCAGTTTTTATAATATCTATTTAAATATTATATTATATGTATATATAAAATATATATACATGTATATGAATATGTTCATGCATATATACATGTATAAATGTATATGTGAATATGCATGCATACGTATGTATACCCATATATATGCATAAGGTACATATATATAGACACATCAATATATACAAATATATATATACATATTTATAAGAGCACTTTCAGTTTTTATACTTTCAATATTTTCTGATTTTTTTCTAATGGCCTCTGTATATTGTTTTAATCAAGAAAAAAGTAAAAGATATTTTATTCTCAAAAATGTACTCAATATAACATAAAAAATAAGAAGATATACAATTAAAAATCTGGGATGTGTTTTAAGAAGTTAAGAAATTATGTTTCAAATAAATATATTTTCCATCTAACTTTTTTCCATATATTTTATTTGGTAATATAGTCATATAAAAACTGTCTAGAAATATACATATATTTAAACCCAAAATTTAGCTTGAGAGTCAATGTATATTTAGATGAAATATTTTCTATATTGCAGACTTAAATAAGTCACTCAAGTAATCATAGAAAAGTAACATTCACGACTGAAATGAACTATATAGTAACTACCCCATTCCATTTTATCTATTTAGAAGCTGAGACTAAAGAGGCAATTCTATTTCATCGGGGTAATACTCTTAGGTACATTTAGAATCCAAAGTAAAAGTCCTGTGGGTTTGCGAGATTTGAGGTTGAGGGATGATTATGGAGAAGGAAAGTGTGATTGACATGATCTTGATTTTTAAATTTTATACTTCCAATTTCCCCTTCATCAGGACCAACCCTATCTCTTTACACACATCCCCACTCACCAGCACCCACACATACAGACACCTGTACAAACAATACATACAGTTACAGAGTGAGCATTAAGCAGGCAGATTTGTTTTATTGTGTATGTGCGCGCTAACTCAAAATATAGGCATAAATCTAAAAAAATATATTATTTAAATTCTCCTCAGAGCTCAAATTCAAAAAATGTTACCAGCACAATTCTAAGACATGAGAGAGTATGTCTTGTGTCCTTTTATAACTCATGTTTTATCAGTAAAAATATTGACTTTTTAGAAAATAAAGATGTTGCACGTCTGGTTTGACTAGCTCACTTATGTAACAAATACACATCAAGTTTCTTTATGAAAATTGCTTTGTAAATATTTCTTTTAACAACTGTAGACATTCAGTTTAAGTCAAGAGAATTGATATTGGGAGATGGGAGAAGGCAGGGGTAGGTGGAGCAATGAGGAAAAAATACTTCCCATGCTGCCCAAACTAAATTTACCACATAACTTGGCATCAAATCATGAATTCGTAATCTATTTCTAGGTCCCCAAATTCCTGACTTAATTTAGCCAGTCTTTGCAAAATAATGTCTTTGGAACCTATGACCTTATATTAAGGGTAAATTTTAACACAAAGAAAACACATATTTTAATAATGCAGAGACGTTCTAATGTTTTTAGTCTATATACCATTCAAGTATACACTAAAAGTATTTTGCAAAGAAGTAAAAAACATTTTACAAAGAAGTGTAGTGTACAGAGAAATACATTATATCTTTTCTAATAGAAAAGATAAAATTAAATAATATAAAATGTTCAATTAAAACCAAAGAAGGCAGAAAATCAGTGGGAAAAGAAAATCAAAAAACAAACACAGTGAATATAAAATATTCAAAAGCATGTTATATATATCCATAACCATTACTAATGTGAATGGTCTCTATACCCCAATGAAAAGAAAGATATTGTCAGATTGGATAAACCAAGACCCAATATGTTAGACCCTATATGTTGTCTATAAAAACCTACTTTAAATATGAAGACCCAGATAGGTTAAGAGTAAAGGAATGGAGAAAGATATACTATATGAACACTAATCAAAAGAAAGCCAATGTAGCTATATTAATTTCATACTTCAGAACAAGAAAGATTATTGGGGATAAAGAGAATCATCTCCTAATAATGAAGGGATCAATTTTCCAAGAAGACACAACAATCCTAAATGTTGTACGCACTTAAACAAAAGAGTTTCAAAATTATGAGGCAAAGTTGATATACTGAAAGGAGAAATTATCAAATCCACTATCATTCTTGGGAACTTCAGCACCTCTCTGTCAATAATTGATAGATCAGATAGGCAAAAATCAGTAAGAATATAGATGCCCTTAACAGCTCTATCAATCAGCTTGATCTAATTAACATTTATAGACTACTACATTTAACAACAGCAGAATGCACAATCTCCCCAGGTTAACATGGAATATTAACCAAGACAGATCTCACTCAGGTACATAAAATACACTTTTACAAATAAAAAAAAAAGAAATCATACAAAATATGTTCTTGGGCCACAATGGCATTACACTACAAATCAATTAACTGAAAAAAATCAGGATAATCCACAAATATTTGAAAATTAGCAACATACTTTGAAATAACCCTTGAGATAAAAAAGAAAGTCTGAAGAAAAATTTTTAAAAAATCATTTTGAACTAATTTGAAATGAAAATACTGTTTATCAAAATATTGGAGATGCAGAAAAGCTGCTTAAAGCAGTGACAAAATGGAATTTATAGCACCAAATTACATATTAGAAAAGCAGAAAGAATCTACAAAAATAATAAACTCCTGGAAAAGATAAGCAATTATTTTGTGAGATTAATATATAATACAAGGGCAATATACTAATGTCAATTGCTTTCATATATACCAGCAATAGACAACAGGGATTTGAAATTTTAAAAAAGTTAGGATTTTAGAATAGCAACATCCCTCCCCTCAACCCCATCCCGGGCCCCACAAAATAATTACTTGGATGTAAATCGAACAAAATATGAACAGGTATTCTATGCTGAAACTAAAAATTAATGATGAAAATAACCAAAAAATCTAAATAAATGGAGAGATATTCCATTTTTATAGATTGATAGTATCAATATTATTAAGATGTCAATTCCTCCCAACTTTATCTATGAATTCAGTGCAATGCAATCTCAATCAAAATCCCAACAAGTTATTTTGTGGTATCAAAGCATTGATTTTAAAATTTATATGGAAAAGCAAAGAATCTAGAATAGCCAACACTATATTGAAGATGAAGAACCAGGTTGGAGGGCTCACATTATGTTTTTAAGATTTACTACAAGGCTACAGAAAACAAGAGATTGCGTATTGACAAAAGAATAAACACAGATCAATGGAACAGCATAGAGAGCCTAGATGAATGAACGCAAATATAATGAACTGAATTTTGATAAACTTGCTAAGGCAATTCAGGAGAGAAAGTCTAGTCTTTTCAAAAATAGTGCTGGGACAATTGGATATCAATATACCACAGCAACAACAAAACAACTCTGAACCTAGGCACAGACCTTGCACCTTATACAAATTTAACACAAAATATATCATAGAAATGTAAACTGCAAAATAATAAAACTTCTAGAAGAAGACATAGAAGAACTTTTAGGTGACTGTGGGTTTGGTGTTAAGTTTTTGATAGAATACCAAGAGCACAATTCATCAATTTAACAAAAAAAAACGGATGTTGGATTTTAAAATTAGAATTTTCTCTTCTGTGAAGGATGCTGTTAAAAGAATGAAAAAACAAGCCTTGGACGGGACAAAATCTTTGCTAAACACATACCGATAAAGAACTGCAATACAAATATACAAAGATGTCTCAGAACTCAACAGTAAGAAAACAACCCAATTAAAAAATGGGCAAAGATCTGAACAGACGTTTTACCAAAGAAGATATACAGATGGCAAAGAAGCATGTGACAAGATGCTCAGCATCATTTTTCATCAGGAAAAAAAGCAAATTAAAAGAAAATCAGATACTGCAATTCACCTATTGGAATGGCTAAAATCCAAAACACTGGCAAAACCAAATGCTGATGAGATGTGGAGCACTAGGGACCTTGATTTCTGGTGAGAATTTCATTGCTGATGGGAATGAAAAACAGGACAGCTACTTCTGAAGACAACTTGGCAATTTCTTATAAGAGTAAATCATCTTATCATATGATCCAGTACTAATGTTCCTAGGTATTTAACCAATTGAGTTAAAACTTATGTCCATCTAAAACCTGCACATGAATGTTTATAGCAACTTTATTTATAACGGCCCCAAACTGGAAGCAATTAAGATGTTTTTCAATAAGTAAATGGGTAAATAGGTGAATGGATAAACTGTGGCACATCCGTACAATACTATACTATTTAGCAATTTAAAAAAATGGGCTATCGAGCTAAGGATAAAATTTTGACAGAGGCAAAAATACAGAGATTGTAAACAGATGAGTGGTTGCCAGGAATTTGGGGAGAAGGAGGAGTTGAATAGGTGAAGCACAGAGAATTTTTAGGGTGGTGAAACTATTCTGTATGTGACTATCATGGTATAGATATAATACTCATCAAAACCCACAGAACTTCACAGCACAATGAGCCTTAATGTATGAAAATTTTAAAAAATCATTTAGGAGGCCAGAGATGCCAGGATAGAATGCAGACTGTGATAAAATAATCTAAGAAACGTATGAAATAACTTCCATGAAAGTGTTGGGAGAAAAGGGTGCTGACCTAAGTAACTTTGGAAATGAACAGAATCTGTAAAACTAAAGGCAAAAAATAACTGGACATAGAACTTAAGTTCAAGTTGTTACCCAAGGGAGCATAGGTTAACAATTCTGGAACCACGGTACACGTACACTGGAATTAAACAATTAAATTAATGTGTGGTGAATGATGGAGCCCAGTTTCTCACTGTTATAGTGGCAGGTTACAGACATACAAGAGGAGAAGACTAGAACGATTCAAGTGGACTAGAGTTGGAAACATCAATATGAACTTATGTTTATTTTCATATTTATATATAGATACACAGAGAAATATATGTAGATACATGTACAAACATGGGTTAGTATATACACATATATTGCATCGTTCTGTTGGTTGAGAAGGCATAGGAACAATGACACCCTTGTAGCAATGAGCATACCTCATATCCAGATATTGGTTTCCAATACCACTCTCCAATAAAAGTCACAAGGGCTCCTTAGAGAAATGGCTGATTCTAGGACTGGAGCAGGAAATAAACAAAATAATCCCAGAGCTCTATTTTTAATTTTTTGAAGAACCTCCATGCTGTCTTCCATAGTGGCTACACCAATTTACATTCCCACCAACAGTGTACAAGGGTTCCCTTTTATGCACATTCTCCCCAACACTTGTTATTTCTTGTCTTTTTGACAATAGCCATTCTAACAGGTGTGAAGTAATATCTCATTGTGGTTTTGATCTGCATTTCCCTGATGATTAATGATGTTGAGCATCTTTTCATGTACCTTTTGGTGCTCTGTCTTCTTTGGAAAAATATGCCTTCAGATATTCTGCCCATTTTTTAACTGGATCTTTTTTTTGGCTATTGAGTTATGTGAGTTCTTTACATATTTTGAATATTAGCCCCTTATCCGATACATGATTTGCAAATATTTTCTCTCATTCAGTAGGTTGCCTTTTCATTTTGTTGACGGCTTTCTTTGCTGTGCAGACACTTTTTACGTATGATGCAGGCCCACTTATTTATTTTTGCTTTTGTTGCTTTTGCTTTTGGTGTTAGGTTCAAAAAGTCCTCACCAAGACCTGTGTGAAGGAACTTACCACATGTGGTTTCTTCTAGGAGTTTTATGGTTTCAGGTCTTACATTCAAGTCTTTAACTGTTTTGAGTTAATTTTTGTGTACGGTGTAAGAAACTTGTTCAGTTTTATTGTTTTGCATGTGGCTGTCCAGTTTTCCCAACACCATTTATTGAACAGACTGTCCTTTCCCCATTGTATATTCTTGCCTTATTTGTCATAAATTATTTGACCATATATGTGGGGGTTTATTTCTGGGCTTTCTATTCTGTTCTGTTGATTAATGTGTCTGTTTTTATGCCAATACCATACCGTTTTAACTACTACAGCTTTTATAATACAGTTTGAAACCAGGGAGTGTGATGCCTCCAGCTTTGTTTTTTTTTCTCAAGATTGCTTTGACTATTTGGGGTCTTTTGTGGTTCCATACAAATTTTAGGATTATTTGTTCTATTTTTTTGAAAAATTCCATTGGAATTTTGATAGGGGTTGCATTGAATCTGTAGATTGCTTCAGGTAGTATGAACATTTGAACAATATTAATTCTTCTACTCTATAGGCATAGAATCTTTCCGTTTATTGGTGTCTCTTTCAATTTCTTTCATTAATGTCTTGTCATTTTCAATATACAGGTTTTTCACCTCCTTGGTTAAATTTATTCCTAGGCATTGTATTCTTTTTGATGCAATTGTAAATGGGATTATTTTCTTTATTTCTTTTTCTGATAATTTGTTATTAGTGTATGAAAACACAACAGATTTTTGTGTATTGACTTCATATCCTGCAACTTTACAGAATTTGTTTATTCGTTCTAATAGTTTTTTGCTGGAGTCTTTAGGGTTTTCTATATATAATATTATGTCACCTGCAAACAGTCACAGTTTTACTTCTTCTTTTGAAATTTGGATGACTTTTATTTATTTATTTTTTTGCCTAATTGCTCTGGCTAGGAATTCCATACTATGTTGAATAGAAGTGCTGAGAGTGGGCATCCTTGTTGTGGTCCTGATCTTAGAGGAAAGGCTTTCTTCTTTTCACCATTGAGTATAATGTTAGCTGTGGGCTTGTATATGGCCTTTATTATGTCGAGGTACGTTCCCTACCACATGATCCAGCAATTCCACTTCTTGGTTTTTATCTGAAGAAAACAAAAACACTAACTCGAAAAGATGTATGTACCATCATGTTCAATGCAGCATTATTTACAATAGCCAAGATATGGAAACAACCTAAGTGTCTATCAATGGGTGAATGGATAAAGAAAATGTGGCATATGTATATACAATGGAATATTCTTTAGCCATAAAAGAGAATGAAATTGTGCCATTTGTAATAATACGGATGGACCTTGAGGGAATTATGTTAAGTGAAACAAGTTGGATAGAGAAAGACAAATACCATATGATCTCTCTTACATATGGAATCTAAAAAAAAAAAAAGCCAAGAACATGGATACAGAGAACAGATTGGTGGTTGCCAGAGGTGAAGGGGTGGAGAGTGGGAGAAATGGGTGAAGGGGGTATAAATTTATTATTTAGAAATTTATTGAATAAATGAAGAGCCATATCATGTTCAAAAAAAAGTTATTGAGAATCACTTTATTTTTAGTTGCCTTGCTTTCCTCCAAAAACCAAAAAAAAAGCCTATAGCAGCTTATAGTGCCGAAAAGTAAAGAAATGCTAACAGAAAAACAAAACAAAACAAAAATGATGAGGGTATATCAAAGGGACACAGGAGTCAACTGAAAAGCCTCCAATAGCCAAAGATGGAACTATATGAGCAACAAAATAAAATAGTCTTGAATTATAACCCAAAATATATAATAAATATCCATGAGTCCATACTATTATAATTGAATGAATAAATAAATAAATGGAGGAGAATAGACAAATATCCCATTGAAAAGAATTCCAAGTAATTTACATAGATACTCCACTCTCAAGGAAGTAGAGATTAGCTGTCTATTCCTTAAGCATGGGATGCATATTTTGACTTCTTTCCTAAATATACAATATGGAAAAGTGAGGGTAAGTGTAACACTGCAGTGGAGAAAACTGACAAACGTGACCTTAGCAAGGTGATTAAGGTTAGCATCAACAGTGGAAAACTGTGTTTATATTATGTACCCTTGAAGTGTTGTGACGTGATGAGAATGACACATTACCTTGATGGTCTTTCTCTCAAAATCCATAACTTCAATCTAGTTATGAGAAAAGTACCACAAAATTTCAATTGAGGGACATTCTGCAATACACCTTACAAATAATCCTCAGAAACATTAAGGTCATTTAAGTCTGAGAAACTGTCACACCAGGAGATGCCTAAGGAGACATAGCAACTAAACATAATGTAGTATCGTAGATGACATTCTGGAGTAGAAAAAGAACATTAAGTAAAAACTTAGGACATCTTAATAAATTATGGACTTTATTTAATAGTAATGTATCAATATTGGTTCATTAATTGTGAAAATATTTCACACTAATGTAAAATGTCAGTAATAGAGGTATTGGGGATGGAATATATGGAAACTATCTGCTAGATTTTCACCTTTTCTGTAAACCCAGGACTATTCTAAAATAAAATTTTGTTTTAAATAAAGACCCGCTGTAGCTAGAAAGGTAGGAAATGAAGTCAGAGAGCTGGAAAGGTGTCAGTCATAGAATGCCTTGAAGGCCGTAGTTTAATAGAAATATGGCGTCCTTTGTTGGAAACATTGGTGATGTTATGATTTGATTTATATTTTAAAAAGACAACTCTGGCATCTATAACTCGGGCACCTAATACAGATTACAGGATGAAAAGAGTCAACAAAGGAGGAACGATTTGAAGGCTAATAATATGGTCCAGAAGAGAGATATTGATGGCCTAGACATGTTCAGCTGATGAAGATGATGGTTCATTAAACGTGGGGTGTGAAAGAAAAGTTTCATGGATTAGGATAAGGGTTTTTGTTCTGAGCAGCTTGATAAATACTGGTGGCATTTTCTTCTACGGGGACATTGAAGAAAGAGCCTGTTTGAGTTTCGGGGTTGCCAGTGAAATATTATAACCATTCTGTTACATGTCATAATACTCTTTTTTTTTACATATTGAAGAATGATGGCATAGAGATGTTATGAAAATTGCCAAAACATAGAAACCTAAAATCACCAGAGCTGAGATATCTCATATGAGTCCAAAGCATATGATATTATTTCACATTGTTTCTGAGCCACAGAGGGGATAAATTTCTCTGTCCCTACAGTTTTAAAGATAAAGTACCTGTGTCTATTGATCAAAGAGGCTTTCAAAAGTAGATATGAAAACTTTCTGAATGAGAAGAAATATAAATAACATGACTTCAAAATCTGTTTTCACCTTTTGTTTTCCTTAGGAACTCAAAGGCAAAGGGGCTTAACTTTATTTCTAGCAAAAGGGAGGAGGGAATTTCTCACCATCTGGTATCAGAATAATCATGGGACTTGGTTTGTGTGATTTGATTCACAGTCCAGAGTCACATTATGACTTTTGTGGGACCTAGGCACTTTTGCCTTTGTGAGTGTGAGCCCCTTCTTCTATTAAGCACATATGCAAAATTATATTTACAACAGGGTTGGTAAAATAATATATTAACATTATATTATGACATTTTCTTTGACCTACTGTGCCTACAATGCCTAATGGATAAGCCTACCCTGCTCATATCTGTGTGGAAAAGAATGTTCTTACACAGTTAAGATGTTAAAAAATAGAAGATATAGGTTACCCCAAATCACAGGTTCTAGATTTTTTCAACTAAGAATTATTTCAATTCATAAAGATAGTATGTAGAAATCAGTAGTTCATTATAGATTACTAACGCATATTTTTTCCCCTAAAAATTTTGCTAATGTATTTTTTTTGTGTGTGTGAGGAAGATTAGCCCTGAGCTAACATCCATGCCAATCCTCCTCTTTTTGCTGAGGAAAACTGGCCCTGGGCTAACATCTGTGCCTAGCTTCCTCCACTTTATATGGGAGGACGCCTCCACACGGCCTGACAAGCAGTGCATTGGTTTGTGCCTGGGATCCGAACTGGGCCGCCAGCAGCGGAGCGTGCGCACTTAACTGCTATGCCACAGGGCCGGCCCCAGCAAATGTATTTTTTTAAAATGAGGGATGTGATTTTTTTTTTTTTTTTAAGATTTTATTTATTTTATTTTTTCCCCCCAAGGCCCCAGTGGATGGCCGCATGTCGTAGCTGCACATCCTTCCAGCTGCTGCACGTGGGACTCGGCCCCAGGATGAACGGAGAAGTGGCGCCTCGATGCGCACCCGGGATCCCAACCGGGGCACCAGCATCGCAGCGCGCGCACTTAACCACCAAGCCACAGGGCCGGCCCCAGGGATGTGATTTATTTTTTGATTCCAGTAATAGTTTTTAGATTAAGACTGAATTTTTCCTTTCTTCACATGGTTTTATGTCTTTTCTATCCATTCTCAAATTTTGATTCTACTCAACTTATCATTATTATTATCATTATTATGACATTTTACTGTTTAGTTATCTCAGTATTAAGAGGAACTGGACTTTTAAAAATTATTTTTGTGTGTGTGTGCGTTTTTTCTTTCTTGCCTGGGTTTTGTGTCACTGCTTTCTCAGTTTTTTTCTTATATGATGTATCTGGGACACATTTCTTGCTCTTTTTAGGCTTGTCATAAGCTAAAATAAGTTTAAATATCTCAAGCATTTGGTCTTTGCCCTAAATATGCTAAAATAAGAGAAATATTCTTTATTAATAATTCTACCTTTTCAAGCAAGTCATCACATAGAAAGGCCAGCGTATTAATTAATTAATACATGCACCCAGAGGAAAATTAAACAGTTGAAATAATAAATGCAGACGTGTCTTTGAATATTTGAATTGAATTTTATTGTTTAAGTTACTAGCAAATTTTAATCTATTGGGGCAAGATAATACTTGGAAGCATTTTATTCTGTAGAGCTGAATTCTGGTAAGCTAGGAGTTTGTACCTTTGTTCCTTAAAGTGTATTTTAACCACTTAAGATGGGAATAATTTTAAAGATGGTCAGTTACTACATTTTTTAAATAGAATTAATATATGCCATTGATGCACATTATTATTTTATGTTGTTATTCATATATATTTTGAGGATCTACTAACATGACTTGTTTTGTTTTATCTAACTTAAACAGTTCTCAGATACTTATGCTTTTTGAAAGGTTACAATACTGCTATTAATAGCATCCGGTAAGTTAGGACAAGGTGGTTTTTGATAGAAAATGTGCTTAGTTTTGTACATGTTGCATTTGGTTGTTATAGGAACTGAAAAATTCAACTGAGTTTAAGGGAAATAAGTAAGATATAAGTTGCCGTAAATCTATTGACATGTCATCCTAATTAAAAAATATATATACAGATACATATATTTATTGTTTGCAAATAGGAATGCATCCAACTACCTGGATAAAATTCAGAAAAATTCTTTCTTGTTTGGAAAGATAGGACAGATTTTATCAAAGTTCTCAATAACAACAATGTTGCTAATAACGTAGACTGTAAATCATCAATAAAAAAGAAACATTTAAAAGTGTATATTTACAGTCACGTGCCACATAACAATGTTTCGGTCAGCAATAGACTCCATATATGATGGTGGTCCCATAAGATTAATACCATATAGCCTACATGTGTGGTAGGGTATACCACCTAGGTTTGTGTAAGCATGCTCTGTGATGTTTGCACAAGGACAAAATCACCTAATGACGCATTTCTCAGAACATATCTCTATTATTAAGTGATGCATGACTGTATATTTACTCTGTCAATTAAAAGTGATTTAATTCAGTTGGAGAAAAAAATGGAAAATATATAGGCTGCTCATTAAATGACATGGAGAGGGCAAAATTGAGCATAGCAAGTGTATGTATTTGAAAGATATAAATTTCTCTTTCCATTTTCTCTTAAATCCTCTAATCAGGTTATTGCTTCTCATTTTCCACCTTTACTAAAACTACTTGCACAAAAGTCACCGATTCTTCTGTGTCGATAAATTTAATGGCAAAAATCTCAGTCCATCTCTTAGCTTGACCTATAGATAACATTTGAAATAATGGATGAAAGCCCGCACTCCCTGCTTTGGCACTAGTACTCTTAAATGGAGTTCCCCAGAGACTTTCCTTAGGCTACTTCTCTTCTCTCTCAACTTGACTTGATCCAATTTGATGCTTTTAAATCCTGTCTATATGGTCCAGCCTGATCTTCCCTCTTGAACTGAAGATCCCTGTATCAACCTGGATACTTGATATTTCCACTTGAACGTCTCATAGAATTCCCAGACTTAGCTTGTTGAAAATTTTAATCTTTTGATCTCTCCAACCCTGCTCCACCTAGAGTGTTCCTTGACTCAATGCATACTCTGCAGTTCCAATCATTGAGGCCAAAAATATCTTGGAGGAATCGTGATTCTTCTTTCTCATACTCCCTAGATAAACAGTGCGAAAATACTACTGAATCTATCTTTAAAATATATCCGGAATCTGATTCCTAATCACAACTTTTACCCTGGTCTAAGCCATTGTCCTTTCTCTCCAATATTATTGCAATAATTTCTATCTGGTTTCCCTGCTTTCATCCTTGTTCCTTCTACAATCTGTTCTCCACAGAGCAGAGAGAGAGAAGTTTTTCCAAACTTGGTGAAACCAGATCATAATTTTGCTTAAAACTCTCCAATGGTTCTGCATCTCACCCAAGGCCCTACTGAATCAGGACTCCCACTAACTTTCTAATGGCATCTCCTACTTCTCTCTTGCTTCCTTCCTTCCAATCTCAGTGCCTTCTTTGTTATTTTTCAAGCACATCAGGCATAATTCTGACTGAGAGCCATCGTAATTGCTCTTTTCTCTCTTGTGGGTACTCTTTTCCCAAGACATCTGCTTAGTTCACTCCTTCACCTAATTGCATTTAAATGTTTACTCAAAAATTTGAAAAAATTTGCTCTCTGACTGCCCTATTTAAAATTGCAACCCCCTTCTGGCACTCCCACTCTCCTTAGCACATATTACCTTCTTACATATTTGGGTTATTTGTTTTATTGTCTGTACCCTTACTTAGTAGAAAGTAAGCTCTACAAGGGAATCAATTACTTTTATTTGTTTTACTGCTGTATCCCTGAAGTATAGAACAGTAGAAAAAGTGCTCAATAGATATATGTTAGATTTGTTGAATGACTGCATAGATCCTTAGGGGGAATGACCATTTTGACCAATTGTGACAAAATCTAAGTCTATGCTGGTATCATAAGAATATGATGAATTGTTTAGGGAGGTGAATAAATTGATGAGAATTTAAGGTAGAATTATAATGGTGATAATGAAAGGGTTAGGTCAAATTCATGAGTAATCAGCAGAAAATGGTTTTCAACATTAGTAACTATTAGATCATTAACTATTTGTAAAAAAAATTAAATGATCTCAAAAAGATAGATTTTCTATTATCATGTCCAGGTATTCTGATCTGCAGGTATCTGCATTTTAACAAACATATCAGGTGATTCTGATGCAAATTGTCCAAGGATCCTGCTTTGAGTAAGTGCCTTAGAGAAAGAAAAGGGGAAGCCAAAAGAAAACTACTAGAGTTTGAGAGGAGTAAGTTCACATTTTCACTGAAATCTAGCGTAAAAGTATATGATTAAATAACAGAATTAAAAATTAGATTTAGAATTTGGCAGCATTTTTCTTCTTGGTCAGGACTGATAAACTGAGGAAGTTGGATGGCTTTTTTTCTGAAAGAATTTAAAAATAGATTCTCATCTTTCTGGAGTGATTTTTATGATGGTCTATTTTAAGATATCAGATTAGCCAAAATGAACTTGTGTTGTTCTTTTCAAGTGCTGTGATCGTGACTTTTAATCTTTTTAACAGCCATGAAGGGGTAGAGTATATGTTTCAGACCACGTATCAAGTTGAGATCATTGATAATAGAGCCAACTTTGAGTATCGAATGAATGAAGTTACCTTTCTGCCTGCATTCTTAATGATTCTAATTCTCTCGCATTTTCTCTTATCAAGGTACAGACTTCTAGGCCTAAGTAAGGTCATATAGAAATATAGCATCTTTCTTCCTTCATTTTAAAATTCGTGTTTGAGGCAGGGTTTTGTCAATAGGATGTGCACTCAGGAAGGGCACAATTGTTACCATTTTAATTTAATAGTGTGACATTTTACATTTCTTAGTCAGGGATTAAGTAGGACATCTCTACTTAGCACAGTGTAACAGAGGGGAGAAAACAAGGAGGGATTGAGAAAAACAGTAAATTTTTAAAAAATTTTTTTCTTGACATTTTCAAATAACACTGCACTATGGTGTTGGATACCCAAATAAGATCTTAGCTTATTTCAAAATAATCAGTGAACTAAATGTTTCCTTTGTTTTTTTAAAATAAACAAATATGTACATGGAGGACTAGGTTCAGGAGCAGGTTCTAAAATGATCATTTTCCTATTAAAGATCTCTATGTAGACGGTGCCTACAGTTCTAGTTAGCATTTCCAATCCCACATAAATACAAATATATACACCTTCTAGTTCCGGCTATCTTCTGAGCTATTTCAGAGACCAGGAATGACAAATCTGTTCCTTGGTAATTGGGATAGGATTTGCCTTTGTGACACTAAACACTCTAAGAAAAGGAACAGCTGCAGAATGTGAAGTGATGAAAATAGTTTAATTTTAAACATCCAATCCTAAGACTTCAATTTAAAAAATTAGAACCTGAAAGAAACATAGACAATGTTATGATGCAATGGATCTTTCTTTTTAAACCTCCAGAAATATCGTGAGATTACACAGCCCAGTTTACAAGAGAATTTGGGGCAAGTTTCACACTTTTATCATTCAAATTTGGGATTTGTTTATTTCATTTTCTACTCACTTAAGTGTTTTAAGCATAAACTGAACACCTGTCTATATGTACTCAAGATAGAGATCTGACTAAATTGGGACCCTATTTTACCCTTGGTGACCTGGGTGAGGATTCAAACTTTGCTTATATTTTTATTTGTAATTCGAGTATAAGAAATTCAGAGCTCTGGAGAAAGTTAAATACACATAGATTCATTCTCAAAAAGTCCTGCAAAAGCCTATAAGTGACATATAAACACAAGAAATGCTTAACACAAGCATCCTTTTAATATAATTTGAGAAAATAAATAAAAAATAAAACGTTAGTATCTTACATAAGATACCAGTAACCCCTTGTTAAGACAAGGCAAGGAGCAAAAAGTATACTATGATAAATTTAAAGCTTTTTTTTTTTTTATTGATGATCTTCAGATAATTTAGCTGAGATTGTTAAAGTAGATATACTAGGCAGTAATTACTGACGGGCATGAAAGTTTTAGCATGACTAAAAGTTTGCTCTTAAAAAGAAGGTTATTAACAATAAGAGCAAAATAGAATACAATATACTGAATCAACTCAAATTATAAAACTCTCTTCCACTACGAAAGAATTATTTTTTATTTTTATTTTTATTTTTTTGCAGGGAAAGATTCGCCCTGAGCTAACATCTGTTGCCAGTCTTCCTCTTTTTTTTTTTTAATTTCTCCCAAAGCCCCAGTATATTGTTGTATATCCTAGTTGTAAGTCCTTCTAGTTCTTCCATGTGAGTCACTGCCACAGCATGGCAACTGACAGACTGGTGGTGTGGTTCCATGCTGGGAAGCGAACCCAGCCTACCAAAGCACTGAGCGCCAAACTTTAACCAGTAGGCCATCAGGGCTGGCTCAAGAACAGAATTTTGAGCATTCTAAGCACAGGTCACAAGGTTTATACTTTGAAGCTCTTGTTGCAGATAACAACTAACATTTATGTAAAATCTTTATTCTTCAACAGTTTTATTTCACATTTTTATTCCTCAAAATACATATTCATTTGTATTATTATTATCTGCATAAAAGAAAAACTAACATTCAAAGAGACTGAACTTCTGGTATCTAGTAAATCATGTATCTAATAAATGATGAAGGTGAAGTCTGAATGCTACTTCTTTGCCAATAAATTCTGTGCTCTATCTGGTGACCTATTAATATGAGTGCTTCTAAGGCCTTTATTTCAGACCTGTTTATATTTAATTTATTAAAAAATCAAATGTTTTAATTTGTATGCAACACCTATGACAACTATCAAGATATTGGATAGTTGCCAAATTCTGGTAGATATAGAGATGAACCTGCCCAGGTCACTCTTCAGAGAAGGATTTGCCCCCTAGCTCTAAGGAGTGCACAGTTCCACATCTGTAAATGAGACATGAGGAAATAAAAGCATGGCCATTTTGCCCCACACAGGGAATATTGATGGGTAACAGCTTTGTTGGGCTTCTGTGACAGTCCAATCTCTCCTTCTGCCCCATGTTGCTTTCTCCCTTCCCTTCACAGTAATTAATCCCTAGTAAACATCTTTGCCTCAGTATCTGCTTCTATAAAACCAAGACTACCTACATAATTTGTAGGGCAGTGCAAGATGGAATCTCAGAGATCTGTTTTAATAAAGAATATGAGTGCATTTTTTATGTTTACTCACTGACAGCTTTCAAACCCCAGAAAGGGACATGCCAATAAGAAAGTTCTCACTTGCTCCCTTGACACTAGATGGGGAAGTTCAAACCATGCAAACCCAGCTCTTCTGCAGAGATTCTTAACCCAGCCTGTCTGTTAACCACAATAAAAACTAAAGCCATTTGCCCCTCACTCAAGCCATTTGGAACCTGCTTGGGAGCCTCTCCTGCTCTCCCCAGAAACCCTTATTATGTGAGTAATAAATTTTTTTCATAACTTCTTGGTGCATCATCAGTTTCAATGTTCAAATAAGTTTTGGGTGGGAGTTTGATCCTGCCCTCTGCAGGATATCAAAAAACATCCTTGTTCAAAAATTATTAAAAGTCTCAAGACTATGACAGCAGAGCATATCACTAAGAGTAAGGCCATTCTAAGCATTGGATCCTGTGCAACTGCACAGCCCTGTGTAAAACCCAACCTGTGACATCAACTGTAGCTTGCCTTTGTGTTAATTTTGTAATCTTAATTAGAAAAGCATAATCCATAGTTTTTCTCTCTCTGGGGAGTCTGTACTAATGTTCTTATGCTCACAGTTGCTTCTCCGTTTTTCTTTCCTTGGGTTTTTACCACTGTGCTCAATTTGACGAGCTTTCATAATTTCCTCAGTCATATTATTTGCCCCCTTCTAGGAAAACCATCCTGCTGAAGAGGATCATTGATTTATACATTCATATGTTCCATTCTCCCGTCTCTCATAGATGTTTATGACACTATGTATATGCATCCTCCTACCCTCACTACCCTCCTAACCCAGTCTAAATTCTACGCTGCCACAATATGTCTTTTGTGTGCAAATATTGGCAACTTTCTTGCCCTTCTTTCAGTTTGTCACCCTCTCCTGGTGAGACTAGCCGTCATTATGTTGTACTCCACCTAAACTATATTGGGGCCTCTGAACTTGGACATGGTTTACTGTCTCAGTTTAGATTTATAACCATTAATTTCAAGTGACTATTAATTTTCCCTGTCTACTGGATCATTCTGATAAGCACACGCTATACACATATACTGTAATTTCTTCCATTTTCAAAAGAAAACCTCCTAAACCTCTGTTTCTCTCTAGCTGCCACTCCATTCTTCTGCTCACCTTTAACAGCAAAACTCTTAGAGTTATTTATGTTTTCTATCTCCAATTCCTTTCCTCCCATTTTCCTTTAGATTTATTTCATTCAGGAATTTGACTCCACAATATATTGGAAATGCTTTTATTGAGGTTACAAATGAATTCATGTTGCTAATGGCCAAAATTCTAATGTCATTATTGACTGTTTTCTTTCTCTCACAACCCACATTTCGTCAGCTACCAAATTCTTTTGCTCTAATTTTAAAGTATATAGAATTTGACTGTCAATATCCAGAATGATCCTCTGATCCAATCCGTTATCATCTTTTTTTTTTTTTTGTGAGGAAGATCAGCCCTGAGCTAACATCCATGCTAATCCTCCTCTTTTTGCTGAGGAAGACCGGCTCTGAGCTAACATCCACTGCCAATCCTCCTCCTTTTCTTCCCCCAAAGCCCCAGTAGATAGTTGTATGTCATAGCTGCACATCCTTCTAGTTGCTGTATGTGGGACGCGGCCTCAGCATGGCCGGAGAAGCGGTGTGTTGGTGCGCACCCGGGATCCAAACCCGGGCCGCCGGTAGCAGAGCGCACGCACTTAACCGCTAAGCCATGGGGCCGGCCCTCTTATCATCTTTTGATTGAATGATTTCTAAAGCTCCTTAAATAGTTTTCCTGCTTCACCTCTCTATTTTCATTAGCAGATTTTCAATCTTGAAGACAGTTATCATTTTTAAATCCAAGTAGACTTATGTCACTTCTTATTTAAAATACTCGAATGGACTCCATCTCACACAGAAAAAAAAGTCAAAGTTTCTACAAGAATCTAAAGACCTTTCATGACCTGGACCCTAATGCATTTTAAAAGAAATCTCGTATTACTCTTACTTTTAATCACTTCCTTCCAACCATACTTATTTCCATGTGGTTCCACAAATAAGCCAGGTGTGCTGATGCCTCAGGGCCCCTGAACTTGCTATTTGTTCTTGCTGGGATTCCTAATATACCTGAGTCACCCTCACCAGTCTTTGGTCAAATGTCACTTTCTCAATGAGTCCTTTTAAGATCATTTAAATTAAAATAGCAACCTTCTTCTTAATTGTCAATCACTATCTTCCACTTCTGTTTTACTTTTTCTTATAGTATTTTTGACATATTATTTAATATATATATATATATATTTTTTTTTTGTGAGGAGATCAGCCCTGAGCTAACATCCGCCAATCCTCCTCTTTTTTTGCTGAGGAAGACGGCCCTGGGCTAACATCTGTGCCCATCTTCCTCCACTTTATATGGGACGCCGCCACAGCATGGCTTACCAAGCAGTGCGTCGGTGCGCGCCCGGGTTCCGAACCAGCGAACCCCGGGCCGCCGCAGCGGAGCGCGCGCACTTAACCGCTTGCGCCACCGGGCCGGCCCCTTAATATATATATTTTTTATGTTTATTGTATGTCTTATGTTAGTAGAATAAAAGTTTTATGATAACAGGGATCTTTATGTGTCTGGAACATAAATGTTCAACAAACAATTATGAATTAATTAATCAAAATATATCTACTAATAGAGCTCTTATAAAATATTCCTAAGGTTCTTCACAAGTTCTAATCACCTAAAAAGCGCTCAATATTATATTAGCGACTTGTCTAAATACTTCCTGCAGAGACAAATGCAAAGACTGAGCACGCATGAATAAGATTGAAGAGGTAGAAAATGCAAATTATTTTCAACATGAGAGAAGAATATGTTAATGAAATAACTCAAAATGTGGACATTATGTAAGTAGAACATATGGAATAATTTTGAAACCAATGTACAAATAAATGGAAAATGTCAAGACAATTTGAGTTTTTTAGAAAGGAATGGCTAAAATCTGATGAGTTTTAATTAGTCCATCCTCGTTTTAGCTTATCAAGATTCTAGAATATTAGTCAAGAAGGCAGCTAGTGATATTTTTCAGGCAGCTACTCTAGCTTGCAGGGTACATGTGTGTGCCTGTGTATGTGTGTGTTTAAATAAGGAGTGAACAATTTATTGCCATGTGAATTGGATAATTCTGTGCTTTTATTATTAGGTTAAAGGACAGACAAATTCTAGTTCACTTTTTAAAAAATGTCTTCCTCATATTTAAGGTAGTTCAAGCTTTCTTCTTACTGTTTTGGCAGAAGTACCAAAAAGCTGTTATCAAATTTTTCATAATTTGATATTAAAATATGAGTGCATTAATCTTACAGTGACCTTTTCCCTGAACCCGGTGCTAGAAAAAGGATGCTGCATCTTTTGTAAGTAACTTCAAGGCAAGATAGCATACAGCATTCAAATATAAGCTTTTATCCAGTTAATCATCACGCATTACCTGCTTTCATCAATGTTCAGGAGCTTAATTCCAGGATTACTCATCCCCAAAAAAGCTAAATATGAAAATCAGAAGGATAGATCCAAACAATAGAACTTTTATACCACGATAATTAGAAAAGGAACCTATTACCCAGGATTATAATTAGTGACTAACATATTAAATGACCTTTAACATTTACCTTAAGCCCTGGATTTCTGGAAAACCAGCAAGGTTATGAATGCCATATTAGTAATCTTTAATCTTTATTACTGCTGTGGACAGAATTTTAATGATTTTTAAATAGGCAGTGGTCACTAACATATCCCTATTAAAATAAAAAAAATCTCATAAAAAATTAAATGGATTAAGACTTCAAATGTACCATCATCAAAAGTATTATCTAATTATGGAGTTCAGTGAACAGGCCAAGTGAAATGGTTGGTAATATTAGTTACTTGCCACATGGGAATGCCCAGGATTTACGCACAAATAGATTCTGCTTCTGTTGCAACATAGTAATTAAGAATTTGTCAGGGAAATTTGACCCTCTAGGGTAGAAATTACTTTGTAAAATAAGAATGGCAGAGCACTAGTCTCCTTGCCGCACATAATTTAACTTGATTATTTATACATCAAAGAGAGTCTGCAGCGACTGCAGTATAATATTTAAGTAGAGGGATATTAAAGAAAGAAGCATCTAGTGAAATCTTTTTCCCAAATCTCCGTGAGAAAATAGAAGAAATTTTCATAAAGCATTTCATTTTGCATATAAATTGGGGCCTAGATTGTGCCTGTGAATTTACTGCTGTCAAATTTAATTTTTCTTTAATTCTTCAGGCCCAGATGTGAAAGGCTCTGCGTGCAGGCTGCAATTTTCAATGCTTACAGGTAGCACCCGGATCGATAATGTGTCTTTATGAGAAATTACTGTTAATGTTATTGAGTATGCATTTTGTTTTATAGGATAATAAGGTAATATGAAATGCCAATTCATTCATTAGAGGAGAGCTAAGTGCTTAAATGAAATCGGTGACAGGTCTGAAAAAAGATGTAGTTATGGGCAGGAAGGCAAGAATGGATTTTTAATGACCTAATACTTAAAGGTTTAACCATGTTTTTGCATTTTCTTTCTGTAAACAATTTAATTTATAAAATAAAGGAGTTTATTTAAATTAGAGAATATGTTTGACCGAAAATTCTCTGTAAAAAAAAATAATAACAACTTGGTTTCAGAACATTTTTCTAATTGTTTACTTTTACTGGGATTACAGCACCAAAATCAACTAAAAACAGACATTTCTGTATGAAGTAAATCCTATAAAAATCATTAGGACATAATAGAAAGCCACGAACAAGACCAAACAACCTTGTAATAAAAGGAAAATATTTAGTACTCCTATTTTTTAAGTATGCTGCTACAGAAGCCAATTCTGAAATTAACTCAATTATAAAAATGCAAGAACACTTACCAACTTGGGAGATTACAATCCAAGTAATTAGAGATCAGGCAAAAGAAATGACTTTTTAAAAAAATTCAGTTAAACTGAACATGAATTCTAGCATTGATATTAAGAACTTTATATTTTGACACTAAGGAAACCTAGTTTCCATACCTTCATGAGTAAAATAATTCTGATTCAGCTCTGCATTATGAAGCTGAGAGGCATTCTAACTATCTATAAAGTTGGATGGACTCATTAATGGATGTCTGCGATTATATAAAGAGCCAATATATACTCTACAAGAAAAGCATTTGGGTAACTCAGTTAAACAAGATTTTTGGCAAAATATAAATAAAATATCTATACTATTGCATAATTTGAATTAAAATGACTTGCTTTTAACACCTTAATATGTTACCTAATCATATGTAATTCTGAAACCAATATGAACTACATTAATGTCTTTAACACAGTGCCATGAACAAAATGTTTATGGGCTGTATATCTCTTGAATAAAAATGACACTGACATCTCTGAAGATGTTCCCAAATCAAAAGACTCAGACTCAAAGGAACCAAGCATGAACATCAACAATTACAAGAACAACAAAACAAAGTAATTAAAACAACTGATTATCAGAATTATATTGATCCTTCTACAGATTAAAACAGTACAAACTTGTGTAAGCAAAAGTGCATGCCTTTATTTCAGTATTTGAAAAGCCAAGTTGTGGAAAACAATATGGTAAAAGTACAAGAGCTTTAGAGTCAGAAAGACGGGCATCAAATCCCAGCTCTAATGCCCGCTAGTTGTTTCAGCTTACATACATCATTTAACCTCCCCAGATCAGTTTCTTTGTCATAAAATGGGCAAAAATATCTAATTCCTCACAGCCAATTCCATACATTGAAGTTAAACTAAAGTTTGTCCACATTTGAACCTTAAGCAATAATATATCATACTTTGACTACAGTCTCCTATCTTTCTAGTTCTCAGATTTACTCCTACTACCCCTGCTAAACAGCTTTATGGAAACAACTTGTTCCTTGATCCCACCCACCTCCCCTCAGCTGAGCTAGACTTTCTAAGACTTGCTATCTTCTCTACTTAGCACGGATCCCATTATTGATCACTTCAACTGCTATTTTACCAGTATCCTCAATGCTTGCACTTTTTCCTTTTCAGACACCTAACTTATAAAATTTCAATCCTGAATTAATCTTACTATCCACCTTCTTTACTATAATGTAGGTGCTCCACATTGCTAGAGAAGTACCACAATTGAAACATTCATGTAGTCACAAATTTATACTCAATCCTACTTTGTTCCTCAGATCTTTTGACTATCTTTGGCTTCCTTGATCAATTCCCTTTTCTATTTTTTTCAACAGCTATTCCACCTTTATCTTCAAGGCCCCTCCACTCCCCTATCCTTGCTCTTACTAGCTAACCATGTATATTATTAGGAAATTTTAATCCATAAAACAGGAATTATTTGCTCCTCTGTCCTCCTCACCTTCAGATTTTCAATACCCACCCTTACCTTCTGAGAGGACTGTATGCTTCTCCTCTTCATGGCCAGTCATGACCCAGACTTCTGTTCTTTATTTTGTAAGTGTCCTCCGGGATTTTAGTCCGTCAGTGGCATCCTTTCCTTCTCCCTTTTTCTTGGCTTTCTCCTTAGCTTTCAAACGTGTATAACATCTCTAAGCAACTCATCTCCACCAAAGAAGAAAAAATAATTAGAATGAAACCTACTTGAAACTTAAACCTCCTTATCATCATCAGATTCCTCTTCTCCCTTTACCAGTATGTTCCTTAAAATAATATATTTTTTTCCTTACTTCCCATCCATTCGTCAATACCTTGTAACTTATATATGGTCTCTATCATTTCATAAAATTGTTTTGTCAGAGCAACCTATGACTTCTTAATTATAAACCCAGTCGGTTTTTCCCCATCTTTCTTGATCTACTAGAGCAGTGGCAATATTACCACTCTTTTGTTTGTACTTAGGACCATTTTCTCTTTCTGTCACTTGTCTTTCTCAATCTTCTCCTCTTTTTCTGTCCACTCCTTAAATGTCTCTCACCATTGATCTATCTCACTCCACATACACTCCCTGAAGACTGTTTCCACTTACATAGTTTTAATTACCAACCAATGTGTATGACTCCCATTTGTTTATTTCTAGTGCTAATATCTAACCTGAACTTCAGATTTATGTGGCCAACTGACTGCTGGATATTCTCAAAACTATTTCCAACTTGGCATGAGCTTGTCTTTCCCCATTAAATTGTTGCTGTATAATCTACCTCTGATAAAACAATTGTCCAAATACAATTTAAAAAAATATAATATTTGGGATACAATATCAAATTCTTTCTTTTCCTTACCCCAATTTCCAGGAAATCTCCTACTGAATTTATCTACTAAATTGTTTATGACATCTGTAATCTTTCCTCAAACTATGCAATTGTATTCCTTTAGTTTAAACTCTCCTTGTTTGTAGCTTTAATAATGAGTGCCTAACTGCTGTCTTTGCCTGTGATATTTCTTCCTTCCAATCCATCTTCCATGGAATTACCGTTAATATAACATCTCAAGTAAGATTTGATCATGCCACTTGCCTGCCTTAGAACCCTCCAGTGGAACCCTGTTGCCTATAAAATCCTCACACTATAAAATTCTCACACTTTACTATTATGTACTGTATAGCTCTCCATGACCTATCTAACTCTCTCATCTTCTCTCCTGCCATGTCCTGCCTCTTACTTTGTGCACTTGGAATCAAATGACTTGCTGTTTTTCTCATATACCACGCTGTTTCACAGCTCTGTGCTTTAACTCACACTGCTTAACTGCCCTGAATGCACTTCCCCACATTCTTTGCCTGGCTAACTCTTACTCATCCTTAAAATTTTAGTTCTCACCATGCTGTCTTCTCAGGAAATTTTCCTGTATCTTCCCAGTCTAAGTGTAAATACTCTGAGCTCCCCTGCAGCTAGTGTATCCCCATAGCCCTGCTCTCACATCATGCTGAAAGTTTTGTTTTTTCCACCCTACAAGACTTAAGCATCTCATCAGCAAGGACTATCCTTTCTTTGAGACCGATTTATTTAGAATTCTCAACTTACTCAAGTGAGACATAAAACCGTTTTGTTTTTCCAATGACTGACACCAACTAAATCAATATCTCCCAGTCTCTCACTTGGTTATAAGTGCCCTCTAATGACAACTCTGCTCATTTCTGTTACTTGTCAATAATTTCAGCTGTTAGAAGAGCAAACTTCCACTTGCTAAGACCCAGATATATATGTTGTAAAATTTACTTTAGTATTTAATTAAATGCTCTTTTTAAAAAAAAACTCCTCTTCTCTCCCTACCATGCCATTGTTTCTCTTTGTAACATTGACAACCCTCTGAGAGGCTAGTATATGGGGCACATTTGATAGTACTTATGAGAGACTTAAGTGAGATAGGATCCATCTAATTCCCTGTCAAGAGACATCAGACGGGTTTTAATCTACACCCCTGTGTGCATGCACATACACACACACGCACATACACACAAACGAAAACATGCACAGCTATTGATATTAGTTTCTCCAAGTTTAGTAAATGGTGTTTGGGGGGTGCTTAGTAAGGAGAAGACAGCCACCTCTTGAAGTATCTTCTTACCATAGTAGCTCCAAAAGGGGGCTGCAGCACTGGCTTACCCTTTCTCAAATCTACCCTCTTGCTCTCATGCCTTTCTCCAGCCCCAGCAGTATTAGGCACTCCTTTATGCAGCAGGATGTGAGATGGTGAATATCTCCAAATTAATAAGGAGGCACCCCCAGTTTAAGAGTGACTCTCTTGGGGCTACTTTCACTCTCTCAAATGGAGGTGTATTGAAGAAATAGTCTGTTTATTAACATTGTTGCTCCACTCCGAAAGTACATACTCTCTTCTGCCATCCAGATGATGATGCTAATACTGATTGGACTGACATAATCCTCTCAGCCCCAACAGCTCACAGTTCCCTGAACTTAGTTTGTTAAAATCTGTATTCATTTATTCATTCAACAAATACTCATAGAAGCCTACTATGTGCTGACCAATGTAGTAGATGTTAAGTTGATCACAGTGAATGAAGCAAATAAAATCTCTCCTCCAGCGGAGCTTAAAGCTTTGAGCCTTAGCAGGCAATGCTGAGAAAAGTTTTGGCACCCATCAGCACCCTGTGGTAACACCTTTCACTTGCCAGTACCTAGTATTTTGTCAGTTGCATAGTTGGTGATCAATAAGTATCAGTGAATGAAAGCAGGCAAATTACTTGATACACTGTGGGGATTAAATAGACACACTTTTTCTTGTTCCTGTTAATGGAATTGTTAAAGTTTTAATTTAAGTTAAATTTCCAACTTTATCATTAATTTAGCTGAGCTGCATTTTCAACTCAAAATAACCCATTTTTAAATGTTACTGACTGTAGTTGTCGTAATAAACCTAGGTTAGCTGAAATAACATATCATTCAAAGTCTCTGTGCCTTTAAATAAAGAACAATTATCTCTTTCTCAAGTTGCATCTGTTATGGGGAGAGTATTCCACTATTTAGAATGTCACCTGTCAGGGATTGGGGTAAAGAGAGAGCTGGGAAGTCACCAACCAGCAATTAAATGCTATACCTTCTCTGCCCATAGCCACTTGCGCAGAACTAGTAGCATGACTCATCAATTTTCAAGGAGAGCAGGAACAGTAATATTCCCATGTACCGTAAAAAAAAGAACAAATGCATTGTTAAAAAGTAAATTAAATTTCCAAGAGGCAAACCTCCATACCCAAGTTTTAATCATGGCCTTCAATCTCCAGGCTTCTGATAGTCTTCTGATCTACTTTATGAGGTAGTAAAATCAAAGATTAAAAGATCTGCCACTTTCCTGCAAATAAAAAAAAACAGAAAACAAAAAAATCTCCTTTGCCCAAGCCATGTTCTCAGTCTGAATTAACAGTTTGTTGGGTAGAATACAAGATACTCTTGGAAAGTGATAGGATTTTGAAATCCATATGAATAGCAGGTGATCTAGAACAGGATTTCTCAATCTCAGAATTCTTAACATTTTTGGCTGTGTAATTTGTTGCACAGGGCAGTCCTGTGCATCATAGGGTGTTTGGCAGCACCCTGCTCTCTACCCACTAGATGCCAATAGCACCTCCCTCCAGTTGTGCCAACCAAAAATGTATTCAAATATTGACAGATGTCCCCTGGTGGGACAAATTGCCAGGGGACAAAAATCACCTCTGGTTGAGAACCACTGACTTAAAAGAACTTATTAAAATCCTAGTGACCTTCACATTATTTTCTGTTGCAAATTGGTAAAGTCATTGAATGAATCCCTCCAGCATTTCCACCTCTGAAGAATCTCATCCCTGAAGAATTTCTTGTGCCTCTCCATCTAGATCAGAGATATCTTTCATTCCAGCAGTGACATTAGTTGACCGTGATAGGTTCATAACTAGTTCGAATTTCTTGGACAAGTATAACCAATGTCTTTTCTTTCCCTTAAGCTGAACCACATAGTGCTCTCCATTCCTTGTGACAGTCTACATGCCTCTTCCACTAGAGGAAAAGAGGAATGAATAAGATTTAAAAGAGAAATTTTTAATTAGTACTCTTGTAGCTGAAAAGAGAAGAAATCTTGACTTAAATTGTCTTAAATCTTATGGAAATTTCTAATTTCAGAAAGCAGAGATTCCAGAGGTAGGGCAAGCTTGAGACTTGGTACAGTGGTCTAGCAATGTCAATAGTCCTAGGTTCTTTTCATCTCTCCAGTCTGATATCCATGAAGTTGGATACATCTTCACATTGGGAATAGGTGGCTACATTAGTTTTATGTGTTATAACATGACATTACAAAATCTGAGGCAAGAATAGAGCTTGTCTCTCTGTGGCTCTGTTAGGAGTTAGAAAACTTTTTCAAGAATAGAGTTTGATAGACTGTGAATTGGAAAACCAAGTTTATTCCAAATTACCCCAAGCGTTGGGGAAAGTGGATTATTAACTATTGGCTTCAGTGTTCATATCTGTTAAGCAAAGTGATTAGATCAAATGATCTTAAAAACCCCTACCCAATTTGCAGTTTTATGAATCTATATGAAATGTTTGCTTTCTTTACCATAGATGTGTACTTGGAATCTGAAAGCTGAATAAGCATTAAAGTGAGTTTACTTTCCTGTTGGAGGATAAAATTTATTTCTCTTCAGATGACTTCATTGTTAAGTTGTGTTTTACTCCCCTCGGTAAAGTGAGTGACTACAAGAGCCTGAAGGTGTTGCTGCATGGAGGGAGGGAATTTCTTCTTAGTCGTTCTAAGGTCCCAGAGGCACTACCCATCTCCAGCTCATCCAATCAATAGCCAGTTAGAGCTGAGGAGAGACAGTGAGTAAAAATTACAAAATCGATCTGTCCTGCCCCACTTGGGCCATCATTCACTCTCTGCACTTCCGAGGTTGTGAAGGGACCACTCAGGTTAATAGAAACATAGTAGCAGACCAAATCCTGTGTATTTTCATTTCTCCTCTCTTGCCCTGGAGTGAATGTATAGGTCTAAGAGAGTCAGAGAGGCCAGGAGAATCATGATGGAAATTCCCACGTAGACACCATCAAAATTCACCAACACTAATTATGACATCTATTCACTATACTAGGAGAAAAGAAACATAATTTGGGGAAGTGAGAAGGAATTTTATCCTATCAAGACAAATAATGTGGTACCTATCCAAAAATATGAAGGGCATTAATTAAAGAAGAGGAAATCTACCCTATAAAACATCTCTAAATTGAGATTGTTTTGCAGTAAGTATATTTTTGATGCACTCAAATATTATTTCTTTTAAATGGTCCTCTTAAGAAAGCAGCCATCAAATTAAAATATTTAATACTTTTTAATGATTACTGAGGATCATTTGCAGTTTTGTACAAATGCTGAACACCATGATATAACGGAGAAAGTAAGTTTTGTAAGTAAGCTTAGATTCCAATATTAATCAGTTTTATAATGTTGAGCAACTAATTTAAAGATTGTAGGTCTTTTTCCTTAAAGTCAAAGATAAAGTGAAGTGGTTAGTATAGACTCTCTCTATGATCTCTTCTGTCTATAAAATTCTTAATCTGTGATTATTTGATTTGCATTTAAAAGGAAAGCTGATCATGCCATTTATATGCAAGATTAGGTCATAATAAAACCCCAGTTAATTCCACATTGTTTTGAGGCCTACAAGCCAAAAGAATAAGGTGAAATTTAAAATTATTTTTAATTTATCTTGTTATGAAGCACAAATTAATTTTAAAAAAGACCTATCAATATTTTTTTTACAAACGCGGTTTGGGTCTGACCTGGTGGCATAGTGGTTAAGTTCACGCACTCCACTTCTGGCAGCCCAGGGTTCACAGGTTCGGATCCTGGGCGTGGACCTACGCACTGCTTATCAAGTCACGCTGTGGCAGGCGTCCCATATAAAGTAGAGGAAGATGGGCACGGATGTTAGCCCAAGGCCAATCTTCCTCAGCAAAAAAAGAGGAGGATTGGCAACAGATGTTAGCTCAGGGCTAATCTTCCTCACAAAAAAACAAAATGCAAAGTTCATGAAATTTTTTAGGGTTTCAAACAGAATCTGATCAAAGATCTGAACTTCAGCTGAATGGAAAAAAAAATGGATAACAAAAAATGGAGAAGAATGAAATATGTGTTACCATATATTAAAATAAATTTATTTTGGCCTGATTTTTTGCTGGGGCCACAAAATAATTGATGCCAACATTCCAAAGCTAGGCGAGAGACAACTGTGCAAAAAGAGGCTTAGAGAAGTAGATGTCTCTTACTTCCTCACTCACAATGGGGGAACGGAATTGGCAGTGTTTTGATTAGACAGGGATTTCTTTGGAGAATGCTGTCTGTGCAACAGAGAGGCTGGTACTTCTCACTACAGTTGAATTGAAACTTTAAGGAGACTACCTATCTTAGTGTGTCCCTGCAGTTTGGTAGACAGAGTGGACAGCGTTTGACTCATACTTAAGAAATCTGAAGCATGAGAAACTGGCTGTTTAGCTACTCTGACAGCAGAGACATTAATCAGCGCTCTCCTAAAGTAGTAAGGTGGAAGCTGTCTGAGTGTTTCCCTAGGACCATGTGTGCTTAGGCAAGAGAAAAATATTTGGCTTGAAATTGGCTTTGATGCTGTCCAAGGGGATTACCTGTAGGAGTGAGATGTCCCCATGCGGGTGGGGGGGGAGGGAAAAAGTGTGTGGACTAAAATACTAGATTTCCTAGGATCTAAGAAAGAGATTATAAACCATAAACCAGAGTATTTAACCTTCTGAAGGCAACTGATAGTGAATTATCCTCGGCTCAAGGGAGTCTCAGTGAATAGTGCTGCAACGAACACAGGAGTACTAATATCTCTTTGAGATCCTGATTTCAATTCTCTCATGTGGTAAATTCTATTTAATTTTTTGAGGAAACTCCATACTGTTTTCCATAGTGGCTATACCACTTTGTATTTCCACCAACAGTGTGCAAGAGTTCCAATTTCTCCACATCTTCACCAACACTTGTTGTGTTTTGTTTTCTTGATAATAATTATCCTGGCAGGTATAAGGTGATATCTCGTTGTTTTGATTTGAATTTCCCTGAGGATTAGTGACACTGAGCATTTTTTTCGTATACCTCTTGGCCTTTGGTATGTCTTCTTTTGAGAAATGTTTATTTAAATACTTAGCCTATTTTTTTTAAACCAAGTTATTGGTTTTTTTGTTATTGAGTTGTAGGAGTTCCTTATATATTTTGAAGATTAGCCTCTTATCAGATATATGGTCTGAAAATATTTTCTTCCATTCTGTAGGTTGCCTTTTCACTCTGATGATAGTTTTCTTTGCTGTACAGAAGATTTGTAGTTTGATGTAGTCCCACTTATTTGTTTATTTATTTTGTTGTCTGTGCTTCTGCTGTCAAATATGCAAGTCATTGCTAAGACCAATGTCATGAAGCTTTTCGCCTTTGTTTTCTTCTAGGATTTTTACAATTGCAGGTCTTATGTTTAAGTCTGTAATCTATTTTGAGTTGATATTTGTGTAAGTTGTAAAATAAGGGTCCAATTTCACTCTTTTGCATGTGGATATTCAGTTTACTCAAGACCGTTTCTTGAAGAGACTAACCTTTCCCCATCGCTTATTCTTGGCACCCTTGGTGAAGATCAGTTGACCTTACACGTATGGGTTTATTTCTGGGCTAGGTATTCTGTTCCATTGGTATATGACAGTCTTTATGCCATATCATATTGTTCTGATTACTGTAGCTTTGCAACATACTTTATAATCAGGAACTGTGATGCCTCCAGCTTTGTTCTTTCTCAGGATAGATTTGGCTATTTGTGGTCTTCTGTGGTTCCATATGAGTTGTAGAATTATTTTATCTATTTCTGTAAAAAGAAATGCCATTAGGATTTTGATAGGGATTGCATTGGATCTATCAATTGCTTTGGGTAGTTTGAACATTTTAGCAATATTGTCTTCCAATTCATGAACACAGATGTCTTTCCAATTGTTTGTGTCTAATTTCTTTCATCAGTGTTTTACAGTTTTCAGTATACAAGTCTTTTCACTTCCTCGGTTAAGCTTATTCCTAAGTATTTAATTTTTTGGTGCTATTGGAAATGGGATTGATTTCCTAATTTCCCTTTCAGTTAGCTCATTGTTAGTGTGTGGAAACACAACTTATTTTTGTACATTGATTTTATATCCTACAATTTTATTGAATTCATTTATTTGTTCCAACAGTTTTTTAATGGTGTCTTTAGGATTTTTCTATATATAGGATCATGTTATCTGCAAACAGGGACAATTTTACTTCTTTCTTTCTGATTTAGATGCTTTTTATTTCTTTTTCTTGCCTAATTGCTCTGGATAGAACTTCTCTTATGTTGAATAGAAGTGATGATAGTGGGCATCCCAGCCTTGATACTGATCTTAGAGGAAAAACTCAGTTTTTCACTGTTGAGTATTATATTTATCCTTTTTCAGTGTAGGGCTATTTGACAAATCATAGTATGCCGCTTAAGGATTCTGCTTGAAGTGACACAAGTAACACTCAGATTTCATTGGTCAAAGCAAGTAACTTGCTACTCCTAACTTCAGAAGTGGAGGATAATTTTCATACCATGTGTCTTAGAAAGGAAAAAAACTAAAATATTTGTGAGTAGTGCTCAAATGGAAGACAAGAAATTTCCTTTTTGAGATTACATATATCATATGAAATAATGTATAATTTAAATTACTCAGTGTATATGTTTATATATGCTATATATAATATATGCACATTTTATTATTAATATTATTATGAAAGCACCATCTTGTGGCTACAATAACTGTTACAACAGAATATATGCTAGTGGTATTTCAAACAGATTCTTCACTGCATGTTTGCTATACATGGTCCTAGAAGGAAGGATTGCTTAAATGCTCACTAATGCAATTATGCCTTTCTACCAAGGAATTTCCTGATGACTGGTGAAGCTTAAATGTGATTTTTAAAGGAGATTTTAATAGTCATGTTTTGGAAATTCTGTCACATAATCAATTATTCTCCTTTGAGAGAAAGAGAAACTGATCAAAAAAATTACATAAAGTAGTAACTGATGACTTTAAAAGTGAATTCACCTAATAATGAATTGTACTCTGTCACAGTGTGTCATGAGAATGTACTTTTCAATGTTTATATCATGGCTGACTGACTCAATATCATGTGTGCTTCACTGGTGACCAAAGAACAAGAGACAGCAAAACACTAAAAGGGTCAAAGCATCATCATAAAGCTGATTCATTGCCCAAGAATTATGTAATTTTTGTTAACGTTTCTACTCAAAAGTTTTTGAACAAAATGAAATAATCTTCAAGATACTAATTTTCCTTCTACCTGCATTGGAACCTTTGATGTAGTCTTCTTTGTAGGATCCTCTTCCTCTAGTTGTCTTCTAAATGTTGGAACCCCCAAAGTTTTGTCTGAATTGGACCCTAAATCTTCCCTGTCTATACATATTCCCAGAGAACCTCATTAAGTCACATGGCTTTGATGACATCTGCATGCCAATGACCTCTAAATCTGTACCTTTAATCTGATTGCCCCTCATATCCCCAGACTCAAACACCAAGTTTTTGTAACGACCATACCAAAAACTTTAAAAAAATCTTTTTGATTCCTCATTTTCCCTTACCTCCCTCCCCAAATCTCCAACCCATCTTCAAGCTTTGTTCAACTTTAGTTTCCAAAATATATTCTATACTTATTTTTTCCTCCTCCAAAACGGCTACATTTACCCACATCAAGATTATTTCTCATGCAGAACTCTGTACTGTTAGCCCTGATTCCCTTTGCAACTCCAACCCCCAATTATTCACTAAGAAGGCAAAATGATCTTATGCAAAAGAGACCATCTCATTGTCTTGCTAAAACCATCCAACGGCTACCTTCTGCATGTAGAATAAAACCTAAACAATTTCCTTGCCTTAAGAGCTCTATCAGACCTGGCCGTTCTTGTATCATGTAATTCTATTCTTTCTCCTAAAACTCAACTTCACCCACACTGAACTTTTTTCTCTTCCTTGAGTTTATCAGGCTTGTTTTGGCCTCAGGACCTTTGTGTTTGTTCTTCTTTCTGCCTGAATTTCACATAACTGAATCTTAGATTAAAATATCAGCTCCTCAAAATTCTTTGACCACCTAATCTGAAGTAGCTGACCATCACACCACTGTACCTTAAATCCCTGCATACCACTAAATAATATGTGACATAGTTGATATATTTTTATTACTCCCCTGTGAATTGTTCTTTGCTTCTTTTCTGTTATTTGCTTACTTATATGTACCTCAAGAATAGAGACTTGGCTTTATTCAATGCTGTATTCCTAGAATCTAGAGTAATGTCTTTTCCTTAGTCAATGTTTAACAAATACTAGTTAAAAAAAAAAACTGTAAATGTATCTTTGGGCATGACATACTTTATGTTTTAGTAAAGATTGATTTTCTAAGTGAGGAATTTGAGCTATGTGGTTGATAATATTTTTCCATTTTTCAACTTTCTTCTGAAAATTAGAGTAAAATTATTATTTTTTTTCCCAAAGTGCTTGGAACTAACTGTCTTTACCAGCATAAGCAATGATGATAACAAATTATATAACTGATTTGCAACAACACTGCATAAGTAAATTGTGAATTGAATTCTCATCATCTCTGCTCATCTCAAAGCTACTTTTGCTAAAGTCTCCAACTTCCTGAGCAGATATTCCTATCTGATAGTTGATATGGAGATTTTCAGGAGCCAATTTCTATTCTATTTTACCTCTTTTATTTGATTCTCAATGGATTGACTTTGTCAAGCTTCTAAATTTTTACTACTTATAGTTAAATTAAACCCAATTGAGCTTGCTTTTATTCATATGTTGAATGAATAGCATACATAAACATGTTTTTTACTCTGTTTTTTCTTTTAAATTTAATTAAAATCATTTTTATTAAGCACCTGAGACAAAGATGAATTTTTAAAAAATAGTAGTTGCATTTTAAAATTTGCAGTTAAATACACCAGGTGCTGTAGAAGAAATTATTCATTATTCACTATTGTCTATTTTCCCATCTGTAAAAACAGAACCTTCTACTTCGAGCTAGACGCAGAGACCACGTCTCTCACATTCCTTTCATGGAGACGATGACTGCAATTTTCACCCCACGTGCCTAAGAAATCAACATGCAACTTTCTCGCTTGTTCCTTGCTCTTCCCTTTTGGCCAGGAAATGAAGAAACGGGAGCTTTGCCCTTGAACTCAGAGATGAAATCCATGTGTTGAAGATGGCAGAACTGCCCTAGCAGCCTGGACTACTTACCTCTAACATTAGAGAGAAATAACAACTTCTATTTTTTTTGTGTGTGAGGAAGATCAGCCCTGAGCTAACATCTGTTGCCAATCCTCCTCTCTTTTGCTGAGGAAGACTGGCCCTGGGCCAACATACGTGCCCATCTTCCTCAACTTTATATGGGACGCCGCCACAGCATGGCCTGATGAGCCGTGTGCAGGTCTGCGCCCAAGATCCGAACCTGTGAACCCTGGGCCGGCGCCAAAGAGGAGCTCCCGGACTTAACCACTATGCCACCGGGCCAGGCCCCAAAAACTTCTGTTTTTAATTAAGATTTTACTTCAGACTGTTTTATTACTGCTGCTTAGAATGTACTCTAAATAATACAGTTCCCAACAAATATGAGTATTTTCATTTCAAGTTTCAAATATGTGAATATAAGCTGAATTTTAAAACAAAGTCTATAAGTCAGAGATCATCTATAATATTTTATTATACTTTTTTGGGGGGATAAAAATTAACGTCGAGTAAGAACAGGGTGTGGCTGAAAATGGGTATGAGAGATCTTTTGGGGATGACGAAAATGATCTAAAATTGAATTATGGTGTTAGTTGCACAATTCCATAAGTTTATTAAAAATCATTGAATTGTACAGTTAAAATGAGTGAATTTTTTGCTATGTAAAGTATATCTCAAAAATTTTCTTAAAAAGAGTAGTGCTGTACTCATATACTAATAAAGACATGCAAATTGAAGTACTTTTATGGTTTATTTTGCTTTATTTTAGTATGGTAACAATATTCCAAGAACTTTTTCCTGCAATTAATGCATTTAAAAATTAGGAAAGAACTATAAAGTAAAAATTAGGGGTACTCTTTTCCCCAAAGGATAAAGTGTATTTATCATCTTTTTTTGGATGATTTTTCCATTGTGGAAAGCCACTTTTCCTAACATGAATGCAACTCTACCTTGTGTCTATATTTACTTACTCAAAGACTCTCTGCAATGATTTGGATAAATCAAGTTGCATTCATTCCTGTACAAATCTATTAGACTGGACATGTTTGGACAAGGAATAACAGTAGGAGAGCTTAGTAACATCAATAGGATGAAGAACAACAACAGAACAGGGTGGGAAGAATAAATATTTTAAACATACAGATAAGTCTACCTTTAGACAATGTTGTTTTATATGGATTTCTAGGGAATTATGAGCCAGTAGGAAATTTTACAATCAGGTATAGGTTGGTTTTCTTGAAGTACCACCTTGAGGTGGGGTATAAAGCAAAGAGACAGTTTCAAACATGTATTCTTTTTGGTCTCATCCATATACACACAAGTAATGTCACCACTGATGCTGGCATCTTCAATCACAATGAACCCTGTCATATTCTACCAGAAACTTCCCATGACTCTCAACCCCATCCATATGCTTCCACTGAAACCTGTGACTTTATGATAATTCTACTTTTCACATTACGTGGTAATAATCTGAATACTCATCCATTTTCCTAATTATATTATAAGATCTTAAAAGAGAAGAAATGAACTATGTTTTAGTTTTGAAATCCAATGCCTAGCAGTGCATGACAAATAATATGTACTTGGTAAATTCTTATTGATGTTGCATGAAGTTTCAAGACCTTGAAGCAGAAATTAGCACCTCCACAACGTGGACAGTCCAACTGAAACTGGTCGCAATTTGCCTTACCTAAATTCACAAAAAAGCCCCAAACGAGATTAAGATTTTTTTTTAAATTACAAAGGAAAAATGAACACTTTTGAAAGTTACACATGTGAAGTCACCTACATCTTAAAGAAATAAATTAAACAAGAAACTTATTCTTTATGAGATATTCAGGATCTAAATTTCCTTTTTCAAAATAAAGAAGATCAAGAAAAAGACAGATTTTGACTTGTTAGGTATCATTTAATAACAATCTTAATATTTCTGAATGGCTCTAAATAAACTTCTGAATTTGATTCAGCTACAAATAGAAGTATTTCTACCTATCTACTGTAATGTTTTTACATTTCTATTCTCATTTCATTGAGAATCAACACTTTTTCTTGCTTTTCTTGATTTTGAAAACATGAATTGTATTAATTGCACTAGATATTGAAGTATGCACACTCGTATGTGTGTGTTCTGCACGTGCTGCCGCTTTCCTTATTTGCAGAAGCAACGGCTTTGGTTATAAGGGAAAGCTATAGAAAGAGTGTGGATAATTCAGTGAATAAGATGACAGAAAGCACATATTGGTGCTGGGTCAGTAGCATCATCCATTGCAATGAAGAATAGAATTTTTATCAATGTTCCCTGTCCCAGAGTGGCACTCCAAGAGTAAATCATATCACTGATTATAGTCTATAAAAAGATTTTGGAGTGTTCTAATGGAAGTAATTATTTTTTCCTGGTTCTTCTGTGTAACAGAATTCAGACATACTGATTTTCAGTCATATTAACTTAGAAATAATATATGTTCAGTTAAGTTATAGCTCTTGATCATGTCACATGAAGTCTCCACCATAAATTACAGGATATTGGAAAGATTTGCTTGCTGTTATAAAATTCAATACTAAATTACAGGGAGGATATATTTTGTTTTTATTGAAAATGTTATAATATTTGAAACAAATAATGCATTTTAATTTCCACATAATATGATCTGGGACCACAGGACATTAGAAATGTCTTATAACCTTGGATTATTCAGAGCAGGTAACTGAACACAGTCTTTTTTCCTGTTTCTTTAACTCTTTGGGGATACTTGTTAGTTTGGGTCTTGGTAAAGTCTAAAACTCACGTAACAACGAACCAGTCTCCCAACTACCCATAATTGACACCAAGCTACTCAAACCCTAGAGACACTTGTATGTAGAGAAGATTTACTCCAGTTTCTAAATACATGATGTGCCAAGAAAAAAAAGTCATCAGGCAAGAATTGGAGACAATAAAGCCCGAGAATGTATTCTTACTTTGAAACGATTTGAAAGAATTTTTCTCTTTCCTGTCAGCTTCTGTGGCATTATAAGGACACTGTCTCGGTCTATGAAGGTAGCCTTGAGGTGATGAGAATCCTTAAGAATACTTTTAGAGCAACAAATATCATTGCAAGAATTGGGGTGCCTAGTCATGAGTCCACATTTAATATTATGAACTATGGAATAGCTAATTGTGATCAAATTAAATTATGCCCAGCTATTGCTCACTCAAAAATGAATTGGAGGTTAGATAGTTAAAATATATATTAGTTCTAAATTTCTATTTTCAGAGGTCATTCATATAAGATGCCCAGACTTCACAAGTTCAGTCACTTCACATAAACTTTTTCAAATTTTAAGTTTATATTATAATCAAGCCATTTGATAATGCAAATCGTGACTCAATTGAACTGTGGAGAATGTGGATATAAAACCTCAACCTGAAAGCAGTACTTAGGAAAGTTTTCATAGCATGGATTTCTTATCTTTCCTCAAGTTCAAATTCAGTATGAAGTAAGACTGAAGATATAAAAACAAATGACAATCCGTGGTGAAATATATATAAATAAATGTTCTTTAACAGGAATGTACTCCCTTCCAGAGACACAGTTTTCACTCCAGCTTTATAACTGATGTGCAAGATACACAGTGGAGAAAGGGCAGTAAGGGCACAGGGAAAGAAATGTTTACCTGGCTCACAAGAGTTGAATTGTACTTACTAGCTAGCTACTTGTGAATGATTAATGATGTTAAGGGAAAAAACATAGAAAGGGGAAAAAAAAGAATAAAAGTGAAAATGCTTTCTACTTAGACAACAGAGAGAAAAAGCAGTACCCATTGGCCAAAACAATGTTGCTTAAAAAATCTCTCAGCATTCAAAAGACAAACTCAAGAGGCCAATGTTTATTTATTCACAATATTTCAGTATTTATTTACACCATCTTTTCTTCTTTTTTGAATTTGAGAGGAATTGCTTTCAGATTAAGAAAAAACATTTTCTCAGTCTGACTGAAGTACTAAACTACTCTTGATATTGTTTTCCCCTACAGAAATTAAAGGAATTTTACAAAGTTTTGCTGCAACACTGAAAATTTAGATTTGAAAATTCAACACCACAGATGTAATCACAGCCAGACGCTAATTAAGCATTGGGCCAAATTTGATCCTAGAAATGTGTATGCATAATTTGTGACTTTAGTGGGAGTTGTCCGTGTGTTTTCAAGGGCACTTTGGCCAAACATTTATCGAAGGATCCAAGAAGAAAATGCGTCTAAAGAAATATGGCACCTTTATTTAATAACATTTCTTTGTTTTTAAACCTTTTCTTTTTGATTTAACTATATTGTTGGTATATTTGTAGTTATTTTCTGATATTCCCCATATTCACCGGAAGACAAAAACTCCTTATCATCTTCAGGTTTTTACTGTTATATTAAAAAGAGGAGGCACAGAAGCGATACACAATCTTCTCCATGAGAGGTTCCAGTTTTCAGATTCTTAATATTTCTAGGATGGTCTCAGGATAGGTTTGGGGTGATGGAGGAATATGTGTGGGAGGGAATTAAGGAGGGCATTCAGATTCAGCAAGTTTTGCTAGGAAACCACCTCTTAACAAAGTTGCTTGAAATACTTATAGAACTTGTTTGTTTTGTTCTCTATGACTTTTAATTTGCTTTAGTATTTGGTAGGATAAAGGAAAAAAAATTACTTTAAACTGTGTCTGAATATGAGTCAAGAAGTGTATATGCTTGAATCTTATTTCCTTTTTCAGAGAAATTCCTTAGCTTCATGTAGGATTCTCATCTCTGAACTTTAGTCAGTTGCTGCTCTCTCTGAGAGTTGCTCTACAATCCATGGGAAGGATGTGAGCAGTTGGACTAAACTTGAAAGCCAAATACACATTATTATTAATAGACTTCAGCAAGTTCCCACACTTCTCTAAGCCTCACTTTCCTCATCTATAAAATGGAGATGACAACGCTTATTCATAGCATTACTGTAAAAACCAAAAGAAAAACAAGGGGAAAAAATGTATGAAAGGGCCTAGGCTAGTGTTAAGTACATAATAGGCTTTTAATTATGATTTTTTTTTTTTTCTCAGAAAGATTCACCTTGGGCTAACATCTGTTGCCAATCTTCTTCTGTTTGTATGTGAACCACTGCCACAGCATGGCTGCAGACAGACGAGTGGTGTAGGTCCATGCCTGGGAACTAAACCTGGGCCGCTGAAGCAGAGTGCATCAAACTTAACCACTAGGCCACTGGGGCTGGCCCACTGGCTTTTAATTATTTTTATTCTTGTTTCTTCTTCTTCTTCTCTTCCTCCTCTTCTTCAACCTTCACGTCCCCCTCCTTCTTCTCCTTCTTCATCCTTTTGTTCCTCTGATGATTATGATATAATGATGATAATTTAGGATCTACAGACTATATAACTTATATATAATTCTTTATGCATATTGATGCAGATATCTCCCCAAAATTTAAAGCCATGTTCATTGCCTGAGATTTTTAGTATAGTCAATGATAATAAAGTCAAATAATTTTTTAGCAATTCTAATAAACCACGTATAAAAATTAATTCCTTCCACATTTAAAATTTTTTTTAAATGTCAGGATTTTTATAACTTGTAACTAGTCAATCCACAATGAATGATTTCCTACACATTTTCCCTTTCTCAGTGGTAAATTAACAGTCATATGGGATTCCCTGAGTCTCAGAAGGTTAGGTAATATGCTTTTTGTGGAATTCCTATGGAAAGTTTCATTTATGAAGGATCACTCTTTCCAGGGCAGCTAAAAATACATCAGAGGTGCTACAATAAAAAAAAAAAAGAGAGCAGAGCAGAAAGTTGTGCCCAAAACAAAGGATGTTGCCAGTTGTATTTGGATTGCGCTTACCTGGTAGTGGGAGAATTTCAATTGGTAAAGGACTGGGCTCCCTCTTTTTCTATGGAACACAATTCTCACTAGTTAGCTTCAGTGTTCTACTCATTTTGCCTTTTTCTGATATTCTTTAGCACCCACTCTACCATAACCATCGTCATGCCTAGTGCTCTGACTAGGGAAGAGATCATGGTTTTCCTTTCTCTCTCTGATCAAGCACTCTCGCAGAGTATACTACAAGGTGAAAGCCGGAAGCTAGAGTCCACATTTAAAGGCAGTAATCACCGTGTACTTGGCCATGATCTTGTATCACCAGCACTCACCAAAAGATGACTAGCTTTGATCTACACTATAACAATTTAATAAGGTAAAACTCTTACTTGTTCTCTATCAGTGAGGTAATTTCTCAAGAGGATGCGTTTGTAAATTTATGTGCCAAAAGGACAAAATATCAGAGAAACAGTAAAAAGCAAATTTGGTAAATTAGATATTCTACATTATAAGTCAACCATGCTCATTACAACTAAAAAGTACAGTTCAAAATTAACTTTGGTCATAGTCAATGTGGCTGTGCCTTTGAGCTATTTTTCTTTAAGAGTTCTTTCACATTTAGAAAAACAAGAAAAAGAAAAGGCAGCTATGATGTGCAAAGTAAAACAGTTCACTTTTGCTAAGATGAAATTTAAAATTGTTAATCACCAGTAGGTATTAATTAAACTAGTGTTCATTGGATCTTAACACTAACTTTTACTCCATGTCTACAACATCACTTATTTTCTGTTAATGTTATAACACTGGTGATTCAGAAGGATGAAAGCAAGTGCCTGGCTTCCTCTCTAAATGTCAACCGTTTAAGTGGTTTGACTTTTATTTTCTATTTACTTTGGTCAGTGTAAATTTCTATGGGTTTTGCTGGTTGGGGGAAAGGGGATTTGAGGATCTGTAGTTCTTGGTTATTAATATTTGACTTTGTTAGTGCTATCTATTTACTATATGACTTGTGAAAAAAAAAAAAGAAGAAATCAGATATTTGTTCATAGTCCTTAAAATGCATGGGGAGTGGGATCACACATTGGGTCTGCAATCTATATATTGCTGTTCTCTCCGGTCTCACATCTAACTGACAATGGCCTTTGATCTTTTATATATTTTAATTTTCTTACCACTCTATGTGTTTTTAGAATCAGGAATTGGTAGCTTTTTCTTAACATATTATACCCAGAGTATTTAACTTTTTGCTTAAGAAATGTCACAGCATGTCAAAGCATGGCCAATCCATCCCAGGTTTTTGTTTTGGATGACACCATCTATTATTACCGTAGGATTGTGCATGTGCTCCTTTATGCCATCATCCTCCCAGCTAATGGCATGGTCTAAATATCCCCCACACTGAACCTAGTTCTACCAATGAACACTGCAGAAAACAACTCTGGGGAGGTAAACAGGATGCTCTAACAGATGTTGTTCAGTTAACAGTCGAGGAGCCCTCCTACCACAGGGGTCTAATTTAACTACCTGAGATTGGTCATGGGGGGTAGCATCATGGAGCACACATTAAGTGGAACCAGAGGGGCACATTGGTGGCTCTTCTGCTATTCAGTAGCTCAGTTTTACCCACTTACCCTAAATTGCCCCTCTACTTGCTTGGGGATAGGGCCAATTCATGAACTACAGTAGATTAAAAGCAGTTGCTATTTCCTCTGCTCTGAATGGCATATATTATTATTTTTCAGTATTTCCTTATGCACAAAGCAAAGAATCTGTTTTCTCTCTCAGTGAAAATATCTCTTATAAACATACCCAAGCAATTAGCTGAATTTTCTAAGTGCTATCCAGGACTTTTAAGAGCTTTGGGATTCTTAGTGAACAGGGTTCAGCAGTATTCCTAGGTGGGTAATGTGATTTCTACAAGTAGTCCTACCAGGGCTTATTCTTTAGTGGCAGGGTAAGAAATGATAATTTATTTTTCAAAGTTTGAGGGTTTTCTCTGGTTGCTCCGTCCCATGTAATTCTAAAATTTCACAGAATGGACCAGGTCTTGAACTTTATCTGGGATAATTAGTCAGTCTATATACATCATTTAGGGCAACAGGCCTTAACTCCTCTTGTACTGCTTCCTCTGAGGGACTGTTATGAGATTATGAATATAGTAAAGTATTCTTAATGGTCATCACGTTCAAAGTTTATCACATTAAATTATGACAGTATAATTGTAAATTAAAATATCCATGTGATATACATTATACACGCATATTGAGTGTTATTCTTTAAAAATGTAGATTGTGTCAGGCTGGACCCCAAAATGAGTATAGAAAAGAAGCCTTTAGCAGAGCTGATCACGGTGTTCCAGTCACTAGCTGCCTGTCGTACTTTTGGTACTTCTTGTATAGTCTTTCCTATGCTGATCATGGCTAAAGAAATAAAGGGAAAGCACCTTATTTAATGCCTCCTAATGCACTGTTGGTCTCCATGAACAGCCTGCCTTATGTGCTGGCCAGACAGGGCTATTATTAGGGACTTAAGAATACTCACTCTACTCCATCTCCTACCATTTCCTTAATCAGAGCAGTGATCTGTTTTTATGACATCCTAGAATTCTGTATTCTTTAACATTTACTTCCAAAAAGGGCTTGGGCAATTCCAAAGGTTCCCTTTTATCATGTCCAGTTAAAACTGAGGGAAAGGTTGACTCAGTTAATATTTCATGTGAGTGTGATAAAGGCAGAATCCCTCAACTGCACACAATACCCATTCTAATTATGCATCCTGAAAACTGCAATATAGCCACAGAATATTTAATATTTTCTCTAATCACCTTTTCTAATTTGTAGCACAACTATTGTGGTCATTACCTACAACCACAGCATCTCTATACCATCCAGGTTTACCTTTGACCTTTTAGAATACTTTCTTTCTATCCTCCACGGGAATCTCTATATGAAGGGAAGGCATCCAGTAATTTAAAAAATTTTGTGTATCATTCCAGACCATTTCAAAGCTAAAGGCCTTCGACCCTCCACCAGGGATAGGGTGAGTAGATCCCAATCTATCCGTTAATAATTTTCAAATCTATAGCTTTAACTGATGAGATAAATTCAGCCCTTTGTTTAAGTGTTTCCATTCTAAATCATGATTTGAATTCTTCCAGGCTAGGACATATTGACAAATTTGAGGAGGCTTTTAAAGAGGTACAGGAGGAACTAAGGCAGCTTTCTTATCCCCCAAGAATTTATAATGTCCTGTCAGTTCAATGTCAGTGTCAGCCCCATCAATTTCCTCATTTTTATCCTATTTTTTCAATAACCATCTGAACAACTTCACCCAGCTAAGCCAGGTATCCTTCCCTCTCCCTGCTTTTCTTTTTGCTTTTTCCTTTTTTCCCAGAGTGCCACCTTCTTTTTGGGTAATGTGAATCTTTTTTCTCACCATTTAGCCCCATGCATGGTCACTGAACTAGCAGAACAGTTGCTGTCTTCTGAATATATTCTTACCCTCTCTTCTCTGTCCCCCATTCCAAGAGCATAGTTAATTACATATTTTCACATCTACCATCATCTATGTAAATAGCATTAAATTAGGTGTGGGTCTCTGATCATCATACAGCCAATCTTGGATTGCTTGCCCCCATTTACTGTTTTGAAAGTAGTATTCCATCTGTTGGTCAAAGAGAGCGTAGGAAAATTACCTCTCTCAGTGTAAGCCTGCAGAAAACTTACCTTTACCCATTGCAAAAAGTTAGTTATTAAGCCACCTGAAAATGTCTTTTCACAAAAGTTGTCAGCAAATTAGGGATCAGTTATAACTCAAATAACTCCTTTCATTCAGCTGTATCTAAAATTAGTGACTTGCTGCCTGATCATTTACTCTGAGAATCCATGCTAGAGGAATTCGTCAGACCTGTGCTTATATTTCTGCATATAGTGTCCCAACTCTTAACAGAATAACCTCTGGAATTTGAAGCCACCTGGGTTGTGACTGACTACAATGTCTTTATTAAATCAAGAAAAAAAGTTTACTTCTCCTTCCTCTGTTCTTGTGTCTTCCTATAGCTGTCTGAATTTTAGCACGACTGCTTTAGCAGCCAGGCAATAGTATGTCTTTATTAACTTTCTTTCTACTTGCATTCTTTGTTTATTCACTTAGCCAATTTCCCCACATCTAAGTCGATTTTCCCCACATTCCGTTGTTAAGACTTTTCCTCCATAGTTTGACTAAAAGTTTTTGCCACTTTATACCAAGAATACACAAGTCGCTGTCTCAGTAACAAATCCTCATTATGTTTTTCAACTCCTCCATTTTCTTTCTTAAAAAGACCCTAAGTCATTATAACTTATAGGTCTAAAAGTTCATCATGGCAACTCTGCCAATCTGTTACCACAAAGGGTTGAATTCAAATCAGACTGGGGAAAGACCATAGCTCTAAACCAGCAACAAGATCTACTAATGGTTCAAAGGATCTAGGCCAACATCAGTACATTCTTTCTCTATAGAGCTCAAAATTTCAAATGCGGCTCCACGAAATATTCATTCTCTCCCACATTGGCTAATATTTTGCTTTGAAATTAACATATGAGGTTTATGAGTAATATACGCAGAAGTATTGATCACAAAAGTTAGCCATTTCAGATTTGGAACATTCTTGTTTTGTAGTCCACTAATTACATAGGTTATGTGACTACTCCTCAATCTCCAGCTATCTGTGCTCCATAAATCATAAATTCCAGATTTGTCTACAGTAAGCAATCCAGACTGACCAGATATATCTTCCTAAAACATTTTATAGATAAGGATTCCCAGAATTTTTCCACTGGCACATTCTATTAATAATGTGTACAAAGAGGTCTGGCCAAAGTCATGCTCCTGCCACCTTTCTCGTGCCCAAAAGAGAAGGAATGGAATTAGCCTGATGTTAAATCCTTTCTACCTGGATTTCCTATTTCCTTTCCTAACACTTTCTTCCTGTTACTGGATGCCTGTAGACAACGAGGTTTGTTTCAGTAGCTTTAAAAGTTTTACCAAAAGCCACTTTGACCTTCTAAGCAGAGGTCCCCATCATTAGGACAATTTCTTAATTATTAGATAATAATTTAAATTAGAATAATCTTAAACTTTTTTACAAATATTTTAGCAACTAAAGCTCTTGATTTAATAAGAGGCCCTGCCATTTGTGCCTCAGTGAATAAATGAGACTTATTTGTAATGATCAGCTTTCTTTTTTTGGATCAAATCTATTACGTTAAAATCCATTAAAACACTTTATTTGAAACAAACACTTTTTCAATTAATACCACAGTTCCAGCTAATAGATCATAAACTCCGAATTAGTTGAAATCTGAATCAATTATAGCTTATTATAACAGTGTTTTTACTTACCTCAGTCCGTGGGGATTAGTGGCTTTATGAACATTTCATTCCTCATTCAGTGTGCTGCTAAGTGGCAGGATTTCCAAATTCTTTAGTCGTCTTTCCAGAGGGTCTTGTGGCAAAACATTGGGCCCTTGAGATACATCATAAACAAACAAGTAACTAAAACAAATAAATTGGGATCAAATAAATCTGTGAAACTTAGCTTATGATGTACACCTCATGGATTCAAAGAATACACTTGCATATAAAAGACTCTGAAAAACCTAATATTTCCCAAACTCTTGATGGTGACACTCTTTTAATAAGCAAGATCTTTCAGCATCTTCAGAACTAGCATCCCACGTAACAGCTTTTGGGAAGTGCTGGTCTAAAGAATTGATTTGAAACTTCTTATTCTAGCATTCAGGGCTTCCTGAATCTCTCAACTCGTCGGGATGACCCACGTTCTTTTTCAATTGTCCTGTCTCCTCATTGCTTCCTGATTGCATCAGTCACAGCCCCCTCCTCATCCTGCACCATTGTGTTTGCTGTTGCGATGTGCTCTTCACCTTCCTTTCTCCTCTTCACATTCCATTCTTTCTCCATGGTTCAAAGAATGTTCCTCTTATCAGACCTCTTGATTTGTCTACTTCCTGTTGTCCTTACTATGCCAGTCCTTGACTTGTTTTGATCTTAAATTTATTCCTCTCTCTTTATTGGCTCTATTCTATGTTGGGCAATGATCACTTCTGCAGTCTGTATTTCCAGGCTCCCATGTGACCCGGCTTTTGACTTTTTTCAGCCAGTTGAAAACCCTGTTGTAAGACTGGAGGGTAAGGAGCTGTCAGGGTTTTTTCTCCTTGCTTCTCTGTCAATAGTTGCATCTTTTCCATAGCTCCCCCTTCAACTGACAGGCCCAGCATGTATCAGCTTCTTTTGGGTGACTTTGGCCTCTTCCTCTGGGTAACATTGACCCTTTCCTTTGATGATCAAATCTAAGAGTGGTAGCAGCTTCTTGCAACTGCGAATTTGGGAGCTGGGGCTTCTCATGTGTCCTGTCACTTGTATCATAATCCCTTCCATGAAAATTCCCTCTGTTTAAAGACTTAGAGTGATTTCTATCTTCACTATTGTATCCTAATTGATATACCACCAAACATTGACAGAATTACCATTCAATTATTATCACGTTCTACTTTTCCATTATTTTTTTAAAATGCATATTGTCTGTTTCTCCCTATCAATACCATATGGCCCATGACAAAGAGCTATATGTAACATGAATTCAGCATGTAGAGAAATGTTTTGGGATATTTGCAACATGAATAGCTGGCAATTATAACCAAAATTTACAATGTGAGGCTGAAAGTGGTCAAATACTTTTAGCAGTTTCAATAAGTTTTCAATAATTTTACCTTAGTGTATAACATGCACCAGATCTTTTTCTTCTACATTGCTTCCAACTTATGCACTTCTTATCTTCCCTTCTGTGTCTAAAAATCTATCTTATTTCAAGTTAGTAGTCACCTATTCGTTCAGAGAATTGATTGATAAATTAATTCTCACATCAAATTACCTTAGAAGACCAGAAGGGATGCTCTCATTTTGTCTAATCATTTCCAAGGATGTTGGCTCATTCACCCTACTTGAAGAACGGCTGGAATTCATCTCTGGAAGATTAATTCTTTTCTGTACAATACAGAGAGTATAAACAGAAGAGCAGGGGGGAAAACCCACAACAAAAACAATAACCATAATCATCACTGTTAGGACAGAGTAAGTAACTAATTACTAGACAAAATACAGTTTATCTCAGACTTCTCATTTCCCTTTTCACCCATCTTTTTTTTCACCTTTTTTCCCCTTTTTTTTACTCTGTGGAGGCCAGTACATCTACTACCTGAAATTGCGATGGAAAGTCTTAAATCACCCAAAAAAGGAGGTTTTAGATTTGTATACGCAATTTAGATAAGTTGTGTTTTCCCCAATGAATTCCTTGAAATTTATCAGCTTCTCTGTTCTTTGTTAACAAAGAACTCAGAATTCTTTTTAATGGGACGTATTTTTCTACTGTTGCTAGGGCGTGTTTCTGGTGACAGGAGGACTAACGCAAAAGGAGAATCAACTTGACCGCTGTGCTGTTTGAGATATCCCTGCAGTTTACTCCCCAAAACTAGTGGATAGATGGATAGATTTCCATCGGGTAGCCACTAGATGGCAGCAGCAAAGTAAAAGCACCGCTGTTCCTAACTTGGGCAAGTTGCGAAGTTATAGAGATTTCTTTGTTTTTTTGCTTATTTTGTTTTGCCTCTTTAGAAGAAAGTACAAAGATGAAAACTAGAATTACTTATAAAAGTAGCGATAAAAAAAAACACTTTAGATCGGCTATGTTCTGCTTTTGTGAGCAGTGATGGAAGCAAGCAGAGCTTAAATCAGGGAATCGCACTGTCTTGATGCTACCAGACAGCAAAGGAGCAAGAAAAAAGCAAAGATGATCTCAGTATTTCTAATTCAGACCAACGTTAGCTTAGGATTTAACACTCTAGCTCTCACACAGTAAGGAAGTTGGCAAGCAAATCTCTCCACTTTTTTTTTGGTACAGAAAGTTCATGTTGTTAGAGCCAACACATAGATTACAGCACCTCCCGCAATATTCAAAATAGCCCTAAAGTGCTTTAGAAACCATTAAAAAGCTAGATGGCATACTAATACTAAAGAAGTTTGTTTTAATGAAATAGGACGTATGAAAATGGAATTTGAAAAGACAAAACGTTTTCACAAATACAGTAATTTATTTTTTTACTGTGCAAATGCATATCCTTTCTAAATAAATCTACAAAATATATAAACATAAAAAGATTCTAAAAGATAAGAATTGTGATCAACAGATTTAGTTAAAACAAGTTGTACTATAATACCTGATGCTGTTTTTCAGATATAAATATAATCAGTAAATAATAGAATATATAGTTTATTTTATGTGATACATATTTTGTTTTATTTTTCCAAAGCAAAGTGGTTTGGAATTTGTTAAAATCATTTTGCTGTAAATCTTATTGAATATTGGGAATACACGCACACAAATGCTACGTGGTGTACTGCTTCAAGAGGACCAAACTTGACATTTTTCCTCCAAATTTCTATGTGGAGATGGATAAGGAATGTACAATGGAAGGGCTGATTATGCTACAATTTATCAAAGGCTATGTTATAAAGAGTTGTGGTTTGATGAGATGCTTTCTTACCATTGTGTTTCATAGAATATATTCATCAGCACGACGTAATTGCGAGAACAACGGATGGGGACACGGAAAATGTGAGTTCTTCTCCAAACCATTAAATAATCTCTGTTCACAGTTTCTTCTTCTGAAAATAAGCTCTCTATGGTAAGTATAGTTTTGTGGGATCCAAGTGGAAATATTAAGATTCAGTGTTCTTGAGGTGAAGCTCCATCCTCTTATCTTTAATGAGCTCTCCATGTGAATCTAGGATAGGACAGGGTTGGGCCTCACAGCTAAGATACTTTTCAGCACAGAAACTCTGATGCATGTCTCTGGGGCCTGTGCAGGTGGGTGAGGTTGAGCGACATCTCTTCATTCTTTAGGAGGGTAAAGGTGAAATATCGGCTACTGGTCCACTGTCCACACAATATTTCATTGAGTTATGGGGATCCCAGTGTGTACTTTAGCAGTATAATTAATCCTTGTCTATCTGTGGAATGCCTCCATTCTTTCCTCCTCTTAAGAAGTATAGTAGGGATACAAAAAACAATAGGTAAATAACTATTTTTTAGAGAGGGATATATAAGTAAATCAACGGGCTTTCTTTTGATTTAGGTTTATATTATATTATCTAAAAAGCAAAAACAGTGGGGCCGGCCTGGTGGCGTAGTGGTTAAGTTGACGCACTCGCTTCCGCGGCCCAGGGGTTCCCAGGCTTGGGTCCCGGGCACAGACCTACGCACTGCTCATCAAGCCATGCTGGGGCGGCATGCCATGTGCAAAATAGAGGAAGATTGGCACAGATGTGAGCTCAGTGACAATCTTGCTCAGCAAAAAGAGAGAGATTGGCAATGGATGTTAGCTGAGTGCCAATATTTCTCACCAAAAAAAAAATTAAAAATTAAAAAAAAGCAAATGCAGCCAAAATTGTCATTTCGCTTATTTTTGTAAATTTCAAAATATGTTCGCTACATGAGGGTAGTTGAGATAACTCTGAAGTTCCTACGTGCTTACAGAGATTCATGGAACAAAACTCCTTAAATTAGGATAACGATGCTTGCTTTTATGCTGTAGCTTTCCTTAGCAAATAGTTTGCAAATTGAGCAGCAAATATCTTTCCAAACTAAATTTATTAGAATTATATTTAAGGAATATAAAAATATTCTTTGAGTGATTTAACATTTAAAGACATTGCCATCACATTAAGAGCAAAGGTTTTATTAAAAGAATTGAGACAGAGAGTAAGAGAGACAAAGGCACATTGGCAGAGGCTTTGAAATTGGCATACAAGGAACAGCCATGGAAAAACAAGTGATTTTCATGATGGTTGTGAAACTCACATGGGTACTCATTACCTTGCACATATATATCCCTCAATCCTTAATGAAGAGTGCAATATACTTAAGCAGCAGGAGATACTTTTGATATCTGTGCTACTTAAGGCAAAGTTGAATTAGCATAGGTGGTCAGACCTATTGAGATGGAAACCTTACCCAAATTAGGCCAAATTCTTTTGAAGAGATATGGAAATGAAAATGCTAAAATATTGTGAGAAAAGTGGATTTTACTTCCTTACTTCCTTCAAGTCTACTTTCCCTATATAGAACTTTTTAAAATAGCAAATATTTAAAAATAAAAGCATCTTAATGACAAAAACATAGTGGTGTATGGTTTAGTCTAATGCACACAGAATAACCTACTATATGTATGCATTTAGTTTACAACCTGAAATGGAAGAGAGAAACGGGAGCACATACTACACATACATTATTGTAAAGATTCCTTTGAAGCAATGAATGTGAGTTTTTAAGGTGTTTCGGAGAATTTAATGGCATAAATCACTAAATTGAAAGCGAGTCACACATTCTAAATCTTGTAAAACTTTAGAAATATTCCCCAGTAGATTTTTGATTAAAAAAAAAGAATATTAATGAACCAAAGGACTGAAAAGCATAGGAAGTTACTTCAGTTCTTACTCCTAAAAGTTCTTACTCCTGAGTCACAAGTGTATACAGCTCACTTATGCTTAACGATACTGACCAGTCTAGGATTCTCAGTTGTAGTTGTGGAGGAAGGAAAGATATAATATGGTTGAACCAATCCAAAGTTTTAGGCTGGAAAAACTATAATAAACATTGCTATAATGGAGCAAAATACAAAGCATACATGAAGACTATGAATCAAAATGTATTTCTTCAATGATATATGTTATATGTATACGTGTTTGGTATAAACAAGAAAAATCTTATAGTTTCTCAGTGTATAGCCTTATTGACTTAAAAATATAGAAAAACACTTTACATAGACATTTATAAACAATGATGCTCATTCTAGGTACCACAATCTTCATGATACATCTTCCCTATACTGGTCTTTCTACAAGAATAGCCTAAAGTTCTTGAACTTGCAACTTTATCAGTATCATAAGAGAATTTGTTGAGAGAGATGAAATCCACATTGTGTAACGAGAATTTTATGCATTTCATCTCACGTGTATCTATTAAACAAACTATAAATGGTATTTGGTGTGTTTAGATACCAGTCTCTATTCCCTTTTTCACTAACCATAGCCAATGTGATTAAATACAGTTTTCTCTAATATTCCCTTATGATAAGGTTTAATTGGGATGCTTTTTAAAATGATTCCACTACAGATCCTGTGAATTAAAACCTTCGGGGTAGGCATCTGAAAAACTATATATTTAGCAAGTGCATTAGGGAATATTTGTCTTCAAAAAGTTTGGAAAATACTGGCTAGGGAAACGGTTCAGAAGGAGTCAGATCTCCTGTAATCTATGTCGTTTTTATCCTGCCCAGTAGCTAGTAGCTAAATGCCTTCTCCAATCCTTCTTCCTAATTTGGGAGTATCAACATTGTATGTAAAACTGGTGAAACCCTATGTCCTGTTTCTACTTTGGAGGGACATAAGAAGTGCAGCTACTGTTACCCAAGTTTTCCTTTCCACAGAATACTGAAAAAACTGGAAGTCATATGTCTGCAGACCCTGTGGGTTTCAGCAAATGGATGCCTCTGATGTTCACCCAAGGCTATTGCACAATGCACATTGCTCAACTTAGACTTGTCCTGAGAATGGATAGTTTGGCTTACACAGAAGGCTGAACTTTCCTTAATATTTATGGGAAATGCTGCATGAGCTGCAGCTTTCCAGGTCTTTTATTTAAGTGCTCTGTGACTGGGACTACATTCACCTAGTATGCTGATCATTTCTTTATGTAGGGAGTGAGTGTTCCAATATTCTCCTACTAGCTGTAGTTCACGTATCTCCTTTGTTGAACAGAAAAATGAAAAATTTCTCCACTTGTAGATGCTGTTTTTTGCATAATAACAATTATCCTAAGGTCTTCTTCTACTAAATGTGCTTCTTCTGTTAAATGTACTTTGCCCATTCTCTTCCCTTTGTCATTAAAAAAATAAATAAATAAATAAAAATAAAAACAACTCTATTCGTTCTTATTATGACAAGTTTTTCTATTATAGCTTTCATAGAAACTAGCACCTCTTTACATCACTTGGCACAATCACAATTTTTTATGTTGTGTATGTTTATTTAGCTATTCTCTGTCTTACCACTAGCTTTTAATCTACACAATGGTAGAAACTATGCCTTTATTACTTACTTTTATAGCTTAAGTGTCTCTTACAGGTTCAGGCGCATGAAAATATTATTTTAAAAATGTTAATAAGAACTATTAAATGTTTTCCAAGTGTCAGGAGCTCTGCTAAGTGCTTTCCATAAATTAACTGATTTAATCCTAGGAACAATTCTATGAAATCATTGCTATTATTATGCCCATGTTTTACTGATAAGAAAATAGAGGATCAGAGATGTTAAATGATCTGTTCCAAGTCATATAATTGCCATGGGGGTAAAGTCAGATTTGAAATCTAGGCCATCTGACAGTAGAAATATTTACTGAAAAAAAATGAATAAATGAACGAATGAATGGAATTTTCTTCTCACTACCAAAGATTAAATTGGTCTAGATCTCACAGGAAATTAGATCTGATGTTTTTCTTCAGTTGCAGTGGATGTTATTAAATTTAATGCTTTCCCTACAAGTGTACTATTGGTTATGCATTACTGTTATCTAATTACCATCTAATTTTAGACATGCATAGTGATCTGTCTTATAAAATGAAATGATAGAAAAAACTTCTAATACTGGGATGCCAACACTATAGAACCTCTGAGATCTATTAATTGTATATTGCTGAGTGTACAGCCAGTAAATCGCTCAATAATCCCTCTGATTCCCATAAAGTTACAACAATTAGGAGAGGAAACGTTGAGGGGACATTTTTAGATGTCTTAAACTCAATTGACTACTCTGTATTTAATGCAGCAGTTATAAGAAATATGTACGTTATTAAGATTTTTTTTCTATTTTCCCAAGATGTGGATATGAATAACCAAAAATGAAGTGATAGATGGTTTCTCATTGGTAATTTTGGATTATATAAGCACCCAATAGAGATATTTTCAGTGTTTTAAAAGAAATTTTTTTTGGCAAGAAAAAAATTTCCAGGTTAATTTCTCTTTTTTAATGGAAGATAGAACCAATTGGCTAATCTAATTATCTTCTCAAAATTCCCTGGAAAATGTCAAAATTTTCAATTATTAATCTGCATGACCTTATATGTTAAAGCACATGACCACATAACTCTTAACGAGTTTTAATCTAAAATTATCTTAAGAACTAATTTAGAGTACACATAAATACATTTTAGTCTAGTTTTCTGAAACCAAATTGTTTAAATAATTTTTGAACAAAAGTTTAATTATGAACTATACATAATTGGGTAAATTGAATAGAAATTGAGATAGTTAATCAAATTAATTTTATATGTTACCTACAATAGTGAAATTCATCACATAATTTCTTCATTAAATAATTTCTAAGTCTCTGTTTGATTTTGTGCTATATGGATCTAAAATAGAATGCTTCACTTTTCCCTAATTTTTTTATTGATATCTGGTCGCCACTTTGCTTGGTTTAGCTTAGGACATTCCACACTATCCAAGGAAACAAGATGGATTGAGATGTACATAAGGTTGATATATTGTAGAATTTTCATATCCAAGGAGTATCATTCTCAGATTTGAGTATTTGCAAAAGATCAGAGGTCCACAACTTAAAATACATAGTAATTTTGCTAAGACAGGTGAATCATGAGCATTTAGGCTGATGTTCAGAAGTGAGTATAGTAAACTACACAGCATCTTCAACCAATTGCAGTTTTTCAACTCTTTATCTTATATTGCATGGAAAGTACTTTCCTGGGGATGTGTCTTGATAACATCAAGAGTCTAATGAAGTTCAAAAATGGAATTTAGTTGTTAAGATGATCATTTTCTAAATAGGAAAAAAAAAAAGTAATTTCAGAGTTTTTCCTAGGATTCAAGTGGTAAATTCATAAATATGTCAAAACACTGAGCATATTTGATATAATACATGTTACAAACAACCCACAAAACAACTGTCTGGCCAGTTCATTTAAGCTGCACTCTGGCAATGGCTGTGCACTTAAGCTTTGCTGCCTTGCCATGAAGAATTTGTAAGCAGCTGGTTCAGTGAAAGTCTTGCACTGATGAGCTCTCCAGGACTTTTGGTATGACCAAGCACTTTATCATCAGAGCACTCTGAAAGGGAATAGATGGCCTGACTTGCAAACTTGTCAGAACAAACAGAATGAGGGGGGACAGCACAGTTTAGTTATAGGGAGAATGCCTGACAACAGGAGGAACATTGTGTGCTTTATTTTTTTCAGCTTTATAAGGCATAGCTGTAGGCCATCTTTCCATGACACATCAACTTCTGGCACCAGGGAAATAATATGTATGAGTTTAAAGAGATGTCATGACTTGACTTACAGTGCTGAAAAACTATCATTGTTAAAAATCTAGGGGGAGAAAAGCAGCCAGAGTCATTTAACATTGCTAGCAATCCTGCTTTCGTTTGTTTCAGGAAGGGTGTCTTGGTGAGGCAGGCAGCCCAGAAGAAAATCACTTTAAGGAACAGGTCTTAACTAGCAACATGCAGTTCAGGCTGACTACCTATTCTGTTTTGCCCATTGAAACAACCCAATGTCCACTTTTTATCAAGTACAACCACCAACTTTTTTCACAAATTTCTCTCTTGTTTTACTTATCATCCCCACACCTGCTACTTTTTCTTCTGAGTATTAGTCCAATGACACCCCATTTTCATTTGTTTTCTTTCCTTTTGTTTTTCCTTGAGTTTCTCTTCTCTCCTTCATTTACATCTCTCCATTTTATCGTTACCCTGCTATATTACTTTTTCCTCCCAATTAAACTGCCACTTATCTAATTAAACATCTAACAAATTAGGAGCACCTGTATGTATGTGCGTGCATTTAAATTGATTGAACTGAGTTTAGCAAGCAATATATTCATTCTTTAAACATATTTTACCTAAATATAAGTAAATATAATATCCATTAATTTATCCGATATTTACAAAGTACCTACTATGTGGGGGTTATTATTCTTAATATTAGGTGTATTATAGTGGATTAAGTTCCTGTGCTCATAGATATTACATTCTGGTGAAGAACTCAGACAAGGACAAAATCAATATAAGTATAATGTCGGTAGTAATAAATGGTATCACTGTGACCAGCATTCTCCTTTAGATAGGGATAATCATGTGAGACTTGTGTGAGGAGGTGACATTTGATCAGAATGAGATATGCAGCCTTGTGAATATCTAGAAGAGCATTACAAGTGAGCATTCTAGGTACGTTTGCAGAAGAGCAGGGAGAGCAGCGTGGCTGGGTCAAAGTAAGAGAGGCAACGTGTGATAAGAAATAAAGTTGAAAATGTAATCAGAGTCCAGATCATGTAGGGCCTTAAAAAATGTAGTCTTTGGACTTGATTATAAATAAGATGGGAAGCCAAGGTTAGGTTTAGATCAGGGCATTAAAATGATCTCTCTTTTATTATAAAAAAATAATCATGGATGCTAAAATGAGACGGATGAGAAGGCGGGAAGCAGGGAGACCAGTTAGGAAGGCATTGCAGTGTTTCAGGGGATGCGTGATGGAGATTGACTGGGTTCATGACGTTTCCAAGCGCAGGTGAGGTCAGAATCCAGACTAATTTCGAAAGAGGAGCTGCAAGAGTTTGCTAATGGATTTTTCGTAGAGTGTGCAAGAATGAGAAGGTGAAGGCTGATCCAGGTTTTTGGGACTGAGCAACTGAAAATATGGAATTGCTATTTAACAAAATTATGAAAGCTGGTTAAAAGAGGGTTGGGGGGCCAGCTCGGTGGCATAGTGGTTAAGTTCATGTGCTCCGCTTCTGCGGCCCAAGGTTCACGGGTTTGGATCCTGGGCACGGACCTACATACTGCTCATCAAGCCATGCTGTGGAGGTGTACCGCATACAAAATAGACGAAGATTGGCACAGATGTTCGCTCATGGCCAATCTTCCTCACCAAAAAAAAAATAAATAAATAGAGGCTTGGGGTGAAATATCAGGAGTTTGGGTTATATTAAAATTGAAATATCAATAAAATGCTCTCTATGACTTGTTATGTGGGCGATAGGATATGCAAGTTTGCTCTTCAGAGAGTAGTCAGGGAATCACTGCTTGCTAACTAGCTTGCTTCTCTTCTAGAACATTAACAACACAAGCCCTTGTTATCTGTAGAGAAGAGTAGGTTTTTCTTAACAGTCTTGCAGATTCTTACTATTTATTTGCACATATACATATGCAAGGAGAGAATTTTTCAACTGGTTTCTTAAAGTATTTTCTCATTCTACATTATACAATTAAATCACTTTAATGTTACACAACCAGGTCAATCTTAGCGATGATATTGGTGCCCCCTCACATCTTTCTCTCCAAAATGTGTGTCTAAATGTCTAAGCAAAATTTGTACTAATAAAATATTAAACAAACTGTTGAAAATTTGATGAAAGAAATCAAGATTTGTCCTAGGACTGCATTGACTTACCTCAGTGAGATACTTCAATTCTGGGGATTAAATAAATTTCTAAGGATATAGCCTGGTATACCGGAAGATCATGAGTTGGAAATTGAAAGATTAAGTTTCTTAGGTTCTTGGATTTACCTCCAACAGTTAGACAGAAAGGATGACACCATCCCTAGTACTCAGTTTTCCCTTCTGTAAATTGGGAATAATAATATATTCTAAATTGGGAATAATAATATATTCTCCATTTCTTAGAAAAAAAATAGTAATAAAATCTCCAAAAAATTAAAACTGTGTAGTATATCTTGTTAATCATATTACTTATAGCTAAATATAGATGAAGGAAATATTCTCTTTTTCTAAGCAACATTTCAGAAGAATGCTAAAATTATTGTATTTTTTTTTCTTTTTTTTTTTTAAGTTTTTGTTTATTGCAGTAACATTGGTTTATAACATTGTAAAAATTTCAGGTGTACATCATTGTACTTCTATTTCTGCATAGATTACATCATGTTCACCACCAAAATACTAATTACAACCCATCACCACACACATGTACCGAATTATCCCTTTCGCCCTCCTCCCTCCCCACTTCCCCTCTGGTAACCACCAATCCAATCTCTGTCCCTATGTGTTTGTTTATTGTTGTTATTATCTACTTCTTAATGAAAGAAATCATGCGGTATTTGACCTTCTCCCTCTGACTTATTTCACTTTGCATTATACCCTCAATGTCCATCCATGATGTCACAAATGGCTGGATTTCATCGTTTCTTATGGCTGAGTAGTATTCCATTGTGTATATATACCACAGCTTCTTTATCCATTCTTCCCTTGATGGGCACTTAGGTTGCTTCCAAGTCTTGGCTATTGTGAATAATGCTGCAATGAACACATGGGTGCATGTACCTTTACAAATTGGTGTTTTCAAGTTCTTTGGATAAATACCCAGCAGTGGGATGGCTGGATCATATGGTAGTTCTATCCTTGATTTTTTGTATTTTTTTTTCAATAGCTCACTCTCTTTCTAAGAGAGAAAATCATATGGCATATACTTCTTGATCTCTTATCATATGTAAGTCACTTCATTAGCTATTTGGAAAACAAAAATTGAATAAATTTAGTTTTTCCCATTAAGCAGTTAACAATTTAAGGATGAAAAAGACTTGAATGTGTACACAAATAATTGCAATACAAAGCCATATGAGATAAATGCCACAAAGTGGGACAAGCAAGAATTACCAAATAATAAGAAACAACTTAATATCCTTCCTACACCAGCTTGTAATTCAGAAGAAACCAAATAAAAACATTATCCAAAATAATGTCTAATAGGCAATCACTTTCCTTCCAGAAGCATGAGATTTGATTACCATCTTTTTAACTTATATGAAGACAAATGTGGTCTATGGTCATAAAATTGCCTGAATGTTTGAAGAATCCATCCACATTATTCAATGATATTACATTCTGTAGTAGTATATTCTATAGGTTGATTGTGCACTCTGTTATACCATTTTAGTTTATTTGCTCCATATCTACTACCCTTCAACTCTAAGTATCCTTTTCCTCTCTTATGACTATAACATGGTAATAGGCAGAATAGATTCATCAGCTATCACTATTCATTTTAAAATGCTGGTCTTTTGGGCTGTATTGACTTACGTTTTCTCCTCTGCTATAGAAATGAACCTCTGTTATACCCTTGGCTAAATTCATGGCCTGCCTACAGTCCTCAGGATGGGAATCTCATATTTAGGGGAATATGACTGAAATAAAAATATGTCCTTCCCACACAACCCATTGCAGTAATTCTGCTTGCCTTCAACTCTTCTGAACACATGAAAAACATCTAGAAAATCATCCTGTTGTTTGGTCATTGAAAACAATGTAAGCTGCTGTTATTTCCTTGATAAATAGTAATTGGTCCTCAAAATAGTTTAGGTAATTTAATGAGGTTCAAAAATACAACAAATCTATTAAGTTTAGTCAGAGAAAGGTGTTGAAAATAAATTATGAAATATATATATAAACTCTTTTTTATTCTGCATTAATTTCTCCTCTTCACAAAATTATACTGGGTGCTCAGGGGCATCGTAACTCAGTATTTAAAATCCAAGAGTTTAGAGAAGACTGTTCTATTACTTACTACTCATGTGAACTTGGGCAAACTAGTTAACCTCTCTGCGCCTTGGATATAACACCTATTTACTGGAGTTGTGATGAGTATTGTATGAGTTATTGCAAGTCGAGTTATTAGAAGAGGGCCTCAACGTATATTAGGTGTTTTTAATATTGCTAAAGAAAAAGGTCTCTCCTGGGCATTGGAAGAATGAATATAGTGACAAGGTAAAAGAAGATTCATTAATCCACTTAACTTCCACTAAAGTTATCTTAGTGAGAAATAAACAAAAATATTTATTTTTCAGATATTGAGATATACTCTGTATGCTAAGAGTTGAATCCAAGAATCCAAAGTAAATGTTAAAAATATGCATTAAAGCTCATTAAAAGATACTCTGTCTTGAAACGTAGAAAAATACAGGAAAGAGTATAAACGGAAAGGTCTTTAATTATTACACTATGTGCTACTTTCAAAGAACCTGTTAAACAATATTTTTCACTTTTATGTAAGCAATCTAACCTGACATTATGATCTGAAAGTTATAATACAGCTTTAAGAAGAACTAAAAATTATCTTCAGCTTTGTTTCTTCAGTGAGATTTAATTCCATTTGGCTAAGTCCTGCACGTGTACAGATGCACTTTTTGTTTGCTGGGCTTTTATTAGTGAGAATAAAACTGCCTCCCACTTTAGAGTTGAATTGCCAAGGAACTTGCAAGTTTTCCCCTCGGATGACACACTGTATTTTGCCTCTGCATCAACTGTTCTACTTGCCTTTCTTTACTTGAATTTTGCTCTTGAAAACTCAACTTAGGGGTCACTTCCTCCAGGCTTTTTCCTAAATACATAGATTGGTTTAGGTGTTCTTTACCTGTTTTACTCTTACATTTTAATTAATATTCTATTTACCAGATCATATTGAAATTATGCGTTTATTCCCCTAATGTAATACACATACCTTTAATGCAAAGATTGTTCTTATTCATCTTTTCCACACAGTATCTGGCAAGATGTTCACACAAGATAGGGGGATCAATGAAATGAATGTTTTTGTTTTTGAACTGAACTAATATGTTCTTGTTTTAAAATTGCATTTGTGAAGTGAATCCTAAATAAAGTATGAACCTTAAAAATGAGCCCAGTTTTCATGTGTTTTGTGTGTTCTGAATAAAAATTCTAGGAAGCGGATGATGGATAAATGAAACTATATTTAGAGCTATTTTCATCCAACACTTGAGTACATCTTTAAAGTTACAATTTAGTCGTTTAGCTGAGGCGTTCTCTTCTTCCGTATATAATACAAATCTTACCATATAATGATGAATATTTCAAGTATTAATTTGTACTGAAAATTTTTAAATATCTATATACTATACAGATCATCTAAAAACATGCTGCACTGACATTTTTGTGGCCCTTGAAATCTCTACCTGTATTTGATGGTTGGATAATTGATATTATTATTTTCTATGGCACTTGTGATGACCAAAGGGAGGGTCTGCTGCAGAGTTCTTCCCAGGGGGCATAAGATGTTGTTGTGGTTCCCTTATGTCACCTACAGTCTTACCTTGGTGCTGAACCTGTCCATCGTTCTAGGAAAACATATTAAATATTAAAACTTTCATTATTTAACCCATAATGATTAAAGCATTCCTTATAGAACATGTTGTTCATTACATCATTTACATTACTCTGGCTGAGCTGCATGGTGATACATTTCTCATAAGCAGAGGAGGTTGGAGTCCTTGGATGTTCTTATGTAGAACAAGAAGATGGAAGTGCAAATTCAATTCTTAAAGATTCTTAGCAGCACACATCCTTGTTTCTTATTAAAAAGCAATTCCAGTTTTGGTAAAGAGTATCCAATTGACATGTTTTGCCTATTAACGATATTTCTATCATAGTGCGAATATACATAATACTTAGGAAGTATCTATTGAAAGACAATGAAAGAGTAATAACCTTTGAGAAGCTTATGTGAAGCCTTTAAGAATAATCACATGCCTAAGAAATATATTGATTTACCTAATGAACAATGATAATTGGATAAAGAATAATATTTGAGAGACACTATGGTACAATGTATAGAGCAGTATCTTGGGGAACGGAAGCTCAGCTACTTGATGTATGACTTTTTGTCATATTTAACTTTTCTAGATCTCAGTTTCCTAACATGTAAAAATGAGAAGATGCAATCAAAAAGCCATATTATCACAGAGATCCCATTTATTTAAACAATCTGTGATTTTATTATGACCTATTGCTTTTCTTGATTAGAATTTATGTCTGGGGAAAGGAAAATTTTGTATATTTGCTGTAGGCAGATATTTAAATCCCCTAAATCCAAAAGATCAAATTAGATGAAGGAAATATAAATGAAAAATATATATGCCATAAAGATAGAGCCAACACAGCTTTTCCAATAAAATAGAGCTCTTTTTTCAATGCGTTTCTAAAATTTTTTAATGGCCAAGAATGTCTCTCTAATCAAGTGTAGTGAGAATAGAAGCAAGTGCTGATTTGGTATTCTCATTCTTTTCATATGTTCCATAAAATTTTATCTCTAATTTTAAAAAATATGGCTTTAAAATTTTTATTTCCTTGCTGCTCTATTTGTGCATTTAAACTCCTTTTTGTTTGCTAACGATTGCTATAGCATTTTCTTTATACAGAAGCCTAATTGTAGAGTCACTCAACCAATTATTCCTGAGTCATTGTTTATAATTACCCATATTATCTATCTATATTTGTGTATCTACCTGTGTATCTCTATATATTTTCTATCGATCGATATATCTGTCTATCATCTGTCTTATCTAATTATCTACATCACTCCCAAACAGAAAAAAAAAAAAAACTCACTAAGCAGAATTCCACAAAGAAAATATCACTTGCTTACTTTATCTTCTTTTTAATTTTTCTATTTGGGGCACCATTATTTTGATTGTTTTAATTAATGCTGATGATTGGAGTACCAAATACCTCAAAAGGCAGAAGATTGAAAGTGCGCTGAAAACAGGTGAATCGGGTGAAAGTCTATAAGATGAGAAGTTAGGAATTCTTATCCCTGACACCACCTTTTAGTTTTAGGAGACTACTAATATTTTACTATCCTAATCAAGCTGGAAATGTATATCTATCCACTAAAGAAGTTGAGGCAAAGCAGCCCTGGACTTTGGGGACAATAGACATTTCAGCAGATAAATGAGGCACATTACTGAAAACAGGGGCTCAGTGAAAGTAAGACTTTAGTGCGCTTTCCCATCTTGGCTTCTAGAAACATTCTTCTCTTCAGAAATTTGAGAAAGAGGGAAAAAAAAGACAGGTAAAAAACTTTAGAATCCTCCAACAATACACAACAACACAAAAAATTCAAAGATAATAGTATACATTCACTTTTGCCCAGAGCATATAAAATATCCTGTTCTCAATGGAAATATAGTTCAAAGAGACTTTTATTATCTTGTTGTTTGTAGAACATCTCACTGGTCCCCAATAGTAATAATAGCATCCTAATTTTACCCAGTGAGCAAGAGGTGGCGAGTTTCTTGGGTGGCATGGAAAGACACTTACGTGCCAAATAGTGGGTGATAAACCTTACAAAATGAAGGGATTTGCCTAACCAGTGCATGCTGGGACATACCCTCTATGGAAAATACAAGTATTTGAACCTTACACTTCCTTTAATAATTAAAAGCACGTTGCTTGTTGGGCCTCTTGTACGTCAGATCAGTGTATGCCATATTTTGCAAAGTTTTCTCTGTCCTTGGGTTAAGTGACTCATAGGTAGTTCATTCTTCAGTGGAAGCTGATCTACTACTTAGAAAATATGATCTCATAGCTCCAATGGTGCTAGAAACACTGTGGAATAGACTGTGTTGAGTTGTTCTAAGTAAATTTTACATATTCATATTCAGCACAACAGTTGAGACTGGGATTATGACTTAGTTATATTTATGGTTATTTGTCATGATTTGTCTGTATTTTGCTTTTTTTTTTTTTTGGTAGGAACCCTCCCAGTGAGCCGAATGGGAATTCGATGGAGACTCACTGCCATCCATATTTAAGTCTTTAAGTCTGGTGTTAAACTCTGCTAATCATCCAGGATGTATATGATTTTGTTATTGATTTACTATCTGGCCAGGAAAGAGAAAATTAAGTAGCTTCTATTTGCTCCTTCCTAAAGTAATGGCAATCACTCAAAAGATTAAGGAACAAATAAGTACATAATGAATAAGAGAGAAACTGAAGAATCTTTCTGCAGAGCAACTGGAATCTACCTGTGAAACAGATTTGGGCCAGGACTCCATTTCCATGCTTGTAACACAACAGCTGCAATGGCTTTGGGAATCCCTCTATAATATTATATCTCAGATTCTACTAATAGTTCTCAAAAGATGTATTTCTCTTTTCTCAGTGTCATTTAACTCTGATAAATAGCTGAGTATCCATTTGGGGAATGAGTCAGAGAATATTGTATGTATTATATATATTTAAATATAATATAATATATAATATTTGGACAAGGGCTTTGTTGAATTCTTCCTCAAATTGATCTCCTCTCCCCTTCAGTCAATGGGATCTGAATTTGAGAATTACTTCACATCTGGAAACTGAAGAAAGCATCACAATTTTCCATTGTGGCAGCTCACATCAGCCTTCATCTCACAGCTCTTGATGTTTTTGGTTATATAATGCAAGCAATACCACCACTGGTTGCCCAGCTTTCTTGCCCCTACAGATAATTTGGTCTGTTAGTGTCATCACCATAAATATCTGCAGGTAAATGTTCTCTGGTTATCATTAAAGCTTGGAACTCATTACAGTAATTATCTTTATCTTGCCTCTAATTGTTAATTGCCACCACATGACCTCTGCTACCCTGGATCCTATTATCTGCATTGGCACTAGAGAGCCCAATCACATGGCAGCATCTCCTACCAAAGACCCTTGCTTATAAAGGATAGCCACCACTGAGGTAATTTATTTATTTGTTTGTTTGTTTAATGATACTGTTGTTCATCTCACAAGCCAAATATTTTACCTGCAGGAATAGAGTGTCTTTTAAGCGCTCTCAGGGAATGTAGTCAGATATGTGATCTCACATCATAAATCCATTCTAACACGCCCTGTTGTGATGTTCTTGTGACCTCTTCCTCAATACTCTGTCAAGGCAATACAACATCCCCACTTCATTTAGCAAAGATCATTGTCAGGCCCATGCTTCTAGAGCTAGCCTAGAAGCATATTAAGATTGGCTGTAGGTGTTCTTGCCAGAATGTTAAAACTGAGTGCCCCCATTTCAATGAACTCTCACTCATCCAACCTTAAATTCTGCCCTCCTACTAACACTCTTAAGACTCATCCCCATTTCGCCACCAATATATATTTAAAAGTTTTGCAGTTCTTTTGATGAATAAGCTACTGTTTTCCATAGTTGGAACTCTAATTTCACACTGGTGTTATGCTAAGAACTGACCCTAGTTGTTTGTCGAGAGCAGTGTTTCTCAAACTTTAGCGTGAATCAGAACCACCTGGAGGACTTGGTGAAACAGATTGCTAGGTCTCTCTCCAGAGTTTCTGATTCAGAGGGTCTAGGTCTTCATTTCTAACCAGTTTCCAGAAGATGATGGTGTTGCTGATCCAGGTCTATGTTCCTAAGAGCCACTTGTATAGAGTCAATGAGGACAGGTGGGGCAGATCTTGAGGATGAAAATTATTATTATTATTATTATTATTATTATTTTTAGGCATCCAGCTCAAGCGAATGGTTTCCAGGCAATGGAAGGATGCTTTCCTCTAAAAAAGTAGATGATGGCCACTTCTGCCTGACTAGAGGGTTAAGGTTCAACGTTCTTAAGTACATCCACCCAAATGCCAAGAATCGCCAGGAATTATAGATTAAAGAGATCAAAATACTTGAGAAAATTGCTGATTTTTAGTTTATTTTAATTTAAAAAAATCATAAAGAGCTTTCTAGGTAAATGTGGCAAATTGAACATACACATGTATTTTTCTGTCTTTTAAAAGCCTATTAAACTCCACTAAAATGACGGTGAAGAGAATTTTCAACGACATTTACTAATAAGGACAATGTGAGGAACGTAAGATAAAACAAAACTTTTGATAATGAAAAGCAAATGTTTGAAGGTAACTACTTTAACAGACACATGAAAGACGAATTCTAAACTGGTGGAACGGAAGACTGAGCACTGATCTGACCTACACCACAGAAGGCACACAGGCTTAAATATTGGTAGCACTAGCGACCACTGGAAATAGAGGCGAAAACTGAGCTAAAAAGAAGAGGATTTCTGGGGGCCGGTCCCATGGCTTAGCGGTTAAGTGTGCGCGCTCTGCTACTGGCGGCCCGGGTTCGGATCCCAGGCACACACTGACGCTCCGCTTCTCCGGCCATGCTGAGGCGGCGTCCCACGTACAGCAACTAGAAGGATGTGCAACTATGACATACAACTATCTACTGGGGCTTTGGGGAGAAAAAGGGGGAAAAAAAGGAGGAGGATTGGCGATAGATGTTAGCTCAGGGCAGGTCTTCTTCAGCAAAAAGAGGAGGATTGGCATGAATATTAGCTCAGGGCTGATCTTCCTCACACACAAAAAAAATAAAAATAAAAAGAAGAGAATTTCTTGGAAACTGTTAAAGAAATTAGATTTTCTAATCTCCTCCCTCTCTTAGAATATTGGAGGTTTAAATACTAAATAGGGTGAAACAGAAGGATCGTCAGTGGAGAGAAGATGAGACACAAGGGCAAGAGTCCCAAACAGAAAATAAGATGATTAAATTAATATTTACGTGCTAAATGTTGAGACCTTACTCTTGCTATACTTGGCTTTCTTAATGCTGGACACTGGATTTTTATTTTCCAGGCAGGAGATCTGAGGATTTTCCCTTGCAGAATACATACAGCTACAAGAAAAGGCTTAAAAGTATTAACACCAATGGTTTCCCCCAAAGAAATGGTGCAAGTAACTATCAACACAAAGTCCACAATCAAACACATTATCCCACATTCTCAGTTTACAATGACCTATATAGAGACTCAAGATTCACAAAACTCCTGAAGAGGTCTTGAAGAAACAGAAAGAACTAACAAGTAGAAAGCAGTTACTATATAAGAATAAATTTTTTTAAAATAACATTAGTATCATCAGATAGCTCAAATATACATATTTAAAATGAACATTGGGAGATAAAGGGTTTTTGGAAATTAAAAGCATGATAGCAGATGTGAAAAATACAGTAGGGAATTCAGCAGAAGATATTGAGTAAACGTTCCAGAATTTAGAGTTAAATCAGAGAAGGAAAAATTAGAGGAAAATTTAGAGAACTATTAAAAGCATCCAACATTTCAATAAATGTAGTTCCAGAGAAAGAAAGAAAAATGTTGAAGGGGAGGAAATTAATGAGAAATTTTAAAATTTTAGTAGAATCAAAACACTTAAGTTTCTAAATTAAAAGGACCTACTAAAGACATAGAACAATGGTTGAAAATTGGCCAACTCCAAGGAAAATATTATTACAGAATTTCATAACACTGAGAACAAAGATGAGATGTTATGAACCTCTAGAGAGAGATGGCAATACGAATCTCACAACCAAAGTATAATGACTACTTAGCAGTGGTAATGGAAACAGGATAATATAGGACAATGACTTCACAACTATGAGGAAAAATGGCTCCTACACTTGAATTTTCTAAGGTAAAAATCTCAATCATATATGAGATAGAATTAAGACATTTCAAACATTCCAGTTCTCAAAAAAATTATTTCCCGTTTTCTTTCTCTGACAGGAAGTGAAGAATGTACTTCACTTAAGTGAGATAATAAACAAAGACTAAAAACACAAAATACACAAAACAGAGGCATAACGCAAGAGAGAAATTAAAAGAATAATATGGAAGATGAAGAAGTAGGGAGATCCCATAATGGGAAATCATGCAATAGATGTAAAGCCAGATTGATATAGATCAGAGTAGTGCAGGCATCTCCAGGAGAGATTTCACAAATGAAATGAAGTTTTAAGAATAACTGCTGCATACGAATATATTGAGATTTAGACAATTAAAGGTGTTAAGCATTGAATTAATGAAAATACCTAGAAAAATGAGGGGGGAAAAGACAGTTTTTAATTCCAAAGGAGAAAAAAGACTATTCAGAACAGAAAATATAATTATACCATAATGCTTTTCTCGGTAAGAATAGTATTTACATAGTTCAAATAATGTGAACACAGACTACTGAACTAACTAGTAGAGGCTTCTCTTACTCAACCTTAACCAGTTCTCTTCTTCTGGACATTATACTTCCTTGGTTACTTGTAGTTAGGAAAGGCCTTATAATAAGTGCTAGCCAGTGGGTTGTGGACATAAGTTACCGATGTCACTTTTGGTTTGAAGACTTTAATTGCCTGTGTGAGCCCATGAACTCTTTCCCAGCTGAATTGACTAAAGAGGACACACTTTCCAAAGGACACAACTATTGAATCATGAAACCTCCATCAGCCTAAACTGTTGAGATGCTGCCTTCATGACAGTGGTCATGGAGAGTTCCCTGGACTATCCTCGGGTTTTGCTAGAGCAAAAAATGAAACTTTGTTGTTTCAATCCATGGAGATTTGGGGTTATTTGTTACTGCAACATAATCTAGACTAATCTAACTGACAAACCCCAAATTATGGTGTATTTTATTCAGAAAGTGTAGGGACAAAAAATGTGTGTTTGTGTGAACGTATACACATGCATGCATGGACGTGTATGGGAGGAACAGTGAAATTGTGGTAACAGAAAGTTAAATTATCTTCTTCCACAGTGGAGGGTCAAAAGAAAATCCCTAAAACTGAAATATAAAAAAATACAAATATAACTGTACTATTTACATTCATGGAAGTAAGTTCCAAAAGATCCAGTCAAAAGGTAGGCAGTCCTTTCTTTGCAAGTTTTCATTATGCACAAATTTCAATAACCATAGTTTAGTTAAATGACACCAGTTCTCTAAGACATGGTTCAAATTTCAATTATGATGGTATACTGTGAGTAACTGCATAATGTAAAAATTCCACTGCTAGCTCTTTTGTCTACAAATAATTATGTAATATACATTATGTAGTATAATAGATGTACTTCATGATCAGTGACCAATCACATTACTACTTTCAAAATCTGTTGGCGATTGGTCTCTGCACACCTATTATTTAGCTTATGCAAAGATGGAAAAGTATGCGGTTGTCTTGCATCCTTGTTTTCCAATGATAAACCCAGGTGACATTTTACAGGAATGAGTAATCAAAGCAGGTAATTGGCTAACCAAGATGAAAGTGCACAAGTAAACAAAAAGTGATAAAACTGGAAGTGAAATTTGAATCAAACATAAATGGATTATAGAAAAAATAGCTGACCGTGAGAATGTTGACACTGCTATTGTTTGAGGGACTTTAGTTATGCAACTACAGGAACTTAGCAAAAGAGAAATGATTGACATAAACACGGAAAGTGGTTGTAATGAAAAGGATGAATCAGAGGATGTGATGCTGGTAAAAATTTTACGGTATAGGAACCCTTGGAGATATTTTACAATATTCAAAGTATAAAGGGTGAAATGTTCAAAACTGACCAAGTTTAGAAAGGAGGATGACAATTCAGAAAGGCATAGAAAAGATGCTGGCTCTGTATCAGATGTTTTACAATGAGAAGGCAAGCGCTGTTTAAACTACTCTTGATAAGTTTTTTAAAAAGAAATACATTCTGGGGCCAGCCTAGTAGTGTAGTGGTTAAGTTGGCACGTCCGCTTCAGTGGCCCAAAGTTTGCAGGCCCGGATCTTGGGCAGAGACCTATGCACCGCTTATCAAGCCATGTTGTGAGCAGCCGTCCCGCCTGTGAAGTAGAGGAAGATGGACAAAAAAAAAAAGAATTAGATTCTATTTTCAATGTTTCTAATGTTTCAAAATTACAATGTTGTAAATAAATATGTTTTACTTTTTTTCATTTTCCTATATACGTATAACCAACAGTAAGAGACTTGAATGTTTTGACAGTTTTAAAAGTCACAGAACAATTATCATTTTCCCTTGTTTATTAAGATGGATTTGAATAATTTCACTTTTCGCCATCATTTTTATTGTCGAGCACTGCCATGCCATGTGGGGACTGCCTGCAGTCGAAAATTATTTCCTCTGGAAATTGTGAAATTAGCAGGCAAATGGGGTAGAGGACTGCTGTTCATTGTAACAAGTAATTCCTTAAATGAGTAGTATGCATAATTTTGATAAAAAATCTAAAAATGAAAAAACATAAAACTATTTTTAGCAATTATAATGAAAGTCTAATGTAATATATTCTTGAGACAACAGAGAAGACAGGATCTTGTGTAGGCAGTGCTTATTAAACGAAAAAAAATGAATGTATTAGTTATTCAGCAATGTCATAGAATGTATTTCAGTTTTGTTTTGAGGTTTCTTCAATGTAACTCACGTCATAACAATGATAATACTAATCATATTGGCTAATATTTATTGAATTTTTTTTACGTGCTAGACAATAAGACACAAACTTCATGTGTGTTGTTCCATGTGACCGTCACTGTCTACGAGGTAGAGAATATTACTATACTGAATTTTTTCAAACTAGAAACCAATGGTTCAACTTCCCCAGTCACAGAGCAATTTTAAGGTAGAGGCAGGATTTGAAACTAAGAAATCTGCCTTCAGAAACCTTGCTTGTTAATCTTTTAGGTTATGATTCCACGCAATTGCTGCTGAGTGTGGTGATGACATCTGTTGTGAAGTGCTAATCTCTATGCCAGCAACAACAGTAACAAAGAAATAAAAGAAAAATATATTGATGGTTAAATCCATCAATATACTTAAAATATTTATTTAGTAGCTCATCTACTTCACTTCATTTATGAAATCTGAGTGTTATTGAGGGGGTCTTTCAACTTTGTCTAATAAGGTTATTTATTTCAGTTTTCACTGAAAATGAATTCTTTTGAGAAAGAGTTACCCAGTTTGGCTTGTCATCACTCTCAGTTTATTTTCCAGACTAATAATCAGCAAGAAAAGCAGAAAAGTAGAAAGGTGGGTGATTTTCAATGAAAACTCAATTATATTCTCTATAGTGTGTTGCTTAAAATTAATTTATCGTGTAGACACAATATTAACGTTTTAGAAGAAGTTTTTAGACTTGTGTTTCTTAAACCTAGGAACACATCGAAATCTTAAGGAGATGGTTAGCTATACAGATTCTTTATCTGTATCCAAGATCTAAAGGGATGACTGAGGGAATTTTAATTTTTATCAAGCTCTATAGGTAATGCCTGATAATTTTTAAGACTTGGTCTGAAGAATACCATTTTGAAAATCTAAGAATTGTGTTGAACAATGGATGACTGCTTTGTTTCATAAATCTCAACGGTACTTTCTAAACAAAATTTTAGGAAATCTTATGTTACCTACAGAAAAATTGAGACCTAGTGAAAGTCAAACTCAAACTTATTCACCAGCTCCCTCTGAAAAAGTTAAATCTGGCAGATGGAGTTCAATAAATTCATTAGTTACTTAAATTTTTCTTATTAGGTAGTCATAAAAGCAATTAAATATGGGGAAGGAAACTTGCATATGGTGTGAATTTTGTGAGCTGTTTTCTAAATAAAATTTAATCCTTTTGGTTTATAAGAAGTACACTTTGGGGCCGGCCCGTGGCGTAGGAGTTAAGTGCGCATGCTCTGCCATGGCGGCCTGGGGTTCGCAGGTTCAGATCCCGGGTGCGCAACCATGCACCGCTTGTCAAGCCATGCTGTGGCAGCGACCCATATAAAGTGGAGGAAGATGGGCACAGATGTTAGCCCAGGGCCAATCTTCCTCGGCAAAAAGAGGAGGTCTGGCAGATGTTAGCTCAAGGCTGATCTCCCTCAAAAAAAAAAAAAAAAAGCCAAAAGAAAAATGGAGACTAAAATAAAGTGATTAAATCTTTAAAAAAAAAAAAAAGAAGTACACCTCGAACATGTCTTGGTATTTGTTATAATGATGGCTGAATGGTTTGTAAGGAAAATTACTGTGTATTTAAAAACCACAACGTTAAAATAAGACATCAAGAAGAAATATATTTATCAATGGAGTAGTTCATTAGGTCAATCAGGAAAAGAAATACTCCAAAATTAAAAGTGCTTGTGTAATAACAACTTTGCATATCAATATCTATATTAATATTTATATCTATATATATTTCTAAATGTGCAAAATATACCAGGTTATATAATTAGTTTTTAAATTGAGAGAAAATATGAAACCCTTCAGTAATAGGAAAATAATAAAAAGGAATGATAAAAGAAGAAAGTTTTGTGTTTCCTAATTAAACAAAATATTTTGAATCTTCCAACATCTTTCAGAATTAGATATCTTATAAAATAAGTGATTTAGAGTTGTATAAAAATGACAAGTTCTTAAGAAGAAATTTTGACTGAGTAGTGAGTGTTTAAAGCATTTTGTGTCTATAATCTAGACAAGGAAATGATGGTAAAGAATTGCCACTGTCGGGCCGGCCTGGTGAGCGGTTAAGTGCGCGCTCCGCTGCTGTGGTCCGGGGTTCGCCAGTTCAGATCCCGGGCGTGCACGGATGCACTGCTTGTCAAGCCATACTGTGGCAGAGTGCCATATAAAGTCGAGGAAGATGAGCACAGATGTTAGCCCAGGGCCAGTCTTTCTCAGCAAAAAGAAGAGGATTGGCGGATGTTAGCTCAGGGCCTATCTTCCTCACAAAAAAAAAAAAAACAATTGCCATTGTCCACATATAGTTTCAGATTGTTAAGATTTAATGGCAAATAAAGGAATTAATGTATTATCATTAGTTTTCTAGGACTTTGAATGAACTAAAATAACTTTTTATAAAGAGAAGCATACTCATTTTTAGTTAATTTTCAAAAATATTTTCCTAGGAGATATTTTGACATAACCATTTACACACGTGGACTTCTTATTGCAATTTTCATTATTATGTTTTCCAATCCTGCCCCTCTGCTTTGGCACATTATTATGTAAATTTCATCATTTAGGAGGAAAAGAAAAACTCGAATTTTTTTTTTTGTAGATAGTCTTCAAAATTGCTAATCTAAAGGTGATTATATTGAATAAAGACATACACACACACATCTAAACTTATGTTGCAAAGTAGAATCTTAATCAAGAGGCTTCTTAGTATGTTACCTACCCACTCCAGAATTGGTCAAATTATTATTTGCTTGTTTTCCTTTTCATCAGTATTGCAGTATAATGAATTTAGTGAGAAAATATGTGTTCTAATAACATTAAACTTGTGTAAGTGTCCTTGGGCTGACTGAACTTTTTGTCTCAGTTACCTGGTTTTCAGGTAGTGTCAATGATAATAACAACAATAATGGATTAAAAATAGCATAATTACAATTATTCAGTGTTTCCAAGACAAAAAAAAAGTTGAGATGTAAGACATTCATGATGTTTATAGATACTTTAAAACTTTTGGTATCCATGGTTACTATGTCACCAGAGCACTTAATAAAAACACAGTATCTTTAACAACAATAGTAGCTAACTTTTATTGGCACTATTTTTGTTTTCTCATTTATTCTTTTAAGTTCCTTCTGAATTTGTTATACCAGTCATCACCATTTTGCAGTCAAGTAAAGAGAGGCACAGAGAGCTTAAGTAACTTGCCCAAAGTTGCATAGTTAAGAAATGTTCAAGGCAGCACCCAGTGCCCAGACAATCTGTCCCCAGGACTCCTGCTAATTTAATATACTGGCTCATGTATGTATATATAAGTATTATGCAGTGTATTTATGTATATGTTTGTAAATATTTGTGCTTAAACTAAGTAATAAAAATATTTTTGCTATAACAAAGTATTTTCATTTCAAATAGGTCAGAAAATAGAAAACACTGAACCACAAATTAATTATCCAAGAAACCTGTAGAGGGAATGAAACATTCTACTGCCAGAAGGAATTTCACAAGGATCTATGCTTATTAGAGTAACCTTCATTATTTTTAACCCAGCATTATGTAGTCACAGCATAGTGAATGTTAGTTATGCAAACAACACACCACTTCATGATAGGAAATAAATGTGTGTTTTTGCATTTCAAAGCTCAAGGAAAAAAAGTACTCTTTATCCAATCAATAAACCATAGCAACCCAGAGAGTGCTGATATTTCAGTCTAAATTTTTTTCATCCTCAGGAAATGGCCACAAAAATGGGACAAATTACTTTGGTGTTGGAGCACCACAGAATGTCAAGCTTTAATGAAAATTTGCTTTTCGAGTCATAATAATTGCAGAGATAATTTATAATTAAAAAGTATTATATAAGGAGTCAGGTAGCTGTTTCCAGATCCTGTGCATTTTAATCACGATCAACAACTGAATTTCGTGTTTCTGTCGATTAATCAGAATGTTTGGAAAGGGTTTGCACTTATGAATTGGGATACACCCTTAATCCTCCAAATCCTTAAAACTATACTGAATGGGTTTTAATTTCTCTTTAAGAAAGCAATTCACTGATATCGTCATGGCATTAATTGTTGTTGTTATAGGAAATAATCTAGGTAGGTACTGATCATTTAATTTACTATAAATATATTTTTCTTATGAATAAATTTCTGATACTCATTTGCCATACAGTTCAAAAATCATGCATTTTGGAATTAGAATGATTGGATATAAATTTTAATTTCACTACTTTTTCATGTTGTGATCACCTTTTAGCTACTTAACCCCTATAACCCTTAAATCATCTGTAAAGCAAGGATAACCAACCATGTCTATCTCTGGGTTACAGAGAAGATTAATGGCAAAATGTCTGTAAAGCAGATTGTAAAGTGCCGTGTCTGTCATATAATAGGTGCTTAATAAATATTTTGGCTGCTTTTATCTTCATCAAATTTAACACTGACATACAATGTTAAAACAAAAAAGATGGCAATGATCTCTTGTTTAAATTTTCATAAGATATGACTGTTAATTTTTTTAGCCACCAGACCAAAAGTATTTGCAAATTACTATTTTGAAGGCATCAAATTCAAGGTCACCCATGTCTTTGCTCTGCAATCTGTTTGCTTCCTGCATTCCTTCACCATAAACTGGACCTTTGTTCAGAGGCAATGAGCACTGGTCAAAAGAGGGACTTCCTGACAGACTGGATGCGTCAGTACTGGAAAACATTTTAAAAATTGCTGTGCTGGTGGTGAGTCGGAAGATTCTTCATGCTCAACGGATGGTTAAAAAACTAGAAAGTACATGTAGAGTTATTTTCCCTGCAACTTTATCTTTTCATTCTGTGGACAGAGAGCTAAGTTTCCCAGAAGTTAAGGTACAATCTTACCTCCCCATACTCATCAATGATCTGAATTTGGTTTTAAAACAAATGGCAGATTTCCAGCTTAATCAGGTTCTTGGTCAGAGGAAATGCCACAGTAATGACCAAGTCCCTTTCCAAGGGGTGTGAAGCAACACATTTTCCTTTCAGTAGAATAGCTTCAGGAATCACCACTGCCCAGTCAGTGGAAAGTTTTGGAACATGATGCCACATTCTCCCAACTTCCCTGAGCAAGAGAGATTTCTGATGTCTACTTTCTAATTTTCACTGGCTGATTGGATTTTCCTTATAATATCATTATGCAATGAATTAATTAACACGTTAAAAAAAAATCCAACTACTGCCACCAAAAGGCGACTGTGTTATCTTAAGGCAGCTTTAATTCCCTCTCAAGGAGGAAGCAGAGTAGGATGGAGCTAGGTGAACACTTAAATCCTCATTACCACATCGCCCCTCTTCACCCAGAGAGCCCCCAGCCTGCCCATTATTGTCCTGCCTGTACTTTCTGTGGGACTTTGAAAAGAAAAGGTTCAAAGAGCAAGACTTTCAAGCTCCCCTTTCCATGTCAAACACTTTCAACTCCTGATTTCAAAGTGCCACTCCGTTGCTGTTCAAAGGCCTGTGGACTCGTAGCGGGTGATATTGGAGTTAAAGGTTGAACTACAAAGCTCCTTGCATTCACAGTAATATCCAGCTTGGAGATACAAATGGTAACAGAAACTCAAGCACCTATCAATAAAACTGCCAATATATGAAAGGAAGAACAGAAACATTCTAAATGGCCTTTTTTTTTTTTTTCAACCAGGCTCGTGCTGTCATCAGTTCGGATGAAAGCCTAATTGATATTTTGAAGTACTACTTTTCTCTCTGTTCACATTACAACTAGAGGGACTACAGAAGCCGTTGAGAGAGAAAAAATAAGAAAGAAAAAACACCCACAAACCCCAAAGAAGTTAGATAAGAATAGCTAAAGAAGTCCCCTTCCAACATCTGAAAAAAAAATTGTGCTCTACTCTAGTTGAGTATTCATCCTCTTCCCTTTCGCTCTCTCTCTCTCTTTTTTATCTGCCTGCCCACAAGATTTGGAGCACCATTAATTGGTCCTCAGGGAGGCTAACAGGCCTCTGCTTTTATGACTCAGTTCTTTTTATTGTACACATGTGGGCATCTCTCAGGAGATAAACAAAAGAAAAATGTGTGGAAAGGGGCCAGAAATCGCACAGGCCTAAACACTGAATAGGCCATTGTCATGATTTACTTTTAATGCTTTAAATTACGTGAGTAATTCTAATGCCCCACCCCTGCTGCCCTCCCCAGTCTGCTTAAGCAAATGTGCTTTTTCTCATTGCTACAGGGCCATCATCTGAAGAATTCTATTTCCTATTTGAAATCAAACATCCTAACTCCTCCTTGGCCCCCTCCTCTTATCCCTCCCAACCTCTGCAACAAACGAGAGAGGTGGTCTTACGGGAAGATAAAGAGAATAGTTGATCATAAGAACTAACCTGGAGCCAACACATTAGACTTTCGTCCCTTCAGCATTTTCTAAACCCTAAGCACCTGCAGCTAATTCTCCTGACTTCCAGCCCTGGTCTTGAACGTGCTGAGGTACAGACTCAGCGGGACTTTTCCTGCCTCATAAAATGTTTACATTTACGGAAGAAAGTGACATCTCTTATGCAATATCTCATTCTCTTCAATATAAGTAGTAAGGGCTCACTATAGTATTTACTGAGTTGTTTTCATATGAAAACTTGCATTGCTTTAATACAAATAACTTTTAAATTTGAATTCGTCTTACAGCAAAATCAGGGTCTAAATTTAGTGTACTTACACAAAAAGCATTTGCCTCTTGCACCTTACGTCAAATCCAGAGTAGACAACGGTTGAATTCAGGTATAAGAACAGAGGGCTGGTGGCTACTACATAACCAAGCAAAAGCATTTAAACTCAGTAAAAGTTAGACTTCCAAAATATTTTGGAAAATATAGAATGTCCAAAAGAAATTTTTAAAGTCAGCTAATGCCTGAGATTTCAGTCTGTTCCACTCTAATCTATCCTTATATATGGCTGTGTAAGTATTTTATAATGTCCCTTTCCTGGTTGCCATACTTGGATTCTCTAGAAAATAGACCCTGTGGCAATAACTTGCATGCTAGCATTTATTGGAGGGGACAAGTCGGAGAAATAACAGTGAGTAAAAAAGAGAAGTAAGAAAACAGTAGTAGGTGGGAGAAGTAACACAAGGTTTATTACTGAGTGAGCCATAGATTCTCCCTAACAACAGCTAGTTTCTGAGTCTCTTGGGATATCTTCACAGATGTGGTGTGAAATTGCTGCATCTTGGAACATCCCATCAAGAGAAAGGAAGAGCCAGCAGTTTATCTGCTAGTTTCTTACTATCTCCTATCTCCTATTGGGCAACTAAAGACTCATGGGGTCTTAACTTTGCTGCCCATAGGAAATGGGTGCCAGAGCATTCTAGGGAACTGCTGGAAAAGCCAGAACTTTCATGAGCCCAATACTGTCGTAGCGCAGCATGGAAGTTTCTCCTTGGCAATCAGTACACATCTGAGATTCCTTATTTGTGTCAAGATTGTTAGACCCTTTATATGGTTGTCTGGCCGCTCGTAGAGCAAGGTTTTCTTGAGACCCAGGAGGAAGCTATAAGCCTTTTTTAAGACCTATTCTTGGAAGTCTCATGGAGTCACTTCATTGCATTCTGCTGTTCAAAATGAATCACAGGACTAGCATATTCAAAGAGATGGGGACTACATAGGATGTGAACATGAGGAAGTGCAGTTTACTGAGAGACTCAAGACACACAGTTTGTACTTTGAATACATTTACAAACCCTAAGAATTCTCTAATTCGACGTATAGACAATGACCAAGACTGAACGGATTCTAAAAGATATTACCATTTTCCTAGGGACAGAGAATTATACATCTCTTTCAGATTCCTTTGAATAATCTTCCGTTTGTTATTTAAAATCAAATGTAAAGGCAGATATATATTATACGTGTATATAAATTTATATTATATATGTGTATATATTAAAATGTACATAGATTTAATTGTGCAATATGGGTTCAATCACTCTCCAGAAATACTTCTGTTTTCTTCATAAATTTGTAAATAAAGAACATCCCTAGGTATCGCATATAAATAGACAATATTAATCCTATGATTATTGTTATAATAAAAGATTCTAGTGCCCAGAAGGCAACAAAGCTCTATCCACAGCGCCACTTATTGGATTCTGTCATCATAATAGCCTATTTTTTCCTGGATGTGCTACAAGTTGGGCTTTCATGAGCAGTACCAGGATGAGTCCTCATAAGATTCAAGGAATAGATATTTATCCTTATTTTTAACTAGAGGTAACCTCAGAAAGTTTAAATAATTTCTCCAACCACAAAGTGCTAGTGCTAGATGTTGAACTCCATTCTGATTAAATCCAAACCTCATGTATTTTTACTGCATCATACGGTCTTTGGAACTTTGACAACATAAATATACACAGGGAAGATCCACCATTGCATTTGTCTTATGAGCTAGTTTATGTGAAGAAATTTTTAACTTTTACCTTTATGTGAAAGAAATGGGTCTTTTACTTAGGATAACAAGGACATGGTAATTCTATATTTTATAATTTCTTGATGTGATCCATCATAAATATTTTTATATTGTTTTTATGTATGGTTATGTTTTTAATCCTCCAGCAAGATTTTAAATTCTTCTAAGGTAGAGATTGTGATTTCCATTTATCCTGCATCCTAAGTTGCATCACTTTGTTCAATTTTCTACACATAGTAGGTGTTTATCAAATTTTTGCTGTCAAACCAAATTTATCTTTTCAGTTGATTACAGGAAAAAAAGGTTTCCCACTAATCATTTAATGCCATTGCATCTAGTTATAGAAAAATTATTATTCCGATTAACCATTTGCAAAGAAGCAATTCTCAGGTGATTATAAGTAGGGAAAGGTCCTGGGGAAAAGTACAGTTAAAAGCAGCTGCAGCACGAATTATACGTGATTATAGTTGATTCCTGTAAATAATTCTTTCTATAAATTTCCATTCCAAAAGGATTTATTGCTTGGTAACAAAGGATATTGTGAATTAAAAATACGCTTTCCTAGATTTTTATAAATAAAATTATTTCTACCAAAAAGAAGACAGTAAAAGGAAGAACAAGGGATCAAAGAAGAGAATATTTTCATGTCTAGGTGTACATCTAACAAGTCGCAGAACGTGATTTCTTAGTTCAATCTCAATATGACTCATATGTTTTTTTTTTCTTTAGCCTGTCTGTAGACAAAGTGGAAATGAAATACAACTGCCCCCCAAAAAGCAGAGTAATGTGACATACTATGTTCTGCAGTAATTGTCAGCAAAACCTCATAATTCTATTTCAGCATCATAATAAGCATGTAATGACAGATGGCATCTGATGTGTCACCAAGGCATTGTTGAATACATTAATATGACTCAATTTTTTGTTGTTGTTATTCAGAGGCAGTGGCTGTTGGGCAGTGAGCATTTTCTGTTCTATTAATAATTTTGCTATTTTTTTATTATGATATATATCTTTTCCTATCAAATATGGGTCAATATGTGCATTATTTATTACATATATCCTAACAAAAATGACAAGAGAAGAGTTGAAATATTATTTAAATCAATCTAACATATTAATATGGGTTCTCTGATTTTAAAATGGTGAAATAAAATGCAAAAAAATAGGAGATGCTGAATGGCTGCTTAAAAATGGAAAGAGTGTCTGCATTTCTGAATTATAACACAAAATTATGATAGTTTATGATTTTCAACTCTTTTCTTGCAAGCAGAGTTCATCTTCTTCTGAATTATAGCTTTGTTTTTCCACACAGCATCTACTCCCTATGCTTGGCATGACTATCACATTAATCTAATGTGGAATAATTCGTATTGTTTAGGAGGAAAGCTGATGTGCATATCTTTGTTTGACATTCAACATTTCTAAAGCCCACAACTCTCCAGTGTAAGACAAATTCCACATTTTTCTTCAAAAAAATTGAGCTAAATAACATAGGCTGTTTCGATTGTTAATTTTTTTTTTTTTTACCAAAACATATCTTTTAAGAGTCTTCGAGCCCATCAAGGCGATTATTCTTTCTGTATATAATCAATATTAATCTGATTGTACACGTGACAGCACATACAGCACATAGTTCCCAAATAATCTTTTTTGTTCTATGCATAAAGTCTTACAAATAAACCAACTGCACAAGCAAAACAAAGGGAGAAATGTAGTGAAACATACAAAGGTTCATATTCACCTCTCTTATAGGGTCCTTATCTTGCATCACATGTCAAACAAAAATAATCCACTTCTCAGAATATTAAGCAAAAACAATATGGCTCTGATGTACTTCTGCACAATATTGTCTAATTTCCATAGGATGTCTGCAAGGTTTTGCACAAGACATCTCTTACTAAAAATGTTTATGGAAATAGGTCGTTATGTGTATTCCTAATAGAGAGCAATTTGTTAATTTTTAAAAACAGCGTTTGTACTAATAGTTGTGAAAAAACACTGAGTGATCAAGCATTTTAAATATAAGCAATACATATGTTTATACTATATTAGTGACACACTGCTCATACAAATGCAGAGTGTTTATACAACCTAATTAGAACAGATATTTAGGAAAAAAGTGGAACGTTTAATTTAGATTTCCTGTTGTAATAGGAGTTGATACAGGATGTATCAGAATCTGTAAAATGCCATATTGAATATTGGGCTAAAAAGTGCAAACAAAATTATTAAAACAATATCTGTTAAATATAATATTCAACATATCTTTAGTTCCTATGTAACATATAATGAAATACTTTTCTTTTTAAAGCACATGATCTAACTAGTCTAGCTTTGATGTCAGTAAAAGTGAAAGAAATGTAAAACATCTATTCAATTATTTCAGTTAATATACAAGCATTAGGCATTCAAATTCCTAATTAAGAGACAACATGCCCTGTCAGGCATCTGCATGGGCTATTGAACATTGCCTAGATTGTTCCATAATTATCCCAGCTTAATAGTTCTAAAATGTAAGCAATGTGCATCCATTGAAAGAAAGTATGGCTTATCATATAAGAAGGTGCAGCACACAGAACATGCTCTGGTTCCATGTATTCGTGCTGAAGGTTTTTACTGGAACATGTTTTAATTAATCCTTGAACAGAGAGCAACAGCACGCCACCAGTGAAAGTTGTTCAAACATTCTTTATTGAAAAAGAATCACGGCCTGTAGGGCAGAAATGGATGTACATTTGTTGTAGGATTTGTATTTTGACATACCCTCCTCACTCTGACTCATATATCTTAGAATAATAGTTAGCTGTGCTTAATTTTACATATAAGCTTTGGCATGATATTATAAATACAAGCAAATGATGTCATTCATTTTTAAAATTTAATCTGACATAGGGCATTTCATGCCTCATTTGAAAAAGAATGGATTTGAGCATCGTGCTACAAAAATAATGTTTTTAACTTTAGTTGTTAGATCAACTTTTTGAGCATAAAAACATAATTGACTCCTTTTCACGTTAAAGGTAGTTGGGTTAAATAGATGAGGTGACATGGAAGGCATTATTTATGTTTTATTATCCAGTTTAAGTATCTAGCAGCATATAGAAAAATTGTAGGAAGCAAGTAGATTTATAAATTAAGAAGTAGGTCTGCTTTAGAGGGAAAAGTGTTTGGCAGGGCCGGCCCCGTGTCTTAGTGGTTAAGTGTGCGCTCTGCTACTGGCGGCCAGGGTTCAGATCCCGGGCATGCACCAATGCACCGCTTCTCCGGCCATGCTGAGGCTGTGTCCCACATACAGCAACTAGAAAGATATGCAACTATGACATACAACTATCTACTGGGGCTTTAGGAGGGAAAAAAAGGAGGAGGATTGGCAATAGATGTTAGCTCAGAGCCGGTCCTCCTCAGCAAAAAAAGAGGAGGATTAGCACGGATGTTAGCTCAGGGCTGATCTTCCCCGCAAAAAAAAAGAAAAAAAAGAGTTTGGCAAAGTCAAAAGAAAACAGTATCACATGTTTAAAGAAAAAAAGAAAGAAACTCAGTTAGCCTTCTTTATGATAGTAAAAGGAGTTAATACATATTTAATGAATCAGAGTAGACAAATATGAATGGCCTTAAAGGTGTAAGTGTAAGTATGTATCAATATCAAACATATTCTTCAAGTGTCTGTAATGGGCAAGGACATGTAAGAGGCAAAAAAAAAGAACAAACGTGACCTCTGAACCAAGGGAGTTTAAAAATCAGCAGATAGTTCAATTAAAAAAAAGAATTGACATTAAAATAAATGAAAAAAATGTTAAAGGAGAGGGAGAGAGTGCACAACTTTCTAACAGGAGAAGATCAAAGATGATTCTGTGGTATCACATGGATCATTAACAACAGCGTATCATCTGCAAAAAACCTTATTCTTTAGCACTACAGTGTAAAATTTCACAGCTTGGAACACTAGAAAGTTAAGTTATAATGTATATAACTTGAATTTAAAAGTAAAGAGGGTGTAATACTTCTTTACTACTTAATACTAAGTTTTATCCAATAATAACATTGATTGATGTTATTTATTTCCTCTTTCATCTCTAAGTTCCATGCCCATATTTTTCCATGTTTAACCCAAAGTGGTCTCTAAAATAAATTTGGTTATTTTTCACATCATTATTATCATAATTATTCAATATCATTAAATAAAAACAGGCACATAAATATATCTAGAATAATAGACATGGTTGTTTTCTCTCTACTAGTTTATCTTCTAATGTTCCTACACTCTGGAATAAATGTTCTAGGATTGAAAACCTGGAACCTTAGTTTTAATAGCAATTTTGGAAGTGGATTAAGTCAATTTAGGTTCTTTCCCAAAATTGCCCAAATCCATGAAAAAAACATTAAGAGACTTCCAGAATGTCAGTGAACATGCTCATGAACATGCTCCTCAGAAAACAATCATAACTCTTGAAAACTATTTTTTAAAAACTCAACCATTTAAAATCTCTGGAAGTTGTCCTAAGGGCACACAGCAGATGAAGAAACACTTCTGCAAGAAAACCTACCAAATCTTAGTGAGAATAAAAAGAGTTTGTGGCATTTGAACTGTGACAAGCTCTCTTCTTTTCCCCTCTTCATCTCAGTGGCTAGATGCTCAAATCTGGTTGGATATGGCCTAGAAAACAGGGCTCCTTCTCCCTCAGTTCCCGGTCCTGGGATATGCTTCTTACCAGGAGGAACAAGCGAGAAGCATTTCCTATTCCCACCAGCTCCAAGTTCCAAAGGCTAAATTCCTAGCAAATGGGGGAAATTGGGGTCTCACCTTATATACCCAGCCCTCACTCATAGAACAGATGCTCAACTCTAGGCAGAGCAGGCTGATGTTGGGGCCCGGCTCGCCCTTGCACCAGTTCACTCATAGTGCAGAGGTTCCACTCTGGGAGTAGTAAGTTTTAAAAAGCAGAAGCTATTGTCCCCACTGAGCACTCTACTCGTTATCAGAGGTATCCATCCACGAGAAGCAGGTAATTGCCATGCCTCCAGTTCCCGGACAAATAGCTCAAAGATTTTGTCCAGAAGGAAAAGCGGTCCATAAGAACAGAGAACTTAAAAGATATCCCAAAAGGAACTCACTTTGAAACACAATAAGGAAGATCAACCACTGGGTGCTTCAAGTCTACAATGCGGTATATTAACTATAGTCACCAGGCTGTCCATTAGAACCCCAGAACTTATTCATCTTATGAATAACATCTTGTGCCTTATGCCTAACATCTCCCCATTTCCCCCACACCCAGCTCCTGGTAACCACCATTCTACTCTCTGTTTCTACAAGTTTGACTTTTTTTTTTAGATTCCACATAAAAGTTTGATCATAGTATTTGTCTTTCTCATCTGACTTATTTCACTTAGCATAATGTCCTCTGGATTCATCCATGTTGTCACAAATAGGATTTCCTTCTTTCTCACGGCTGAATAACATTCTATAACATACACACATATATATATCACACCACATCTTCTTTATTCACTTTTCTATTTTATCTGCTTATTCATCAATGGACACTTAGGTTGTCTCCATACCTTGGCTATTGTGAATAATGCTGCAATAAACATGGGAGTGCGGATACCTCTTTGAAATATTCATTTTATTTCCTCCAGATTATACTCAGAAGTGGGATTTCTGGATCACATGGTGGTTCTATTTTTAAATTTGGGGGGAAATTCTATATTGTTTTCAATAATGATTGTACCAATTTACATTCCAACCAACAGTGTACAAGGATTCTCCTTTTTCCATGTCCTCACCAACACTTCTTATCTAAAGCCTTGTTGATTAAAACCAATCTAATAGGTGTGAGGTGATACATCATTGTGGTTTTGGTTTGCACTTCCCAGACGATTAGTGATATTGAGTATCTTTTGATGTGTCTCTTGCCCATTTGTATGCCTTCTTTGGAAATATATCTATTCAGGTCTTTTGCCCATATTTTAGTTAGATATTTGTTTTTTATTATTTTCTAATGAGCTGTATAAATTTTATATATATATTTGACATTAAACCCTTATCAGATAAACTGTTTGCAAATATTTTCTCCCATTCTGATGATTATCTTTTTATTTTGCTGATTGTTTCCTTTTCTGTGCAGAAGCTTTTCAGTTTGATGTAGTCCCACTTGTAAAATTTGCTTTTGTTGCCTGTGCTTTGGGTGTCATATCCAAAAAATTATTGCTAAGATCAATGTCAAGGAGCTTACCTGCTAGGTTTTCTTCTTGGTCTTACATTTAAATTTTTAATCCATTTTGAGTTAATTTTTGTTAGTGGTATTAAGATAGGAGTCCAGTTTCATTCTTTTGCATGTGGACATTAGTTTTCCCAGTACCATTTATTAAAGATAATCCTTTTCCAATTCTGTGTTCTTGATGTCCTTTCCAAAGATTAGTTGATGCATACATTTATTTCTGGGCTCTTTATTCTGTTCCACTGGTCTATACATCTGTGTTTATGCCAGAGCTATACTTTTTGATTACTATAGCATTGTAATATAGTTTTAAATAAGGAAGTGTGATGCCTCCACGTTTGTTCTTCTTGCTCAAGATTTCTTTCCCTACTTGGGGTCTTTTTAGTTTCATATGAATTTTAGGATTGTTTTTACTATCTTTGAAAAATACTAATGGAACTTTGATAGGGGTTGCATTGAATCTGTTTATCGCTTTGGGTAGTATGGACATTTTAACAGTATTAATTCTTCCAATCCCTAAACATGGCATATCTTTACATTTATTTGTGTCTTCCTCAATTTCTTTCATCAATGTCTTACAGTTTTCAGTTTAAAGGGCTTTCACCACCTTGATTAACTTTATTCCTAAGTATTTTATTATTTTTGGTACTATTGTAAATGGGATTGTTTTCTTAATTTCTCTTTCTGATAGTTTGTTGTTAGTGTATAGAAACAACTGATGTTTGGATATTGATTTTGTATCTTGCAACTTGACTGAATTTGTTGATTAATTCTAACAGTTTTTTGGTGGAGTTTTTAGGGTTTTCTATATACAAATTCATGTCATCTGCAAACAGAGACAATTTTACTTCTTCCTTTATGATTTGGATGTCTCTACTTTATTTTTCTTGCCTAATTGCTCTAGCTAGGACGTCAGTACTATGATGAATGGGAGTGGTGAAAGTGGCACCCTTGTCTTATTCCTGATCTTAAAGGAAAAGTTTTCAATCTTTCACCATTGAGTTTAATGTTAGCTGCATGCTTGCCATATATGGCCTTTAATAAGTGGAGGTAACATTCCTTATATACCCAATTTGTTGATAGTTTTTATCACGAAAGAATGTTGCATTTTGTCAAATGTTTTTTCTGCATCTATTGAGTTGATAATATGATTTTTATCATTCATTCTGTTAATGTGGTGTATTACATTTATTCATTTGTATATGTTGAACCATCCTTGCATCCCAGGGATAAATCTCACTTTATCATGGTGTAGGACCCTTTTAATACCCTGTTGAATCTGGTTTGATTATATTTTGTTGAGGATTTTTGCATCTATGTTTATCAGAATTATTGCACTATAATTTTATTTCCTGGTAGTGCTCTTGTCTGATTTTGCTATCAAGATAATGCTGGCCTTGTCAAATGAATTTTAAAGTGTTCCTTCCTCTTTAATTTTTTGGAAGAATTTAAGAAGGATTGATGTCTGGAAAAGCCATCAGTGTTTGGGCTTTTCTTTTAGGAGGTTTTTGATTACTGGTTCAATCTCTTACTTGCTTTTGGTCTATTTAATTCATGACTCAGCCTTGATTGTATGTTTCTAGGTTAGGCTATTTATTTGAGAATTTTCTTTTTTCTTAATGTATGCATTTATCATCATAAACTTCCCTCTTAGAGCTGTGGTAGCTGCAGCCTATATATTTGGGTATGCAGTGTTTCCATTTTTTTGTTTCAAGATACTTTTTGATTTCTCATTTGATTTCTTCTTTTTTTTTTTTTAAGTATTTAGGAAGCTTTATTTTTTTATTTTTTGTTTATTGCAGTAACAATGGTTTATAACATTGTAAAAATTTCAGGTGTACATCATTGTACTTCTGTCCAAAGAACTTGAAAACAGCAATGTGCAAAAGTACATGCACCCCTGTGTTCATTGCAGCATTATTCACAATAGCCAAGACTTGGAACCAACCTAAGTGCCCATCAAGGGACGAATGGATAAAGAAGATGTGGTATATATACACAATGGAATACTACTCAGCCATAAGAAAGGATGAAATCCAGCCATTTGTGACAACATGGATGGACATTGAGGGTATAATGCAAAGTGAAATAAGTCAGAGGGAGAAGGTCAAATACCGTATGATTTCCTTCATTAAGTAGTAGATAATAACAACAATAAATAAACACATAGGGACAGAGATTGTATTGATTTCTTCTTTAACCAATGGGTTAATTAGGAGTGTGTTGTTTAATTTCCACCTATTTGTGGATTTTTCAGTTTTCCTCCTGTTATTGATTTTTAGTTTCATGCTATTACATTTGAAAGATGTGCTTGCTATTATTACAATCTTATTAAATTTGTTAAGATTTGTTTTGTGACCTAACATATGATCTATCCTGGAGAATGTTCCATGTGTACTGGAAAAGAATGTGAATTCTGCTGATGCTTCATGGAATGTTCTGCATATATCTGTTAGGTTCATTTGGTCTAAAGTATAGTTTAAGTCCAATGTTTCCTTATTGATTTTCTGTCCAGAGGATTGTTGAAAGTGGGGTATTAAACTCCCCTACTATTGTTGCATTGTTGCATACTTCTCCTTTTAGATCTGTTTGTATTTGCTTAATATATTTAGATTCTCTGATGTTGGATGCATATATATTTAGAATTGTTGATTCCCTTCTTTTTATGTTTTGTGTATCTACTATAGGTTTTTGCTTTGTGGTGACCATGAGGCTTTCATAAAATATTTTATAGTCGTAACAGTATTTTAAGCTGATAACAATTTAACTTTGATCACATACAAAAATGATGATGTAGAAAATAGAAAAAACAACAAAGAAAAATCAGTGAAAAACTAGTTCTTTGAAAAGATCAACCAATATGACAAATTTTTAGCTAGATTGAGCAAAAATTTAAAAAGGGAGGAGCCTCAAATTTCTAAAATCAGAAATTGAAAAGAGGATTGATAATCTTTCAGAAACACAAATGATTGTAAGAACGATGAACACCTGTATGCTGGAAAAATCAGATAAATTAGATGACTAGGACAAGTTCCTGGAAAAATAAAAATGACCTAAACTGACTCAGGAAGAAACAGAAAATCAAATAGAGCTATAATAATTAAAGATATTTAAACAGTAATCATCAAACCACCCACAAAGAAAATTCCAGGCCCAGATGGCTTCACTGATGAATTCTCCCAAACATTTCAAGAAGAATCAATAGCAATTATTCACAGACCCTTCTAAGAAATGAATGAGTGGGAAACACTTCTCAACTCAATCTGTAAGGCTAGTATTACTCTGATACCAAAACAAGAAAAAATTACAGATCCATATCCCTTATAAATTTAGACATAAAAGTCTCAACAAAATATTATGAAACCAAATCCTTCAACTTATAAAAAGGATTATATATATCATTTCCCAGTGGGTTTTATCTCAGAAATTCAAGGTAGATCTAACTTCCTAAAATCAACTAAGATAATACACCACAGCAAAAGAATAAAGGAAAAAAATCCACATGATTATCTCAATAAAAGCGGAAAAAGCATTTGACAAAATTCAACACCTCTTCATGATAAAAACACTCAACAAATCAGGAAGAGTTAGGCACTTTCTCAACATCATAAAGGACATCTATAAAAAACCCACAGCTAACATCATGCTTAATAGGGAAAAACTAAATGCTTTATCTCTAAGATCAGGAACAAGATAAGGATGCCAACTCTTGCCACTTCCACAGTGTACTGGACCTCCTAGCCAGAGTAATAGGACAAATATAAAAAGAAAGAAAAGACATTCAGATTGGAAAGGAAGAAGTAAAACTCTGTTTGCAAATGACATGAAAATGTGTATGGAAAATCCTAAGGAGTCTACCAAAAAATTTTTAGAACAAAAGAACAAGTTCAGCGATACTGCAGAATAAAAGATTGATATAGAAAAATCAATTGTAATTCTATGTATCTTCAATGAACAATCTGAAAACGAAATTTAAAAAATTCTATATATAATAGCTGTGAAAGAACAAAACACTTAGACATAAATTTAGCAACACAGGACAAAATTTATACTCTGAAAATTCCAAAACATTGTTGAAAGAAATTAAAGAATACCTAAATAAAGGCAAAGACACATTATATTTATTGATTGAAAGACTGGATATTGTTATTAAGGCAATACTTTCAAAATTGATCTACAGATTCAAAGCAATTATTATCAAAATTTCAGGTATTTTTTTGATACAAATGGAGAAGCTCATCCTAAAATTTATAGAGGAATTCAAAGGACCCAGGAAAGCTGAAACAATATTTAAAAAGTAAAACAAAATTAGAGATTCACACTTTCCGATTTCCAAACGTACCACAAAGCTACAGAAATCAAGACAGTGTGGTACTGCCATTCTTATTGATATATACATTGTTATATTTTTGAAAAGCCAGATATAAGACCTCATATTTATAGCTAATTGATTTTCAACAAGGGTGTCATGACAATTCAATGGGGGAAACAATAGTCTTTTCTACCAGTAGTGCTAAGACAACTAGATAGCCACATGCAAAAAAATGAAGATATTTCTACCTCATAACATATACAAAAGTTAAATAAAATAGGTCAAAGACATAAATGCAAGATCTAAATATAAAACTTTTAGAAGAAAACATAGGTATAAATTTTCATACCTTTGAATTATGCAGTGGTTTCTTAGATATGACACCAAAAGGCCAAGCAACAAAAGAAAAATAAATAAATTGGACTTCATCAAAATTAAGATTATTTGTGTTACCAAAGACATTATCAAGAAAGTAAAAATACAATCCACAGAATAGGAGAATGCATTTGTATATTGTATATTTGATAAGGAACTTCATCCAGAATATATAAAGAACACTTATAACTCAATAATAAAAAGACAAACAACTTTGTTAAAACATGGGCAAATAATTGGATAGAAATTTCTCCAAACAATATGTATAAATATCCAATAAGCACATGGAAAGATGCAGAACATCATTAGCTATGAGAGAAATAAACAAAAAATGAGATACCACTTCACATGCACTAGAATGGCTATAATCAAAAAGACAGACAATGACAAATGTTGGCATTAATGCAGAGCAATTGAGACCCTCATACAGTGCTGGTGATAATATAAAATGGTACAGACACTTGGAAAACAGTTCCTCAAAAGGTTAAACCCAACAATTCCACTCCTAGTCATGCACTCAAGAAATGAAAATATATGTCTACAGAAAAACTTGTACAAGAATGTTCATAGAGCATTATTAATAATAACCCAAGGCGGAAATAATCCAAATGTTCATCAGTCAATGAGAGGATAAACAGAGCTTGATATTTCCATACGACAAAATATAATTCCATAGTAAAAAGAAATAAAGTAAATTCAGGTTTCTGGTCCCATATGTAAGGAGTTTGGAAGTCACCACTCCATCCTAACAGGAAGTAAAAAGCTGAACAGACTGAAAAATCAACAACTTTTCTTGGAACCTTAAAAGAGTAGAGGATACCGGGCAAATCAGTGACATGAAGATTGCAAGGATAGGTGAATAAAGAGAGTTGAAATTCCGAGATTTACACAGTAAATGGCCTAGCGGTTCAAGTTTGGTGTGCCCCGCTTACAGAGGCCCAGGTTTGGTTTCCAGGTGTGGAACCACACCACTCATCTCTCAGTAGCAAATAGAACTGCCATGGGAACCAGTGCTGGGGCAGGAAAATCCGAACTGTAACTGACAAATTGCTGGAGGCTCAGTGTGGACCACTCTGAGTTAAAAACCCTCCCAACAGTATTGTGAGATTTACCTCCAGGAGCTTGACCAGATTCCCAGAGTAAATATCAAAGAAAAATTCCCTCAGGCTCCAACTGAGGGAGGAGGGGGATGGGGGGACCCATTTTGAAATACACCAGATGATTCTGTTCTTAACAGGACTTGTCCTCACAGGAAACTAGCTGACCAGAGCCTAACCTGCTAGGGTATTATCAGAGCCTAACTGACCTGGGGGAAGGGAAATACCCAACTCCAGCCCACTTTAGCCCACCTGTAGCACCTAAGGAAGGAGAAAAAAATTGAGACACACTTGTGAAGTTCACAGCTCAGAGGCATAGGCTCAATAAAAGACTGAGACCCAATCATAGGAAGATAGAATGCTTCCCCTCCCCCTCACCACCACATTACTAAAGGCATATTTATAGCAGTTCCTTTTATGCAGTACATCATGTTTGGCAGTCAAGAAAAAATTAGAACGTATACCAAAAGGCAAAAAACACAATTTGAAAACAGAGCAAGCATCAAAGCCAGACACAGCAGGGATGTTGAAATTATTAGACCAGGAATTTAAAAACAACTATGATTTATATGCTAAGGGCTCTGTGGATAACGTAGACATCATGCAAGTACAGATGAGCAAAATAAGCAGAGAGAAGGAAATCCTAAGAAAGAACCAAAAAGAAATGCTAGATATAAAAAATGCTGTAACAAATGAAGACTGTCTTTGATAGACTTATTAGCAGACTGGATACAGCTTAGGAAAGAATCTCTGAACTAGAGGATGTATCAGTAGAAGCCTCAAAAACTAAAAAGGAAAGAGAACAAAGACAATTACAAAAGATGTAACAAACACATAATGTGAATACCAGGAGAAGAAAGAGAGGAAGGAACAGAAGAAATATTTGAAACAATAATGACTGAGAATTTTACCAAATTAATGCCAGAAACCAAATCACAGATCCAGAAGGTCAAAGAACACCAAGTAGGAAAAATGCAAAAAAAAAAAAAAAAAATACACCTAGGAAAATCATTTTCAAACTACAGAAAATCAAAGATAAAGAAAAAATCCTGAAAGAAGTCAGAGGATAAAAACATCTAACCTATAAAGAAAGAAAGATTAAAATTACATCTGACAATCCCTCAGAAACCACACAAGCAAGAAGAGAGTGGAGTGAAATACAGTCATGAGTCGCTTAATGATGGAGATACATTCTGAGAAATGCATTGTTAGGTGATTTTGTCATTGTGGGAACGTCATAGAGTGTACTTACACAAACCTAGATGGTATAGCCGACTATACACCTAGGATATATGGTACTAATCTTGTTGGACCACTGTCATGTATGTGCTCTGTCATTGACCAAAATATCATTATGCAGCACATGACTATATTGAAGGTGCTGAGAGAAAAAAACACCACCAACCCAGAATTCTGTATCCTATGAAATTATCCTTTAAAAGTGAGGGAGAAATAAAGACTTCCTCACACGAACAAAAATTGAGGGAATTTGTTGCTAGTAAGCCTGTCTTGCAAGAAATGTTAAAAGAAGTTCTTTAGAGAGAAGGAAAATAATATAGGTCAGAAACTCAGATCTACGTAAAGCAAAGAAGAGCATCAAAGAAGGAATGAGTGAGGGTAAAATTAAAACCTTAATTTTCTTATTCTTAACTTATCTAACAGAGAACAGTTTGATCACAATAATAATAGCAACAATGTATTCAATTATGTATGCTTATGTATGTTTATATATAAGTGAAATGAATGACAACAATGATATAAGGGATGGGAGGAAGGAATTAGGATTACTTGTTATTACAAGGTACTCATACTACCTGTGAAGTGGTATAGCTATTTGAAAGTGGACTTGGATTAGTTGTAAATGTATATTGCAAACTCTAGGGCAACCACTAAAAAAGTAAAAAAAATAAGCACAACTGATATGCTAAGAAAGGAGAGAAAAGGGATCATAAAAAAATTCTCAATTAAAACCACAAAAAGCAGAAAAAGAGTAGAAGACAAAAATAGGAACTGAGAATAAGGGCAGCAAATAGAAAATAGTAATGAATACGGTAGATATTAATCCAACTGTATCAATAATCACTTAAATGTCAGCAATCTAATGCACCATTCAATGATATTGTCAGAGTAGATCAAAAAATACGATCCAGCTATATGTTGTCTGCAAGAAACCCATTTTAAATATGAAGATACATATAGATTAAAAGTAAATAAATGGTGGGGCCGGCCCGGTGGCGCAAGCGGTTAAGTGCGCGCGCTCCGCTGCGGCGGCCTGGGGTTCGCTGGTTCGGATCCCGGGCGCACACCGACGCACTGCTTGGTAAGCCATGCTGTGGCGGCGTCCCATATAAAATGGAGGAAGATGGGCACCGATGTTAGCCCAGGGCCGTCTTCCTCAGCGGGGGAAAAAAAAAAAAAAGTAAATAAATGGAGAAAAATATAACATACTAACGCTAATCAAAAGAAAGCAAGAATGGCTATATTAATTTCAGAGATAGTAGATTTAAAAGTATTGTGGAATGGTATTTTGCAATCATATTATTAAAATATAAAAAAAATAAACTAGGAGAACAGCTAGACTATTTCAGGCTTAATTAAGCAGTTTTATTCTACTTCTAAAATGATGATGATGATGATGGTACATTCTTAGTAAATCTGTTGTGTTAAGGATTGATAGAGAAATATCTGTTTGAGGTATCTCATTTTTCTACATCACTTCCTTTTTTCTTCATACTGCATACATTCTTTATTTTGACTCAAAGATGATTTGGCATGAATGTCGCTGTACAAGATTTTCTTCCTCATGAAATTTTGAGATTGAGAGTTGATTCTGTGCTTTTCATCCTCACAAGATGTAGGGGAAAAAAAAACCCTGTCAATTATATTTTCTTAAAAGACTCATGTTCTAAGTATAATTAACTGACTAAAATGTATATAGAATTCAAATTTTGTTTAAAGTTAAGAATTTTATTACAACTAGTAATATAATAAAAATTATGAGATAATCTAATCTTTATTACTTTTCTTGAATTATTATTGAAATTATATAAACACTTGGCTCAAAATGATATAATTTTCCTAAAGATTTTTGTATAATTCACTTTGTTAATATTGATGTTAACTCTCAATCCATTTCACTATTTCTTATCTATTCAAAAGTTCTTAATTTTTTTGAGCATACAATTAACAACTTTCACAATGTTGAGTTTTTCACTTAAAATAAAAAGTAAATATTTATGATCACTAACAGCTAGAATTTCAACACATGAAGCACCTCAGAACTAGTTTTACTCCAAATTGCACCTGGAATTCTTGCCTATATTTGAATATGCATGTTCAGACATTAACTATATATTCAAATGCAAACTTGTCTGTATTACTGGTACCATTAGAACGATTGGGTGTGAAGGAACCCATAAGATTACAAGGTCAGCGCTGAAACGTAGTTCACAGGGGTAGAACTGACATTAAGTAGACATTCTGTGATTTAGTCTTCCAAAGCCTGGAACTAACACCAAAGCCAAAGCCAGAAAGTAGATTTGAGCTGACCGCCAAAACCAAACTACATTTCAAAACACGATTACCATTTCCTCAACCTTCTGTTTCAATCTAGTAGTTAGGACAAGTTCCTTACCGTGAAAAGAGATAAGTGATTATTTCCTAAGGCTTTATAAGCAAGGGAAAGGGAGTACGTGGAACTAGGGAACTGTTAGCTAATGTGTAGCCAGTACTGGAATGTGACCCCAAAGAGACAGATGAGAAAGGTAGCCAGTGATAGCTATTGAGCTTCTCTCTAAAGCTAAGAGTACATGGGAAGCCATTATGGAGTAGACACTCTGACTGCCCTTGACCCTGCATGTTTAGGAGGAGAAAGAGGAGGACAAAGAGGAGACTAATATACACTGAGTACCCAACATATGGCAATCACTGGGCCAGATGAGTTATTAATTTGCAGGGCAAGCTACATAATTTGTGTGACCCAGTGCAATATGAAAACAGAAGCTCCTATTCAAAATGATTAAGAATTTCAAGACAGCAACAGCGGGGTGTTAAACCAACAGTGGGCCCTTCTGAGCCCAGGGCTCTGTGTAACTGCACAGATCATATATCCATGAAGCTGGCCTTGCTATTTTGACATTGGTACCTTCAGGAATCCTATGCAGTACATACCATTATCCCTATTCCACAATTAGAAAATTGAGGCATAGAAAGGCTTAACTGGTTTGCTCAAGTTTACACGCCTTGTAAAGGACAAAGAGGGATATATATATGACTTTAAATCTCCAGCTTTTTTCATTTTACTATGTGATTTGTTTGTTTAAAGGCTTATAGAGCATAGTAGAGGTATTATGCATGCCATTTAAATGTATATGTATATTTAAATGTTTATGTGCTTTTTATTTTTCATGGTCTCATGATATGACCCCTTCCTCTTACAGTATAGTACACTTCTCTCTGCAACTGCGTTAATAGTTCTCCAAATTAGAGTAGGATTACACAGCCAATGGAAAGAAGACTGCAATATAGCCATAATAACCACAGCAATCTCAGAGCGTTTCAGCATTGGTATAGCGTTAGGACTTCATTACTGGCAGAGCTACAGGACTAGAATTGTGGAAGCCGCAGGTTCAGTGGACTGCTTCGTGGATGGTCCTCTAACTGCTCATTAATATTGAAGGCCAGGGTAATTACTCTTAGAAAATCCCATGGTACTTGCAAACCTTATTTTTGCCAATTTTTCTTTTCTGGTTTGTAATAGAGAGGTGGCCTTTCACCCACAGGAGTGCACTCCATGAATCACTAGAGCATGTACACTGCTGTGGGAGGAGGGGCTGCAGTTCATACATACATACGTTTTGGAAGGAGGTAGGTGAGAAGAGGGCATGCTGTAAATAGCATGTAACAAATTAGACCCTCTGAATTGTGTAAGTGAGCAAATCTAATTTTAGCGAACAAAAGAGGCTAGGAGACGCTGAGTGTAATTTTTATGTAAAAATAGGAAGTCTCCAAAGACATCTCTCTTTAGCCAGATGAATGCAAATTACCAAAGTCATCCAAATCGAGAAGCTTGATTTATGCATTTTCCATTGTACTCATCAAGAAAAAAAGCTTTTTCTGTTTCCAAATAGTATGCATTTGGGGTAAAGTTTCACTTTATGCACCAAGAAGGGCTGAGAGAAGACAGAACCAAAGCAGTCATGTAAAAAAATTGTTTCTTTTTTTTCTCGAACATAGCTTCTGCCAAATAGGCTGTCCAACTGTCTACCATATCCAGTTTTAGCTGCTTGAATTCAATTAAAAAATAAAAGTTTCAATGTTATGTATCAGAATATATGATTAGTTTTCCACTGGCACCCTATGTCTTCAGATGAGTGCAGACACAATAAGAAAAAAATCAAATCCTGCTTGAACATAGGCAGCAGTTCAATTCACAAATCAGCATCAGCCATTTTAGAAGATGGGTTTTATTCAATGGCTCTGTCTGCACTGTCAGTGCTTATTGTTTAGTTATAGCTTTCCTTACGCAAATCTCTTAATAGCGAATTATCTGCTACTAACAATATATTTAAACAACTGTCCTATTTAAGATAATACACTACTTATGGTTTTCATATACTCTTACTCATGGGGTTTCTTCATTCCCCTGCCGTCTTTCCTATGTGGACTCTTCTAATACTTACAGACGTTTTCAGGTAATCTATAGCAAGAGTAAAGGAGTTTAACTTCTATCTCTCTTTGTATATTTGTGTGTTGTGTGTGTGTGTGTGGTGTGTGTTCTTCCACTAGTCCATGCATTCATGTATTGATTCAAGAATTATTTACTCAGTAACATCTATTGACTGGTCAGTATTCTAGGCACTGAGAACCTTTCAAACAAAGTCTCCCCTCAAAGCTTAGACTAGAAAGTTACATTTGATGTTAAGGAAAGAATATTTAACTGCTTGACTGGCAACTTTTGTGGTCTTTCTTTGCCACCCTAGTGCTGTACTTGCACCTTACAACTCAACTTTCACCATAAGCGACTATTTCTTGCAGCCTTCACATGCACACACTTTTACTTCTTTGTGCCTTTCTCACTCTCTGCCTTCTATCTAGATTGACTTTTCCTTTTTTTATTAATTTATTTTTACATTTTTATTGTGGTAAGAACACATAACATGAGATCTACCCTCTTAACAAATTTTTAAGTATACAATACACTATTGTAAACTACGGAAACACTGCATTTCCCCCTATCCCAGCTTCTGGCAACCACCATTCTACTGTCTGGTTCTATGAGTTTGACTACACTAGATATCTTGTATAAGTGGAATTGTGCAGTACTGGTCCTTTTGTGGCTGGCTTGTTTCATTTAGCATAATGTCTTCCAGGTTCATCCATGTTTTTGCATATGGCAAGAATTTTTTTTTAGGGTTGAATAATATTCCACTGTGTGGAATCAAAGTGATATACAAAGTGATATACAAAGTATATCACTTTGGCTAGTATGGACATTTTAACAATATTAATTGTTCCAATCCACGAACATCAGGTGTTCCATTTTCTGTGTCTTCTCTAAGTTTCTTCATCAATGATTTGTTATTTTCAGTATACAAGTCTTTCACATCTTAGGTTAAATTTATTCCTAAATGTTTCATTCTTTTTGAAGCTATTATAGATGGGTTGTTTTCTCTCTTCAGTAGTTCATTACTTGTGTATAGAAAGACAGCTGATTTTTATATGCTGATTTTCTTATCATGCAGCTTTACTGAATTCCTTCATTAGTTCTAGCAGTTTTTTTGTGTGGCATCTTTCAGATATTCTACACATAAGATCATATCATCTGCAAATAGAGATAATTCTACTTATTCATTTTTATGTCCTTTATTTCTTTTTCTCACTTAATTGCTCTGGCAAAGATGTCCAGAACTATGCTGAATAAAGTGGCAAGAATGGGGATCCTTACTGTGTACTGGATCTCAGAGGAAAAGCTTTCAGTTTTTCACCACTGAGTATGACGTTAACTGTGGGATTTTCATAGAGGGCCTTTATTACATTGAGGTAAATTCCTTTTATAAATAGTTTGTTGAGAGTTTTTGTCACGAAAGCATGTTGAATTTTGTCTAATGCTTTTTCTGCATCTCTTCAGATAATCATGTGGTTTTTGTCCTCCATTCTGTTAATTTAGTGTATCATATTAATTTATTTCTGTATGTTGAACCATCTTTACATCTCTGGGTTAAATCCCACGTGTCATGGTATATGATCCTTTTAATGTGCTGTTGAATTCAGTTTGCTAGTATTTTGCTGAGTATTTTTGCATCTACGTTTATCGGAATTATTGGCCTGTAGTTTTTTTTTTGTTGTAATGTCCCTATGTGTCTTTGGTATCAGGGTAATTCTGGCCTAGTAAAATTAGTTTGGAAGTGTATCCTCTTCTATTTTTTGGAAGAGTTTAAGAAGAATTGGAGTTAATTCTTCTTGAAATGTTTGGTAAATTTCACCAATGAAACCATCCGGTCCCAGGGCTTTCTTTGTTGGGAGGTTTTGATTACTGATTCAATCTTCTTATTCCTTATTGGTCTGTTTGTTTTCTATTTTTTCATGATTCACTCTTGGTAGGTTGTGTGTTTCAAGAAATATCCATTTATTCTGGGTTATATGATTTTCTTGGCTTGTAATTGTTTATAATAGTCTCTTATTTTCCTTTTTATTTCTGAGACATCCATTATCATGCTTTCTCTTTCATTTCTGCTTTTATTTATTTAATCTTCTCTCTTTTTTTCAGTCTAGCTAAGGGTTTGTCAATTTTATTTATCTTTTCAAAAAGCAAATCTTAGTTTCATTGATTTTTCTGTTGTTTTTGTATTTCAATTATTTCTGATCTAATCTTTGTTATTTCCTTGTTATGCTAAATTTAGGCTTAGTTTATTCTTCTTATTCTAGTTCCTTGAGGTGTAAAGTTAGGTCATTTATTTGAGATTGTACTTCTTTTTTAATGTAAGTGTTTATTGCTATAAAATTCCTTCTTAATACCACTTTGGCTGCATCCCATAAGTTTGGGCATGTTGTGTTTTCATTTTCATTTGTCTCAATATATTTTCTGATTTCCCTTTTGATTTCTTTCTTGACCTATGGACTGTTCAGAAGTGTGTTGGGTAATTTCTACATATTTGTGAATTTTCTAATAATCCTTTTGTTATTGATTTCTAGTTTCTATTGTGATCAGATAAGATACATGGTATGATTTCAATCTTAAATTTGTTAAGACTTGTTTGGGGACCTATTATGTGATTTATTCTGTAGAATGTTCTGTGTTTTACATTGAGAAGAATGTATATAGTGCTTTTGTTGGGTGGAATATTCTGTATATGTCTATTAAGAGTATTCAGTCTGTAATGTTGTTCAGATCTGTTGTTTCCTTATTGGTTTTCTGTCCAGATGTTCTAGCTATTGTTGAAAGTGGAGTATGGAAGTTTCCTACTATTATTGTATTGCTGTCCATTTATCCCTTCAGTTTTGTCAATATTTGCTTTATATATTTAGGTCCTCTGAAGTTGGGTGCATATGTATTTACAATTGTTATATCATCCTGTTGAATTGACTCTTTTTTTTTTTATTGGTTTATAACATTGTAAAAATTTCTGGTGTACATCATTGTACTTCTATTTCTGCATAGATTACATCATGTTCACCACCAAAATACTAATTACAACCCATCACCACACACATGTACCGAATTATCCCTTTCACCCTCCTCCCTCCCCCTTCCCCTCTGGTAACCACCAATCCAATCTCTGTCCCTATGTGTTTGTTTATTGTTGTTATTATCTACTACTTAATGAAGGAAATCATACGGTATTTGACCTTCTCCCTCTGACTTATTTCACTTTGCATTATACCCTCAATGTCCATCCATGTTGTCACAAATGGCTGGATTTCATCCTTTCTTATGGCTGAGTAGTATTCCATTGTGTATATATACCACATCTTCTTTATCCATTCGTCCCTTGATGGGCACTTAGGTTGCTTCCAAGTCTTGGCTATTGTGAATAATGCTGCAATGAACACAGGGGTGCATGTACCTTTGCAAATTGGTGTTTTCAAGTTCTTTGGATAAATACCCAACAGTGGAATAGCTGGATCATATGGTAGCAAAAGCGGTTCTAAGAGGGAAGTTTATAGCGATACAGGCCTATCTCAACAAACAAGAAAAATCTCAAATAAACAATCTAACAATGCACCTAAAGGAACTGGAAAAAGAAGAACAAACAAAGCCCAAAATCAGTAGAAGAAGGGAAATAATAAAAATCAGAGCAGAAATTAATGAAATAGAGACCAAAAAAACAATAGAAAAAATTAATAAAACCAAGAGCTGGTTCTTTGAAAAGATCAACAAAATTGACAAACCTTTAGCTAGACTCACCAAGAAAAAAAGAGAGAAGGCACAAATAAGTAAAATCAGAAATGAAAGAGGAGAGGTTACAACAGACACCTCAGAAATAAAAAAGACTATAAGAGAATACTATGAAAGGCTATATGCCAACCAATTCGACAATCTGGAAGAAATGGATAAATTCTTAGAATCATACAACCTTCCAAAACTGCATCAAGAAGAAGTAGAGAATTTGAATAGACCAATCACCAGTAAGGAGATCGAAACAGTAATCAAAAACCTCCCCAAAAATAAAAGTCCAGGACCAGACGGCTTCCCTAGTGAATTCTACCAAACATTCAAAGAAGACTTAATACCTATCCTTCTCAAATTCTTCCAAAAAATTGAGGAGTAGGGGAAGCTCCCTAACTCATTCTACAAAGCCGACATTACCCTGATACCAAAACCAGACAAGGACAACACAAAAAAAGAAAATTACAGGCCAATATCACTGATGAACATCGATGCGAAAATCCTCAACAAAATACTAGCAAATCGCATACAACAATACGTTAAAAAGATTATACACCATGATCAAGTGGGATTTATTCCAGGTATGCAGGGATGGTTTAACATTCACAAATCAATCAACGTAATACACCACATTAATAAAATGAAGAATAAAAATCACATGATCATGTCAATAGATGCAGAGAAAGCATTTGACAAGATACAGCATCCATTTATGATAAAAACTCTGAATAAAAGGGGTATAGAAGGAAAGTACCTCAACATAATAAAGACCATATATGAGAAACCCACAGCTAATATCATCCTCAATGGTGAAAAACTGAAAGCTATCCCTCTAAGAACAGGAACCAGACAAGGATGCCCACTGTCACCACTCCTATTTAACATAGTACTGGAAGTCCTAGCCAGAGCAATCAGGCAAGAGAAAGAAATAAAAGGGATCCAAATTGGAAAGGAAGAAGTGAAACTGTCACTATTTGCAGATGACATGATTTTATATATAGAAAACCCTAAAGAATCCACCAGAAAACTTTTAGAAGTAATAAACGAATATGGTAAAGTTGCAGGATACAAAATCAACATACAAAAATCAGTTGCATTTCTGTATACTATCAACGAAGTAGCAGAAAGAGAAATTAAGAATACCATCCCATTTACAATTGCAACAAAAAGAATAAAATACCTAGGACTCTTTATTATTATATATGAACTTTGTCTCTTGTGCCAGTTTCTGACTTAAAGTCTATTTTGTCTAAGTATAGCTACTCCTCTTATATTTTGGTTACTTTTTGAATAAAATATCTGTTCCTATCCCTTCACTTTCAGCCTATGTGTGTCTTTGATTCTAAAACAAATCTCCTGCCAACAGCACATAGTTGGGTCTTGTTCTGTTTTTCAGTCCAGCCACTCTACATCTTTCAACTGAAGAGTTGAATTCAATTATGTTTAAAGTAATTATTGACAGGTAAGGACTTACTATTTCTTTAATTGTTTTTGTCTGTTTTGTGTTTCTTTTGTCCCTCTTTCCTTCTATTCCTGTCTTCCTTGTGATTTGTTGGTTTTTGTAGTGATATGTTTTGATTCCTTCCCCTTTTTCATTTGTGTATTTCATCTGTGTATTCTCTTTGTGATTACTATGAGGTTTACATAAAACATTCTAAAGTTATAACTGTCTCTTTAAGCTGATAAGTTAACTGTCATGTATTCCTGATTCTTTGCATTCCTTGTAGCTTTGTGTTGGTGTCTGCACATTTGAAGAAACAGCTCCTTCTCCTAGGCTTTAATGACTGTCTGGGAAAGACTCTTCAGCAGTCAGTCTGATTGAAGTTTCTGGGCCTTTATTCCTAGCTGTCCCAGGCATCTAGCCTTTTTTTTTTTTTTCCCCCAAAAGCCACAATCTGTTGCTTCCCTGGTATATGTCTATGTCACTTCCTTCAGAGTTCTGTATGAGAAGGGGCAGAAACCAGTCCCTTGGGGAACACACTGAAAGGTGGGCACATTGGAACCTCATTCCACTCCTCCTGCCCTCTTGGAGAAAAGGCCTCAGTTCTGTGCTTTCTCCAAGACTTGTAGAGCTATGCTTCTTGCAAGAAGGTGCCCATCTCGCTAGCTTCCCGAGGTATCCGAACTATGACAGTTTGAACCTTCAGCAGCCTGTGAAACAAGACAGAATCCAACTCCTCAGGGAGTGCATTGAGAGGCCAAGGACATTGGACACTCATCTGATTCCCTCTTCCCTTCCTATTCCTCATCAGGGAGAAGTTGTGATCTCTCTCAGTGATGGGCTGTGCTGGCTTGGAGGACAGGCTGATATAGGTAGAGTGAAATTGCTCTTCCTGCCCATTTCAATGTGGCTTCTCTTGGTTTTGTGCTTAACCAGAATCTGGACCTCTCCTGAAGGTGTTTTATTCCTTACATGGTTGTTAAGCTGGTGTATATGTGGGGGAATGAGGACTGGCACTTCCTGTTCTGCCATCTTGCTGATGTCGCTCTTCCTCCTTTTAAATATCTAAATAAAATGCCCCCAATTCTCTCTCTATATTGAGTTACAATTTTCTTAATGTTAAAATAAAACAGCTTCAGTATTTAATCCTACAGATTATGGGAAGTCCAGTGCACACCCTTTCTCCAAAGAATTTTTAGGATAACTGGAACCTTAAATTTCCATTGTTACTTCTTGCTTCAAATTCATTTTTCCTCAATTCTGAGGGTATATTTTTGTATCAAATTCCATGGCTCCCATATCCTTTCTTTTCTTACTTTGCTCATAGAATTTATCACTCCTCCTTCATTTTCTAAATGTTGTTTCACATGCAGGCTTTAACTGAAGTTTGGGTATAAAGCTTAAAGATGACTACAGCATAAGCATAGTCCAGGAACCAATTAAATATTCTCTATGTTAAATATATCAATTTTGTGAACATTATACATTTCTACCATGGAGTGTGGGTTGGGGGAGATCTTCTCTTGGCTTCAAGTCTTGTTGATAAACCTGTTTAGATGTTCTTCTCTACAGACACACCTTCTGAGCTTCAGGCCAATATATTCAGCCTACATTAAATCTCCTCTTTGATATTTTGCAGGTATCTCAAATTCAAATATCTAGACTAAATTCATCATCTTTCTTTCCAAAATAGGACCTCATCCAGGATTTCCTATCTAAGTGAGTAATTGTGATAATTTGGCTATTTGTTTATTGCTTAAAAAGCAGTGATCCGTTTAGTCAAGTCTTGGAACAATGTTGTACTCAAACAAGGCCGAAAGCAATAAGAATTCTAACATTTTCATTTTAAATCTCTTTCAAATATTTTAGATGCTAAAATATTAAAGTTAACCAAAATAGATTTTTAAGCACCCATTATCACATAGCCTGTTGACTTCAGAAACTCCTGGAAGGTTCTTGTTTCTCCCACAAATAAATTTCCTTTCAGTTGGGGCATCTTATTCTTTTTCTCTCATTTAACTCCTTTTATCTCTTCTTCCCTGCTCTATATGCCTTATGCCGGAGGAGACCTCCAAGTAGTCACATACACAACACTCTCTTGCTCAGCCCATTAGAGGATATTTTGCTTCTTCTGATGTCCATTTTTGGCCATTTTACTACAATGCTAAACCTTGGAAACTTTATCTTTCTTGCTTTAGACAGAAGATGTGTGGAGTGGGGAGAGAGGATGTGGATAAAGGGCTGAATGGGTTAATATTAAACATACATGGCGAGAATCCCTCTTCTGGACTCCCACGTGTTGATAATTTTACCCCATTATATGTCTGCATGTTTCTCTCATTGTGTTTCTGTTCTTCTAAGTTAAGAACTGTGTCTCTAAAACCTCAGTGTCTGAAAAGTTTGCTGAGTGAACTAACAAATGTTTATTAAGTTTCTGCTAGTAGTTACCTTACATTATTAATTTGCTGTGACTATTAGTTTGTAGCTCCATTATGTGTTTTTGAGACTGAGAGGAGTGCTTTATTTGACTTTTGTCTCATAGAAAACAAAAAAATGACCTGGCCCGGTGGCATACTGGTTAAGTTTGCATGCCGCGCTTCAGCTGCCAGGGGTTCACAGGTTCAGATCTCAGGTGCACACCTACGCACCACTCACCAAGCTGTGCTGTGGCGGCATCCCGCATACAAAATAGAGGCACAAATATTAGCTCAGGACTAATCTTCTTCACCAAAATAAAAAAGAAAGAAAGAAAAGAAAAGAAAAAACCTTTGGCTCTTTGTCTATTTTGACTTGAAGGTACTAGAAAGCAACTCCCTGCCTCAATATACCTTCCCCAATAACTGCCAGTTACTCAGAAACTAAGAGGCCCATTCTATGAATCCTCAAGGGTTTTAGAGATTTTAGATTATCTTGAGATGAGATGAATATAAACAATATATAATTAAAAATTTAAATAGTACTTAAAAAGTATTATACTGTACTTTTTAAATTTCAAAATAAGATTAGGTTTCTGTTCTTGAATCATGCACAACAATCTCTGAGTAGAGATGCTTTAAGTATTAAGTACTATTTGTAGCTCATGCCCTTGACTAAAACTATACAGTTATTTACTCATATCTACACAAATGCATTATATATGGATATGCATAGTAAATTTTCTAATATTTTATATATCAAAATATATTATTAATCATGTTATTCTTTTCTTCAAAATACCACAAAGCAGGAATTTAGAGATTAAGACTGAAGGAAAACTGTATTCGTCATCTACCCTACTGTTACTCAATATTGCAAAAGTCTGTGACTAGCACAAAACTTTTCATATTTTATGTGTTATAATAAAGGAGCAACATGGAAATATATGAAGCACACATCTTAGAAATAGGTGTATATTTCCTTAATGTAACAAGTTCAAATGAAATATCTAATGTTTTCACTTTTATTTATATTATTTTAATTTAAAATATCATAATTTATGATTCATTATGTTAAAATAATATACTTCATTTTATTTTGTGATTAATACCTTCTGCTTCCCTCTGTCCTCTCTCAAATGTATCAGAATGCTTTGTGTCTAAAAAGATCTTTATTTCACATAACTTTATGGTAGATACTTTTTTTCACAGCTGTATGGTTTGTACGAAAATAAAGATGTAAACTTTTCAGTTCTCATTGTTTCCAGACATCTTTAATATTTCTCTTGTTCAAATGGAAAACTGTTGTTCAACAATGTAAGTAGCATTAGAATTGGCCAAAAGCTTGTTTAGGCCCCAGTACTGCCACCTGTTTCCTTAAGGACTTCTCAGGCCTCAGTCCTCCATTTTAAAAAATGAAATCAGATGATAATTCAGATAATTTTCAACCATAAACCTGGAAAATAAATAAAAGAGAAACAGCTCAATCAGTTACATTGACTGTTGATGTGTCACTTCTGCTCAGTTTTCCAAGAGAAGAAGGAATTAAGTTAGGTAAAATGACCAACAGGAAATGCCCCGGGACTGAGACTATCCAGAATTGGACTCAATGTCTGGAAGTCTCTTTTGTCATTTTGATATGAGTTGAGTTTCTGGTCAACAGTTTGGCAAAAATACCAATGTCAAAGGTTGTACACGATGGGTTGCACCAATTCTAAAATTCAGCCATTCTAAAAATTATTAGTATTGCCAATATTCTAACGTTAATCATTACACTAGCAAATCTTTTAAGTTGGTTTTTATCATCTTCACTGTCTATTAATTAATTCATTTATTCAGCAAATATTTACTAAGCACCTACTGTAAGGTTGGCACTGTGGTAAGCTTTGGGACAAGGCTGCTTATCTCATGTATCTGAAATGGTAATGAAAAAATAGACACTAAATAATAAAAAAAAAAGCACAATAATTACAAAATAAATAAACATAGTATTGAAGTGGAAAGTAACTGGCAAAGCTAATTAAAGCTAACACTAGTAGCTTTCACCTAGAAATCATGAAAGATATTAAACAATGGATTCAGCTATGTTCTCTACCAAGAAAATAAGGAACACAAAATCTCCTGAAAATTAAAAAAAAAAAGATCAAGAAAGGAAATACATATGACTTTAGAAGTATATTTATCTATTTGAAAGAACAAGATAGTGCAAACAGGAAAGATTATTCTTTCTTCATCAAAATAAACTTGATTGAGAAGATGTTTCAGAGATGTGGGTTAATTCTTTAACTGGCTGAGTTGCTCACTGTTGAGTTTGTATATTGTCCCCTGAACAATAAAAAGATGAAAAGGAAGGATTTCATTCATATTTAGTTGTCAACAAAATCTTTCAGAGAATTTGTCATTCTTTATGATGGCTGAGAAAAGACGAGGAAGAAAATGATGTCTTTGAAACCAGCAAAGCTAAATGCTGGTTTTAGGGAAAGTTAGGAAATATCACAATATGGATCATATTCTTAGTCTCCCTAATTTGTTTTTCAAATTTAATTCTTTGCTCAGTATAATATTATCTTTGTTTCTATTTTTATTCTCTACCTTACTATGACCACATCTTCTTATAAGCAATAAAATGAATTGGTGAGTTATTTTTCTTTTACAGCATTGTCTGTGTGGTCTTCCCTTCTCTACAGGCATTAAGCAAATTGCTCCTTCACAGAAAACATTACTTTATTAACTTATTCCTATTTATATTGATCATGAAATAATCAAATTATAGTATCAAATGGGCCAAATTTAATTTGTAAAAAAGTCCCCAGACATGGTCAAAATGAGAAACTGTAATCAGTTAATCTGCAAATCAATGGTATATTTATGTAAAGTTGACTCAGATAGGTTGTTGCAAGTTAGACCATTGATTTTGTAAGCCTTATGCCTAATCAAGGCTTGTTCTTGCTAGAGCATCAGGACAGTGACATACGTTACTAGAGTCCACTGAAGTCTGCGGATCTCTTTTCAAAGATACTCAAAATCGTTCTATAGCATGAGAATTTAGAAAGACGACAAAAACGATCTGTTGAGAGCCAAGCAACATTAGAGATAAATTTTTTTGTGATTTAAATAATTGATGAACACATATGGGATATATTAGGTATTCTGGTGTTAAATCCCAATGATTTTTCATTAGTTTATTAACAAAGACCTTTCAAAATTTCTCATTATAGTGTCCAGATGCTAGGTCTAATTCTGGTCCCTGTTCACAACTTTATTTTTTATCTTGTTACTGTCTAAACCTAGCAAAATTCTTTAGTTATTTTTTTTCTTTGACCCATAATGAATTGTTCATTTCTAGAATCAATTCTCATAAATTGAGATACTTCAATAAGCTTCCTATCCAAAAATATTGATAATACAGAAGCATTCTGCATGTGACTAATTCTTATAACATCTCTCAATAAAGGCCAAGAAAATATTCTAAAACTATAATTAATGGAGAGGTGTTATTGGTAAGTGAAATTAACTTGATCCAGTTTTCTGAGGATCTAATGATGCAGAAAAAGAGCTGACAGCTGGGCAGAATTAATTTAAGCCTTAGTTAGCTCTGAGGTAAAAGCCTGGGATTCAATTTTGCGCATTCAAGTATCACATTAGGCAGAACTAAAATGATCTTAGCAAAGTTTTCTTTTATCTGGGGGGTGGGATGCTACTTTTGTTTCTGTCAATGTGCCTGGAAAGTTGAGATACAAAACTGTTATGTCATAGAATATAGGAAAAACATATGAACCTGGAAAAGTTGAAGTATAGGTTTTACAAATTAACTTCTTGACCATCTAAAGATTTTAGATGATTCGTAGAAAATATCTTATTTTGAGTAAACTTTTCTATGGCTAAGTTCGCTGGGATAAATTAATCCATTTTTTCTCAGAGTAACTATAGGAATTTCCCTGCTGCATCAAATTATTTAATATTATATTTGCCTAAGATAATATTTTAGGTTTTTGGCCAAGCTGATGTTGAACACTTCTTTCTTACAATATTTGAATAATAGATGTTCATGCTTTTTAAGCTCCTTCTGAACCTATGACATCAGTAGGAGGATCACATTTAAAGTTGTTCATTTAAACTCAGCCAACATTAATTGAGTTTCCCCTTTGTGACAAACATAGTGTTACATATCTGCAATATGAATGGGGGAAAAATCAGTCCATATATCCAAGAAACTTACCGTAGGGAGTAAGAAATTGCATCAATTATCTATGACTGTTGAACAACTCACTCCAAAAATATAATGACTTAAAATAGCAACACTCATTTATTATATTTCATAGTTTCTGTGAGGCAGAAAGTCAGGAGTGGCTACCCTAGTTGGGTCTGATGTAGGTATCTCATGAGGTCACAGTCAGATGTTGGCTAGAGTGACTGACAGGGCCCACTCACATGGCTAGAAAATTGATGATGGCTGTTGGCTAGGAGCTTTGGTTTTTCTCCACTTAGACCTCTCTACTGGGCTGCTTGAGTTTCCTCATGGCGTGACAGTTGGTTCTTCCCAGAGCAAGTAATTCAAGGAAACGATGCAGAAGCTCATTGGCTTTTATGAACTGGCCTAGCAAATCAAACACCATCACTTACTTTGTATGTATTGTCACAAAGGAATTAAGATGATTCAGTTTGGGAGTGGGCTACACAGGCAACAAAGACCTTTGGGGCCATCTTGGAGGCTAGCTACCACAAGAATCAAAAGCAAATAGTTACATAACAGTAAATCAATGCTGTTTTATAGCATTATACTCAGCGACATTATACTCAAGGTAGATACATAGTTCAGAAAAGAATAATAATGTCATAATTATATTTGAAGAAATAATACAAATTCCAATTTGAAATTATGCTGGGAAAACTAATAAATTTCCTCAACAAGATGAAATAGAGAATATGAGTGATCAGTTTTTAGAAGTAAATATTAATGGTTTCTTTCCTATTCAATATATTACAAATATCTAAGCATGTATTTTCAGTGAAACGGTAGATTATTCCTCACTAGAAAAACAAGTTAAACTATACAATATTGCCAGATTAAGAGGTAAAACTTGAATATAGTATCTTTGATATGTCTAATATGTTTGTTCTTCAGATTCTTTATTCTGGATAATAAAAACTTCATTGACAAATTTTTATTTAGGAATAAGGTGTTGAATAATCTTTAAAAGCAAAAAATCACAACGTGTAAGTTGGCAAGGAACAAAATGGTGATTGAAATGAATAACTTTCTTACTACCTTCATTAATGCTAATAAAAATGAGCTAAATCAAGGCTAAATATAGCTTACAATTAACCAGTTGTTTGAAGGATCAGGATTTTTGTGAGCATCAGTAGTAAGTCTAGATGACCTCCGCTGGTATATACTAATCAACACTGAGCATATTAGTGTCTTTGAGATGACTTCTACTATCCTAGACCTGATATTTTTCTGATGATCATTGACAGTATTAAGGGATTTGTAGAAAAATAGAAGTTTAAAATAAGTACTTAATACATATGTTTTTAATAGAAAATAGAATGTGTATATGTATATATATAAATATATGTCATGCACCAGTAAAAATAATAAATCACAATAAAATAATCATACAGTGTTGGAGCTCTATGGTATTTTAAATTAAACCCTGTAGCCAAATAGGTAAAATATTTAGCTCAAGATTATATTCTCAGTTTGCACAATTCATATGAGACCAGGTTTCCGTATTCTCTTATTACTCTGTCAACAGTCGCTTCTAATGATGATGGCAGCCATCATTTAAATACACATCATTAGGTAAAGAACATAAATGTCAATAAAACATTTCCTATTAAGTAGTAGGCTGATGGCACCATAAAAATGAAAATTTTTCAAGTTGTAAAATATAGTCAAAGTCATAATGGAGTACATTAATATAGTTTGGCATTCTCTCAGTATTCCTTAGTGAACTGAGAAAGAGCTTTAATTAAAAGTGATTTTGATTGCTTCTCATTTATGCTGAGAAACACATACAATGTTTTCCAAGAAACTGTTTTCCATGTAAAATTAAGTTAGATAGATGTACAGTACGTCTCAAGTAGCTTCATTTCACTCCATTTGAATTTTTTAAAATTTTTATTGCTATTTATTTAGATTTATGTGACACAAAGGGCTGGAATTTGTGTGTGCCCATTAGTGGCATAGGCCCACTTTAGGCCATATGTGATAGTCAACGTTTGTTGACTGTCAAAGGTACATTTTCTATAATTGTTTCAAGAGTTTGCTAAAGTAGCTGACACAGAAACAAGATGCCAACTTTGTGTTTGCCCTCCTATATTGCCTCATTCGTAACACTAATATACGGTCCTACAAATTTGTCCAATTTCATTCAAACTGCATTTTCTAAAAGTAGAGATCTTCTGTGGATTTTTCTTTTTGTTTTCTTGCTTTTTAATTATATACTCATATATACTTTTAACTGTAAGCTACAAAGCAACAACAAAAGCAATTTTAAGATAAGAACTGTTGCTACTGACAACTCTAACTTCAAGGAAATTTTGTTTAGAAAGATAAGATAAAACAGTACAAGATCAGATAATTTTACTACTCTTAATCTTCACAGAAGCATTAATTCCCCATGAAAAAATATAGATTAGTGCTTACCATTAATTTAGAAGACTTTTTTCAATATGCTCTGTCTAGAAAATATTCATATTTCAAGGTTATATGACTGAAAAAGTAACCTAAAATTAGAGATATAAGAATGAAATATAAATCTGAATCAATCTGAGACAAATTTAAAGGCAATATGCTCCAGGAAATCTGAGGCTTTAGAAATATCTCATTATTGTTTTTGTTCTTTGGTGTTGAACACTAACATAGAATTTTGGAGCAAAATCACTAGGACACTAGAGACACCTGCCCACCAAGAAAGACACAGAAACTACATACTAAAAGCAGACATCAGTAACTACCAAACTAACTGCAGTCCTCAGATAAGCAGCTGTTATTTTAAAAACCAGAAGTAGGAGGTACAGAACACTAGTGTCTCAAATAAAGTGGAGATCTAAAATTGTGCATAAGGAATTAACATATTTGAATCCTTCAGAAAAAGGAAAAAAATACATATTAAAGGTCATCATGACTAGAACCTTTAATTGACAAAAACTTTGTGTTGAGACATCTTATCAGATAATTTCCATTTGTGAACCGTCCTTGATGTGAATTCTCATTGCACTACAATAGAAAGGGAAACTACCGAATTTCAACAACTCAAAAGATAATCTCAAATATCCCCTTCACCTAACTTCTTCAGTTCTTGCTTGAAGGAATTATGCGCCCAAATGCAAGTATAATGCACCAAATGCAAATACAGACTGTAATAAAAAGTAGCACTAAAGCCAAGCAATGTCATCCGTGAGGGAAACACTACTGCTCATGTCATAGAGTTGTAAAATACATTAATTTCTGTTTTTGCATTCTATAAACATTTCTGGTACAGTATCAAGTAAACAAACAAAGAAAGAAACATAAACAATTTCTAGAAATGAAAAGGAGTAAACCTAGATATGTTTTATAATTTAACACATTAAAAATCCACAAAAATTTTTTTGTGCAAATAAAGTCTTTATCCCTGATTTATGCATCTGCTCTTATCTAACAAGAGCAAAACTTGACCTCTATATGACAATGGCTAAAATAGTTGGCAGGAAAATCACATAGACTGAAGTCTGAGAAATGTGTCATGTTAAAAAATATTTCAACTCTTTACTCAAACATTCTGTCCACTACCTTGGGGACTATTTAACCATTCTGACATGTAGACTTTTTCATCTATGTAATGGGGAAATTCTCAATAATACCCATATTTGTACTCTTTCCTAGTTTAAAATGTATATTTCTATTTTTTTGTAGCATTATCCAAAGTTACAACAAAAATGCTGATTAGAAAGCTTTCTCTAGGTGTAAATTTGGCAATCAACTCGGATGGATTGTGTTCAAAAGAAAATCCATGAATGTCAGCTACATGTGCATGCTATACGAATAAAGACGATATATAAGATGTAGCTAATGCAAGTAGAATAAACTTTATTTTTATTCCAGAACAAGTAAAACAAAAATAAATAACATAGGGGCGGGCCCCGTGGCATAGCCGTTAAGTGCCCTGCTCTGCTGCTGGCGCCTGGGTTCAGATCACCGGCGCGAAGCGATGCACTGCTTGTCAGGTCATGCTGTGGCAGCGTCCCGCATAAAGTGGAGGAAGGTGGGCACAGATGTTAGCCCAGGGCTAGTCTTCTCAGCAAAAAAAAAAAAAGAGGAGGATTGGCATGGATGTTAGCTCAGAGCTGATCTTCCTCACAAAAATAAATAAATAAATAAATAGATAAATAAACGAATAAATAAATAAAATAAAATCCTTATTGCAAACAATAGTTATCCTCTATACTCGCAAGATAGGTTGATATTTTTTATTTTGGATATATTTTAAAATCGAATAAATCAATAAAATATGGAGTGTAATGATAAGTATATGGTAGGTGGTCAATACCACTTGTAAATGTGAATTTAAAACTCTTGATAGGATGATGTGATCCACCACCCCATTCATTTAAGGGATTCTGACTACATCCTCACTACATTTCTATCAAATGTGAGTCCCTGTATGTGATAGGAAGCTCACTGCCTCATGGCATAGGCTGTGGCATTATTAGACAGTTCTAATTGTTAATAAATTCTACTTCAAGTTCAAATATATCCTTTAATAACTTGTACTCGTGAGAAACAGACAACAGATTTACTGCCTTTTTTACACAATAGCCCTTTAAATATTTGAAGGCAGCGTCCATGTCGCCCTCTAGTCATTCCTTAATTAAAAAAAAACATTCAATATACCAGAGTTGTTTTATTTGGTTTTCTAGTCAATTTTAAATTTCCTTTTTTTGAGAACAGATATATGTTGCTAAGTGATTTGTTGTTGTTGTCAAGGAAAAAAGAACTAAGAAAAATGATAAATGTTAAAGTGCAAAAAATGCCGGTGTACTCATTAAAATGTGATTAAATGTTTAAACTTCCAGTACATTAACGCTGACATTTTATCTTTTAAACAGTGTCAGGTAATGAAGGTCAACAAAAGCAAGGGTTCTGTTTTTGGCCCTCAGTTAGAAGCACACTGTACTTGGACTTCACAGCAGGGAACTGTCAGGCACTGTTCTCCTCTGTGCTGCTTCTCTCGAAGTGCTAGCTTGCAGCTGGCTCCAGCATATGGAAGTGTATGGAGATATTTTCTGGGGTCCACTGCCTCAATCACTATTTAATGATTAATTACTGCAGTCTGATGTCAGGGTGAGACATTCAATGCTTGAGGTAAAAATCTTAAGTATAGAAAATGACAGCAAGCAGGGTTTTGAAAGCTGAGTTAACTTTGTATTTCTTCAGATGAATTACTCGATTTTTCTATCCACTTGTAAAGAGTAAGGTGAAAAAAGGCAAAATTGTCAAGTAGCAAACGCCAACAATGACAGGGGTGGTATTCAGCAGAACAGTCTATGATTGTCACTCACAATGAGAATAGTGCAGACGGATACACAATAACTAACTCTCTACTGGAAACCAAGCAAACAACTTTCAATTGACATTCCAGGACATAATGGATCTGAGCTGTGAAAAGAGTCTTCTAACAATGTTCCTAGTAAGCAAATAAGGGTGAGATATATTTTCTACCAATATGGTTTTGAACTCCATATATAGTGAAGAAAGCTGTGGCAATATTCTTAGCAGTGATACTTAACTATGAAAGAGATAATCTGGTAAAAAGTCCAACCTGATATTAAATTATAATAGTATAATTGTCTATTTTTACTTCTTAATAATTGCATATAACTTTGAATGATTTATATTGAAATAAATTTTAGTTTAAAAAATGAAGTATCAATTAGACAGCTAATCCTAATCTGAATCATGCAAGCTGAAAATAAACTTTGGATTTTGAGAAATTTAGGTCACAATTTAAAATAATCCAGGAATTATTAAATTTTTTTTCAATGAATTAAACTAATCTATATTTTTATTCATAAATTTTAATTATTGTTAGTTTTCTACAAAGCAAATATTTTGGCAATTTTTTTTCTCATTGGTATCTAGTTTTCCTAATTATAGTCACTTTGAAACAAGCTCAAAATATCTGCAGGAATCAGAAATATAGAAAAATTCTGCTAAATAGCTATTATTCAATGGTATTGGTCAATATCCTTTACATGCAGCTTAGCAATTGACCATTAGATGATTGGAAATATTGTAAGAGTATAAAAACAATTTACTTAGATCAATCAGGATTATAATACCCGTTTGTTGAATAGGCTCCAGCAAATCATCAATCTATAAATGAATTATCTTTCAAAAGGACATTTATTATTTAGAACTCAGAATACACTTTTTCATTGAATAGTTTTACAAATATTGGTTAGATTTCTAGGCTAGGTTACCAAAATGTTTTTGTCAATTTAAAATTTAGCAAGTGCATATTTGCAATAAAAATATAGTAATAAATGTAACTGTGAGACAATATATGGTACTGCAACTATAAGCTTACTAGTATTTATGATTGCTTTTTTTTATTGCTGTGTAGGTTCCAATTCTGGAGTTAAGGATCACATATATTCCATTCTACATTCTCAGCAATGAATAAGGATTTGCTTTTCATCTTTAACTCTATCCTTCAAATTATTCCACAAATGCCTGTGATAAGCAATAAGAGTCCTGAAGCCCTTAGTTTTAAATACGTAGGGGTCATGTGTGAGTTAAGTGGTTACCTCTCAGGGACTTCTTTATTAGAACAAAATAAGACAAATGTTTCAATTTACTATAGAGAATTTTTATTTATTTTTTTATTATTTTATTGAGGTCACATTGGTTTATAACATTGAGTAAATTCTAAGTGTACATCATTATATTTCAGCTTCTGTATGGACTGCATTATGTTCACCACTAAAAGTCTAGTTTCCATCTGTAACCATACATCTGTACCTCTTTACCCCTTTTACCCTCGCCCCACCCCTTCCTCTCTGGTAATCACCAATCTGTTCTCCTTATCTATATGTTTGTTTATCTTCCACATATGAGCGAAATAATATGGTATTTGTCTTTCTCTGTCTGACGTTTCACTTAGCATAATACCTTCAAGGTCCATCCACATTGTTGAAAATGGCACAATTTCTCCTTTTTTATGGCTGAGTAGTATTCCATGGTATATATATACCACATCTTCTTTATCCATTCATCCATTGATAGACACTTGTGTTGCTTCCAAGTCTTGGCTATTGTGAATAATACTGCAATGAACGTAGGGGTGCAAATATCCTTTTGGTTTTAAAAAAAATTAAGGAAAAATTATAATTTCAAAATGACTTTTGTTTTCCCCTGTCATAGATAGCTGTAGAAAATTATATATATACCCTAGAATAAGTAGAAATATTGCCCATTTTTATAACATTATTATCCCTAGCATGTAGATAAGTATTTTTTAAACCCATTAAAATTATAAAAGAAAATGTACTTTGTTTCTGGTCTCTACGTCTAAACGATTTAAATATTTCTAACTTCATTGTCGAGCACTATTTCTCATTTTGAGGACCAATTATTGAGTCCAAGAGAGGTGGCAGAGACAGAGCTTCCAAACTCCAAATATTCAGTTGGCAAGATATAGATGACAAGAATTGAATGATTTGACCTATTATTATTCCTAGACTGTTTCAAAGTTCCCTACAGTGCTGCCATAAGTTTAGCTCTAAAAACTATTACTTGGAATAGCCACAAAACACCTTTGGGGCTTGTGTTAGGTACACAAGAGAAAAAGAATGTGGAAGTTGGTGAAGGAAATGATTTGGGGCATGCCTATTTTACAGGATCCTCAATAGAGTCATGGTATAAAGTTGAGAATTGCTAATACATGTTAAACATGATTCTTGTTGAAATGGCTGTGCAATCACTAGGTAGGCAAGTGCAGTACCTAACCACAAATATAAAAAAGGTACCAAGCACATTCAGCCTACTCTAAACCCAGAAATAGGAGCATTCTAATTTCATTTGGTTGATCTGGCATATTTATATCCCCAGTTTAATGAAGCCTGAAGAGTCAAACTAGTAGTGTTATGATGAGTTAACACCACAGCTTTGATTGCCCACCATCCAAATAGCAAAATTTCTTAATATCATTTTATGAGACTTAAAAGACATTAAACTAAATATGATTGCTGCACCATAAAATGGTAGAATAGTTTTCCATATACTGTATATATGCAAATACAATATCCCATCTCAACCTCCAGTGCCCAAAGTAAGTTACCCTTACAGCTTAGATTGAATAACTATTATTGGTTTACCTGCTTCTAAATCTTACATTTTGTGTAACTGAGACAGAGCTAAGCTTTTCAAAAACAGAACAATGCCTTATATACAAGACCATCTTGTTTAAAAGCTTTGCCTCATTATGCAAAGTATCCTTACCCATTTGAAATAAATTCATAATACACACTGAAGACAGTGCATAGGACCTGAAAATTACAAGGAAATCTTCTTAATGTCAAATGTTTCATCTACTTCTCATTCCTTCAGAGAAATGTTGGGCTGGGGGTAGGGGATTCAGAAGAAAAGGGAATTATAATCTAAAAGTACAAACTTCAGTGAGTATATACTGTAGGGACATTCAATTTCTAGCTTTTAAGATGAGCAGTAAATGTATAAATCATTATTTTATCAGCAACTCAGGAATCCCCAGATTACAAAGCTCTGTTATAGTTATGAATGTCAGTACATACATTTCAGAATTGCAGGAACTTCTTGTGAGGTTCATTTGTTTCCTTCAAATTAGTTGGTGTAACCAGAATTGCATTAGGCAAGTTCATGAAATGATCATAAGATGAGTCCTGAATATGTAGCTATAGGAATATGGCTTCAGTTGTATGAAAGGTTTTCCCCTTCCCCCACATCTTGTGATATGCTCAGTAAAATTTCCTTTATGACTTTCTCCACTTTTTTTCACTGATATGATGACAACCCTGACAATCATATTTTACTGAGGTATGCTCTTTAATGCACTGATGTGTAAAATAGGTTTACTGTACTCAAAGCTGCTCTTTACTGGAGAGACTATGTCACAATTACTTGGCTATAATGATAGACAAAACTCAAAATAGCCTTACTTTGGGTAAGCATCACAAGTTGGGATACATGTCTGGACTATCCAACTTTGTCAAACTCCTTTTCCTTTGTCCCATATGCATAGATTCTCTGACAAAACTTCCATTATTGCTGATAACCTGGAATTCTATTTTTATTTCTAGCCTTTTTCACTATTTCTTGACTCTTATTTGGAAATAGGAATAGTATTTATTTTGTATGTAAGTGAAATTAAAAGTCATAACTCTCTCTTTCTGAGTCTTAAAATAAGCATCTTCCCATACTTAAATTTAATTACTTTGATTATATTTCATGGTGTCAGAATATAAATATACCAAATTATCTATATTTAATACAGAAAGCAAGTGTTTAGAAATCCTTGCATCAAAATTAATATAATCATTCCCCAATCTCTCAAAAAATATATAGAAAAACCCAATGGAAATAGGATATCAAAATTGATAGGCACCAAAACATTAGAGTTAAGTTCCGAACTAAGTAGAAAAGAAATACACATACACCAGTTTTCACAGGAAATTTCAGAACTCTTGAAACCTTCAGCCATATTAAGGATTAAAAGAGGGTCAGAGTAATGAGAAAATAGAATATTTTTGTGAGGAGGATATCTTTTAATAAAGGCAGTCTGTGATAAAATTTCACCCAGGCTAATGGGATGTGACACTTCCAGGAAGTATCTTACCCTATGTTTGGGACACATAGTAGAAACTAGGGTCTAACTCCTGCCTGAAAAATCTAGAACAAGAGATTAACTCTTACAATGGTGGGGTCAGGAGACTGCCACTACAGTAGTATAGGACTGCACTCTCTGAATTTGTTGGAATGCAAGTGTTCCCATGCACCAGATGTGGGCCACGTGAGTGGGAGCATTGACTTAGAATCATCTTGGATTCTAAAAGGGCTACCTAGAGGTTAGAAAGACCTACAAGAAACTGGAAGTGAAATTCTAGGGGATGAGAAAGGAATCCTTAGCTCTTCTGCAGAAGGGATCTTCAGGAGAGAGGATCACAGAATCTCAGAGAACCTCTGGAAGAGCCCTTGGAAAGGAAGAGTCAGATTTAAACTTCTACCAGGTTCAGAGAAACAGATACAGCTCACAGGGCACCTTCCAAGTAAAAGACGTTTTCCTTAGTCCTTACCTCTTCTCCATTTTTTTTTTTCTCTGACCCTTCAAATATTCCAAACTGGCTAGCAAATCAGTGTATGGTGGGGTTATGAAAAGAAGTTCAAGGTGGAGTAATGGAGAAAAAAAGCAACAAGTTCCCCTTTACTTATGGGGTTCTAATCTCAAAGAGTCAGGCTCTAACTGGGTAGAGAGAGAAAATACTTAATGCTGAATGAAATAAAGGCTTAAACATAGGAGAGTCAACCATGGTGTATGTTCCCTTGCACCATTCTGTGATGGTGATTCAACGATGAAAGCTAGAGCATTTTTTATTTCAATTTTCCAGTAAATAACTATTTTTATATTTTTTTGACCAGCACAAACATGTATCCTGGTTGTGATTTGTAGTTATTAATATCCAGCAAATTTTAGCCAGGCTAGGGAAAAGGGCCCCCAAAAACACATTCTTTTCTCTGGAAATACATTTATTTCTGCCTTCATTTTCAAGACTATTTTTGCTGGGTACAAAATTATATATCGACAATTTTTTTCAGCATTTTTCAGATGAAATTCTGGTGTTCTTTGGCTTTCATTGCTTCTTTCGAGAACTCAGCTATCATTATTGTTGCTAGTATAGAGCTAATATACTCCTTTTTCCTTGCTTGCTTTCAAAATCAACTCCATGTCATTTTTTAAATATCAGTTTGTGTGATGTGCCTTCATGGAGTGTTCTTCAGCTGTTAGTTTCTTGAATCTGTGCTTGATATATTTCATCATTTTGCAAATTTTGGCCTTTATCTCTTTAAATATTGCTTCTGTTTTCTCTCTTTCCTTCTAAAACATCAGCTACACACAAGTTTAGATCTCTTCGCAACATATGATATATCTTTTGTGCTCTTTTTTGTATTGTGCATTCTCTTGTCCCTCATTCTTCCATGTGAACATTTTGTTCTAATCAGTAATTCTTCCTTTAGTTGTCTCTAATGGTTATTAAACCTATTCATTGAGTTCTGAATTTCAATTATTGTATTTTTCTTAGAATTTCTATATTTTTATTGTTTTGAATTATCTACAAAACTTCTGCATTATCTTGAACACAGTAATCACATTTTTATTTAAATCTATCTTTAATAATTTTAGTCTTTTGATCTATTGTTTGTTTTACCTTCACATACCTGGTTATTTTTTTATTGAATAGTGGCTGTTGAGAAAGAAAATATATAGGAATCAGGTAAAGCTCTGGAATATACTATCTTCCTTCACAGAAGATCAACTTTTGACTTTGGCAGGAGGTCAACTTGGAAGCATATCACCTTTATCTAGTCAGATATTAAGCGGATTTAAAAGTTTGCTTTAGTCCCTGTGAGGACAAGTCTATATACTCTGTTTACCTTCCTTTTACAAAGCAGCACTTCAGGATCCTAGTCTAAAGATCACAGAATTTACCAGAGCCTCACTCCTTCATGAATCTTGGACTCCGATTTTTGTACCTCTAGCCCCATGAAATTATCAAAAGCTTCTCAATCTCTCCATTACAATTTTCAAACCAGCAAAAGTCATTACAGAAAAAGTGGTGCCAATGTCTGGCTTTCCTTACTGGGCTTCCCTTATTTCTAGAATTTTATCTCTGCCAGTAAGTTGTTGGCTCCCAGACAGCTCTCTGATGCTTGCAAATATATATGTGTAAGTTCTGAACATATATACACATACACATATACATATATATGCATGTACACTCATTTGTGCTCTCTCTCTCTATATATAAATATATAAACTAGCAAATTTTATTATTTTCAGTGGGCAGGTTGGTGTGGAACAGGTTGACCACCATTGCTAGAAGGAGAACCTATGATCCATTAAAAGAGAGAGAATATATACACTTTTTGAGTTTTTGGTCAGTTCTTGTAAGAATGTTTGACTCATTTGAGTCTTAGACTCGAGGTGAGATAACTGTGGTCAATTAGGTACATTTATTAGAGATTCTATTAAAATGTTTTAAGTAATTTTAACAGATGTAAAAATCTCTGCTTGGATACTCCTGTTATATGTCAGTACCGAGTTCTGATGAGTAAAATACCTCTCTCAGGTAATGACAGCTCTGACATAAGTGTTGCAGACTGTCATTCATGTTGATGTTAGGAAATGTTTCTGTGGCAATCCTACATAATTACACATATGGTCACAGCCTCTCATGTATAACAGAAACAGCAGAGGTTGTGGAGTTTTATGTCTGGTCCACATGATGTTGTAGACACAAATTAGTGTAATTTGTTCTTTGGCATATCCCACTTCTTTACAAATTTCATCCCTGTTAAATCTGGAATAATTTTGTCAGAGTAATGTCCGGTTTACAGATAAAGGATAAAATATTATTAAAAATAGAAGTTCCAGTGATGAGGCATCAGTTATAATTGCAATATTTGGATAATTAATATTTCTTCATCTGGGGTAATTTCAAGTTAAAATTCTTCTTAATCTCATAATTTGACTCAGATTAGTATAAACCTTTAGGTTGTATAATGATTAGACAAATAGCTTTATAATTTAAAAATAATTGAAACGTTTTTCTACATATACCTTAAAATTAAAAATTCTAAATGGTTAAAAGTTCTAATAGGAAAGTAGGAATTAGATGAATGCAGAGATTTTAGATGTCAGTGAGGTAAAAGTAAAACTGAAAATGTTTTAGTCTTCCATTGGTCATACTCTCTCCCACTCAGTGTAAAATGATTAAAAAAATAAGCATAATATTGGCACATTTGTAAGTGCATGTCCATATACTCTTCACAATTTTAACAATACTTATTATTAGTTTCCTGTGCCCATACTGTGTTGGGCATCATTATAACCTCTTTGCCATCCTCTGAGGTGTGTTACTGCCTCCCATATTTTCTAGATGGGAAAATTAGCACAGAGATGTTGGTGGTTTTCCCAGTTTGAACATTTGATAAACAACCATCAATTCACTAGACCAAGTTGCAACAGGCTAAAGTTTGTGACCTATGCTCCAAAGTCTAGACTCTAGAGCCAGTGACTTACTAAAAAGAAAAAAAAAGATACAGTATCTTAATAATTCAGTTAATAATTTGCTTACATGAAACAGTAATGCTAATAAAAATTCAGTTTATGTTGTACTATAAAATGCAAACAGGCTCTCTATGCTAAATTTTCAAATAAGTAATACAAAATAAGTGTGTATAAATGAAGAAAGGAGACTAATTATAAGAAAAATTAAAGTTTACTGTCTACACTAGTCTATATATTATCACTTTAATTATTTTAAAATACCATTTTAAATTGGCTGCATTAAGTATTTCTCCTCAACGCAAATGAAATTTGCGTTACGACACTGTGGTTTCTATAAACCAATTGACTTTAAAGAAAAAAATAGTACATGGAGACACTGGTAAACGTTTCTCCACTTGCACAGGATGTCTTCCAAGTCTAAGCAGATATCAAAGGTATTTAATTAAGAAATATAATTTTCTTTGGTAAATTATATAGAAACTGATATATTAAAGAAATTCATTCATGTATTATATCGCTAAGTAAAAGAGGCAAATGTTTGGATCAAATGTGTATCAAAACTTAATAATTTTAAAGTTGATAATTTTCAAGGCAATCCGTGGTTAATTAGTTAAATGGCATTGAGACAATCTACTAAATAGCAAAGCGAGTCAGACAGAGAAAGCCAAATACTGTATGATTTCACTTATATGTGGAAGACAAACAACAACAACAACAAACAAACACATAGACACAGAGAATAGATTGGTGGTTATCAGAGGGGAAGTGGGGAGGGAAGAGGGTAAAAGGGCACAAGTGTACTGTGTCAACAGCAGTTAGACTTTGGGTGGTGAACAGGATGTATTTTTCACAGAAATCGAAATATAATGACGTACACTTGAAATTTATATAATGTTATAAATCAGTGTTACCTCATTTAAAAAAAAATAAATTGTTAAAAAACCTGACTTTACTTCTTCTAGAATTTTTAAGATAAAACTGACTTTAAACTGAGATGAGTGTAGAATATGACTTTGTGCAAAGACCTTAGCCATGTTTCAATTTTTTGAGAAAAAAAGAAAATACTACAAAGCATTTAGAAGCAGAAGTTGATTTTAAAAATTCAGTGTTGACTGAAAACACAAAGCAGCATGAGATCTACAACAAATATAATTTTTGTAAATTAAACAAGACCACACACATCCAAGACATAAAGCTATTTATTTCACATGACTGTATACATATTCAAGGAATATATTTAAAATATAGTACACTAAGTGTTACTTGGGGAGTGGTAGTGATTCTGTGAACACTGAAGATATAGGGGAAAATATTTAAAAATGCAAAAGTCTTGACGAACTGATGAAGATACCATGCTATCAACTGAAGAATGTGATTAATTCAATTTTCTGCACTTGAGGTCTAAAGGGGAAAAACAAAGACAAGATTTTACGTGTTTGGATACAGAAAAATATCAAGTTATATTGTTAATTAAAGAGCCATATGCTTCCATTTAGTAGTGTGGGTACTGTGTGTGTGTGTGTGTGTTAGCTTGTGTCTTTATACTACACTTGAGCCTACATTAGTTTTATTTAACATCAATTTTTTTTAATCCAGTGTTTCTCTCAGCATTATTTAATATTATTATTATTTATTAATTCTTAAGGCCACCATCAGCTGTTGTTTTTTCTTATACTGAGACATTGCTTCTCACACTTAGGTCATTTGGCTTATCGTCTTTGAAAATTTTGCCATGTCCATCACCACCTCCATTACAACATGTACCTGTATTTTTTCTTTACATTTACTCATTATTATGTCACTATATTTATTTAAAAACAAAAGTATGTGTCACCATCCATACATAGAAATCCAGTATTACTTGTTATAAAACCATAACCATACAGATGAATACAATGAAAATAAGATAATACTGTTCTATTTCAAAGATTTTTAAGTATAAATTGAAAATTTTTAAATCATCCTGCTGTATATAAGTCCCTCAATGAGGTGAGGGGATGGTTTAGGATCAGTGAGTAATGAAATAAGGACGATTCTACTCATTGTTAGCATAACTGGAGATGAATACCACATTATTAATAAATAGCTGTTTTTAAGTTTCAATTTTAAGCAACCCCAGAAGTCCTAATACAAACATAAATGTAATCAGAATGATCAAAAAAAATATTCCACCTTCTCTGATAGGGCTGGAAACTTAGAATTAATGCCTAACCAAATCATGCAAATAAATGGCTTTGATTTCGAGAAGTCGTCTCGACTATCAAGATTTTTTCTTTCTTTTCTGAATATACCAATAATTTTTAAAACGATTTTATACTTTATGGTTGAAGCAAAACCCTGAGACTTCACAAGTGATCTTTTAACTCATCTAAAGTCACATATTCTTTGAAGTGTATAGCACTAGTACTCAGTTCTGTCCAGTGCTATAGCTGGTATCTTAGCTAACAGCAATCGCCGCCTCAGTGGTTGCTGAATTGAAAGCAGAGAGTTCAGCTTTGCTAAGTCTTTACACAACATCTTATCCCTGGTTGGAAGCACCTGGTCTAGCTTAAGACCCAGCATTCTTCATGATGTATCTCTGTCTAGGAGAGCTTGAGGCTCTAATACCCACTCCCTGGACTCTCATCCCTGCTACCTGAGCCCTTCTCTGTTAAACCCAAAGTGTAAATGTATGCTGTAGATGCCTGGGGCCAGGATAAAGGAAACACAGTCCAAGGCACACGTCTTGGCTCATTCCGCTCCTTCCACACTCCCTTTCTACCCTACCTTCCAAGTCACCTGGGAACCGTAGCTCTCAGGTACAAAGTAGCAACTACTTCTGCTCATAGTTTTTCTTTTTTTCCACTTTGTTAATGCAATATTTTCACTTTTTTATTTTCAATATTTCTGTTCAAATGATTCACATATTTTCAGGACTTTTATACTCTAATTTGCCTTTAGTTCTTTGACTTTATACCTTATTTAGAGAGAGGTGTGTGTGTGTGTGCATTCATAATGTTTAGAAGATATTTCTATGGCATCCTCCAAGGGGATTGGGGCTTGTTGCCTTGTGGCTATTTCTAATATGTTTGTACTGTCCTCCTTTTCATACCAATGAGTATTTTCTATCTTCATACATATCTGTCATATAGCCTGCTCTTGATAAGTTAAGCTGTTACCATCTTACGACCAATAAAATGTGATGTTCTCACTGCTTTATAATATTTCAAACACAAATTTGGGCTATTTTCCTACTCTTTTCAAACTATTGTTTTAGACTAATATCAAATGGGCATAGATACATATCCAGTAATCCAGTGTTATTACTTTTAATTTTAATTATTAGTTTGGAGTAGTCATTTTCAAAGGCATTTCATAAATTTTTGACATTCTCTACCAGTTAAATCTCTCTTGTATACAGAAAAGGTTTCTAATAACTTTTCTCTACTATGTTAGAGTCAGAAAAAGCATTTGACTAAATCAAATACTCATTCATGATTGAGTATTTGAAATACTCAAACTAGGAAACTAGGAAAGAAGATAATTTCTTCAACTCGATGAAGGTCATCTGTGAAAAACCTACAGCTAATATCACACTCATTGGTGATCTTTCCCTCTAAGGTCAGGGCCAAGGCAAAAATCTCCACTTTCACCACTTCTCTTTACCATTGTACTAGAGATTCAAGTCAGTGCAATCTGGAAGGAAAAATTAATAAAAGGCATTCAGAACAGAATGGAGTAATAAAATTTGCCTTTATTTACAAGCGATATGATTCTACATCTAAAAACAGTTAAACACAACAACTACTTTAACTAATAAGATAGTTCACCAATGTAGTGGGGTACAAGATCTATTGTGCTTCTATATATTAGCAATGGACTCTGCAAAAATTAAAATAGGAAAGTAATACCATTCAGAATAGAATGAAAAAAATGAAATAGGAACAAATTTAACAAAGTACGTTCCATATTTATACACCAGAAACTACAGTATATTGTTGAGTGATGTTAAAGATTTAAATAGAAGGAGAGACAATATATTTTATGGATTAAGAGACTTAGCATTTATATGATGACAATTCCCTTCAAATCGATTTATAGCTTCAATACAATCCCTATCAAAATGCCAGCAGGCCCTTTGAGGGAAATTGACAAGCTAATCCTAAAACTGATTTGGAAATGCAAAGTGGCTAAAATAGCAAATACAATTTCCAAAAAGAAGAAAAAATTTGGAGGACTACACTTCCTGGTTTCAAAATATTGTATAGAGCTACAGTAATCCAGACAATGTGGTACTAACGTAATAATAGACACGCAGACTAACGGGACAGATGAGAGCCCCAAAATAAACTTTTACATTTGTAATTGGTTGATATTTTGCAAGGATGCCAAGGTGACTCCCTGGGGAAAAGACAGTCTTTTCAACAAATAATGCGGGTACAATTGGATGTGTATATGCAAAATGTAAATTTAGACTCTTAATTTACATCACCTACAAAGATTAACTCAATGGATCACAGACCTGAATGTAAAAGCTAAAATTATGCAACTTTTAGAATAAAAATTAGGACAGCTTCATAACCTCGGATCAGGGAGAGTTCTTAGATACAACACCAAAAGCATGATGCATAAAAGAGAAACAATGATCGTCTCCACTTAATCAAAATTAAAAACTTGTATGCTTCAGAAAACAATGTATGAAAACAAAAGACAAGCTACAATCTTGGAAAATATATTTGCAAATTATTATATCTGATAAAAGACTTCTATATAGAAGATATAAGGAATATGTAAAACTTCACAATAAGAAAGCAAACAAATCAATTTTTTAAAAATGAATAAATGATTTGAATGAACATTTAACCAAAAAAGATACACAAATGGCTAATAAACACAATAAAAAAATGCTTAACTAGTCATTAGGGAAATTAAAAATTAACATCACTATTTGAGATACCTCTTTATACTCACTAGATTGGCAATAACGTAAAGTACAGATAATAACAAGTGTTGGCAAGGATATGGAGAAATTAAAATCCACATATATTACTGGTAGGGATATAAAATGTTGCAGCTGCTTTGGAAAATAGTCTGGCAGTTCCTGAGAAGATTAAATCTAGTAACTCCATGACTCAGCAATTGCACTCCTAGAGAAATGAAAACATACATCCACACTAAGACTTGCACATGAATGTTCATAGTATCATTATTCATCAGGCAAAATGTGGAAACAATTTAAATGTCTGTAAAAAGGCAACTGGAAAAAAAAAGATAATGTAGTATATCTTTGCTATTGCATGTTGTACTAGGATTATGGTAGGAATATAGATCAATGGAACAGAACTGAGAGTCTAAAAAATAAACCCTTACGTTTTTGATTAGCTGATATTTTGCAAAGATGCCAAAGTTATTCCATGAGAAAAGACAACCTTTTCAATAAATAGCGCTGATATCATTATATACTGTCCTTCTTTGTCTCTGATAATTTTCTTTGCCTTGAAGTGTACTTTATCTAATATTAATATAGCCACTCCTGCTTCCTTTTAATTAATGTTTGCATTATATGATTTTTTCCATCCTTTTACTTTCAGATGCTTTTATCATTATATATGAATTGAGTTACTTATAGACAACACACAGTTGGGTTATGCTTTTTGACCCACTCTTCTCTCAATATCTGTCTATTAATTAGTATATTTAGACCATTTAAAGTTAATGTGATTATTGACATAGTAGGGCTTAAGTGTGCTATTTGATTTTTTATTGTGATAAAATAAACCTAATATAAAATTTACCATTTAAATCATTTTAAAGTGTATGGTTCAGTGCCATTTAGTAGATTAACAATGTTGTGTAACCATCATGACTAAATAGTTCTAGAACATTTTTATCACCTCAAAAGGAAATCCCACACCCATTAAGGAGTCACTCACTATCCTCCCCTCTCCACAGCTATTGCCAGCCACTAATTTGCTTTCTTCCTATTTATTCCTATTCCTATTCCTAATTTGCTTCTAATTTTCCTATTCTGGATATTTAATATAAATGGAATCATACTTTATGTGAATATTTTGTCTGGCTTCTTTCAATTAGCATGATGTTTTCAAGATTATCAATGTCATAGTATGTATCAGGACTTAATTTCTTTTTACGGCTGAATAATATTCCATTGTATAAATATGCCACATTCTATTTCTCCATTCATTAGTTGATGGGCATTGGGTTCTTTCCACCTTTTTTGCTATTGTGAATAGTGCTACTCTATTCGTGTACAAGTTTTGGCTTTCAATTCTCAACTCTCCACTAGGTCTTTTCTGACACCACCTAAACAGAGCAGAGAGGGGATGCCTCATTATTATTGAGTAGGGGTGACAGTCCAGGCTTCTCACATGATCTTCACTGATACCATGGAGAGGAAAGAGGACTTCATAACCACCCAGTGGGGTGAAAGTCTTGGCTCCAAGTTAGGCCTTGTTTGACATCATCTGGCATGGGGACTAGAATGCTCTGTTCCATCCTCCCGAGGGTGGAAGTCTGGGGTTCCCACTTGCCCTTTGTTGCTATGAGTGGGGGTGGGACCACAGGTTTTTTTTCCTATGGCAAGAACAGAGCAATTATTGTTTAAAGCTTTCTCTCTTGCTAGGCTGCCCATTTGCTGTTCCTTAGTTAGAGAAAGCAGGCTTTTATTGGAGCTTCTTTATTTTTCTACACCCCTAAGAGTTCCAGGTTGGTAGTTTCATCAGACCCAAACGTAGAATATATGGGGCAAAAAGAAAATTCAGGGAACTCACCATTGTGTTGTTCCTTGTGTTCTAAAGTCCCCAGCCAGTCTGCTTTCTTCTTTCCACCTTTCAGAGTCTTCTTATTTTTGTTTTATATATAATGTCCAGATGATCCAGGGGTTAAGGTTCATCACTCTCACCTCTGTGGCCCAGGTTCATTTCCTCGTCAGGGATCCAGGAACCACACGTCTGTCAGTTGTCATACTGTGGCAGCTGGATGTTGCTGTGATGCCGAAAGCTATGCCACTGGTATTTTAAATACCATCAGAGTCACCCATGGTGGACAGGTTTCAGTGGAGTTTCCAGACTAAGATAGACTAGAGAGAAAAACCTGGCCACTCACTTCCGAAAAAATTGACTGTAAAAACTTTATGAATAGCGGTGGAACATTGATATAGTTCCAGAAGATAAGAGGATGGCACAAAAAGACTGGGCAACGTTCGGCTCTGCTGTACACAGCGCCACTAGGAGTCGGAATAGACTCCATGGCACCATCAACCAATATATTATCCACGGTTTTTAGTTATATTTAATAACAGAAATAAAGAAAAGTATGTCTATTCCATCTTCCTAGAATCTCTGATTTCTTTTATTACATGGAGATAGCAAGTAGTTGTTGGAAGTCTGAGCAATTCTAGAGCTCTCAGAAGCTGTCCTTCAACCTGAAACTCTTTATCCCTTCCAGATTGGCAAGGTACTTATTTAGCAGATCATCTCTGAACACATTAAATATGAGGATACATAGGAAATCATGTAAAAATACATGAGTAACATTTATAGCATTATATCACTTTGTGGTCCAGGCATCCTATCTACAAAACTATCACTTAAACTTCACAACAACGTATTTTCAATACAGAAACTTAGAAACAATAAAATTATCCAGGTACCGTAACTTAGTTACCTATGAGCACCTGACCTCAGGAAGTGCTCACGTAGCAATATCTCACACATAGAAGTGTAACGTGGTGTCAGAGCACAAGGGACAGCAAGCCTCTCTTTGATGGTTGACCTAGAGCTCTCTGAATCCCTAATTCTAAAGAAAAAACTTTTCCCTGGGTAAGGCTGAGCCTCCTGGCGGGTGTCGAGTTGCCCAGCTATGGGGAAAAGAAAGAGAGATTCTGATGGAACTTTCTAAATCTTTGCCAAAGTTTCCCACCTGCCGCCAGCACTGTCAAAATATGCCTAAGTCCACAGCAGCTTTTGTAATTTAGATATCGGATTTGAATGTAAAGTTTCTTTGGCTCTTTTGCAGTTGCCAAAAATAGACCATTTAATGAGGTTACTCTTCCTCACTGCAAAGGAACTTCTATTGTTAAAAGGGGGAATATCTTTCTGCACGAATTGGTGGATTTGGACAATCCTATTATGAACTTTTTTTTCATTTTTGTTAATCAAAATAGGAACTGTGCTTGCCCTACAATATTGAAATGAGTGAAAATAGATTGCTAATATAAATCTGTGATTATCTATAATTCTTAAATAAGCATCATCGTATGCTTCCATCATTAATAATTTTATCAGGTATTAAAAGTCTGTATTAAATGCATTGTAAATGAATATTAATTATATGCAGCAATTAACTGTTAATTTGAATAATACATGAACACGATTTCATGCTTTTTAATTTTGAGTGATCTGATTTTTAAGTACCCATCAAACCATGATATGTTTTGAGAACTTTAAAAATTAATCATCCATATTGATAGCTTCAAAAATTAGAATAAATGTTTTTGTTCTATAATCTCACTTTTTAACTAAATAAAAGTTGCTGCATCAAGTTTTAGTATCATTTAAAAATATGTCCTTGTAGAAGTTGCTATAAATGTCGACATTTTCAGCAGCATAAATTTATAGTGACACTGAATTTTTATGACACTATAAAAGTCCCTACTCATGCTGACATCTACAGCTGCATTTTCACAGAAATATAAGAATTTGTATCTTAGACATGTGGTTAATCCTATCTGGTTTTTCAAAGAAAGGAAACTGGGGTAACAGATATTTCTGATATCCCTAAACAAGTCAAATATATATCATAGGAATTTAAAGATTTGGTTTCATTCCTTTAACACCTGGCAGCCAAAGAATCTGTTACTTTTTAATCAAACTAGCTGAAGAAGAAGAAAGAGGAGTTTAGCTGGGAATTGGATAAGTCCATAAAGGGAGGAAAGAGCACATATTTTACAAGGATAAATGGGGGACAGAAACAAAACCGTTTCATTTAAGTATCCAGAGACTTCCTGGGCTGTTGTCCTCTTAACCTGCCTAATTGTTAAGACTGTTGAGCTAAAACATTTAGAGAAAATGATAGACATTATATGTGAACCAATTTTTAAAAGTTCATTTGAAGGCCCAGCCCCATGGCGGAGTGGTTAAAGTTCCGTGTGCTCCACTTCGGTGGCCCTGGTTCGTGGGTTTGAATCCCGGGAGCAGACCTACTCCACTCACCAGCCATGCTGTGGCAGTGTCCCACCTACAAAATAGAGGAAGACTGGCACAGACGTTAGCTCAGGGCTAATCTTCCTCAAGCCAAAAAAAAAAAAAAAAGAGGAGGATTGGCAACGAATGTTAGCTCAAGATGAATCGTCCTCAGCCAAAACAAAAAAAAAAGAAAAAAGAAGTTCATTTGAAGTTGAAAAGAGACAATATTTGTGTCAGGGTTAATATAACTAAAATATTTACAAGTTTCTGTTCAGGACACATTTATATTTAACAATATAAATTTTCTTGCAAATAAATTTTATTAAATGCTGGCTGCTGGTTCTTGAAGAAATGGCTAGAAAGGTCTCAAACAGAAATTTCCAAAAGTTGTGCAGTTTATGAACTGCTATTCGCTGATCTCAAGTTGTCTAGAGGAGCAGAAAAATTGTGAGTTGCAGGAATAAAACAACTTTTGGCAGATTATTCATTCTAAACTAAAAGCAACTTTATACACAAAATATTAAAGGGTTAAGAAATCTTATTTAATACAGAAGCAGTCCCATCTCACTATTTATCATGAGCAATTTTCTTAAAATCTCCATAAGTTTGAGGAAAATATCTACCTTTCAATAGCAATTACCAATTACCAATACCAACACCAATTGTATAGTAATTGGTAATATTGATATGTATATTATACATACACATATGGTATATAATATAATATCATATATATATACAATATGTGTGGTATAAAATAATATTATATTCAAGGGAATTCCATATATATTTCAATTTCTTTCTATTTCTATTTGGGAATGGGCGGGTGGATCAATAGGTGTCTAGTATTTCTTTGGATTTTAATACAATGCTGAGATGAACTTTTATGTGTGTATTACATTAGGGGAGCAACATTTATTTTAAATCATTACACTGGTCAAAAACACATGACTAATTAAGAATACAACTTCATCTCAAATAGTTCTTGGAATTATGTTTTTAGAAAGTGGGAGTTGACAAGACATGAGATCTGACTGTCTTTAAAATATCATTGCAAGTCAAATAGAAATTGCCCACACTGCTCGGTTATAGAATTATTATCTTAAAGACTATTGGATGTAATAGATATAAAGCATTATGAATTCATAAAATTGAGGAAGCACAATAAAATTCTTTATTAAATTGCAAGGCTCTGTTTTTTTTCCTACTTTCTATTCTCTAAGAATTTGTGATAATCTCTGGAAAGGAAAAAGAGCTCAGTGGAAGACAGGAGTGCACGTACTCAGAGCTTTTGCCTTGTTTGCTAGGAGAAAATATTTTTACTGGATACTGGGATGCCTCAGTGAGACAAAAGGCAAGCAGCTTTGAAAATTGTTGCTTTGAAATTGGTAGAAGCTACGTGCTCCATCACAAAAGTGGAGAGGTTTGTAGAAAGTGCTGTACCAGAGATGGGGAGAAATTCACATCTTTAAGATGTGAATAGAACATTCTACTGAAACTCAAGGAGTAGCAAATCTTAGAGGCACAAAAATATTGGAGGTTAATTGAGAGTCTTTGAAGTTTCACATTAAAAGTAAATTTTGCATACTTAAAGTTACTAAACATTTTTGTTTGTGTGTATGGCAAAACGCCTGGCAGCTGTACATTGGATATGCAATTTGATAGGTGACTAGATATTGGCATAAATATATGCTGAGTGTGTAACAACATGCCATCAGGAAAATATTCCACATGTGTGTTTAGATCTGGGGAACTCCTGCAGATGGCTATTTGGGAATGGTAGTGAGTAAGGGGGAAGTTGAGTTAATCCTGAATCCAATCAATATGGCAGCAATTACAGCCAAAAGAGAAGCGAAAAATTTAACTGTCATTTCAAACTCAAGAGACTTCTGAATTCTCGATATTAGGAAAAATACTTAGGGAGAGAAAAGTGATAAAAAGAAATTAAGACCAAACAGTGCAGAGTCAAAATCTCAGGGTGGATGTGGGGAGCTGGAGGTAATACAGATTAAGTCTTCATATCTTGAATCAGATCTCTGACAAGCAAGTTTCTCATACACGAAAATAAAGGAATTCCTCATTCAATTATGATATCCTCAGAATTTTGATTGAAGACTCTGCCCCTATTTTGTTTTCATTGATAAATGTGGAATTAATTTTCCTACTGCCTTGTAGACTTCAGAATGTATAGGATAGGTTTAGTTATAAACTGGGGATAGGTCAGGATTTTGATGTTAAGAGGGGAGAACTGAAATGAAACCACCTGTAGCAACACAGTTAATAGGATTGTGAACTAAGTCTCTTTACTCTAATATGGCTTAATTATTTGATGGTCTGCAGTCTGTACTAACACAAGTTTACTATTCTAGGTGGTTTATTTCCCATGATATCAGTTTCTATTGCTGCCGTAACAAATTACCCCAAGGTTAGTTGCTTAATGCAACATAAATTTTCTATCTCACAGTTCTATATGTCACAAATCCATGTATACTGAGCTCAACTGGTTTCCCTTTAGAGTCTGACAAAGCTGAATCAAGGTGTCCATTGGGTTGCATTTCTTTCTAGAGGTCGCCAAAGCCAGGGATGTAATAGGGAAGAAATTGGACCTTGAGACTTATCTGGGTTGAGATGCATATCTGGGTTGGTACACTGGAGAACTTTGAATCTTTTGATTCCACTGGATGCTTTGGGAATGCTGAAATATTTTTTTTTTTAGAAGAGAAAGCCCAATGTCCTTAATAGGAGGGACTATTAAGGGACTTCAAATGAAGTGGAGATCTTATAAGTAAAGGATCTGCCACCACTTTTCCTTTCGGTCACTAGACCTGTAACTTCTGATAGTGTCAAAATTAGCATATTCAGATTGGGTAAGTGCTAGGTTCCTAAGAAATGAAAACAAATAAAAGCTGATGGAGCTGTAGGATCTAACTAATATATAACAGTAGGAACCAGAAAGCTATACTTCATCAAGGGGCAGGGCAGAATACAAAGCTGGATAAGTGGGCACTCTCAAGTGACACAGGACTTAATACATTGGAATGCGCACTTGGAGGTAATTCTAATTTGCTGTTTGGAAGCTTGGAAAAAGCATTACCAGAAGTACTATGGTCAACTGTGGAGGAGGGATCAAAAGGCTCAGAAAAGTGGGCATGATAGAATGGCCAAGATGATGATGATGTTCCAGAAGACTGAAGGGACATTCTGTTTACAAAGATAAGTAAGATTCTAGTGAGAAGGTCCCCAGAATAGCTAAGAGCTCAGTAGTGGCTGTCCTCTGAAGGTTGGGAGAATGCTATTACAGAACTAGTATCAATGGGAAAGATTGAATTTCCTTGAGAGAGAGAAAGAGAGATAGGTCAAGAATAAATGAGTAGAAGGCTGAGAGCTGAGGTTAGCTACTCCAATGAAAAGTCACTATCTCAACTTTCTGATTCAAATCTATTTTCAGACCCAGACCCCATCAACTAACTGAAATGCCATGTGTCCATAAGGAAGAACTTTGAAACACCACAAAATATACAGTAATGGTTTCCCCATTAGGAGAAAGAGACATATTGTTACTTACTTTGCTGGCCAAACACTGGCAAAACTACATTTATTGAAAGTTATTTGATACAGGGCCAGAGTTCATGTTGAAATCTGGAGACCCAAACTTTCCTCTTTCACCCCCTGTTGTAGTAAGGGCACATGGGATTCAGATAATAAGTGCAATGATAGCCTAGGACTTTTTCACAGTGGGTCTGTTGAATCTATGAACCCACTCCGTTCATTTTCCAAGTTTCTATTTGGAAAGTCATGCTTAGAAGTTTTTAAAATCCATCACATTGGTTACTTGACCTCGAGAATAGCAGCTATTAATTGGAAAAGCCAAAGAAAAGCCCTAAAAGAGTTCCTAAACCTAATGGCAGAAATTCATTCACTTCCTCTCTAAAACCCTCCCATTCATAGCATAGACCACTCAACTTAGTAAGTGACCGTATATTGCCTTGTTCTCTGATTATTTTCTTCATTATGCCATATACGCATGTAGATTGTGTCATTATTTTCCTGCCGTAAATCATCCCATTCTTTATTTTCTATCTCTGTTAATTGCAACACCATTCAGCCTGAACCAGAAATCTCAGAGTCAGTTCCACTCATCTCTCACATTTAATTTATCACAAAGTCCTAACTGTTTTATTACTGAAATATTGCTCACATTCCCTTTTATCCATTCCTATTGACAGTGCTCTAATTTAGGTCTTTACTATATACTTCACTTGACTAGTGTAACTGCTCCATTCTTCCTCCTCTTGCTCACTCTCCTCCATCCTCTATATTGCAGCCAGGATTCCCTTTCTAAAACATAGGCAATTAAGTCATTCCTCCATTTGCAAATTTTTGAGAATTTCCCAAGGCCTATAAGATCAAGTGTAAACACTAAAGTATGAATTCAAAGCTCTTTAGAACCTGATCTCAGTATAAATTTCCAACTTTATCTGCCACTACTTCTCTCCCATCCACTCTAATTGTTTCTGCTCTGGTTTCATTCATCATTATCCAAAATACATTGTTTTTTTCCTACTCTCCTTGTAGGGAGTAGGAAATCTTAGTAAATCCTAGTAAATGTTATTCAGACTTCAACCTCCAAAGCTCTGGTATTATCTCCCTTTAAGGACGTTTCTATTTCTCTCTCTCCTCCCTCACCATTACTTTTCCTCTGCTCCCCCAACCCCACCTGTCCCTGCCTTTTCCACACCACACCTGCACACAAAAAGAGAAAATCAAACTTGATGGATTCAGTGAAGTGGCTATGGATACAGTGTCTGGGGTTAGACCATCTTGTTGATTTTCTGCTTACATTTGAGTGACCATTTACATTTGAATGAACTTCAGAGAGTTTCTAAGTCTCCGTGTGTTCATTTTCTCATCATCAAGATGTAGATTAAAATATATCTCCCTCATGGGAATATTATAAGGATGACATGAGACAATGAACATCAAGTAGTTTGCAATGATGCATAATAATTGTACAATTTAGCTGTTATTATTGTATTCGTATAACTTACATACACACAAATATAATATTTATACTACATAGACGTATTTATGCATAGACAAAGAAAGACAGAAAGTATTTATCTGCTAAACTGTGACCTCTCTGAAAGAAAGTTTAATATTTCACTCTTATTACCCCAATTCTTAAATGCTTGAAACAAAGTAGGAACTCAAATATTTGGCAAAGCAATATCATTTTTTCATATCTCCCATTATTTTTAAGGCATGGTAGGTATTTAGCAGGAGCTAGTTTACTTGTTGGCATATGCTTTAGCAACATGTACGACTAAGATCTAACTCGTGGAAGTTGTGTGAAATAAAATTGAGAAGGCGCAGCCATATAGCCAAACACCCATACAGATCAAAATAGAAAGAACATGAAAACAGAGGCTTTGCTCACACAGAAATGATGGATACAGTACATTACTTCAGATGTATAGAAGTACAGAATTAGGGCACTGATACATATGCTGTTAAGAAATACAGGAAGCCTAAGGACACAATTTTAATTAAACTATAATGAAAAGGAACATGAAACTTCTCTTGAAATTTTTCTATAATTTTAAGTGCTTGTTCATTATTAGCATGTAAGATATTTTCCAAAACTGATAAAAATTAGAAAAAAAAGTTTAATTTTTGAATTGATATATAAATTAAAATTCATATATATTAATATATTAAAATGAGTTTATATATCTATAAATCTGCACCTAAATACTTAGTAATAGGAGTAAAAAGTTTTAGAATTATTTTTAAGTTTAATTAAGTGAAAACAAGAATGCTTTCTAATCACAATGACAAAGAAATATATGACTTAAACATCTTAACCCTAAATCTCTGGTGGAGAGATATAAGGGGGGCTTGGTCTGTGAGTGCATCAAAGTGAGCCTTCTTCTTTGAACAGCCTTCATGCTTAGTATTTATTTTGTCACAGTCTCCTGAGTGTTGCTGGGTCATCTTCTCTCTCACTCTCAGACACATTTATAAATTGTCAGCGTGGTCCTCTGATGTCACATTTCTCTCTACCTTTAGCAAATTTTGCTGAAATGGGAGCATTGCTTGGTTCAATGGGATAAACAATGTTTAAGCTAGTAGTGTAAGCATGATCATAACAGATTTTCACATTTTGTAGAAGACCACACAAAATTTCAAGTTGGATGATACACATATTTATTGAACTTTTTGCAACAAGTTGCGTACACCTTGCTACTGAAAAAAAGCAGGTAAAATGTACCTGTAAATGTGATATTTATGCATATTAACATGGAAAAATCCACTTGCAAGATTTACTGAGGAATACACTCTAAACTGGACATAATTTGCATATATTTCCAAAATTGTTCGAGTTTAAGTATTTTTTGTTATGGTTAGCACAGCCCCAATGGCGATGAGTCATTGGATCGTTAGAGTGGTGTCCACTTCACCACACACACACACACACACACACACACACACAGATACACAATACAACACACATTTGTATACACATATGTTACTGTTTTAGTAAACTTTTAAGTTTAAGTAGTGTCCATTATTCTTGGTTGATCTTTAAAATCTTTTTTGTTTTTTGTGCTGAGGAAGATTCGCCCTGAGCTAACATCTGTGTCAATCTTCCTCTGTTTTATATGTGAGTCGCCACCACAGCATGGCTACTGATGAGTGGTGTAGGTCCATGCCCGGAACCAAACCTGGGTCACCAAAGCTGAGCATGCCAAACTTAACCACAAGGCCAGGGACTGGCCCCTAAAATCTTCATTTTGAATCAAAATATGAAAAGGTTATAAAAAATCAGGACAGGTGGTAATTCAACCATCATGATATTCTATTTAAGAGTAAAATTCTTATAAATTGTTGTAATGAAAAAAAATTCCTAATTGGCCTGAACTAGCAGTATACTATTGTCCAAGTGATCACCAGTCAGCAAGATTCGGGTAGAAAAAATTCACACTAATCAGAATGGTGGGCAAAGTTTGGTGGGAACAGAGAGAACCAGGAAAAATTTTTTTTTTATCTACTTGTTCACGTTGCTTCCAAGATTCGAAGATCTGAGTGTAATGAAACCTGGTAATGATTTATGAAAGGAAGTTATAAATATTTTGTCAGCAGGGCCATGTAAATTTAGGACTACATTGTGTAGCCACCCCATCCTGCAATCAAGTCTTTGACAATAACATGACTATATGCAGGCACTATTCTAAATACCTCTCTCTCTCTTCTCTCTCTCGTCTCTTCTTTCTCTGTTTATGTGTATGTATATATGTTTATACATATATACATACACAGCCATATCTGTACATATATATATGTATATATTATATACTATATATTTTATATTTATGTACTCATTAAATCTTTCAAAATTTTTATATAGGTTAGGTAATTTTTTGTGTGTGTAAGGAAGATTAGCCCTGAACTAACATCTGCTGCCAATCCTCCTCTTTTTGCTGAGGAAGATTGGCCCTGAGCTAACATCCGTGCCCATCTTCCTCTACTTTATATGGGACACTGTCACAGCACGGCTTGATAAACAGTGTGCAGGTCTGCGCCGTGCATCTGAACCCACGAACCTCGGGCCGCCGAAGCACAGTGTGCAAACTTAACCACTACACCACCCGGCTGGCCCCTAGGTAGCATTTTTAACAGAAGAAGAAACTGAGTCTACAGAGATTAGGTAGATTGCCCAAGGCAATAGAGGAAGTGGGTTCAAATTCAGCCAGTTTGACTCAGAGCTTGGACTTTTACCACTACTCAACAGTTAAGGGTAGAAATGGTTAAAAAAAATCTTAGCATTATGCTTTTAAAGGTAGATCTTTAAAAAAATCAAAATAATCTAATCAGAGTAGGTCACTTTGTTCCCAGGTATCACAGTGACAAACATTGGCTGCTCATACAGAGGCATGCCCCAGGAAGGGTAAAACAGCCAAACACTTCTCTCCCTAATAATGAGGAGGAGGTTTACAGCTCACGAGAAGGAAGAGGAGACAATTCTTCACTTCTTAGAGGATTGTAATGTTTTGTCTCCAAGGGAAATGTGTGCTACTGACAGGAAAAATGGGTTTATTTTCACACATAACTCATTGGCGGGAGATTGAACAGGAATTAGTGCCCCTCCATTCATTTTTTGTACTAGGCTAGAGTCCCTGAGGAGAACATGAAAAGACGCTCACTATGTCCTGAAGAGCTGCTGGAATTTCCAAAACCCAGGACAGAATCAAGGGGAAAAATTCTCCCGCGAAGAGATTAAGAATTTTTTAAGGCAGGTTAGGGCGGTCCCCAGACTGTTACTCTTAAGAGAGACCGCAATGAGTTCAGAAGAACCAGAAAAGACAAGTCAGGTTCTACACAAGTATACACAAGAGACTCGTCCTTGTAAAAGTTTATGTCTTCTTTTACGCAGCCCAAGAGAATGTTTAAATTTGCGTGTTAAGTTTTTAGTTCTCCTATATTGTGATACTGGGATACTCTTTAGAGATTTGTGGAGGCTTCATTTAGAGCATCCTGTATCCTCAGGACAGTCTAGAAGTTTCAGTCAGGCAGTGGCTGGTGGGCAGGCGAGCCGCTGCATCTGCTTGTGAGCTTTGGCAAAAGAGTTGAGAGGGTGGTTGCTCTTTTCAGTGGGTTAAGACATGCTATCAGTCACCTTTAGGTTAAAAAACCATTTCTTGGGAAGTGTTAGAGAAATCACAGACTCACAAAAGTGAGTAAAGCAATACTTTTTGAACACTGCTATTAAAATATAATGTGCTTATATACGCTAGGTTTTCATTCATTTGGAGTGTCTTACATGAATTAAGTTTGCACAATCTAGCAATCTCTCAAAGTCTCACCTAGCTCTGAATTTTCAATACTATTCAATAATCTGCCCAGTATTGTCAAACTAACAAAAATCAGAAGTTATCATCTCATGGTCTCACTAACCCTTTATCATGGGGTTGCAGGTTAATTTACTTGACTGAAGTGACTATCCATTTCCAAGGAATAATTCTGGAACATTTGTCATTTTCACACTGATTTCCTAATTTCACTTTAATTATATATTGGTGATCGGAAGAGGTGACCAAGTGAAACATTATAGCCTGAGAAAAATCACAGTGAAAGGAAAGGGGGAACTACCTTCCAGACGCTTCGCAACAGAGGATTCTACCTTTATTTCTCTAAACCAAGAAATTATTTTCTTCCTGCCTATAATGTGTAATCTTGTGGCTAATGGTAACTTTTACGAATGGAATTGAAAATGAATAAACTAGCAGCACATGTCATTGTTAGTAACTTTATGTATGTATGTATATACTTGGTGGGGAGACGAGAAATGGGAACACAAGAAAGAACAGAGAATGAAATATGGCGCTAATCCATCAACACAGCAAGACTAAACGAATTGCACTTATCTTATTTGTCTTGCAAGTATTTTAACCAGAAAAGTCATTAAAAAAGTAGAGATAATCAGCTAGGCAATTGTTCTGCCCTTAACTCTAGTTTGTCTTTCTGCTAAAAGTCTCCAGCAGAAGCTTTCCTAGCAGACAAATTACAATTCAGGTTACAGAGTTCATGTCTAGACTTATCTCTGTTATATTCGAACTCAAAAATCAACCCACCATCTATGGCATAATTAAAAATTAAATGTCTCTTAATCACAGCCCTAACTAGCAAGATATGGACAGACATAATTATATATTGAAATTGTCTGGGCTCTGCTAATTCCAATATTAAGATATTTCAAAGAAATGTGGCAAAAAACAATGTCACATTATACCTCCAATTCATTAATGAGCATGTTTTTTACCCACTAGTCTTCATGCTGCATTAACATGTGACAGAGGTCAAGATTACATTAAATTATAGCATAAATTACTATAGTTAACAGTGCCATTTGACATCTTTACAGGTAACTGCTGTTCTTAAATTTGTTCTGAACAAGTTCTATTTTTCTCTTTATTTAAGTGCTTTTTACTCAATATTTTTTACCTAGAACAACTGATTTTACCCAAAATATAAGTAAATAATAATGAAAAATATAAAATGCTTGCATTTAGTTTTTTTTAGACTACACCATCTCGTTAAACTAAGGTAAGGACAATAGAAGGGAAAAATTCTGAAAAATGGCTGCAAAAAATTCCTTGATTACAAACAAAAAGAGAATTATTTAAAATACTCAATCTCTTTTTCTTTCAATGATGACTTTCCAATTGTGGACCTAGAAGGGTGACTTTTACAGAGAATGTTTGTGTTACATGGCTGTGTGGTCCAATGTGAACTTTAGATTCTTTAGGATATTAAAACAGATACATGCCCAATGCTTGAAGAAAATATTGAATGTACAATGCTAATAATATTTAGAAGGGTCTTACTAACTTTGTTAGTACAGATTAGGCTCGAATTAAAATTTAAAATAATAGCATTATTGTACGCTACTCTGTAAAAACTAAGGTATTTGTGTGTATATATCTATACAGCTATGTTTATAAGTATACATATATGGATATACTAAAATAGCTATAATGCTTTAAAATATATTAGAGGATTATCACAAAGCTCTGGATTTTCATTGTTGTTTATAATGAACACCTGACCATTTTTCGCTTGCCATCATTAACTGAGTACAGCTTTTGACCTTAAAAGGGTAGCATTTACATAGGAAAGCTCATCTTACCAGGATGCGTGACAATATTCCCCTAAAGGAATAATACATATTGCAAATTACTAGAAAAAGGTCATTATTGTATTAAGTTAAATACTGTTTTTTTAAAAAATTCAGATAGGTATTAGCTTCTGAGTGAGAAAACTTCAAAATTATATTTTTCAAGCCTTTCCTAATCTACATAAGTATAAGACTGCTTTAGAGCCCATTAAAAATTGAAAGTTTTATTTGCTAGAGTTTAACAATTTTGCATGTTTTTAGGTCGACATGTGTAGTATAAGGCTTCAACATGAACCTAGTGAGTTAGGAGCAGAGAATCACAGAATCTTTTTGGAAAAAAATCTAACAGATTACTCATTTTTAAAAAGGTTTTGAAATATTTCTTAAGGTATTATTATATCAGATCTCATTGCTATATTTTTTAGCTTAATGAGAGATAAGCATCACTAATTATGGTGTTATGTAGCAGTGAAATAATAAAATATGGGCAATTTTGATTTTATATAATATTACTTTGTAATTTCTAATAAACATTCTGTAATCATTACATGGAACCTTACATCTAAATTTGAATTTTCAAATTTTTTTTATTAGTTTGGTGATTTTGCACATTACTAGTGTAAGAATAAAGAAGATTCATCTTTCTTATTTATATATGCAGTAAATACTTGATAGCCTTTTCAATAATAATGCACTCAAAAGATTTCATAGTTGAATAACAAATTTTCAAATTGCATACAAATGAGGAATATTATGCTTAAGAAAAAATAAAAGCATTTTTTAAAAAGCTAATATTAATGGAAAAGCTGGAAAAAGGCATTGCAAAATTTGTTTTTGATTTCATGTTCTTAAATTAAAAGAAAAGCACAGACTAGTAGACACTGTTGCTTTTTTTTTTTAATGAACCTATAGCAAATTTAAACGTGAACTTCATTAATCACTTTCATTCATTCAACAAATATGTGTTGAGCACATTCTGTGTATGAGATGCTGAGCTAGAGTTTGGGAATAGGTGATAAAGTCCACAGGAAACTCCCGAACTAGTGGAGGAATCAGATATAAAAGCATATTATTATGAAACGTGTTGTAGGTGTCTTAATACACGGATGCAACAAGTATAATATTATTTACTACACAGAGCATTATAATAATCTTCAGTGACTCTTATGCTATGATGAATCAACTGTCAATACTGACAAGAGTTTGTTTTGTTTTCTTTTGTAACATATAAAAAAAAAAGTTGATAATAGAAAAAAGTTATGAATGTATTTTATTCTTCTAGTTGCCACCTTGAAGGCATCATCTAAGATTTAGACAACAGCATGCATTACGATTCTAAACATTTAGTGACTTCTTGAGTGGAATGGTGAGAGGGATATTAGAGGAATATGAGGTAATTATTATATTAAATAGCATGATTTAGAGAAAGGAATCATTCATCTAGCATCTTTGAGAAAATCCATGAATTATTTGGGAAGACCCAACTCCATTTCATTTCTTAACTACACGAATTGAGAAGCTGAGAATCTCTCTGTATCACTTCCATAGACACCATACACCTAATCCCTCCTAACCTCTGTCTCTTTGTTTTCTTCCGCCTTGTGCAATGCTTTTTTTTTTTTTTTTTTTTTTACTGTTTTTATAGTTTGTTGCATGACCCTCAAATACCCAATACAAATAACTGGGTTGGATTTTAAATGCAAGTTTTAGGATCACATTAATTTTAACAAAAATAAAATAGTATTTCCACAATAAGAAGAAATTAATTCAATTTATGATGAAGATTATGCCCATGTAAACAGATGAGATCTTATCTACTCAAGCCTCATAGCCATTACTGATTATGTTCATCACATTTGATTTGCAGCCAGTGGTCTGAAATATCTTTAATCAATAGGTGTTTAACTAGAGACAAACAATTCTAAATATTACTTGTTGACTTTTTGGCATAAATATCTAAATTATACAATTCTGAAATTCACTTTCATTGTCTCATCACTTAGCAGCATCTATATTTTATAGCTTTCTAAAAATTATCTTCTGTTACAGAAGTAATTTTGCTCATGTCTTTGACTTATATACTTCATTGAGTTTTGACTTCTGTGATTTTCCAGATCTGTGATTCTAATGCCACTATTTTCATCACTTTAAGTATGTTTATGGGCTGCATATATATCTATGTACTCTAAGTGAGCAAAACTGAAATCTTTTTGGTGTATCTGCATGTGATGCTATGTACAATGTAGACATATAAGCGTAGCTACTCACAAACATGCAAAAGTCAATATAAATACAGTGCTTTAACTTGCAGACTCAGCTTCTCATTTAGACCTTAACAGAGAGATGGCTATTCTTTAACATCAGATGAAGCAAGTCGATTCGAGTGTGTGAAAAGTCACCTTGCTAGATCTGCTCTACCAGCAAAGATATGTAGTTACAGATGCCACTAGTTGTCTTCAAATTGTTATCCACCTCATTAACATTTACTTGGCCTATGCACTCAGCTAAACACTGTACTTAGAACTTACTTCAAACAGCTTTAAGTCCATAAGACAAAAGAATTCTAGCTGATACAATTATAAAGAAATTTCTCGTTTTTTGTCATCATTTTAAATGGCAAGGAATATGGAATGAAAGATGTGTGTGTGTGTGTGTGTGTATACATATATATATATATTCATTGCTATACATACACATACACACACTTATAGAGAGAGAGAGACAGAGAGGAAGCAAATGTAAGACACATCATTCTAAGAAGTTCCAAGAGCAACAAACAAATGCAAAACAATTTCACCTGTTCTCTCAACTCCATTTCTTCTCTAATCTCCCACTCTCACTCCAAGAAAGTGAATTATAACATTGACTTAAGTGAGTAGAAGACTGCCGGTATTAGAAGTCCTGGTAAAATCAATTCCTTTCCACAGTCACTAAGATCCAGAGAAATTGTATAGGTCAGGAAAAGGTAGTACAAATAGAATAAAGACTAAAAGTGAAAAAGTACACATTATTGCACCTTGGCTTGGATGCTTAAAGTGTCCCTACTCCTTTCTGTGCAAACTCATGACACTGCCCTATTGTATAAGGTCTGTAGCTGTGTTATCAGTGCAATATGAACATAAGCACAACGCAAAACATCTAATGCTTCAAATTATATTACTGGTCATGTATTTATGATCTGATACCATTGCCCTCTAACACCAAAGACGTGGTATTAACCTCTGTTATAATGCCTCTCTTTTTTCTTTCAAGTGTTATACACACATGTCCTCACTCAAATACTTCCCAATGAGCAAGGTTGTTATTGTTTTCTGAAATAAAATATTGATACGTTTTATACGTTTGATGCAAAATTGCATTTCTTAATAGGAGAATTGTATATTAATCTGCCTTTGATTTTTTTTTTGCTCCTTTATCTCCAACATTGGTGCAGAAATCTCTGTTAAAAATGGACATTTTTTTAGAAAAAATGTTGAACTGGCATGTTTTTAATTGCATGAGGAAATTTTGTAGCTGTCTCTTGTCTTAAAAATGACTATGCTACTAGGAGTCATAAAATGTAGTATATAAAAATGGCATCAAATTAAGTGAATTAGCATTTAAATTACACAATATATGTATTACATGTATCGCATATAATATATATATAAAATAAAATGTACATTAAATATAAACTATTTATATGCACATAAAATTATAAAATGTTTACTCCTGTTTTAGCGGGTGTCTGTTTGACTTCAGTTTGGGAGGAAGGCAGCGTTTTTGCATGATCTCCCCACTGACTCCTCACTGCTTGCGGATGTGTCTTTGCTGCAGCCATCCTTGATACACCCAGGTCACTGACAGATTTCAACACCAGCAGTGGCAAGTGGACATGAAAGTGTGTCACCTTTTGACATCTATTTGTTTGGAACCCATCTGAGGTACCATAAAAACTTTTTAAAGACATGTTTAAGGTGTACTTAAGAAATCATTGCATACTCTATGAATATGTGGTAATATAATACCTTTATTAACATATTTTGCTTTCTAAGGACAATAATTTTATTTGATTACGTGTTATGCAAGGTAGAAATTCAATAGAGATAGTCATATGTTTCAGAAAGCAGATTTCTTTTCAGAATGGATTAGGTGGATTATTTCTGATGAAGAGGAAAATTTTTCAGCTTTCTCAGCCTACATGACAATTTCAAGTTTTTAGGAGGAAACACAAGAGAAATCCCCTCTAGATCAACTTGAAGCAACATATACAAGCTAGCCTCATTTTTCCCTGCTTCCGTATTTGTGAGTTCACCTACTTGATAAGATGTATTTGTAAAGCCAAATCAATACAAGCAGCGCAGCCATCCACGGACACGAATATGTGCAGAGCAGTGAGCAATTTGAATTGCCAGACATGCATGTTCCCAGCTGAGGCTGGACAAAGCAACACTTTGCCTTCTTGTTTCAGCTCAGCTCAGTTCTCATATGGTAAACAAGTACCCCTTTTGCAGTTTATTGACTGCCACATTTTTCACATTTGTGTGGTTTTTGTTGGTGATTTAGCAATGTAAAATGACCCCCAAGCATAGTGTTAAAGTGCTGTCTAATGTTCCTAAACGCAAGGAGGCTGTAATGTGCCTTACAGAGAAAATATGTGTGTTAGATAAGCTTTGTTCAGCCATGAGTTACAGTGCTGTGGGCCATGAGTTCAATGCTAAAGAATAAATGATGTATATTGAATAAAGTTTCGTTAAGCAGAGACACACATAATACAGGGTTATATATTGATCAGTTGATGAAAATGCTGGAACCAGAGACTGTCAGGAACATAACCTTCTATGTCTCCTAGGAGCATTGGCTCAATATTTGCTAATTCAGTGTTTGTGGCAGCTTTATAGAGCATAACTACCAAGAATAATAGCAATTGACTGTAATTTGTTTTTAATCCTTTTTACTAAACTGACCAGGACATAGTAACCTTCTTACAACAGTCTCAGAGTTTCCATTCTAACCTTGTGTCATCCTTAAACTCTACGATGTCATGGTTGCATTGATGAAAGATACTGTTTAGATATACACAATATACACATTTACTTACTATTCCACACATGGCAAATATTTTTAACTAATAACTAATTAATTCAACCAATATTTTTCAAGCACTGACATATGCCAAGTACTTTATTAAACACTGATTATACAAAAGTAGAAATGATCGTATTCTCAGAAAGCTTAGGTGTACACTTCATCTGGAATAAGTTATAGACATTAATCAAATAATCACACAAATACATCTAAAGTTTCTACTGAATTGCATGTTAAAGAATAGATGCACATGGCAGTATAAATATTTATACTGTGATAAAAGAGAAGCTGAGGGGTCTCTATTGAGGAAGTGACCTGGGCTGGGCTATGGAGGGAGGAGTCAAAATGGGAGGTAAGGAGAGGAAAAAGAGAACGCTCCAAGCACAGGGAGCAGTGTTGAGAAGCATTGGTTTGGGGAAAGAGTACACGATGAATATGAAAAGTTGAAGGAAGAATCATGGAGGAGCATGACATGTGATGGGTCTAGAGAAGCACAGAGAAGTTTGAGCTTGTACAGAGAGTCTTCAGGCCATTTAATAAATTTTGCATTTATTGCACAAGCCATGGAAGGGTTTTGAAGATTTAAATTAGAAGGATGGGATGATTAGATTTGCATTTTGGACAGATTGCTTATATCTCAGGATGAGGAATGGATTGGATAATGACCAGTGTGGATATAGGTCAGTCAGAGGCTATAGCAGTGGTTCAGAGAAGAAGTGACCAGTGCGTGGGTAGGGTGAGTACTTGTGGGGATGAAAAGTGAAGGACTTGAGATGTTCAAATACAGGATGATTGCAACTGCTCTGTGAGGCAATTATTGCAATTTTGTAGTTAAAGAATTGAATCTACAGAGGTTAAATGATTATTCTGAGATTACAGAGTCAATAAGAAAAAGAATAAGAATCACAGCCCACATATTGAGACTCTGTCATTATAAAGGCTCCAAATCCCTTGAAGGAAGATCCTAAAGTTAGAAAGTGAACAAGGGAGCATAATTCTAATCTCATCCCCATCCCACTCGCACTCTCAACATACAAAGACCTTACTTATCAGTATCTGGGGACAAATTAACCAAGACTCAATTCAGGGCTCAGGGTTTGAATAGCCCCAGTGAACTTTACATGGCAGGAAAAGTCAACTGTTAAGCCTGTGTTTTTGTTTTATTCGGTTTGGGTTTTATTATTTTGACAGGCTCTGAAAATATGACACCAGAGAAAGGAGGTTGAAAGCAGAGTGTCACGGGATGAGGAAAATTGCATTAAGAGAAAAAAAGAGATTTTTAGAGCTCATGTGAATCTGAATTTTAGACAAAAAAAGAATTTGAGTTTTTTAAAAAAAATGTGGGGGGGACAAGTAATTTCACGTATATTTTTATTTAAATTTTACTTTTTAGTTTTATTTTGAAATACTTTTAGACTTTCAGAAAAGTTGCAAGGATAGTACAGAAAATCCTCGTGTATCCACCACCCAGCTTCATCTAATGTTAATATTTTACATTATCGTGATAATGGTAATATCTTGAATTATCAAAATTAAGAAATTAACATTGGTATAATACTATAACTAAAATGCGGATATTGTTCAGATTGGTCAAGTTTTACTAATGGCCAGGATACAATCCAAGTCACCATATTGTATTTAATTGCCGCCTCTCCTTAGTCTTCTCCAAACTGTGACAGACACTCACGGAGGAAATTGTTTTTCATATCCTTTATGCTTTTGAAAAGTACTGGTTAGGTATTTGTAGAATGTCCCTTAACATGGGTTTGTTTGGTGTTTTCTCATGATTAGAACAAGGCTATGGATTTGGGGGAAAATACCACAGAGATGTTGTTTCCTTCTTATCACATCCAATGAGGGGTACATAATAGCATTGTGTCTTATTACTGGCGATTTTAATGGTGGTCTCTTGGTTAAGGTAGTGTCTGCCAGGTTTCTCTACTGTAAAGTTAGTCTTTTTCCCTTTCATGCTTTAGGCATTGAGTGACTCCTAAGTCCAGCCCATATTCAAGGAAAAAGGAATTAAGCTTTTCCTCTTAGAAAAAAATACGTGGACTTACGTTAAAATCACCAACATAATTAATAAATATTTTGGGGGAAATACTTTGAGACTTTACAAATATCCTCTGTCTCTTTAAACCTTCACCCACTAATGTTGGTATTCATTAATGGATGTTGCCTGCAGCAATTATTGCTGTGGTATTCTAAAGGTGATTTTCTATTTCCCTTAGTCCTTCCACATTTATTAATTATAATTCTGTAAGGAAAACCTTCTACAGGAAAAATTTTTTACTGGGTGCTTTACTTTGTAAAAATTGTATCAGTATGTGTTACTCCTTCAAATAAACATTTAAAAAATGTCCAACCTGTTATTTTCAGGACTTTCCTACCTGGAATTGATACAGCCAAGCCTTCCTCTATTGAAGTTGATGTTGAAAAAGTAAGGTCTTACTATGTAAAGATGAGCACGATTTCCAAACTACAATAGCCCAGGGCTTTGAGTGGAGACTGCATCTCCTAATTTGCTCCCATCAGCAAGACTGGGCAAAAATAGTGTCTCTCAGATGCCGAGGTTTCAGCACGGGGTACAAACATACTAACAAGGCTGAATCACCCAAGATGTTGCCTTCCTCACGTGTGTGGCCATTGCATTGAGAAAGGGCTTCATGTGGCCAACCGTACATTTGTGAAAAGGAGCTGAAGTGGCATTAACTTCCAGAACAATTACAGTGTCTTCTAGAACAAATTTTAGTAGACTCTATCTGGTTAATATAGGCAATAGAATTCTCAAGGGCAGCAGGAAAGATAAGTGCCCAACCCCGGAGGAGAAGAAAGTAGAGAAGAAAGTGGGTTGTTAGTAAAACAAGCATACAAAAAGAATAACAACAACAAAAAGTCGCAACAATACATCTAAAACACATGCAATTTCCTGTTTTAATTAAAAAAAAATTTCTCTCCACCTATCTGAATGAATTGTGAAATAGTTTTGTTGGAATAGCAAATATTTTTCTCGGAAGATGATGCATTAAAATGAGCATTTTTATTCACCAGAATTCTAGAAGGGGCTGCTCATTCCAGGGGCATGAGTAAGGAAGTCCAAGAAAAGATTAAGAAGGCGCCTGTGCAGGGTGTATAGGCTTTTTTTTCAGGGGTTAGGACATTAATACCTTTACGCTGGAGTGAATGAGCAGAGCGCAGTGTGGGATGTCAGCGCAGGGTGGGGGTCTGAGAAGAGAGGGGCATACATAAGAGGAAGAGACACCTAAAGAGAAGTTACAAGATTTTCTACTTGATACACTGTAAAGCTTCTTTCTGTTCCTTAAGGGACACTAAAATAAAGCTTTACATTACTCTCTGACACTTTTGAAGTTGGACTGATGTTCCTTTGGTTGTAACTTTGTTTCAAAGGCTTATTTCAAAGAAAGAACGAGCAAGCCCATTTTATGTGGGCTATACAAAGATGAGTTTTCCCTTGAACCTGATATGCTCCCCAAGAGCTCAAAATAAAATAGTCCCGTTTTATTTATCCATAGTCATCTTCCACTACTTCCCAGTATGGTTCTCCTCTCCCAGTATGTTGGTTTCCCAAGGATTCTCTTACAAATACCATTTCTTTTTTTGAGACACTCTCTTCTGGTTTTTTGACAATTCAAGTTTTAAACATTCCTCAGAGAGGCTCTAAGCATCGTAAAAGCGGATCCAGTCTTCCTCATCCTTGTAATCCCTTACAGTGACTAGGAAAAGACCTGGTCTAGAATAGTTACAATAACTACAGATTCAACCCAAACTTTGCTTTCCTCCTGGGGCCTGTCTTTTTTAACAACAACCCAGTTTGTTTCATTTCACTCTTTGAATTTGCAGAGAATTTGAGTTTGCATGAATTTTTTCTGCTTATATAAATTGGTTGATGATTGGAGATATATTTTCTACATTTCATTAAGTAAGTATATAAGTAAAGTGTTTGGTACAGCACTTGTACCAAACTAGTACTTACTTTTTTAGTGACCAAATAAACATAATAGACTCTTAAGCAATACTTGTTTACTTGATTTGAAAAGAACACAGATATTGGCTGAGTTCACATAGGTCATAAAAGAGAAATATTCTCATATCTTAGTCTTCAAATGTTATACCTAAGTCATAAACCATCTTTTCCAAGAGCTTCTTTTTCTTTTTTCCTCACTTTGTAGATCCTCAATATGACAATATTTCCTCTCCTTACATATAGATTGCAAAATTGTTGCGACAAATTCTGAGTCATGAAAATTACGAAGCATAACCCCATAAATATCACTAAAGGAAAGCAATTGTGAATCTTAGATACTTTTGCATAATACTGTGTAAAAAACAAACTCATTTCTCTTTTTAACTCACAACATCACATTACTCACTAACTTCTGTTAATTCTCCTTCCCTGATGTGTATAAAATTAAGTTTTTTTCCTTCCTTTCTGCCATTGTTTTTTCTTTTTTTGAAGCTCTCATTGGATTACTGAAACAGCCCTTTCTCTAGATTTGCTGCCTCTAGTCTTACCCTTGTCATATGCCTTTTTCTCTTTGGAACCAAACTTTGCCTCCTATTAAGCAAATCTATTCATGTCAATTCCTGATTATGTTGTCCAGTCTGCCCATTGTTCTCACGGAAGGTCATTCTAGGTCTATGAATAGAAATTTGACATTTACTTATAGATGGACAAAAACTATTTGCTTATTAATTCAACAGATATTTATTGACCACCTACTACATCACAGGTACCGCCAGGTAAATTAATCCACCTATACCAGAGGGCTTAGAATCTAATTGTTTGGATCTGAATTGTGCTTACTCCCACTTATGAGTACCTAGGGACAACTTTATGTCTTAGTTTTCTGATAATACCACTTACCTCACTGTGGAGTGGTGAGGATTAAATGAGAAAATCCATGTGTAGTATTTAGCGTCATTCCTGATACACAGGAAGTTATTAATAAACATTACCTATTATTATTGTTGTTGTTAAAGAAACAGAATTGTCCAAAATCAATTGCAGAGAATAAGGTATACATTACATTGTAGAGTTTTATTTAGGATAAACCATGAAGAAAATGATTAAATTCATCTAAATACTTCCGTTTAATAATCCATGAAACAAAATTAGTAAGTATAAAATATTTTAAAATATATATGCCTAAACATAATGTTTATGTATTATACACGCCCCAAAGTTATACACTTTGAAACTTTGTTTTTCATCTGTAGAAATAAGAAAATAAAACAAAATGTCCTGACTATGGCTCCACACACATTTGATCTCATGATGCAATTAAAGGTTTTATTTGACCCTATTAGCTATGATCCATTGCTCAAATGACAGCAAGACTATCAAAAATTCATAGAATCACAGTCTCAGGAGAGCCGAGTGTAATCAAGGGAGTAACAGGGAAATCAGGGCCTACAAACTGTTCCTATAGTTGTTCCTGTGGTAATTACTCCGCCATCCCTGTGGAGTTTGGGAGAAAAAGCACATGAGTTCCCACCTGATGAGGAGAATTTCTCTTATCTCTCAAATATATCCCACCTCTTCCTTCACCTGCTGCCGCATTATTTCACATAGACGTTTCTCTCTTGGATTTTTTGCAGAAATCTCTGCCTGTAGTTTTTGCTTCTTAGTCTCTTCTCTCTATATTACACTTTACATTGATGGCAGAAGAATTTTTTTATGCAGTTTTGATTATGTCATGCTCCTGCTTAAAAAGCTTCAGTGGCTTTCCACTGTCTGGGATGAAATCTGAAGTCCTAATAAAGCATGAGTCACTCACAACCTGGCTCCGATGACTGGCCAGCTGCATACATCCCCACTGTTATTTTGTATTGATGCTCCAGTCTTTCCAAGTGATTTGCAGGTTTCCAAACTTCTTTTGATATTTCAGGTCTTACTCCTCTCTCCTACTCTGTGTGTCTTTTCTGCCTAACAAGCAAAAATCTATTCATATTTCAAGAATAAACTTTAGCAGCAATCTCTTTTCTATCTCTAGCCCTAGTAAAAGTGACTATATGTCTCTAGAATGTGAAAGGAAAATGTTTTTGAATAGATTTTATGCATTTCTCCCTGTAAGTATAATTGAATTGTCTTTTACTGGGAAAAGGATAAGTGTGTGAGTATATGTGTGCATGTGTGCATTAAAGAAGTAAACATTAGGCAGGGTTACGTTCCCATATTCCCAACAAATCTTGGGATGCATTTCCTCATTATCACACTGGATTAAGATGTGTAAATCAGGCATGGAAAAGATTAAATGAGGGGGCCGGTCCCATGGCCCCGAGTGGTTAAAGCTCTGCGCTCTCCACTTCAGCAGCCCGGGTTTGCAGGTTTGGATCCTAGACACAGACCTACACCACTCATCAGGCCATGCTATGGTAGCAACCCACATACAAAATAGAGGAAGAATGGCACAGATGTTAGCTCAGGGCTAATCTTCCTAAAACAAAAACAAAAATAAAAACCAGCAAACAAACAAAAAAACAAAAAGATTAAATGAGGCCAAGCATCTCAAGTGTGCAGCACAGAATTTGGAACATAAGTAGGCTCTTGGCCAGTAGCATCTTCCTCCCCACCTGACGCCTCCACCCAATGGGAATGTCTCTTGTTTGATTTGAATTTAAATAAAGGTAATAAAAAAAATAAAACCATGACCAAGTGGAAATGATCATGCTTAGTAGTAAAACAAAATAAATTTAGTGGGCACAATTTGAACGTACTTCTGCTCACATTAAAGAAAATGTGACTTCCTTATTTTCGTATTAATGACATGCTTTAACTCAGTAGACCCATCTGTGGTTAATTGTTGGTGGGATTCGGGGTCAAAGTTGTACCTTTAATTTCTTTGTTTCTCTTTTTCTTCAGGTTTAAATAGTCTTTTCTAGATAAATGCCTCCAAGAAAGCGTCCAAATGCTTTGGGTTTTATGTGACTTCATCATAAAGGAGAAGGGAGTCTCAAGTCCCCATATTGTCCCTATGCTTGTCTCTGGACCTTTGCTTTCTCTGTGGCAGAGGGTCATCTCTGGGACCACTGCATTGCTAGCCTCTGAGACGCAGCTAGTAGATATACAGCTTGTTCTCTTGAATCGGAGGACAGTGGCATTTCCTTGCTTTATTAGCCTCTCTTCGGCTTTTATAAGAGCATCAATTCTCTCTGAGTTTCAGCAATCTTCCTCTTTAAGGCTGTGTCTGGGCTGGCGACGTGTGGCCTCTGTGGTAGTGTCGTTTTGCCCCTTGCTACAGTGGCCTCATTTTAGATATGCTAGCTTTTAACTCAGTTACATTTTATTTCCCCTATGGCACTTCCACTTCACATGGGATTCTTTCCCATCCCTTCTGGGAGCCACTCGAAGGTGAGAGTGCTGGTTGTCTCTGACATGCTATGGTGTTACTGTTTAGTCTAGTGCAGCTCCCCTGTGTTAGCACAGAGCCACTTGCATGTCAGTCTTCCCTCAGCATTCCAAATGAGGATCCCGCTAAACCTTCCTCCATTTTTGGCTTTTACCATCACCTATCAAATTATACACAACACACACGCACACACACACACACACACACACACACTTGGGGATTCTGGCCCAATGGAAGGAAGTGAGAACATTCACTTATCCCTCCATATCCTTCCAATATTCCACAAGGCTATAAATCTTCTACTTCTCATAGCTATTAGGTAGGATTTATTGGGTAGGTTTGGGTAGAATTATATCTTTTTCTTTCTGAAGTGGGAGGTCAAAGAGAAAAGCGCTAAGCGTAGCTTCAACGAAGGACTAGATGCAGGAAGAGAAATTGTTTTATTGATAAGGGAATATGCAACAGGTGGCATTTCCAAAATGTTATCTCCATTGCATACATTTGCAAGGTAGAGGAACAGAGTTCAATTTATATAAAGGTGATCATATGATTGCATAGAGAAGCTTTGGATGCTAACGGCTGTGGGAATAATAGTACTGTTATCAGTTTAGTCGTTAACCTTCCATCCTAGTTCAAGATGCAAACACCGACCATTTAAAAACCTACCAGTCCACAAATAAGCAAACACACATACAAACACAGTCAACTTGGAGACCGTATTTTCCTCAATAGCTTATAAAATTCTTTTTTTTTAGTTGGCCTTCTAGTGGACAAAAGAGATAGACCCATATGAAGAATTAGCCCTTGCATTATCTTATGAGCTACTTTTTATTATGTATGGTACACAGCTACTAAAGGTCACAGAACTAATTAATGGCAGGTTTATGAGAAAAATCCAATGTTCCTGGCTCACTAACCAAGATTTTTTTTATCTAGATGAATTTGTGACTCCTTTCTCTTTATTTTTTTTTTCAGTTTCACTATATACAAGGTTCGAATATTTCTCTTTCTTCAGTTTATTAAACATCGAAGTACTTGATTGTCTATAGACTAATATCTACTTGGAAATGTAGTTCCTATTGGTTAAGGTCCCTACATTGATATCCTGAAAAACTTTATTTTTGTTTTATCATTTAAATATAGTAATAGTAAATAAAACAATAATTATATAATATAATTATTATATTATATAATATTGTAATTAATTGTAATTATATAATTATTGTTTTATTTATATTGTGATTTATATATGTTTGTTCTATTAAAGAACCATTTTACATAATTTAATAATCATCTATCTTCTACAAACTCAGAGACCTTTACATATTTTTTTCACAAATATATAGTAAGAAAATAGGTACTTTTTTTGGTTCTCCAGGCCTTGCTATGGAGAACCAATTTAAAAAATTTATTTAATAGTAAATGCTATTGAGTTTCAGGACATATTATAGTATATTTCTTTTGAAATAAAAAATAGGTTATTTGTATGGACTGATGTTGGTATTGGAAGGTAAAAAGCCATATTCATGTTACCACATACACGATCTTATGTGTACAAAGAAAAGATGAAAAGAAAGGAAAAGAAAAACTGTCTGATGTTGTTGAATTAAATTAGAATATAATTATTACTTCATGTCTTCACAAAAGACATTTTGTAACATTTAAAATTTCTGCTAATTGCACAAGGTACATTATCATGCAAAAGAATGTTAGTGAAGGTTGAAAAGGACAAACCAACTCTTCTCGTACATCACCATAATTATGCAGCCCCATGTTCGAACAATTACATTTATGTAGACCCACTGTTAAAATCAATGTTACTTGTACAGCTAGTCCTTAATCAATGAAATCAGTCAATTTACCATGGTCACATCCTTCTTCTTAATTAAGACAGTGATATCTCTGGAGCGCAGGGTCTCAAAGAGATAAATAAGTACAGAGGTTGAAAAATGTCAAAGAGGTGACTCCCCGATTTTGCTCCTGACGAACTTGGGAGGAAATAAGACAGTTCCTTCAGTTCAGGGAAGCAGCACAGTCTTCTAAAGAGATGGCTTAGCATTCATTAAGAAAAGAGCAGGTAGTAGTGTCTGACAGAAATAGCACTAATGAGCAAAGAAGGTTTTCAACATGCATATCCTTCATAGTCATACTCTGAATTATGAAGGTTGTGCCACCTAAGCCAATTTTAATTAGAATGAGCATGGACCTCTTTGGACAGTTAGCCTTTCTTTCCAAAATCCATTTCAATATGGTGTCATTTTGTTGTCATAATCAAAATGGCAAAGTGATGGAATAACCTACTTAAAATGTCTGTGGTGTTCAAGGAGATATGGCAAACATCCTCTAATGACACATGTAATAAGAGTATTACCTGGAGGACGCTGACAGTATGCTCTGTGTTGTCATCAGAGCAGGAATAATGACAGAGGTGACAACAGAGGTCTTCAAAGATCCAGTTTCTTCTCTCTGTCCCACCAATGGACTGTAAAAGTATCATTTATTGGAAAGGAAAGAAATAGAAGGAAAAAGCAGCTCTATTAAAAATAGCAAATGTAGATATATCACATTGATTTTTTTATTTCATAAGGCATTCTATCCTTGCGCTTTTAGGCTGGTGTTAGCCGTTTCCCTTATCCTAAGAGAAGCCCTTTTCAGGCCATATGAAAATAAATGAAAGAAAAACAATAAATATATTGCATTGATGTATTTCCTTTAGAGATAAATATGATCATTTTTTTCTAACAAATCCAGCCTAGGTTTAGCTCTATAAACGAGATAATTATTAAAGTCAAAGTATTAAAACAGAATTTAAAATAAAAACTTAACATCTTAATCCAGGCATGATTAGATATATGAGCACAAAGAAGTGATACTCTGTTTTACGTGTCTCCAGTAGCAAATAAAACATACAGAAATATGTAAGACAATTAATGTATAATGATGCTACAAATTTGGAACAAATATCCTCTATTATATGTATCAGCCTATATTAACTGAATATATACTGAAAGAATAGTGGGCATGACTTTTATCAATAATACTATTACCATAAGTTTTCCCTTTCTCTTTGTCTCTTACATTTCATACTTGAATAAATGTTTACATTTTTAAAATGCGTGAAATTGGTTGCTCTTAAAAAAGGAAAAATATGCTTATATCAATCATTCTTTCTATAAAGGCTTTTGTCTTTTTAATTTAATTTTATAACAAAAAGAAGGTGACTAAAAATTAGAAAACTTATAACAGATTTTTTTATACTTTGATTGTCAGTTTTAAACCAAACTAACTTTGATCAAAAGTTATTTCTGAGATCATGTAAGTTTTAATTGCAATTTAATTGTGTGGCATTAAAGGCTTGGGAATGGATTTACTTACGGGTGTCATTCTCTCTGTTAGCACCCAAAACCATTCATAGAGACGGAGCCCAACCAATTAGAAGGTTAGTCATTCCTCCATAAGAATGTCAGTAGACAGACAAACTAAAGAGGCCTTACACATAAATATCTAAGTAGTGAAAGGCTGGTCAGTGGCTAGGATCTTTACCCAGCAAGAGACTCTTAAGTCCTGAGACAACTCTGACAGAAGCTACTAACAGGCAAGGAAGGTGGGAAGGATTAGAATGCACTCAGTAGAGTCACTTGAATGAAAGAAGAAAAAAGAGAGGATAAGAGATTTAGCAGTTTAAGATTCAGTGATTAAATAATTCATCAGTTGTTAACATAGATAAAAGTAATGCTTTTTGTTATTCTAGTCTAGTTATACTTTTCTTTCATTTATGACCTTCATAGTAAAGACAGGAATCAATGGTAAAGTAATCTATCTTACATTTATGTCTCTTAAACAATCTTAGGCCGAGTCAAAAAACTTCACTGTCCATTGTTAATCACATACATCAACTTGAGACCAACTAAATGGGTAGAGCTGGTTCTGAAGACTTTCCTGAATAGACATCAACCATGTGGAAAGAAAAAAAAATGATTCTAATCTTAGAACATGCCAAGAGCTGAAAACTTAATTCTGAAAAAAGAGACAAGCAAAATAGAACTTGTATTCATGCGTATATATAACTTCTGTGCTAATCAGAACTTGAAAGCTAGGCACTGATGAATAACTCGTCTTTGCCCACTTCACCACCTAGCCATAGAGGTAGATCTATGTTACCTTTTTGAAGCGGATGCTAATTTGAAGAAGATGCTAAGTGTCTGCGAGAGGGAGCATATGAATGTGTTGCTCTACTATACAAGGAAAGGCCTATTTAATTGTCAAACAGGCATATTTGCATAAGAAACAAATTCATATTTAAATAATTAGCTTAAATGCATAGCCAAGTAGAATGCAAATTATATGCTTTTATAAGATTTAGAGACATAGCCTTGCATTCAATGGCTAGATCTATTATTTTCATGTGAAGGGATTGGATAAACCAGTTAATGTACTTTGGGCCCTACTACGTTCAAGTAACGTAATTTCTGAACCCAATTTGAAATGCGATGTCTGGACTGCTTCTTTAGATAGGCAGGCATTTTAACTGTCTGTGATGGATATTGTTCCTAATACAAATGGAACCACCATAAAACAAATAACCATATATCTATGATTATTATGTATACATATATCTGTGATATAATTGAAAAATATTTATTTGACTCTATGGCTTACTAATCAATCCCATTCACACGGGAGAAGAAGTTATTTTAAGGCCACTCAAGAAATGCTGGAGGAAAGACAAAGTCACTTTAGGCCAAGGAAAGACTCTACCCCTCCTCTCCACATTGCTGAATGATTTTTGGCATAGGGATGCAGCAATCATGGGCAAAGCTTGTGGCTACACAAGAAGGGAAGCCTATTGAGCCACTGCTACAAAAATATGCTTATATTATGTAGTATTCCAGACTGCTGGATAAGTCCCCTAAATCTTTTCCACCACAAAGTGACAGTTCTTGGGAAAGCCATAGATTTCTGGTCTGCAGCAGCTTTAGTCCTGGACAGGCAGGAAAATGATAGTTTCTCTCCCTAAGGAGTCTGCTTAGCAGGACTCCTGCCTGCCAGGAGGAGAATAGAGCTGATTATTTCCATCCATCTTCTTTCTCTTTTTCATCCTGTTTTCTCTTTAGTAAATGCACTTGAGGAGTCATTGATTTTTTTGTGAGTACGGAATATGGTACAATAGCATTATATGACTTGATGCTATAATACCAAATTCACTTACATTGTATTTCTCTCTGAATAGATTCTTCCTTCCTCTGTTATTCCAATGCTGGATGCCTAAATTTTTATTGAGGATCTTTATCTAAAGACAATAGGTCAGATTAGAGTAATCTGAGGATGATGATACTGAAGCAGATGCTGATAAAAACTGGTTGATTAGTAGTAATAATATGAACATTTGTTGAGTAATTCTCAGATCACTTGTTGACTATAACTCATGGTCACAATTAGATGTACAAGTAAAAGGAAGCTAATGGTTGTAACTTTATTGTATGAAAACTATAGTGCAGCCAGAAATGACTGATTATCAGTAGAAAAGAAATAGGAACCATTTAAAAGTCCAAAAGCTAATTCAACATAAAGATAAAGGTGTTGGAAATGTATTTTTATGAATTTATTATCCCTTGTGTGGGACCATAATATAAAAGAAGGCAAAACAATGGAAATATTTAAGAACAACATTGAAGTAGACTAAACATATCATTTTTGCTCTGTTTTAGAGACAAGATAAAGTAAACAAGCATTATCTACATTTAGAATACTAAAGAGATGATTTTCTAACTGTAAAACCAAGGACTTAAAAAAATTAGTGCATCTTCCAAATACATCTTAATCATTAGAAGTAAGAAAAATCCACCACAATCTTTCAAATCAATGCCATTGTTAGCCTTTATTATGGTTTACTGAGTTTCCCATAGGCAATGTTTGCCCAGTGCTGTTACTGAGGGGATGGTCGTTACATTGATTCTAAAATTGAATGCAATATTCCTCACTCCAGAATTTTTACATTAATCCTTATGTAATTCAAGTAGTAGAAAAGATATGAAAATTCATATATGTTACGATATAGATATATTAACATAGACTCAGGGATACACAAGTTGTGGAATCAAAGATACTGAGATTGGAATGAAGAGCCAGCCTCCCCTTTACCAGCTCTACGACATCAGACTCACTATTTCACCAGCTCTAAGCCTCACTTTCTAGTCTGTGTAGTGGGGATGATGCTGTGAGGGTCAATGAGACAGATGTCAGGCAAATGGGTGATATGGTAACTGCTCAGAAAAAGGTAGAATAGCTACTCAGGAATATAGCAAAATTACTGTGAAAGGTCTTCTGTTGATGTTGGAGTACGGAACAAGTGAATATTGTTGAATAATTATTTTTAAATAATTACATAGTGAGTAGTTATGCAATTGGAATATCCCTTCTAGGTTCTTGCTTATAGAACCTACTTTATTTATGTAATAAACAGGAAAATACTTTTTATAAATCAATCTGAACTTCTGAATCATCAGGAATCTAAACAATACATTTTAAAACTAATTTTTTTTTATTCAGCTTTTTAAGAGGATAGCAAATTAAAGTCATCGTGGAAAGAAAAGAAAAGATTAATGTATTTGCAAAGCACCGTGGTGTTCAGAATGGCACCTGGATGTATTCAGCTCTCTTTGGTGAAGATGAAGAATAATACAAGTAAAATATATAATACACTTGTTTGTATAATATTCCTACAATATACTGACAGCCTTTTACAAAATCAAAAATACATTCTGGCGTAAAGGATAAAGAATGAAACAGACTGAATCCACTTAAAGAAGAGAAAGATTCTCTTTGAGATTCAGATTCAGTGTTATGTTTAACTATTCTAAATCTATTTGCTTCGGTATTCAGAAGCTTTTGTGATAGGATCAGAAACTGTGAAATGGAAATTGTAGTGATTTAATATTTGGAAAAATTATAATAAATGTAAAAAATGGTCAGGATATGTTTTCACAGTGCTTTCCGCAAAGAAAGAGAATTAAGAAGAAAAGCCAAGAAAACTTCAGGGATTAGAGAAGATATTTTCTAAGTTTGAAAGCAGATGTTGTACCATATGTGCTTTACCTGTTCTCTTTTTATTCAGTTTGGCTGGATCATTACCAACCTGTCTTGTTTTTAATCCAGTAGAATCACTGACTGAATAACCAATTATTTCACCTCTTTATAATTCAGCTAACTATGACACAATGCTCCTGGAATAGATTGTGGGGAAGAGAAGGAAAGAAATGAATTAAAAACTAAGATGAACACAATAATGAGTTCTCGATTTCATCATATTGTATACTAATTTTACAAACAAAAAAAACTTTGACTTTTTTGCACTTTTCTATTTTATTTTACCTTGCATATATGAACTGAGAGACATTGAATTCTTTACATAAAAAAGCTTATATAAATTCAGTCTTTTCATGTGCACATTTGTGATGCATTTATAAGAATCATATAGATAAAAATGTTCAACATCCAGTACAAAGCTCATGTTGAAAGTGTTGGAAAGCAATAGACTTTTTCACTTTTTAAAAACTACTTGTGGGGCCAGCTCAGTGGCATAGTGGTTAAGCTCACACGCTCTGCTTCATTGGCCCGGGATTCTTAGGTTCAAATCTTGGGTGTGGATATATGCACTGCTCATCAAGCCATGCTGTGGCAGCGTCCCACATACAAAATGGAGGAAGATGGGCATAGATGTTAGCTCAGGGCCAATCTTCCTCAGCAAAAAGAGGAGGATCAGCAATGGATGTTAGTTAAGGGACCAGTCTTCCTCACCAAAAATAAACAAACAAACAAACAAATAAATAAATAAAACAAAAAAACTACTGTGCCAGAGAAGAATCTCAGGAAATAGTTATGTCACTATATCCATTTCAGATAATTTTGCCAATGTAGAAATCATTTCTAGGAAATACACATAAAAAGACCCAATCATAAGCAAAACATTCTGTAGAAAACACATGTGAAACAATTCTGTCAGGGTTTTTTTAAATAAGTATTTTTATTAAAATATAAAATATATGCATAAAAATACACAGGTAATAAGTGTACAGCTTGGTGTAACAAAAAGCACCAATTTGGTGCAACCAAATCAATCCATAGAACATTACCATCAGCCTGATAGTCATGCTTGGGCCCCTTTCCAGCTGCTACTTTGCCCCTCACCCCAGAGGAAACCATTATTCTGTCTTCTGTCACAAGCAATTAATTTTGTCTGCTTTTTGAATGTGACAGAAATGGAATCACAGATTACATACTTTTGATGTCTGACTTTTTTCAATCAACATCATTTTTTTTAAGTTACAGTTTTTCCATAATTCCTCCAAATGTCTCCATTCATCTATATTTAAGAAATTAGATTGAAGACTTTTGGATCTTTAGTAGAGTTTTGTATATTCAGAAAGCCTCACTTTTTAAAAATTATTATTTCATGAAATATAATGCAATTTCAAATAATTTTTCAGCTTAAAATAAGTATAGGTCTTTTACATACAATATGAAAGAAAGCTAATGTATTTAAAAATGTAAATATTTTGAAATATTTGAAAAATGAGTAGAATGTAAAGCCACATAAGAGATGTTTAAAAACATGAAACAGACCAGCTATTAAAATTAGTTGATGATGAAAACAACAATAACAAACACATAGAGACAGAGATTGGATTGGTGGTTACCAGAGGGAAAGGGCGGAGGGACGAGGGCAAAAGGGATAATTCGGCACATGTGTGTGGTGATAGGTTGTAATTAGTATTTGGATGGTGAACATGATGTAATCTATGCAGAAATAGAAGTATAATGATGTACACCTGAAATCTATACAATGTTACAAACCAATGTTACTGCAATAAACAAAAAATTAAAAAAAAAAAAGAAAGGAGAATCAAAAATAACAGATATTTCTCTATCCTAATGGTTCTCCAAGTGTGGCCCACAGACCAGCAGTGGCAGCTTCATCTGGAACTTGTTAAAAACACAGAGTTTCAGGCCCCATCCCAGAACTACTGAATCAGAAACAGGCGATGGGGTCCAGCTTCTCAGGTGTTTCTGGTACATGCTGCACTTTAAGAAACACTGCTTCTATTCTACACCTTTCAATATAATCAGATACTTCTATTCCCATCTGCACTTTTTCTTAAAATTATTTCTAACCAATGTTTCCAAAAAGTGGGAAACAATCTGTGACTATGTACTCTACACTGACTCGTTCTTAGTTACATCTTCAGGCATAATAGCCCTTAGTGTTTTCATTCATTCATCTAATAAATACGTATTTCTTTCCTTCTATGTGATAGTCACTAAGTGTACTAGTTTTCTATGGGTCCTGTAACAATTTACTACAAATTTTGTGGCTTCAAACAACACAAATTCATTCTCTTAAAGTTCTGGAAGTATGAAGTCCAAAATCAGCCTCACTGGGCTAAAGTCAAAGTGTTAGCAGGGATGCTTTCTTCTGGAGACCGTGAGAGGAGAATCTGCCTTCTTGCCTTTTTTCAGGTTCTGGAGGTAGTCTGCTTTCCTTGGCTCATAGATCCTTCCTTGCATCATCTCGACTGCTTGCTTCCATCGTGTCACATCTCCTATTATTACTTTTGATGTTGTTGCGTCCCTTTTATAAGAACCTTTGTGATTACAATGGGCCATCAGATAATCCAGGATAATCTATCCATCTCAAGATCCTTAATCACATCTGTAAAGTCCTTTTTGCCACGTAAGGTAACTATTCATAGGTCCTGGGGATTAGGACATGGGCATCTTCGTGAGGGTATCTACCACACTATGCAAGTGAGCTGACATTCTAGAGAATAAGATGGACATTGAGGAGTAATGGCAAATTCTCTTTTCTTCAATCTATTATAAAATTTTGCTCAGCAATATTGACAGATTAATTTTCATGTAGCTCAATTTTAACTGATTAAATGACAATCTTGAGGAGAGATAGAAAAATTAATGCATTGGTTAATTCATTTTACAAATAGGTATTTTGCAGCTACTGCGACATGTCAGATATTGTTCTCGTGGTGTAAACTCTAGTGAGGTATACAGAGAGTGATTATAAAGAGTGTGCAAAGTACTGTTAGAGAAGATATAGTGAAGGTAGATATAGCAATGTATGATTTCCTCTAAATCTCAGTAAGTGTGAGACTGGGGGAGGTGAATGCTCAACTGAAATCTGAAACAAAAGTGTGTGTTGTGGGAGCCTTCCAAGCCATGGGGACAGTCTATTGTAGGAGTCTTGATTCTAGGAATCAGAGCGTGTTCTAAGAATTTCAAGTACTTGTATGAATGGAGCTTAGCAGATAAGGTGGGAGGTGGTGAAATGAAACTAGCAAAATAAGCAGTTGCTCTCAAAAATGGCCCAGTAAAACCAATTAAGAAATTTGAACTTTGAGGACTGAGATGAGAATTTAAACATGGGAATGATGTAGTGATATTTGCATTATGAAAGATATCTTTGGTTACTACGTGAAGAGAAGATTGAAATGTGGCAAATCCAGACGTGGGTAGACCTTGGGGGTAATCTAGGTGAGAGATAAAGGAAATCTGGACTATTGTGTGAATGAAGAAAAGAAGGTGAAGCCTGTGGAAAAGAAATGCACATTTACCAGCTAGAATTGGCAGCATTCCATGTTAGATGGACTATATGATGAAGAAGAAAAGTCAAAGGGAAAGTGTAGATTCCTTGGGTGAGTGTTTGACTGAATATATGATGATGTTATTAATGAATATATGATGTAGAATAGAGGACAGCATTTGGAAGAGAAGATGGCATAAAGCATGTTATTTGTTCAACTGTACTCAGAAACTTGTCCAACTAATCTACATTCTAATTACTAGCCTTCCCTGATCTCCCTGGTGGAAGTCTTTCATCCTTTGCACTTTTGGTACTTTTTCCTTTGTTCTTTCATTTTATTGATTAATTCCTGCATTTTGAAACGTATGTACAAATAGACTAGAATGTAAGTTTCTTGAGAACAGTATTTATATTTAGTTCATATTTGTAATTCCACAATCTCTAGCTTAGAATTTCATATCTAGTGGCAATGAATAAATATTTAAGTATATAATTTTATTTTCATGACCAAACGCTACATGAAGTCAGATAACTATATGAGAGAGAACAGTTAGACTTTGCCCCTGGCTTCACATTGATTAACATCCAGTTGGAGAGGTTTGCTTCTACCACAAGTAGTCACAGAGAGACTAGTTTTGCACATTGGAAGTGTCCGAAATTATTTTTGAAGCTTCAAGATAGTTTCATTTGTTACTGTAACATCATCTTCATTAGTGTTTTATGTTTTATATTTGAGGTATTATCTTAGCCTAGTCACATTTGCATTACTGTCAAACTACTTTCCAATTTCAGTTTTGAATGACACATAATCCACACATTCCTTGTTTTGACACTTCATAGACTGCTCCACGTAGGGGAAGGATCATACAGTTTGGAGTGAGACAGAGCTGGGTTTAAATACTACTTTCCTGATTATTAACAGTATGATCTTGAGTGAGTTCTCTAATCTCTCTGTACCTGTTTCTTCACTTACAAAATGAAGGTAATAAAATGTATCTCATAAGGTTGTCATGAGGATTGAAAAGAAAATATATGAAATTCTTAGAACTGTATATCACAGGTATCAGTAAAATAAATTATTATAATACACATATATTTTTTCAGTACTTGATACCCTCCTCCCAAAAAAAATTTCTTCCAAATTTATCTGTGGAACATAGGAAAATTTTATACAAAAATTGATTTAAATCCATAAAATTTCAATTGGATTCTAATTTCCAGTTATTGAGTTATTTTTCCTTGAATGTGTAATCTAATAAAAATTGTTGCACTAATGCCTGTGCCATCTTATGGATAAAATCTTGGAAAAAGAACTAGTCTGTTGTTTGAGTAAAATATCAGACTTAGGAGAAAAATAAGAATACAGGAAGTCATTTAAAAATCTATCAGGATATAATTCTTAAAATTTTAGCTAACTTTGCTTCTCTCACTCAAACAGGTTATAATGTTCAAGGCTATAGTGTGATCTATTGCTGAGTTAGTAATGACAGTCAAGTTTGCCAACACAATCACTGCACTACATTATCTAAGTCATTGCTCTGTAAAGTGCTTTGGGATACCTTGAATATGAAGGGCCATATATCAAGTATATTATATTTTATTCTATATGGTACCTGAGTTTTGGCAATGCATATTCAACAAGCTGAATAAAAAGACTTCTAGATGTACTTTATTAGTGTTTGTATGCATGCACTATAAGAAAGTATAGGCTCAACTCTTCACTTGAGCTGAGGGAAAGGAATTATGTTTGAGATCGAGAGAGAGAAAAGGATCTCTATCCTGAAGGTAGAAACTCTGACTAAACATGAATCTCTCTAGCATCCCTGACCTCAAAATTTACCTACCTCTCACCTCTCACTCAGAAACCTAAATTGGTTTCCTTTCCATGTAAGAGTGATATATGAGAGCAGGAAGCACATCAGAATCATTTATCATTGTTTAACCCTCAGATCATAACACTGTGCTTGAATGAATGAATGAATGAATGAATGATTTCTGCTGGATTATATTCTTACTAGATTTTTCACTGATATATTTTTAAAGTAGCGCTTTACATTTTGGTAAACAGCTTTGCCATATGTTAGGAGCATTCTCAGACCTTATCACGGTAACAGTTTTGCGAGGAGGAAACATCCCAGAGAACGGCTATATAGCACTTAGGGTTGTCAACTCTTGCTATAGGATTGTCTTTCAGAAAAAGTGACATCTTATTGTGTTACATAGACACATTAAAATATATCCCTAACCTGCAGAGATGCAAACATTTTTTTTGTAAGTTATCGTTATTAATAAATTGTATCAATCAAATATGAAGAGGTTGTATAGCAGGATATATACAAACGTACATACTTGCATACACAACACATATAGACTTGCAATAAAATAAATTAGCACATGCATCTCAGAAAATTAAGAAATATTTTTAGCCCATCTTTTAATTTTGACACATTATTTTTCTCTCCCTTTATGAGTGCAGTATCTGTAAAATGGGATTTTCCATTTATTTGTGCATTCCAAAGATATTTCTTTAGTATGTACTATGTGCTAGGCTCTGTGAACATACAAGTATTATCAATGCTTAACTAATTTAATAGATTCCCAGCAACAAAGACAAATACTAATAATAAACTTAGTTAAAGAATGAAAGGCTGGGGCCAGCCCGGTGGCCTAGCGGTTAAGTGCACGCGCTCTGCTGCTGCCAGCCTGGGTTAGGATCCCGGGCTCGCACCACCGCACCGCTTATCAAGCCATGCTGTGGCGGCATCCCACATAAAGTAGAGGAAGATGCACGCAGATGTTAGCCCAGGGCCAATGTTCCTCAGCAAAAAGAGAGGGATTGGCATGGATGTTAGCTCAGGGCTGATCTTCCTCATGAAAAACAAAAAACAAAAAGAATGAAATGCTTTTTTTTTTCAGTTACAGGGTTATGTGAATTACTCTAAATATGAGCTTAATCAGGTGGAATAATAAAATGTGGTGTCAAAGTAGAAAACTATTTCTTTATTCTGAAGAGAATAAACAATTAAAAACATACTAATGTACTAAACAGTATGTACTAAACCACTATTCCTCCTCCGACTACTTTCAGCCATTGATCAGTGCTGATGATGTACTTAGAAAAACAGAAGTTATAAAACATTGCCATGCCCTTCTTAAGCTTATTATCTAATGGTGGAAATGAATTGTCTTGATTTTGTCTAATTTGGCACTGCACTAAAGATTTAAAAGGATGACCTTTTCAATAACAGATGCATGTCTATCCATTAAAAAAATGAATCTTGACTGTCACCTAAAATCATTCAGAAAAAGTATTCCAGATAATTTTTTATAGCTAAATGTGAATTGTAAAACATTACATTTCTTAGAGTAAAACATGAGAAAAATCTTTAAGATCTTGGGACATGTAAAAATTTCTTAAACAATGCACAGAGTGTTTATTCCAAAGGGAAAAAAAAGATAAATTGGACTATTAAAACTAAGAACTTTTGTTCATCAAAAGATTCCATTAAGAGAGTGAAAAGGCAAAGTCCAGTCTGAGAGAGGGTATTTTCAATGTTCATATCTGAAAAAGGACTTATGCAGAATATATAAAGAATTCCTATGAGGCAATAAAAGAAAATCTTCACATAGCCCAATGGAAAAGTGGGCAAAAGGCAAACATGGAAGTCACAAAAGAAGATATGGACATCATTATTCATCACAGAAATAAAGATTTAAATTTAATATTAATTGGAATGGCTAAAATTAAAGGTAGATGATACCAAGTGTTGGAGAGTATGTAGAACAATTGCAAGTTTCATAGCCAGCTGGTGAAGTATAAAGTTGCACAATCACTTGACAAAATGCAGTATTTATTTAAGCTGAATGTACCACACTTTGTGACACTGAAGTTCTATGTCTGTGCGTCACAGAATTGCTTAGAAGTGTTTACCAAAACACATGTCAAGGAATATTTATAACAGCACTATGTATATACGGCCAAAAAAAGGAACAATTCAACTACCTAACAAAAAAATTTAGTGTATTTATATAATTGTGGTATATCATATATTTCAGTGAGAATAAAAAACATGAATGAATCTCACAAACACAGCATTGAGCAAAAGAAGCAAGACACAAAATAATACATACTGTATGGTTTCACTCACGTAAAGTTTGAAAACAGGCAAAATTAATCTACAGTATAAGTCGGAAGAGTGGTTTCCTTTAGTGAGAAGTAGTGAGTAGTAAGAGGCTGAATACATGGGTTTTCATTAAGGAAATTAATCCAGTTGGATACTTATGATTTGAGCATTTTTATGTGTGAATGTTATACTTCAACTTTATTCAAATACAAGATAAGTAAGAGATGGAATGTGTATTAGAAATTCTCCAGGAGGCCAGTGAGGATTGGGTAGTTAAATCCAACTTGATGGAACATGTTTGTTTATCTATCCATCTATTTCTACTTATTTAACAAACACATAGTATAGTCTTATTATATGTCAACTAAAAATGGAAACTTACTTAATTTTCCTGACAGTCTAATGTGCTGTTAGTACTTGTTATTCCCATATTATAGACAATGAAAGTAAAATATAGGATGGTAAGTAAGTTGCCCAAGGCCAAAAATCTGGTAAGTGGTACAGTTGGAAATCAAATCCAGGGAATATGGCTCTAGATTCTGGGCTATTACTTTTACAAATATAAAATGATTCTTGAAGGATGGTCTATTAGTTTCCCAGGGCTGCTGTTACAAATTGCCACAAACGTGGTGCCTTAAAGCAAAAGAAATTTATTGTCTCATAGATCCAGAGACCAGAAGTCTGAAATCAAGGTCATGGAAGGGTTAATTACTTCTAGAGGCTCTGAGGGGGAATCTGTTCATGCCCTTCTTCTAGTTTCTGGTGGCTGCAGGAAATCCTTGGCTTGTAGTCACATCACTCCAATCTCTGCCTCCACCTTCACATCACCTTCTCTTTTGTCTCTCTCTCCAATCTCCCTCTGCTCTTCCGCTCTAAGAACATCTGTCATTGGATTTAGTGCACTTTTAGTGTTAGGGTTTAACTGTCTAAAACCAACACGATCTCATCTCAAGACCTTTAATTACATCTACAAAACCCTTTCTCCAATCTTTGCCCCATTAACAAATTCTAAAGATTAGAATTTGGACATAACTTTTTTTAGACCACTATTCAACCCACTACAGATGGGAAAGAGTTACTTAGATATACAGAAAAGTAGAGTGCAGTACAGCTAAATGTAACGTAAAAATGAAGGAACAGATATAGGACTATCTAGGCAGTGAAGATGTGTTAATAAATACAGGATAAAGGATACAAAGGGGAATAAGATTTTTTAATCTTATTCTGTAAGATTAGTATGTAATTTTTTAAATGTGATTGTGTTAAGGGAAGCAATACTTAAAGACAATTAATCTGATTCCTTTTATTTATATTCTTTTTTAAAAGAAAAAAAAGAGATTATGTAGCTGAACAAAAAGAAGAAAAGTAATATCTCCAACTGAGTAATGATTTATAATTAAAAGTAGAATACACCAAGTGCAAGTAGTTACTTATTCCGGGAGGTATAGAGAAACGAGAAACTAAACACGAGGAGAATCAGTTAGGAGGTGACTCTGCATAACAAAGAATATTTTGTACCTATCTTGTACCACAGGCAACCTGACTCTAACTTCAAAGCCTAGGATATTTTGCAAATCATTTCTCTTCTTTATATCCCCTCCACCACCATTCTCTAAGAATAAGGATAAGAATAAGCAACCTGTATTCTCTCTCTTGTCATTGCTATGTGTGATCTCAGGCTAGTCCAAGTCTTCCAAACTGAGTAAAACTGGTGACTATTGTGTGGTCCACAAAACTGTTTGAGAGTTAGTGTGCTGAAGAAGGAGGATAGAGTGCTAAGTAATTAATATAGAGTGAATTGCATTTTCCAAAGCCAGAATAATTCCTTTATTCTTATTATTCACTTCTTAAGTCTATGATTCAAAAAAAAGAAAATTTGCATGAGCATCCATAGAGTTTCATTCATTTATTCAACAGTATTTATTAAGTACTGTTAAGATCATAAGAAATTATGTTAGATGTTTGGAAAAATCAAACAGAAGTTAGAAATAATAATATATTAATTAGCCATTACTGAGCAATATGTCGTAGGCTTATTTAATCCACACAACAAGCCTCTGAAATGGGTAGAATTATTACCCTCAAATTACAGATGAGGAAACACACACAGAGATAGTTTAGGTTACTATCCCACAGTCATATAACCAGAATATGGGAGAGATAGGATTTGTATGTTCATAGTTTGGCTCCAGATCTGAGCTTTTAACTGCTATACTAATAGTGCTGTTTGGGTGGTACAGAATTTTATTTCAATAACAAACATCTAATATTATCCCACTTTGTAGAAAACATTATGCTGGGTACTAAAGATGAGGTAAAGTAGCAAAATCTTCACAGTCTATGTGGGTGGGAGAAGGGAAGAAGAGACAGACAATCATGAACAAAACAATATGCAAATTGTCAATTTATTGCTTCTTAGGTTCAAATCCTCGCTTCATTGACTGTTTTGCAAAAATGGAGCTGGACTCTTTAAATATTTATCTTTTGCAGCTGAAACTATATTTCTTTTTGTTGGTACTGTGCAGAGAATGAATACTGTTGAAAGAAAAGGTGTTTTCTAGTTATGGTGTGCTCTGGTTTGCTTCTTCTTGTTCCTATTGTGTGGCTGTCAGCAATGGATATGAGGAGTATCCAGTGGCACCCAGTCCTGTGGATGCCTTCCCATCGTGTCAGTAGTCTGTTGCAGGCGTGTTCCCAGGAAGGATTGCAGGCCCTCATTTGCTGGCATCTTAGCCTCAGCCTGAGAGCACTCAGGAGGGTGTTTCCTACTTGCCAATCCCAATCATGGTTTTCTGTCCACCTATACTACGGAGAAGTGTTTTCTGTCCTGCCTGGTTTCTCTGGCTGACAGCGTTGGTTTACCTACACCCCAGGGCAGTGTTTCCAGTTTGCCCAGTGATTCTGGACCAGCTCCTGTCCAGGCAACACGGAAAACTTCTCCATCAGCAGCGGGCTGCAACCACACTTTCTCCAATGAGGTCTGAATCTTGGATTTTTGGAGGGTCCTCTTCCAAGCTGGCTCTTCCTTGGGTATTTGCCCTTAACCCCAGAGTTGTCTTCAGGGTTCTCTTTACTCCTTTATAGATAATCCCCTCTTAGAGTTAATAATTCTTTCTATTAAATGCTCCTTGTTCAATTTATTATATGGTATATATTATACTCTGATTGGACTCTAACTGATAAAAGAGAATAAATGAGGAGGAAAGAATAGTGATGATTATTGACTCAACAGGAAAGGAGGGAAACATTTTTGCAGACTACTTTTAAATCCCACCCAAAACAGTTAACAGTCCTACTTAGATGTGAAAATAGGACAGAAGATTTAGTACTCTAAATTCTGTCTAAAGACGTGTTAAAAGGTAGAATTTTGGTGCTGGCGCTGTGGTGTAGTGGTTATGTTTCACACTTTCTACTTTGGTGGCCCGGGTTCACTGGTTTGGATCCCGGGTGCGGACCTACACCATTCATCAGCCATGCTGTGGCAGTGACCCACATATAAAAAGTAGAGGAAGATTGGCACAGATGTTAGCTCAGGGCTAATTTTCCTCAGCAGAAAAAAAAAAAAAGGTAGAGTCTTATCCAGGTTTAATAGTGGGCAATATACTGAAATAGAAAGAAGCCACCTTGGCTCTACAGAGTTTCTCAAACTTTTCCAACTACAGTGCATGTCGTCAGTAGAGATCGCTCACAGTGGCAAAGATTTTCAACCAAAAGTGATGAGTAGTAGTGGAGGTAATAGAGGAAGATTGCAGACGTAATCTGTGAGCCCCTCTCAAAGATCGTGGCCCTCCCTCCTGATAAGTCACTGGAATAGGGTGGTGTGTGGTAAGCAAAAATAAAAAAAATGCAAACTCACTTATAAAAGGCCGTTAAAACACATGAACATGGACGTCAAATCAGAATATATTTACAAGTATATCATTCACATTGTGTCTTTCAAGAGTGAAAATATAAAAATATATTGATATTTTATTGGTAGACTTTACTCCAACTTTCCTCCTATCCTACATATTCTTCCTACTCTAAGTTCTTTTTTAAGTACAGTATTTTTAATTTTTAATTGAAGTATAGTTGGCATACAATATTATATTAGTTTTGGGTGTATAACATCATGATTTGACACTTATATACATTATGAAATGATCACCACTTGTCTAGTAACCATCTGCCACCATACAAAGTTATTATATTGACTATAATATTAACTATATTCCCTATGCTGTACATTACATCCCCATAACATTTATTTTATAACTGGAAGTTTGTACTTCTTAATCCCTTTCACCCATTTTGCCCATCCCCCCACTCCCCTCCCCTCTGATGACCACCAGATTGTTCTTTGTATCTATGAGTTTGTTTCTGTTTTGTTTTGTTTATCTGTTTGTTTTGTTTTTTTGATTCTACATATAATTGAAATCATACAGTATTTCTCTTTCTTTATCTGACTTATTTTACTTAGCATAATACCTCTAGGTCCATTTATGTTGTTGCTAATGGCAAGATTTCATTCATTTGATGGCTGAGTAGTATTCCATTGTATATATATACTATGTCTTCTTTATCCGTTCATCTATCAATGGACCCTTAGTTTGCTTCCATATCTTAGCTATTGTAAATAATGCTGCAATGAACATAGGAGAGCACGTATCTTTTCAAATTAGTGTTTTTGTTTTCCTTGGATAAATACCCAGAAGTGGAATTGCTGGGTCATATGGTAGTTCTATTTTTAATTTTTTGAGAAAGCTCCATGCTATTTTCCATAGTGGCTGCACCAATTTATGTTCCCACCAACAATGTACAAGGATTCCCTTTTCTCCACATCCTTGCTGACACTTGTTATTTGTTGTTTTTTAATAATAGCCATTCCGAGTGGCTGTGATATCTCATTGTGGTTATCATTTGTGTTTCCCTGATGATTAGTGATGTTGAGCATCATTTCATTTGCCTATTGGCCATCTGTATATCTTCTTGGGAAAAACATCTATTAAGGTTCTCTGCTCACTTTTTAAACAGATTATTTGTTTTTTGCTATTGAGTTGTATGTGTTCTTTATATATTTTAGATATTGACCCCTTATCAGATATATCATTTGCAAATATCTTCTCCCTTTCAGTTGGTTGCCTTTTTTGTTTTGTTGATGTTTTCCTTAACTGTGCAAAAGCTTTTTAGTTTGACATAGTCCCATTTGTTTATTTTTGCTTTTGTTGCCTTTGCCTGAGGAGATAGATCCCCCAAAATGTTGCTAAGACTGATGACAAAGGGCTTACTGTTTATGTTTTCTTGTAGGAATTTTATGGTTTCAGATCTTACATTTAAGTTTTTAATTCATTTGGAGTTTTATTTTTGTGTATGATGTAAGAAAGGCAGTCCAGTTTTATTCTTTTGCATGTAGCTGTCCAATTTTCCCAACAACATTTATTGAAGAAACTGTCTTTTCCCCATTGTATATCTTTCCTCCTTTGTCATAGATTAATTGATCATGTAGGCATGGGTTTATTTCTGGGCTGTCTATTCTGTTCCATTGATCTATGTGTCTGTTTTTGTGCTGATATCATACAGTTTTGATTACTATAGCTTTGTAATAAAGTTTGAAATCACGGAGAATGATACCTCCAGTTTTGTTCCCCTTTCTCACTATTGCTTTGGCTATTCAGGATCTTTTGTTGTTCCATACAAATTTTAGGATTACTTGATTTAGTTCTGTGAAAAATGCCATTGGTATTTTGAGTAGAATTGCACTGAATCTGCATATCACTTTGGGTAGTATGGACATCTTAACAATATGAATTTTCCCAATCCATGAACATGGTATATCTTTCCATTTAAATTTGTCTTCTTCAATTTCTTCCATCAATGTCTTATAGTTTTCAGAGTACAGGTCTTTCACCTCCTTGGTTAAATTTATTCCTAGGTATTTTATTCTTTTTGATGCAATTGTAAATGGGATTGTTTTCTCAATTTCTCTTTCTTATTGTTAATTACTAGTGTATAGAAATGCAACAAACTTCTGTATATTGATTTTGTATCCTGCAACTTTACTGAATTTGTTTATTAGTACTAAAATTTTTTTTATGGATCCTGAGGTTTTTCTATATATAGTATTATGTCATCTACAAATAGTGACAGTTTTACTTCTTCCTTTCCAATTTGGATGACTTTTATTTCTTTTTCTTGTCTCTTTGCTGTGGCTAGGACTTCTAATACTATGTTGAATAAAAGCAGTGAGACATCCTTATCTTGTTCCTAATCTTAGAGAAAATGCTTTGTTTTTTAACATTGAGTATGATGTTAGCTGTAAGTTTGCCATTCATGGCCTTTATTACATTGAGGTATGTTCCCTCTGTACCCACTTTGTTGAGAGCTCTTATCATAAATGAAATTTGAATTTTGTTAAATGTTTTTCTGTATCTATTGAGATGATCATATGATTTTTATCCTTCATTTTGTTGATGCAGTGAATCACACTGATTGATTTGTAGATATTGAACCATCCTTGCATCCCTGGGATATCCCACTTGATCATAGTGTACGATCCTTTTAATGTATTATTGAATTTGGTTTATTAATATTTTGTTGACAATTTTTGGATCTATGTTCATCAGGGATATTGGTCTATGATTTTCTTTTATACTCTCTTTGTCTAGTTTTGGTATCAGAATAATTCTGGCCATGTAAAATGAGTTTGAAAGCATTCTTTCCTTTTCAACTTTTTGGAATAGTTTGAGAAGGATAGGTATTAACTCTTCTTAAAATGTTTGGTAGAATTCACCTGTGAAGCCATCTGGTCGTGGACTTTTTGTTGGGAGTTTTTTTGATTACTGATTCAATTTCATTACTAGTAATTGGTCTGTTCAGATTTTCTATTTCTTCCTGATTTAGTCTTGGAAAATTGTATGTTTCTAGGAATTTGTCCATTTATTCTAGGTTGTCAAATTTTTTGGCATATAATTTTTCTTAGTAATCTTTCATAATCCTTTGTATTTCTGTGGTGTCAGTTGTAATATCTCCCCTTTCATTTCTGATTTTATTTATTTGGCTCATCTCTCTTTTTTTCTTGATGAGTCTGGCTAAAGATTTATCAATTTTGTTTATCTTTTCAAAGAACCAACTCTTAGTTTCATTTATCTTCTCTATTGTTTTCGTAGTCTCCATTTCATTTATTTCTTCTCTAATCTTTATTATTTCCTTCCTCCTACTAACTTTGAGCTTTATTTGTTCTTCTTTTTCTAGTTCCTTTAAGTGTAAGTTTAGATTGTTTACTTGAGATTTTTCTTATTTCCTGAGGTAGGCCTTTATCGCTATAAACTTCTCTCTTAGTACTGTTTTTGCTTTATTCCATAGATTTGGAACATTGTGTTTCCATTTTCATTTGTCTCAAGGTATTTTTTTATTTCCTCTTTGATTTCTTCATTGATCCATTGGTTATTTAGTAGCATTTTGTTTAGTCGCCATGTGTTTGGTTTGTTTCCAGTTTTCTTCTTGTAATTGATTTCTAGTTTCTTACTATTGTGGTCAGCAAAGATGCTTGATATGATTTCAGTCTATTTAAAATCATTGAGACTTGTTTTGTGCCCTAATATGTGGTCTATCCTGAAGAATGTTCCATGTGCACTTGAAAGGAATGTATATTCTGCTGGTTTTGGATAGAATATTTTGTATATATCGATTAAGTCCTTCTGGTCTAATGTGTCTTTTAAGGCCAATGTTTCCTTGCTGATTTTCTGTCTGGATGAGGTATCCACTGACAGAAGTGGGATGTTACACTCTTCTACTATTATTGTACTACTATCATTTTCTCCCTTTATGTCTGTTAATATTTGCTTTATATATTTAGGTGTTCCTATGTTGGGTGCATAGATATTTACAAGTGTTATATTCTCTTATTGGATTGATCCCTTTATCATTATATAATGCCCTTCTTTATCTCTTGTTACAGTTTTTGTTTTAAAGTCTATTTTGTCTAATATAAGTATTGCTACCCCAGCTTTCTTTTCATTTCCATTTGCATAGAATATCTTTTTTTCATACCTTCACTTTCAGTCTGTGTATGTCTTTAGATCTGAAGTGAGTCTCTTGTAGGCAGCATATAGAAGAGTCTGGTTTTTTTAATTCATTCAGCCACATTTTGTCTTTTGAATGGAACATTTAGTCCACTTACATTTGAAGTAATTAGGAATAGGTATGTACTTATTGTCATTTTGTTAATTGTTTTCTGATTTCTTTTCTTCTTTTCTTTCTTCCTTCCCTTCTTCTTCTCTTGGTCTGTTCCCCTGTGATTTGATGACTTTCTTTAGTGTTATGTTTTTATTCCTTTCTCTTTATTTTTTGTGTATCTATTATAAGTTTTTGGTTTGTGATTACCATGAGGTTCATATATAACAACATATGTATATAGCAGTCTATTTTAAGTTGATGGCTGCTTAAGTTCAAATGTGTTCTAAAAGCACTATTTTTTTACTCGTCCCATCAACATTTTATATATATTTTTTTTTTTTTTTTTTTTTTTATGTGAGGAGATCAGCCCTGAGCTAACATCCGCCAATCCTCCTCTTTTTTCGCTGAGGAAGACGGCCCTGGGCTAACATCAGTGCCCATCTTCCTCCACTTTATATGGGACGCCACCACAGCATGGCTTACCAAGCAGTGCGTCGGTGCGCGCCCGGGATCCGAACCAGCGAACCCCGGGCCGCCGCGGCGGAGCGCGCGCACTTAACCGCTTGCGCCACCGGGCCGGCCCCAACATTTTATATTTTTGATGTCACATTTTACATCTTTTTTTGTGTGTACCCCTTAAGTAATTATTGTAGTTATAGATTATTTTACTACTTTTGTCTTTTAACCTTCAAACTAACTATATAGATGGCTGATCCATTACCTTTAGTATATGTTTGCCATTACCAGTGAGGTTTATTCTTTCATAATTTTCTTATTCTGGTTATGGCCTTTCCTTTTTCTTTTAAAGAAATCTCTTTAACATTTCTTGTAAGGCCAGTTTAGTGGTGATGAACTCCTTTAGCTTTTGCTTGTGTGGGAAACTCTTTATTTCTCCTTCAATTCTGAATGATAACCTTACCAGGCAGAGTGTTCTTGGTAGCAAGTTTGTTCCTTTCAGCACTTTGAATATATCATGCTACTCTCTTCTGGCCTATAAAGTTTCTGCTTAAATATCAGCTGATAGCCTTGATTCTCTTGTATCTAATTAATCGTTTTTCTCTTGCTGCTTTTAAGATTCTCTCTTTAACTGTTGACATTTTAATTATAATGTATCTTGGTTTGAATCTCTTTGGGTTCATCTTATATCGAACTCTCTGTGCTTCCTGGAGTTGGATGTCTATTTCCGTCAGCAGGTTGGGGAATTTTTCAGTCACTATTTCTTCAAATGGGTTTTCTGTCCCTTTCCCTCTGTCTTCTCTGTCTGAGACCTCTATAATGCGAATGTTAGTACACTTGATGTTGTCCCAGAGATTCCTTAAGCTGTCCTTATTTTTTCAAAATTCTTTTTTATTTTTGCCTTCCAATTGGGTGATTTCCGCTACCCTGCCTTCCAGATCACCGATCCATTCTTCTGCATCATCTAATCTGCTGTTGATTCCCTGTAGTGTATTTTTCACTTCAGTTATAGTATTCTTCAACTTTGATTGCTTTTTTTTTACATTTTGTATCTCTTTGTTAAAGTTCTCATTGTGTTTATCCATTCTTCTCCTGAGTTCAGTAAGCATCTTTAGAACTATTAGTTGAACTCTTTATCTGTTGGATTGCTTATCTCCATTTCATTTAGTTCTTTTTCTGAGGTTTTGTCTTTTTTTTTTTTTTAATTTGGAACATATTCCTCTATCTCCTCATTTTGCTTAACTCTCCATGTTTGCTTCTGTGTATTAGGGAGAACAGCTATGCCTTTCAGTCTTGAAGTGTGGCTTTATGTAGAAGGTGTCTTGTGGGGCCTGGTGGCACAATCTCCCATGGTCACCAGAGTCAGTTGATCCAGGTGTCCCCTATGTAGGCTAGGCGCACCCTCCAGTTGTAGCTGGGCCACAAGTGCTGTAGGTGCACTGTCATGTGGGGCTTTCCCCCCAAAGTGGGAGTCACTTTGGAGGGGCTACAGTGCCAGCCAGGGCTTCCCACCAGGTGGTGAGGGAGCTGCTTTGGAGGGGCACTGGCCAGGGCAGGTCTTTAGGGGAATACTGGGGTAAGGCAAGTAGTGCTAGCAAACTAGACAGAGAGTATTAGAAATGGTGCCTGCCAGGGCTGGGCCAGCTAGGTAGAAGGAGAGAGAAAAGAAAAATGGCACTTGCCAACAGTTCTGTCCCCAGAGAAAGTTCCAACAGATCTCTGCCCCTCTGGCACATGCCCTAAAATTAGTCAATGAATCTTATTCATGTATTACCCAGGCACTTTTCAAACTGCTACCTTTATAGTGAGACTCAGAGCAAATGATTTTGTGTGTATGCCTTTTAAGAGCAGAGTCTTGGTTTCCTATAGCCCTCCAGCTCTCCTGGATGTAAGTCCTGCTGGTTTTCAAAGCCAGATGTTATAGGGGCTCATCTTTCTGGTGCAGGTTCCCCAGGCTGGGGAGCCTAATGTGGAGCTTGGTCCCCTCGCTCATCTGGGAGAACCTCTGTGGTTGTGATGTCCCTCCCACCAGTGGGTCATCACAATGAGGGTGTGGGTCCTGACTGGACAGTGTCTCCGCCCTTTGTACCCATCCAATGTGGGTTTTCTATATATCCTTAGTTGTGGAAAATCTGTTCTGCTGGTCTTCAGGTCAGGTCATTCTGAGCGATAGTTGCTCTATATGTAGTTGCAGTTTTGGTGCCTTCATGGGATGATGTGAGTTAAAGATCTTCCTACTCAGCCATCTTGATATGAAGTCCAGTAGTTTCTCATTTTTAAGGTAAAAGTAAAACCATGAAAAGTTACATTCTTTTTTAAGTTAACTTTTTTAGTAATATGTCGCCTAAATATATCATATAAATATTCATTTTTGTACAAATTTTGTACAAATTATATTTTGTATATAGTTCCAAATAAGCTATAGGTGTTTATTTATTAGTTATATGCTTTATGAACACAAATTCACAGTCACAGGAACCAGATATCTCATTCCAAGATTTTTCTTGTCTTTAATACTTTATAGTGATTTCTTAAGAATAAGCAGACAAAAAATTTTCACTATCCTCACCATTATCATGAATTGCATAATTTGAATTTCTTAGGTTACAATTTAGACCTGTACTACAAATTTAAAAACTAGACCTTCAAAAATCAGCAACAGAGAATCAAATCAGATTCACTATATCCTTATCAGTGATAAGCATCTATCCATCGAGTTGTGAGTCCATATCCATCTTTCTAATACAACTTGTTGACTATGAATATTTCTCTTGGAAGGAAATCTATGTCTGTCTGCAACCTGCCTGCTGTGAGTGGTGTCAGATACAGGCCAATTGGTAAAGTCTGACAATGATCCCCAAACTAAAATATAATTGCATATACCCTGTAAATATATGGACTAGTATTAATTTAAAAATTATATTTTCTGCAATATTAATACATTTTGTAAGAAAATGTAAGCTGAATAAGGTAAAATATGAATGGAAATCCTGAAATTTGTCTTTTCCTGCTCTCTGGGCCTCAGTTATTCCCATTTTGAAGATGATCGACATATAGGATTGCAAGAGTATAGGTTACACTAGTTTTTAGAGTATAACTAGGACATTCTAATGATTTAGATTTATCTTTAATGATACACCTCCTTCTTCACCCTGTTTTTATCTGCCCCTATTCTCCTCTAAGCATATACATACACAAACACTTAATCTGAAGTTTTTGGTTTCAATAGCTACTTCAGGACAAGTCTACCTAGTTGAAATCTCCCAGATGAGGAGGGATTATAGCCAAGAATAAGCACCTTGAGATAACTGCATTGTATTAGCTCAGATCTAAATCATAGATTCATGTCAGCAATGGTTCACATTAGCAAATATTATATATTTACATATTTGCATTGAATTTAAGGTTTAGCCACAGGGAAATACATATATATATATGTATATAACTGAGATATATATATGTATCAGTTATAATTAATAATGAACTCTATTTTGGTGTGCATTTGTTCATGTCTTTGATGGATTCCCATTGGGTCCTGTTTTAGGTTCAGTCAGATATTGCACCACAAAACGTCAGACATTGATCTTGTGCTGCATTAATTGTAAGTTGAGCGGATGGCTGCACATCTTCAGTATCCTTTTTTTTAATGTTGTCATGGGTGTCATCTCTGTTTCCAGCTTTTTGGTTTTATTGCAGTTTTATTTTCTGTAATTTTCTTGAAATGTGAAAGATATAGTTCTGCTGTGATAAATGAGATGGGGAACCCATCGCTCAGTCACTAGTTTGTTCATAGATTGACCATTGAATGTAAAGTATGTGATGCTAAGAACAATTTTGATGAGATCCATTGTTGAATGTGCAATGATTCATTCCTCTTTGTGAAGTTGCTACCTTTATGTCTTAGTTCCAGATCATTTTTCATGTTTCTCTTTTAATAAGTATCTGAAAGAACAAAAATCTTCCAAATATATAGCCTACACTAAATTGAATACAAGTGAATGATATCCACTAAACATATCAACAATACATATATGATTATATAGTTTAATTTCTCATTTTTATAAAAATTTATAATGTGATTCTTGTACAGAAGCAATCCTGTGTTTAACTTCTGTCATCATTTGCTAAATCTCTTATGCTTGCACTTAAAGAATTTATCTTTGATAAGCAATATGAAATACAAAACTCAGATATTATATTATCTGGGACTTACTGTGATTCTGTGCAAAAGGAATGAAATGTACATATATTAGGTTATTTGAATAATTAACTTTTCCTTCCAACGACCATGGTCACTGTTTTTATCCTCTAATTAACCTTCTCCAACAAATCTAACCTATTGATAAGAAGCCATCAATGCCAAGTTCTACTGTCAGAGAGAAAAAACAAATGGCCTCCCTCAATCAGTTCACAAAAATATAAATATAAAATAAAAATAAAAATATAAATATAAATATTCATTTTATACACATACGCGCGCGCGCGCGCGCGCGCGCGCACACACACACACACACACACACACACACACATTTTGTTGTTGTTGATATGGACTTCCTTGAGGCAACCCGTAATGCCAGTATAGTTCAGAGGCAAATGAGGAAAATAAATAAAAAAACAAGGAACACACAGAAGGTATGAGGAGGTGCATTTTAAAAAGTTGTACCAAAAAAAAGTTGTCATGGAATTCAGGGACTCTTACCCAGCGGATAGGCAAAGGAAACACTGGCTATCGTTATGTGGATGAAAGGAGCAACAATTATAAATTGGGAAAGGGTATGCAAATTGATATGTTGACTTGTTAATTGATGTGTTGACTGTTAATGTGCAATGTTTGATTTACCTAAGAAGTAAACAAAAAAATGATCATAATCAAACATGTAGATTGTTTTATTTGAAAACATGAAGACTTGCATTATTAAACTCTCAATGGATTTTTATGAAAATATAAATCATATCAAAATTTTTACAAACTAATTTTGTAGAGAAACATTTAGTCCCCAGCAAGTAATAATCTCTACGATAAATAGAAAAGCAAGAACACCTAGGGTATTTCCTTTCATATTCCTGTTCAGTGTTCTTACCAACTCTTTACCTTCTTATTGTACCCAGGTGTTCCAGGAACTCTGAGAATTTCTCTAAGTTCTGCTTCCTATCCTTTTCTTTCTATGATCCTGTGCTTCAATTTATTTCTTCTTTTTTCCTCACTGCTTCCTTTATTTGAAGGCCTTTTACCTCCTTGAGGCATTCTTATGTATAGTTGGAGACTTGAGTAGCTATTTAAATTATAAGTTTCTAAGAAATATCTCCCTGGAGATATATAAGCTTAGAGAGTATATGGGCATGTTTTCTGTGGTCTGCAAGTTTATCATGAGAAATTAATATACTATGGATCCTTAATATGCTTAAATTATAACCTATTTCTTAACTCGATTTTTTAACCAGAGTTTGTGTTGGGTTTAGACTCAAAATGAAAGCCATTGAATTTTAATACAGTGTTTCTTGTAACAAAGGTCAGCAAATATATTGTCTGCCATTCTGTGATTTCTCACTATTTTGAGAAACACTGATATAACGGCAATTATAAGAACAAGGATATTTATAAACACAGACATAGTCTCAAAAAAGGGCATTTCATTACATTTCAATCATGACATAATTCAACTTTTTTTTTTACCTCTTTTACAAATATTATCTCACTTTTTCTTTTTATTGAGATACAATTGACATATAATATTGTGTAAGTTATGTTGTACAACGTGTTCATTTGATACATTTATATATTACAATATGATTACCACCATCGTGTTAGCTAATGTCTCCATTACATTATATATTTACCATTTCTTTTTTGTGGTGAGAACATTTAAGACCTAGGTCTTAGTGACTTTGAGATATAAAATACAGTATTATTGACTGTAATCATAGTACTATGCATTAGATCTCCAGGATTTATCTTCTAACTGCAAATTTGTACCCTTTGACTAACATCTCCCCATTTCCTCCACTCCCCAGCCCCTAGTAACCACCATTCTACTCTCTGTTTCTACAAGTTTGGCTTTTTAAGATTCCACATATATATGATATCATACAGTATTTCTTTCTCTGTCTGAAATCTCACTCAGCTTAATATGGACCTCAGTTCAAGGTCCAACCATGTTGTCACAAAGGGCAGGATTTCCTTCTTTCTCACAGCTGAATAACATTCCATCGCATATATATACCACATCTTTACCCATTTATCCATTGATGGACACTTAGGTTGTTTCCATATCGTGACTATTGTGAATAATGCTGCAATAAGCAAGGAGTGCAGATACCTTTTCAATAACCTCTTGTTTCCTTTGGCTATACATCCATAAATGGGATTGCTGGATCATATGGTAGTTCCATTTTTGATTTTTTGAGGAACTCTATACCGTTTTCCATAGTGGCTGGACCAATTTACATTCTCACCAACAGTGCAAAGGGTTCCATTTTTTCCACATTCTCACCAACACTTATCTCATGTCTTTTTGAGGACAGCTATTCTTACAGGTGTGAGATGATATCGCGTGGTTTTGATTTGCATTTCCCTGATGATTAGTGACGTTGAGCAACTTTTCATGTACCTGTTGGCCATTTGGGTGTATTTTTTGGAAAAATGTCTATTCAATTCTTCTGCCCATTTTTTTTAATTGGATTGTGTGGTTTTTTTGTTAATGGAGTTGCATGAGATCTTTAAATATTTTGGATATTAACCCCTATCTGATATATGGTTTGCAAATATTTTCTCCCATTTCCTACATTGCCTTTTCATTTTTTTGATCATTTCTTTTGCAGTGTAGAAGCTTCTAAGTTTGATGTAGTCCCACTCATTGATTTTTACTTGTTGCTTGTGCTTTTGGTGTCATATCCAAAAAAGTTGTTGCCAAGACCAATGTCAAAGAGCTTTTTACCTATTATTTCTTCTAGGATTTTTATGGTTACAGGTTTTATGTCTAAGTCTTTAATCCACTTCAAGTTAATTATTATGAATAGTGTAAGATATGATTCCAATTTCATTTTTCTGCAAGTGAATATCTAGTTTCCCAGCATCATTTATTAAAGAGAGTATCTTTCTCCACTGAGTACTCTAGGCTCCCTTGTCAAATATTCATTGACCATATATGTGAAGGGTTATTTCTGGGCCCTTGATTCTGTTCCATTGGTTCATGGGCCTATTTTTATGCCAACACCATACCATTTGAGTACTATAATTGTAATATAGTTTGAAATCATGGAACATGATGCCATTAGCTTTGTTCTTCTTTCTCAAGGTTTCTTTGCATCTTCAGGTCTTTTGTGGTTCCATACAAGTTTTAGGATTGTTTTTTCTATTTCTGTGAAAAATGCCATTGGAATTTAGACAGGGATTGCATTGAATCTGTATATCACTTTGGGCAAGTATGGGCATCTTAACAATATTAATTTTTCTGATCCATGAACACAGAATATCTTTCCATTTGTTTGTGTTTTCTTCCATTTCTTTCACCAAAGACTTAATTTTCATTGCAACAGACCTTTCACCTCCTTGGTTAAATTTATTCCTAAATATTTTATTGTTTCTCATGCTATTATAAAAGGGATTGTTTTCTTTATTTCTTTTGCAAATATTTCATTATTAGTGTATAGAAATGCAACTGATTTCTGTGTTGATTTTGTATCCTGAAACTTTACTGAATTTGTTAACTAGTTCCAAGAGTTTTTCAGTTTAGCCTTTAGGATTTTCTCTATAAAAGACCATATCATATGCAAATAATGACAATTTTATTCCTTTTTTTCCAATTTGGATGCCTGTTATTTTTTTATCTTGCCTGATTGTTCCAGCTAGGATTTCTAGTACTATATTGAACAGAAGTGTTGAGAGTAAGCATGCTCGTCTTGTTCCTGATCTTAGAGGAAAAGCTTTCAACCTTTCACTGTTGAGTATCACATTAGCTGTGGGTTTATTTTGTATAGTCCTTATTATATACTATGTACCTTCTATACCCAATGTGTTGAGGGTTTTTACTGTGAAATGATGTTATATTTTGTCAAATGCTTTTTCTGCATCTATTGAGATGATCATATGATTTTTATCTTTTATATTATGAATGTGGTATATCACATAATTAATTCTTTTGTGCTGAACCATTCTTGCATCCTAGGGATAAATCCCACTTGATCATAATGTAAGCTCCTTTTAATGTGTTATTGAACTTGGTTTGTTTATATTTTGTTGAGAATTTTTGCATTTATATTCATCAGGGATATTGGTCTATAGTTTTCTTTATGAGTAGTGTCCTTATCTAGCTTTGATATCAGGGTAATGCTGGCCTCATAAAATGAGTTTGAGAGTGTTCTCTCCTCTTCAATTTTTTTGGAAGAGTTTGAGAAGTATTGACATTAATTCTTCTTTAAATGATTGGTATAATCACCAGTGAAACCATCTGGTTCTGTGCTTTTCTGTGTTGGGAAGTTTTGATTACTGATTTAATCTCCTTATTCATTATTGATCTGTTCAGATTTTTTATTTCTTCATAATTCAGTCTTAGTAAGCTGTATGTTTGTAGGAATTTATCCATTTATTCTAACTTATCAATTTTTTTTGCTTATAGTTGTTAATAGTAATCTCTTTTGATCCTTTGTATTTCTGTGATATCAGTTGTAATGTCTTTTCTTGCATTTCTCATTTTATCTGTTTGAGTGTTCTGTCATTTTCCCTTAGTTTCCCTTGTTAGTCTAGCTAAAGATTTTTTAATTTTGTTTATCTTTTCAAAAAACTGTCTCTTATTTTCATTGATTTTTCCCTAGTTTTTCTGTTCTCTGCTCCATTTATTTCTACCCTGATCTTTGTTATTTCCGTCCTTCTTCTAACTTTGGGCTGAATTTTTTCTTCTTTTTCAAGTTCCTTGAGGTGTAAAGTTGTTTGAGATCTTTCTTTTTTCTTGATATATGCATTTATCTCTTTAAACGTCCCTCTTAGAATTGCTTTTACAACATCCCATAGGTTTTGGTATGCTGTGTTTTGATTTTTATTTGTTTTGAAATATTTTTGATGTCCTTTTTAATTTCTTCTTTGACCCATTGGTTGTTCAGAGTGTGTTGTTTAGTTTCCACATGTTTATAATTTTTCCAGCCATCCTCTTGTTGTTGACTTCTAGTTTCATAATTTCATGGTAGGAAATGATAGTGCGATTCAATCTTCTTAAATTTGCTAAGATGTGTTTTGTGGCCAATCATATAATCTATCCTGGATAATGTTTCATGTACACTTGAGAGGAATGAGTATTCTGCTGCTGTTGGATGGGATGTTCTGTATATGTCTGTTATGTCCATTTGGTCTGAATTATTGTTCTGCTCCAATGTTTCCATGTTGATTTTCTGTAGGGATGTTTTTCTACTGCTGAGCCTGGAGTTTGAAGTCTCCTACTATTATTGTGTTGTTATCTATTTCTCCCTTCAGATCTGTTAGTATTTGCTAAATATAATAGGTGCTCCAATGTTGGGTGCATATATATTTACAGTTATTATATCTTCTTGAGGAGGTGACTCCTTTATCATTATGTAATGACTTTCTTTGTCTTTTATTCTTTTTAGCTCAAAATCTGTTTAGCCTCACATAAGTGTAGCTACTCCTGCTTCCTTTTGGTTTTCAGCTGCAGGAAATATCTTTTTCCATCCCTTCACTTTGAGCCTTTTTGTATCCTTAAAACTGAAGTGAGTGTCTTATAGGCAGTATATACTTGGGTCTTATTATTTCATTCAAACTGCTGCTCTGTGTCTTTGACTGGAGAACTCAATCCATTTACATTTAGAGCAATTATTGATATGTAGTGACTTACAAATGCCATCTTATTAATTGCTTTCTTGTTGTTTTATAGATTCATTTTTCTTTTTTTATCTTTTGCTGTGTACCTTTGTGAATTCGTGATTTTCTGCGGTGCTTGCTTTGATTCCTTTCTCTTTATCTTTTGTGAATATACTATGGTTTTTGCTTTGTGGTTGCCATTAGGTTTAAATAAAATAGCTTATAAATTAACGATACATTTTTACTTAAGTTTGATCACATAAAAAAAACTCTACCTTTCACTTCCCCCTTTTACATTTTTGATGTCACAATTTACCTCTTTTTATATTGTGTATTAATGAAAAAATTATAGAGCTATAGTTATTTTTAAAACTTTTTTCGTTTAGACTTGTAGTTCAGTTAAGTGTTTAACATATCATCATATTACAGAGTTAGATTTTTCTAAATCTGACCATATATTTACTTTTACTAGTGTGTTGTATATTTTCATATGCTTTTATGTTACTAATTAGTCTCTACATTTCAGCTTGAGGAAATTCTTTCAGCATTTCTTATAAGACAGGGCTAGTGGTGATGAATTCCCTCAGCTTTTGTTTGTCTGGGAAAGCCTTTATTTCTCCTTCATATCTGAAGGATAATTTTACATAATAAAATATTCTTGGCTGGTAAGTTTTTTCTTTCAGCATTTTTTATGTATCATTTCATTATCTCTTGGCCTGTAATATTTCCGCTGAGAAATCCACTGATATTCTAATGGGGGTTCCTTTATAGGTTACAATCTTTGCTTCTCTTGCTGCTTTTAAGCATTCTGTCTCTGTCTTTGATTTTTGACAGTTTCATTATAATGTGTCCTGGAGAAGATTGTTTTGAATTGAAATAATGGGGTCATCTATTAACATCAAGAATTTGGATGTCTAAAGTTCTCTTCAGGCTTGGGAATTTCTCAGCTATTATTTCTTTACATAAACTTTCTGCCCCCTTCTCTCTCTCTTCTCCTTCTGGAACTCCAATGATTCTGATATTGGTTCTTTAGGTTGTATCAAATAGATCACACAGGTTTTTTTGCTCTTATGTTTTTTGTTGTTATCTTTGTTCTCCTCTGGCTGGATTATTTCAAAGTTCCTTCGCTCTAACTTACTGATTCTATCTTCTGTTTGTTCTATTCTACTGTTGATGCTCTCTATTGCATTTTTCATTTCATTCATTGAATTCTTCACTCCAGAACTTCTCCTGTTTTCATTAAATGATTTCTATTTGTTAAATTTTTCATCTTATTGGTGTAGAGGATAAAATACTTCTAAAAATGACCTACCCTATACCTTCTTTATTGAAATTTCTCTCTCATTAACCTTAGTGAACATGTATTTATTTTATTTTCCTTTGAAAACCTTCCATCTGTTTTCTGTAGGCTTACTTCCACTACCTTCGGCTCCTCCTTCTTAATGTAACAGATTATCAAGGTCCTGCCAGTTTAAATAAATTTTCTTCATTCTTCTTCTTTTTCTTCCTTAGACTGAATAATTCCAATTGAGCTATCTTCTAGTTTACTGCTTCTTTTTACATGAGCTCAAATCTGCTGTTGAGCTCCCTAGTCAATTTGTTTCTTTTTAGTCATTGTACTTTTCAACTCCGGAATTTCTACCATAAATATATATTTATTGACATTCTCTTTATAGTGAGAATTAGTCTCACTTTCTTTTAATTCTTTGGACATATTTTCTTTAGTTTTTAACATATTTATAATAGCTGACTTAAAATCTCTGTTTTGTAAGTACAATGTCTGTGCTTCCTCAGGGAAAGTATCTCTCCCTTTCTTTCTTTCTTCCTTCCTTCCTTCCTTCCATCCATCCTTCTTTCCTTCCTTCTTTCCTTTCTTCTTTTCTTTCTTTCCTTCTTTCTTTCTTTTCTTTCCTTCTTTCTTTCTTGTCAGAATTTCCCCTTTCTTTGTGTATCTCATAACTAGTTTTGAGAAGTGGACATTTTAAATAATATATAGTGGCAACTCTGGAAATCAGATTCCTCCACATTCATGATTGTTGATGATTTTTTTTTATTGTTGTTGTCATTGTTGCTGTTTGTTTAGTAACTTTCTGGAACTAATTCTCTAGAGTCTGTATTCTGTGTTGTGTGCAGCCACTGAAGTCCTTCCTGTGTTAGCTTAGTGGTCAGCTAATGATTGGACACAGATATCCTTAAATGTCTTGAATCAGTATATTTCACACTCTTTACTGGGACGCTCTATGTGTGCTATGAGGCATGTCTTTAATGTTACAGTAGTTTACAACTCTGCCTTAGCTTTCACTTCCTCTTTGTACAGAGTCTCAATGTCAGCCAGAGGTGATATCTTGGGATCTTTTCAAGACTTTTCTGGGCGTATGCACAGCCCTTCACACAAGTGTAGACTTCTAGATTCCCAGCAATATGTTAGAGCTTCTCAAAGCCTCCTATGGACATCTCCTTCCCCGTATTTTCCTCTTAAGTTTTTGACTAGCATTTTGTTTGCCTCAGGCAGTTGTGAAGTTAAACAATTACCACTGATTGTTTTACACAAAGCCCTAGTGATGAAGTTATCACTGCTTGAGCACTGAATCAAGTCAAATAAAGACAAATCCTGTGAATGTAGCTTTTCCAGGGAGCTGCTAGACAAGTCTTGTAGTAACAATCTTTAATATATAGGGCTTTGGGGGAACTGCAAACTCTTCTACCCTTTCCAGTGGCTATTAAGCTGCTAATTTTCACAACTACCATGTTTGTGATGCTGTTGGTTTTGAAGGCTACTGTGATGCTGAGGAGAGAGCCATAAGAAAGGGCCATGTTCAAATGCCACAAAGCTTGCTGTTCTTATCAATATTCAGGTACTTTTTCATAAATAACAGCTCCTCAAATTGATGAAACTCTGGTTAATTTTAGAATTCTGAAAAATTTGCCTTTGGCAATTTTTATGTGTTCTCATTGCTTTTATGGTAGTATCAATTTTTCTAGGTCTTCATTCCACTATTCTGGAAGTGTTCCTCCTTTCTTATAAGTTTCTTAGTCCTAAACTTAGGGAAATTAATAGGTATATTGAAATTCACAAATAATGTTAACACTTTGATAATATTTTTTTGATTCAAATAATCATTTGCATGCCTTCCAAGTCGCTGAAGCACAAGTCATTGAAACTCAGTCCACTTGCTTCAATTTACCTATCAATTAAATACCTCATAAAATATTTCAATGTAGGGGCTTGCCTGGTGGTGTAGTGCTTAAGTTCATGCATTTCACTTCAGCAGCCTGGGATTCATCAGTTCAGATCCCAGGCATAGACCTATGCACTGCTTATCAAGCCAAACTATGGCAGGTGTCCCTTATATAAAGTAGAGGGAGATGGGCATGGATGTTAGCCCAGGGCCAATCTTCCTCTGCAAAAAGAAGAGGATTGGCAACAGATGTTAGCTGAAGGCTAATCTTCCTCACACACACACAAAAATATACATCAATGTAATTTTTAAATTGGTCTTTCTATGTTGAGCTCAAATATTATTTCCCTAGATCTCAAACTTTTTGTTTTAACTTATCACTCAAATCTTTTTCATTGTAATACATAAATGTGCTTCATATAAATACATCATTTATAAGAACATATACCACTTTCAATTTTCTTAAAAGGTACTAAGGAAGCACATGGTTATTTTTTCTTAATTTTCTATATATTTTACTGATTGTTTAATTATACATATGACAATTATAACAGACAATAAACAAAATGTGCCAAAATTCTATATTTAGCTTGATATCTTTGATTCTGAATGGATAGGTTAATTGTAATATATTAGTTACATGAATATTAAGAGATCTGCGATTTTGGGCAGCACTGCATATACAGGCACACCTTGGAGATATTGCAGGTTCAGTTCCAGACCACCACAGTAAAGTAAATATCACAATAAAGTGAGTGACACAAATTTTTTGGTTTCCCAATGCATATAAAAGTTATGTTTAGACTTTACTGTAGTCTATTAAGTGTGCATGTGCAATAGCGTTATATCTAAAAAAAACAACATACATACCTTAATTAAAGAATTCTTTATTGCTAAAAAGTGCTAACCATCATCTGAGCCTTCAGTGAGTCATAAACTTTTGGAAGTGGAGGGTCTTGCCTCGATGTTGATGGCTGTAGACTGATCAGGGTGGTGGTTGCTGAAGGTTGGAGTGGTTGTGGCAATTTCTTAAAATAAAACAACAATAAAGTTTTTCTCATCGATTGATTCATTTCACGAATGATTTCTCTGTAGCATGCGATGCTTTTTGATAGCATTTTACCCAAGTAGAAACTTCTTTCAAAATTGACTTCAATCCTCTCAAACCTGACACTGTTTTATCAACTAAGTTTATGTAATAATCTAAATCCTTTGTTGTCATTTCAACAATCTTCACCAGGAGTAGATTCCTTCTCAAGAGACCACTTTCTTTGCGCATCCATAAGAAGCAACTCCTCACCCGTTAAAGTATTATCTTAGATTGCAACAATTCAGTCACATCTTCAGTCACGTCACCTTTCTTCAGGCTCCACTTCTAATTCTAGTTCTCTTGCTATTTCCAGTACATCTGCAATTACTTCCTCCACTGAAGTCTTGAACCCCTCCAAGTCATCTATCAGGGTTAGAATCAACTTCTTCCAAACTCTTGTTAGTGTTGATATTTTGACCTCTTCCTCTGAATCACGAATGTTCTTAATGGCATCTAGAATGATGAATCTGTTCCAGGAGGTTTTCAATGTACTTTGCCCAGATCCATCAGAGGAATCACTATCTATGGTAGCTTTAGCCTTATGAAATGTATTTCTTAAATAATAAGACTTGAAAATCAAAATTACTAATTGATCCATGTGCTGCAGAATGGATGCTCTGTTAGCAGGCATGAAACCAATATTAATCTCATTGCACATCTCCATCAGAGCTTTTTGGTGACTAAGTGTATTGTCAATGAGCAATAATATTTTGGAAGTAATCTTTTTTTCTGAACAGTAGGCCTCAGCAGTTGGCTTAAAACATTCAGTAAACCCTGTTGCGAACAAATGTGGGATTATTTAGGCTTTAGGCTTTGTTATTCCTTTTATAGAGCACAGTCAGAGTAGATTTAGCATAATTCTTCAGGGCCCTAGGATTTTGGGATAGTAAATGAGCATAGGCTTCAACTTAAAGTCACTAGCTGCATTAGCCCCTAACAAGGGAGTCAGGCTGTCCTTTGAAGCTTTGAACCAGGCATTGACTTCTCCTCTCTAGCTATGAAAATCCTAGATATCATCTTCTTCCAATAGAAGACTATTTTTGTCTACATTGAAAATCTCTTGTTTAGTGTAGCCATCTTCATTAATTATCTTAGCTAGGTCTTCTGTATAACTTGTTGTATCTTCTACATCAGCACTTGCTGCTTCACTGGCACTTTTATGTTATGGAGACGGTTTCTTTCCTTAAACTTCCTTAGCCAACATCTGCTACCTTCAAACTTCTCTTCTGCAGCTTCCTCACCTCTCTCATCCTTCAAAGAATTGAAGAGAGTTAGGGCCCTGTTCTGGAATAGGCTTTGGTTTAAGGGAATGCTGTGGCTGGTTTGATCTTTTCAGACCACTAAAACTTTCTCCATATCGGCAATAAGGCCTTTTTTCTTTCTTATCATTCATGTATTTACTGGAGTAGCACTTTTAATTTCCTTCGAGAACTTTTCCTTTGCGTTCACAACTTGGCTAAGTATTTGTTTAGTTTTCAGCCTCACTCGGCATTCAATGTGCTTTCCTCACTAAGCTTAATCATATCTTTTTTTGTGTGAGGAAGATTAGTCCTGAGCTAACATCCGATGCCAATCCACCTTTTTTTTTGCTGAGGAAGACTGGTCCTGAGCTAACATCTGTGTCCATCTGCCTCTACTTTATATGGGATGCTGCCACAGCATGGCTTGACAAGTGGTGCATCAGTGCACGCCCGGGATTCAATCCTGCAAACCCCGTGCACTTAACCGCTTGTGCCACCAGGCTGGCGCCAATCATATCTAGTTTTTTATTTAAAGTGTGAAACATGTGTCTCTTCTTTTCACTTGGAAACTTAGATGCCATTGTAAAGTTATTAACTGGCCTGATTTCAATGTTGTTGTGTCTCAGCGAATAGAGAGGCCCAAAGAGAGGGAGAGGGATGGGATAATGGCCAGTTGGTAAAGCAGTCAGGACACACAACATTTATTGATTAAGTTTACTATCTTATATGGGTGCAGTTCGTGGCACCCCAAAATAATTACAACAGTAACATCACAGATCACTAATCACAGATCTTATAACAAACATAATAATAATGAAAAAGTTTGAAATATTTTGAGAATTACCAAAATGTGACACAAAGACTTGAAGTGAACAAATACTGTTGGAAAAATGGCACTGATTGACTTGCTCAATACAGGGTTGCCACAACCCTTCAATTTGTAAAAAAAAACAAAAAAAAACCCACAATTATCTTCAAAATGCAATAAAGTGAAGAGCAATAAAACAGGGTATGCCTGTTATGTTGAAATTTTATTTCCATGTCATCTCCTCTACTATTTTTTAAGCATCCAAAATTATAGTAAAAGCAGTCAGTTTGGGATGGTAAGAAGGAATAAAAATAATTCATATACTTCATATGTTGACTACATATGGTGGTATGAACTTTTATACAGATTACCATATATATCTGATCCATTCTTTTATGTCACTTCAGTCTAGAATAAAGACTAGAAGATAAAATACTTCTAAAAATGACCTACCCTATACCTTCTTTATTGAAATTTCTCTCTCATTAACCTTAGTGAACATGTATTTATTTTATTTTCCTTTGAAAATCTTCCATCTATATTCTGTAGGCTTACTTCCACTACCTTTGGCTTCTCCTTCTTAATGTAACAGATTATCATGGTCCTGCCAGTTTAAATAAATTTTTGCATATAATCTTGCTTAGATTGATAATCACTTCACGGCTCTTTAGTTTCAAATAATTACTCATTGACCAACGTAACTATTGGATGCTGGTATCGTAAAACTTGTGTTTAGCATTAACATTATCAATCTATATCAGTAAACTCCTTACTGTTTCTTATATTCCTTTTTATTCAATATTTCTTATTATTTATTTGTCTTTTTGACAAGGGTTAGTCTATTGTTTGGGATATGACTAATGTGGTATACTTTATACTCTGAAATGTAGTATATGTGTCCAATACACTCTGTACTATCTGTTGCTGAGTTGAAGACATTGGATTATTTCCAATTTATTACTCCTCAGAGTCAATATGAGGTCACTGATACATACAATTAGAATAATATGAGTATTATTGAAAGTTTGAGCAGACTCAAGTATAAGTTTAGCTGAGTGACAGGAAAGTGGCATTATGTGTCGGGTGCAAAGGACTGCTGCGGGGATTCACTCAGTGGTAATAGTTGGTAAAACAGATGGTAATTTGAGATCTGCGTGCATCCAAAGTTGCTGAATGAAAATATCCAAAGAGAATATTCTCATCTGCCAACTTAAACAGAAATAATGGGAGAAACGGCAGGCGTGAAGTGGTTCTCTAAATTGGATGCTACAGCCACATTCTGGCAAAAAGCCTTAGATAATGGAAGTCCGAGAATACACACTGTAAACACACTGTTCAGGCAGCGTGGATTCTTGAGATGTGCATTTCATGTACACTCTTCCAAAGAACGTGTACACAAGACCCTCTAACAAACAGCAAATGAAATTTCTAGAGTAGTAATGAATAATGGCAGACATATATAACATTAAAAATAAATTACGGTTTTAAATATACTTGTTGAAACCAATCTGAGAGACAGAAATATTCCCCACAAAAATCAATAAGGTCATTCTCAAAGTCAATGAAAAAGCAATAGAGTGGTGGAATTGAAATTTTAAAAAACTAAAAATTGAATTAAAATAAATAGGGAAACCAGCAATGCTTGAAATTTGAAAATCACATATGTGCTTGAAATTTGAAAATCACACATGCACACGTATACATATAACATTCACAAAGAAACATCAAAAAGTATATACAGATTTTTCATGCATGTGTACTATGAAAAACTTTTAATATCCAAAAAGAGCATTTTAGTTTCAGAGAGTACTACATTTAGATACACAAATATTAACACAAATTAGAAAATAAAAGTTTATATGTGACATTTTTTGAACACTAGTGTAAATTAATTTGTACTTAATGTAGAATACTGAATTTGCATTCTTTCAAATATTTCTATTTTAATAGAAATACAGCCAAGGGTCAAAGGTCATAAAATTATTCAGAGTCATATAAAATCCTTGGAATAACTAGGTTTGGCTTGATTCCACCAAATTAACTAATCTGTTGCTTTGGTAGAAATAAGTCCAGATGCTTTATTTTATATCTCAAATCATTGAAGCCCAAATATCAGAGTATTTTTAAAATACAGTAGGTTCTCATATAAACTATTCATGGGGCACAGTTTGGATTTAATAATATCACATACTAACTTTGTGATAATGAGCATGTTATTTAAAATTTGTCACAGTTTTTACATCTGTGAAATGGTATTAAAGTATTTATCTTACCAACTTCCTTGTATTAAGTTAAATGATTACTTTGAAAGTATAAGTTAGAAAGTTGTATTCAAGTCTGTGTTATGACTAATATAATCCTGTAAAATAAAAGAGTGAAGATATTTGTATGGAATTTCTTCAATGAGTATAATTCATAAAAAAGGACGTTAATCAGATTTATTCTATCAGATGCTAGCAGCCAGCATAATTGAATGACTTATTACCAATAAAGAAATAGGCATACATTCATAGTGAATGTGGCTCAAAATGTTCAGAAAGCTCTTTCTCTTGCTTGAAAATCTTTAGTGGTTGCAAATCCATTAGCATAACAAGCAGAGACCCTTCACCAGGTGGCTTTTGCCTTCTGCTGCAGCCTCATCCTCCATCCATATTATAAGCACTCAAAGAATCTATCTACAATGAATACTTTTTGTAGTTCTTCAGAAGTGCCATGTTCTCTCACATTCCTGGCCTTATGCATATGATCCTTTTTTCTCCTAAAATATAAATTTAGTCATATAACTCCTCAAGGTAATGCAAGAGCTTGACAGTGTCCTGTCCAAACACTTCAACAGACTACTTATTTCTCCATTTGCATCTCTGCCCTTCTCTTCCTTATACTCTGTGCTTCAGAATTTATTTGCTGTTTATTGAAGATGCAAGACATTGTCTCTCTTAATTCTAGATATTTACAATTGCTATTTCTTTTTCCCAGAATAACTCTGCCTCCCATTCAATGGTTAACTTTTACTCATTGTCCAAGGCTGCATAGACTAAATTGTTGACCAGAGAAGAGTAGTGTATTTCCCATATCAAATTATTACTTGGGGTAACCAAGAGATTGATATGTAGGTAGACAAAAAGAGGCAGATAAAGACAGCATATCTGTTCAAGGTCCAAATAATACACATTGTGAGGAAATGATGCAGTACTCTCTGAAGTCTCTCTGATTTTACTCTTCTCCTTCTACCTATGATGCCATTTCCATTTTCTTTCTCTGTTAAAATCTTCACTTGTCCAAACCAAGATGTAATGCCTGGGGTTCAAAGGCTTTTCTTTCTCCAATACTCTTGGTTAGGGGTCCCTCTTCAATATTTAATGCAGATAGAACAGTATCACACTATCTAATAATCGTCTGGCTATTTGACTTTCTCCAGCATTTTATTTTAAATTCCTGACATTCAAAGTCTTCTTTCTTCATCACCAACAATTAGGATAGTATCTTACATTCAGATTGCGTTAGATAAAAGTTTGTTGAATAAGTGATTTCTGTACAGATTTTTTAGGCTTAAATACATGTATACATTCTGATCACTAAGTTGGCTTTATCTTTGTAATAGACCATTTCCAATCCAATTATTTGCTTGCATGTTAATAATCAAGCTACCACATTTATCTTACTTCAGATAACAGGAAGGTAGCCTGGAAAAAAAAAATTTATGTAGATCCCCTAGATTAATTAAATCAATAAAAACACATCAACCACCAATTTCATATCACAAATACCTGAGGTGTCCAAGGTATGCTCAGTAGGTCTAAGCATCCTATAGACCCCTTCCTGGTTCAGCATTTCAACTTTAACCAAATTCATCTGTGATTTAAATATCCTTTCTTGGCTCCCTTACAGGTAATGGGCCAGGCATCTCTTACAGAGAAACTCCACTACAGCCTGTTACTCATAAAAACATTGGATTTCTGTATTTCCCTAAGTGAATTTCAGTGTATGTTTCAGTTAATACTCTATAATTATCACAGACATTTATTGTGAATATTGAAAGAAATTTGATATTTGTGGAATTTGCTCCCACCATAAATCCTGCGTTTTTTGTTTTAGTCAAGTCTTGAACCAAAGTGTGCAATGATGCTAGAAATAAAAGGAGAAGATAGACGATGGAGACATTGCATATGTTGCATATGCATACCATATTTGGCAATTTGTGGAATATAGTGAAGATGGAAGATGGAGTAGATGTTGGCTGAGGTTCTGAGACTTTGAGAATGGTGGCACCACAGAGAAAGATAAGGTGGGGAACACAATAATTTGGATGAACTGGAAGTTTTAATGTAGAAAAAGTGAACTGAGTAGCTCCTGAAACATTCAAACAGAGACGACATCCAGAAATGTGAAACTAGAATTTAGGAGGAAAGTTGGTATTACATCACAGAGCAAAATTGGAGAGTCATTCTCACAGATTTGAGAATTGATCAGCGTATCAAGTGAGAACCTTCAGGCACACATTTTGGGGACTAAGTTGACATAGTCAAGATGATATTGGGAAAGAAAATAAAGACTAAAATTGTTTTCAAAAGCAGATACTCTGTTATTCATCATAGTGAATAGCATATAACAATACTCAAAAATGCGTGTGAATAAATAATAAAATATGGTCAAGACTGACAGAATAGAGAGCCCAGAATTAAACCCCTGCATATACAGTCAACTAATATTTGATAAGGGAGTCAGCAATACCCAGTGAAGAAAAGATAGTCTCTCCAACAAACGGTGTCAGGAAAACTGCATAATTACATGCATAAAAATAAAATTGGACCCCTGTCTCATATCTGTCAAAAAAATTAACTTGAAATGGATCAAATACTTAAACATAAGACTTTATACTGTAAAACTCCTAGAAGAAAACAGAGAGAAGAGGTTCCCCAACACTGGTCTTGGCAATGATATTTTGGATACAACACCAAAAGCACAAACAACCAAAGAAAAAAATCAACAAGTTGGACTACATCAAATTTAAAATCTTCTGCACTGCAAAAGAAACAATCAATGAAATAAAAGCAATGTACAGGAGGGGAGAAAATATTTGCAAACCATGTATTAGATAAGGGGTTAATATCCAAAATTTATAAATAATTCATACAACTCAATAACAAAAAACCAACAATCAAATCCAATTAAAAATTGGCAGGGGGGCCGGCCCCGTGGCTTAGCGGTTAAGTGCTCATGCTCGGATCCCGGGCGCGCACCGACGCACTGCTTCTGTGGCCATGCTGAGGTTGGGTTCCACACACAGCAACTAGAAGGATGTGCAACTATGACATACAACTATCTACTGGGGCTTTGGGGAAAGAGAAGGAGGAGGATTGGCAATGGATGTTGGCTCGAAGCAGGTCTTCCTCAGCAAAAAAAAAGAAGAGGAGGATTAGCATGGATGTAAGGGTTGATCTTCCTCACACACAAAAAAAAAATTGGCAGGGGAACTAAATAGACATTTTCCCAAATGGCCAACAGGTACATGAAAAGATGCTCGACATCTCTAATCATCAGGGAAATGCAAATCAAAACCACAATGAGATATTACCTCACACCTGTAAGAATGGCTATCATCAAAAGGACAAGAGATAACAAGTGTTGGCAAGGATGTGGAGAAAAGGGAACTCTTGTGCATTGTTGGTAGGATTGTAAACTGGTTCAGCCGCCATGGAGAACAATATGGAGGTTTCTAAGAAAATTAAAAATAGAAATACCTTATGATATAGCAATTCAACTTCTGAGTGTATATCCAAAGGAAATGAAAACAGGTTATTGAAGAGCTATAAGCACTCCCATGTTTATTGCAGCATTATTCACAATAGCCAATTTGTGGAAACTACTTAAGTGTCTGTCAACAGATGAATGAGTAAAGAAGATGTGATACATATATATATGTCCACACACAGTGGAATACTATTCAGCCACGAGAAATGGGAAAATTCTGCCATTTGCAACAATATGGACGGACCTTGAGGACATTATGCTAAGTGAGGTAAGTCAGACAGAGAAAGTCAAATACAGTATGATATCTCTTATAGGTGGAATCTGAAAAAAAACAAACCTGTAAAAGCAAGGAGTGAAATAGTGGTTACCAGGGGCTGGGGGGTGGGAGAATGGGAAAGATGTTGTTTAAGGCTAGATCCTTGCAACTAGTATATAAATAAGTCTTGGAGCCCTAGTACATAATACAATGATTAAGGACAACATAACTGTACTAAACATTAAACTTGCTAAGAGACTAGATCTTAATTGTTCTCAAAACTAGTAGAAATGGTAATTGTGTGATATGATAGACATGTTAGCTAATGCTACAATGGCAATAATATTGCAATGTCAATGTATCAAATTAATGTGTTGTACACCTTAAACTTACAGGATGTTATATATCAAATATATCTCAATAAAAATTTTTTAATTAAAAAAATAAAACAAAACAAAATGGTACTTAGACAAAGCAGGGACTGATAACTGAAATGAAATGAAAAAAAATATGGTCAATATTGCATAGGAGTTTAATATAACGTCTAAAAATTGCGTCGTATGTATCCCATACATCCCCAGAGGTTGAGAATTGGACTAATGCCCAAAGTTAAATGCTAATAGCAATTTCTAAAAATTATTCTTATGTAGAATAAACTTAACAGAAATTAGAGAACCTCATTTGAAAACATTTTGAGCTCTAGTATAGTGAGAATTTTTAAATTTGTGCTTTTTTATAGTGAGAATCTACTGTTTTTTTGGCATTTAAACTCAACCCAACAGATAAAGGTGATTTCTTTAATACATAAAATGGAGAAAAACACAAAGTAGAAACAAGTTCAGTAAATAAAATAAATATATAATTTTTACTATTATCATTCAAAAGAGGCAAAGGAGCTAGAATAATTAGTAGCATTATGAAAAAGAAAAATAAAGTTGGAGGAAAAAACATTACCCAATTTTTAAACTTATGATAAATCTACCACATCAAGACAATGTGGTACTGGTGAAGGAATGGATATATAGATCAATAAAACAGAATACAGAGTCCAGAAATAGATCAACACAAATATGACCAATTAATATTTGACAAAGATGAAAATGCAAGGGAAAAAGGAGAGTCTTTTCAAAATTGTTTTGAAGCAATGGCATCCAAATGGAAATAAAACAAAATAAGATTTAAAAAGAACTTCAACTTAAGCCTCAAAACTAATTTAAAAATAAGCTCAAAATAGGTCCTAGATCTAAATATAAAACTATGAAACTTCTAGAAAAAAACATAGGAGAAAATCTTCATGACCTGGGGTTAGCCAAAGAATTCTAGCTATGACACAAAAATCATGATCCACAGAAAGAAGTTTACACGAAAACTTCATCAAAATGTTACTCTGCAAAAGAAACTGTTAAAGAAAAAAAAAAATTCAAGCTAATTCTAAATCAATTAATGTAATCAATCACATCAGTTGGCCAAAAGAGAAAAATCACATGATCATATCAACAGATGAAGGAAAAGTACTTGACAAAATCCAAAACCCATTAATGATAAAAACTCTCAATAAAGTAGGAGTAGAGGAGAATTTTCCCAACTTAATAAGAAATGTCTACAAAAAACACTACAGGTAATGTCATACTTAATGACAAGGAACTTCAAGCTTTCCCACTAAGGTTAGGTACAAGGCAAGGATGTCCCCACTCACGATTCCATTTTTTTTTTTTAAGAGGTAAATTTCTTTTTAGGTACAAATGTGAATATTTATTTTCTTTTTTTTAATTGTGGTAAGATTGGTTTATAATATATAGATTTCAGGTGTACGTCATTATATTTCAATTTTGTATAGATTACCTAACGTTCGCCACCCAAATACTAATTACAATCCATCACCACACACATGTGCCTAATCATCCTTTTCACCCCGCCCTCTCTTCCCCTCTGGTAACCACCAAGCCAATCTCTGTCTCTATGTGATTGTTTGTTGTTGTTATCTTCTACTTATGAGTGAGATCATTCGGTATTTGACTTTCTCCCTCTGACTTATTTTGCTTAGCCTAACACCGTCAAGGTCCATCCACGTTGTCACAAATACAGCTACTCTGTGACCCAGTAGCTCTCTCCTGGTCGTCTACCATAGAGAAATGAAAATTTATTTTTTTTAAAAATCCTGCACGTGTTTATAAAAACTTCCATTCGTAATTGCTCACAACTGAAACAGCCCAAATACCCTTTAGCAGGTGAATGAATAAATAAACTGTGGTATACACAGACAATGAAATACTACTCCGAACATAGAAGTGAACATACTATTGTTACACACAACAACTTGGATGAATCTCAAGGGCATTACGCTGAGTGAGAGAAACCAATCTTAAAATTTTCGTGCTGTATGACAATTTATGTGACATTCTCAAAAAGACAAATCTATAGGGGTGGAAAGCAGATCAGTGATCGCCTGGGATTGGAGGTGGCAGAGAGTGTATCAGTAAAGGGGTAGCATGAGTTTTTTTTGGACGACAAAACTATTCTATGTCCTGATTATGATGGTGGGCATGTGGACTTATAAATGTAGTAAAATTCATAGGACTGCATATCAAAGAAAGAGACAGTAAATTTTACTATATGTAAAATATATATACAAATTCATTCTAAGGGATCACAGAAGGCATTTAGTTTAAACCCTTCATTCCACATATGGCCAAACTAAGATCTTGATAGTATAAATCAGTTGCCTAAAATATGCCACCATGTAAAAGTAAAACGGAGACTTCCTTTAAAGTTCTGATTGATCATAAATGCTAGAAGAAGCATGAGGCTTCCCGATTCTGGATCAAATTATATTTTCCTTGTACTATATTACTTTGGGTAATAAAAAACAGTAGTCAACTCTCTACTAAATAATTGTTTTAAAATATTTATTGTAAATGATATGTCCTCTGATAATCTTTAAGTTAGAAGATAAATTAAAATGATCTTGAGTGATATTTTTCTTCTCTTTTGGCATCTCAACTATCACCCAAAACATACTATCAGATTTTTCAACTTGTTTTATATCAACGAGCTGTACAAAAAGACGAGCCTTTCCATGAAGTCCTGATTGATCATAAATGCCGGAACAATCTAGGGAAAGTAGAAGAATGAGACAATTGGAGATACCTCAACATCTCGAGATTTTGCCAAATGCTGAGTCAAAGATTCATGAGGGAAGAAATCATTTGCTTCCTGCTCATGATTTGAGTCATCTCCTGCTCACTCAGCCATTTCGAAGAAGGAATTGCAACTAGAGCCACAGAGCAGTTGGAAGTCACAGTTTATCTTTGGGTAGTTAAAAATCAATTGTAGCAAAAAAGAAACAAGGACAAATAGAAAGCACTGGCCTGGCCAAATAGCGACAACAAATAACATTTTAAAATGTTGTTGGCAAGGAAAGAAAAAAAATACAAACAAGACAGAGAGAAAGAACTATTAAAAAGCAGAAATAGGTGTGGAGAAAGTAAAAACAAATGAACAATTAAAAGATTTAATTATAACTCAAGAGCAACTATCCTGGCAGACCTCCAGGAAAGAGACAGCACAAGATACTGCATGTGTTCAGAAGAACTTGGATGTAGGAAAATATCAGATTTTAAAGGGAAGCAAGTCTAAACTACTTAATCAAATTATTTTAGCAGCTTGAAAGTAAAAAGCATGCAGCAAGTTAAATTCACCAATGTAATTAATTTAACCAAGAAAGAGTAGCTTGGACCCCTCATGAGATTGCCTGCTAATATTCAAACAAAACTGAAAATTAAAAACTAACAATAGGTAGAAAAGCTGTTTTTCATTTGCAGTTTTCAAAGTAGCACTTAATATAGTTATTGTGTTTCCCTGAAGATTAGCCTACCTACCTAGGTGTATTGTCTTAGAGAATTTGGTTTCTAAAAAATAGAAAGTAAGCTAGAATATAAACTCCATGAGCATTGGGGTATTGCTTCTGTTCATTGATATATCGCACATATCCAAAAAAGTGCCTGGCACATAATAGGTATTTAAAAATTCATTGATGAGAAAGTATATTTGGTGCACAATAAATGTTTGAAGGTTGCGCTGCACACTAATTAAGAATACTAGTTTAAATGTCACTTCTTTTTCTGATAATATATAACACTAAATTCTCTTAATAAAAATAACTACAAATGGTAGATAAAATATTTTTAAACATTCCAAAAAGTATTTAGGAGCATCTGTAATAGTAAGAAATTACTAAACCACCATCTAGGTGAAGTCAGAAATTTAGAAGGATAAGCAAAACACTGTAGCCTCTTTTGCCTTGAAAGCATTTGCAACTCATACTAATAAGATCTTAAATTTAATGATCAGAGGTATAAAAGGGTGAAAAAAACCTTGAGGGAAAGTAATAGGAAACTCTTTCTCCATTAAGTTGGAACTCCAAAGGACTCTCATGTTAGGGTGAATTAGAAGTAAACTCATATTCACTCCTCTGATAGGCCTGCAGAGCTTGTGAAAGACACCAATTGACACGCTGAAGAACTCCACTGAATCCCAAGCAAGATAAAAAAGAGAGAAAGGAGGAGAGGGAGAGAGAGAAAGGGCGTGAAGGAGGAAGGAAGGAAGGAAGAAATTCTCACCTAGACACATCACAGAGAAATTGCAGGATAACAAAGACAAGCAGAAGATGTAGATATCAGTCAGAGAATCAAGAAAAATTAATTTACATGGAGTAACAGATAGACACCAACAAATTGAATATAGCAATATGAAAAAATAATACTATGTTTTTATAAAATTGAGCTGAATCTCAGGATTTCAGGAATTCAAGATTTGCTCAACATTAGAAACCAATCAAGGAAAATTATCCCATTAACAAATCGAAGGAGGAAAAACTATAGGATCATGTAAGCAAGTACAGAAAAAACATTTGGCAAAATGTTTCTTGTTTTATCTGGTGGAACATGGATGTTTGTTTTATAATCAGCCTTTATGTACTTCAATAAAAATTCTCTTTCTCACAAAATAATTGAAATAGCCAAGTATACCTGGGTTGATGTTCTGGTTTTGCAATTGACAATCTGTGCTGTTGTAATAACAGCAAACCCTTACATACTGCTTGACATACGCCAGGTCTCTTTTAGGCGCTTTCCGTATATTAACTAATCCCCTCCCCAAATATGAAATAAGTAAATATGTTATACCCCATTTACAGATGAAAGATCTGAGTTATAGACAGTTTAAGTACTTGCCACATTTCACAGAGCTAAGCGGTAAAGCTTGGATGTGATTCATATTCATCTTACATAAGAACTCCAGCACTGTACTATCTAACTGATCCTCCTGATCAGTAAATGTGAGACATTATTACTTACCTCTAGAGTTATTTTAGAGGATTAAGTAAAATAATATTAGTAAATCATGTAGCACACTGTCTAACCAACATAATAACCACTATATAAGTAAGCACTGGAGATATACAGAATTACAGGCCCAATCCATGACACTGATTCCCAGCACTTGCCTTTTAGTTGATATTCAAGGTTAACATACATGATATAATTAGCAAACAAAATAGATAACAATTTTCTGCTCAAATGGATGATAGTCATAGGATCATAACAGTTATGCTAACGTTTTAAAATAAATGTATGCCTATTTTCCTGTTCAGCTCACATAATACTTTATATTGCTTCTTTGACACTCATTGCTTTCTACTTCATGTTTGTAACTGTATATCAAGATACACGATTTTCTTTGTGAAATGTTAAGCCCTTTAACATTATAAAAGTGAGCTGAGGTTAATATCTGATCAATCTCAAAACTTCCAATGATTCCTAAAGTGATTGCCTATAAATAATAAGTATGAAGTGTATACTGATTGACAGAAAAAATGCATCAATCAAGACTAGCACAGTAAGAAAACCAAGACTGGGACTTTAACTGATACTTTAAAACTTCAGCTAGGCAGAAAGAAAACAAAAAAAAGTCTTTCCTGCTTTTTTTCAGAGCTGTTATGCCAACATTTTTATGAGTTCAGTGTAGGGGATTTGAATTCCAGCCATCACAGGTAGACTGCAAGCAGGCTTCCAGAAAGTTTTTAAATCTCTCAGTCTCATGTTCTTCAAAAGTGATATAAAAGATATTGTGTCTTTATATAGACTGTGATATTAATGGTCTATTTTTGTATCATTAATGGAAAGAAAAAGATACAGTTACAAAGTGTTTGAATATGGAAGAATAACACAAGTGGAAACTATCCTTTAGCTTAAATCAAACGGATTGGAGTTCCCTAAGCATTTTCACATTCATTCTAAAAATGCCTAACTGCAGTCTTTAAAGCAATGTTACACCTGCTAGTGTCACACTGAATACCATATGCATAAGCAAGCTCTCTCTTTAGGGTTCTCTTCTAAAATTGGTGATATTCCACCCTAGAGATAGAAAATGCTAGGGAAAAAATACCAAGAATAAGACATTTTCCTTGTTTAAAGCAGATGTGCTTTTCAAAGACACTTTCTTTCTTGTTGTGCCCATGGCTATGTAATTAAATAAAACCCGGGGTATGTTAAGGGGAGGAGAGCATACACATTACAGACACCAAAAATGTTTTAGATAACTATTGAATCTCGGAGAAGTACAACCATAGGCCACAGTAGTCTTTTTACAGAAAGCTAGAGAATGACCTCCTAGGACTTCGCATTACAGTCAAACTGTAAAGATGCAACCAATATGTATTGAAGTGTAATGAAAAACTTAAATGATATGCAGAAGTAATACACCCTACAAAAAGGCTACATTGTTTATGTGAGAATGAGGAAACCTAAGAAATAACCAAGTCCAACTAACAAAGTTTTACAAGTCTTTATAATCAATGAACCAAGACAGTTCTTGCTTTCAAGCATCAGAGAACTTGAAATTATAAAACAATTAAAATCAATAACTGATTTTACAAATAATAACTTGAAGGATATTATTGTGCATGCTTTGTGTATGGAACCCATTTCCAAGACCTTAGGGTGCAAGAGAAGTTGGACTACCCCACAAGTTGTTTGCAATCTAGAATGAGAGAAAAATCTATTTAAAAATTACTCAGTCTTTTAAGGTCCAAACTTAGTATGTGATTAAATTAATCACATATAACAGCAAGTAAAGGAGGCAAAAAATAGAGGAGAGAAAAAAATTATGGCAGAAGCTATCAAAAAATAAGCAAAATTACGGGCCTGGCTCGGTGGCGTAGTGGTTAAGTGTGCGTGCTCTGCTGCAACGGCCCCGGGGGTTTGGATCCCTGGGGCTCACCGATGCACCGCTTGTCAGGCCATGCTGTGGTGGCATTCCATATAAAGTGGAGGAAGAGGGGCATGGATGTTAGCCCAGGGCCAGTCTTCCTCAGCAAAAAGAGGAGGATTGGTGACAGATGTTAGCTCAGGGCTAATCTTCCTCACACAAAAAAAAAATTAAGCAAAATTTTCTGATGTATATCATCTCAGAACCAAAGATATTTTCTTTCCTTTCATAGACAGGCCTTCATCTTTGCTGTTTGATCTCATCCCTTTATACTACCTCCATTACAACCTTCATCAATTTGGTCTACAATATTATTATTATCATTATGAATATTATTCCTGTTTAATGTCTAAAACTTATAAATATTATTCTTGTTTAACTTCTAAAACTTGTTACAATGATGAATGCACTGGAGATAGATGATGCATTGGAGATAAACTTCAAGAGAACATGAAGGGAAAAAGTGAGATGTGGATTTGGAAGAAACTGATTAGAATGGAGAAATATCCAGACTATAAAGTTTGGTGGAATGCTACATCAGTACCAGTCTTCAGTGAGCTGAGGAGCTGAAGGATGCTAACAGGTGTCCCAAATAAGGAAGCTGATGTGAAGGTAAGGTCAATGGGGGGATAGAAGGAGTTGCAAGTTACCTAGAAATAAATGGTTCACTAAGAATATGAAGACACATTCCTGTCCAAAATAAAAATATTGAGATTCACATATATTATATATTTTTGTGGGTTTACATTTTATCAATATAGGAGGAATATCCACACCCCATATAATGTTTTATATTAAATTGTATTTTTTTAATTTTAATATAAGCAAATAGATATTTCTTTGTTTTACTTTGATGTGTTGACTAAATTACTTTATTCACTTTTCTCAGGTGAATATTTACTAAGTACTTTTGCAAACAACTTGTGAATATCCTTGATTTTTATCACGATTCAGGAATTTAGCCCTTTTATATTGTTATACAAATATACTTATTCCTATTACTTTTCTATTTCTTTACCTTTCCTTGCCTTTGTCACTGTAGAGCTGTTTATTTTTTCTTTAATAGAGAAAGCAAAATTTAAAATGCTATTTTAATTTTTTTGTAGTAACCTAATTGCAATTTACATTTTTCTAATTTTCCAAATCTAGAATCCCCTTTGATGACCTTTGAAAAAATTAGTACAAGTTTTTTTATCCCTTATAAATAACAACAATGGACTCAGGACTAATTGGAGCAATGGATACACAGCATTAACCAACGTCTTAACATACTATTTATGGAAATTATGTATTTTTCATTATTTCTCAATTCTCCCTCCTATTCCCCCACTGTTTATACGGGTGTATGTTTGTGGTTCACTTTAATATTTATTTCACGAATTACATAATGTCTATATCAAATCATAAAAGATAAAACAAAAGGAAAGTAGATTAATTAAAGAGCTCAGAATCTGATATGCACAGATTGAAGAGACACGTTGGTCTTTCGGGAAGCAGGGTTACTTTTTTTTTTAAATATGTCATAAATAAAGTCTTTCTTTCCTTTCTTGATAATGTACTTTGGCAGATTTTTGGCAATCTTCTTTGCTATCCAACAACCGAACTTCTCATCCTCTCTCCTACTTTTGGAGCATCCTCCAAACATCCTTTGAATCTAAGGTATAGCTCTAATATCTATCAATTATATCAACCTGCTTTGGATTTTTATGTGAAGCAATAGAGATCATAGAGAATTCATTCCAGTGAGGGTCACAGAAGTTGAAGAAGTAGCATATTTTTCCAGAGAAAGTAGTGGTTGCAGATCTAGCAGCAGTAATCAACGAGCAGTTGCATTCACTAGACAGTGTAAGTTCCTTTGCAGGAGAGGTGAAACTGTAGGATCGGTTCTTTGTAACAATAGCACTAATGTGTTTCCTGGACAATATATTCAGCACTTTTCAAAGCACAAGCTAAAACAAATAATGAACAAAGAAAAGTTAATCTAGCTAAAGAGAAGAAAGATTACAAATACAGAAAATTATAACATATAAAATATAAAAAATGATTTCAAGAATAAAACTAATCATTTCAATTTTCTTAATAATATGAATGAGTTAGTTTATAATGTTAAGAGACAGAGACCATCTGATTGGTTAAAATAAATAAAACAAACAACAAACACAAGAAAATCCAGGTATATCTGTTTAAAATAGACTTGAAACATGTAAGGAAAATGTGTCTTTTTCTTTAAAGTGAATTTTATTAAGGTGACATATGGATTATTTTCATTCAATTTATCTCTCACCCTCTGGCAGGCATTTGATTTTCACAAGAAATATAGGATACCTTCTGTTCCACAATCACCTAGCACTATTATCATCTTAGTATCAATATAATGGGCCAGTTTTTATCTTTTTACTTGAACAGATATCAAGACACCTGCAATATAAATTTTTATATAGAACTCAGAAATGATACAGCCCTAAGTTCGGATAATAAAAGTATATTGCTGTGCTTGTCAGGTGAAAAACAATGACTCCTTTAGTTTTCCTGCTTTTTTGACTTACAGAGGAAAAGCCCTTCACAGCTCAAGAGCTGAATAATAAGTGTCAGAGGCTTTTTTTTTTTTTTCTTTGATTGTTTCCTTTACTTAAGTGGCCTCATCTGGTACAGAAACCAAAAAATTGAATTCACAAGTAATTTAACTTGCAGTAAATCATTGTCATTTTTCAAGATCCATCTGAATTCTAGACTGGCCAGACGTATTCTTTTTAATTCAACCTACACAATATTTCAGGATTTGTTCTTAGATTTTGTAATTATAATCTCATTTAATCCTTACAATGGCTCTAGCAGGTAGACAGTATTTTTATTTGTATTTGCAGATAAGGAAACAGAGGCACAGAAAAAATAAACCTGTCCTAGAAAATGTATATAGTACATGGTAGACAGGATTTGAACTAGAGTGTCTGTCTCCAGCAACTATGCTTTGAACCTAACCGTGATGCCTCTAAGTATCATGAGGATGTGCCCAAAACTGGTCAAAACCTGAATAATTGCATTAACATCTTTGATTTCCTCAGACAGTGAGAAAACTTTGGTTTTCTAAAAAGAAAGGACCTCTTGAACCTCAATTTGATAGTTCTTATAATATCTAACATTTCATTAATTATGGAAATCAATGTAATACTTACAGTTTCTAACTTTATCTCTTCCCACTCTTTACACAGAAGCTGGTTAATAAAGAATCAGGTCTTTTGAGGTTCCTTAAGCCGTCTAAATCATTCAATAGTTTTCCCTTCCAATATAGTGCCCTAATGATTTTAAACCGAAATTCTAATTGTCATATACATGGCTCTAACTTCTGAACAAAAAATGTCATATTTGGAAAACCATAGAATCCAATTCTATTTTTATTTTACTTGACTCTAAATAATAACAGATTCTTTTCTCCCAAATCTTTAAACATATATGGAGCCAAGGATTTTGAACTTTTATTTATCTCTGCAGTACAATTAGAAGCCACAAACCCATCCCACAGTCTTACAATTCTTTACGACCATCATACTGTTTAATGCCAGTAGCTAGCAGGTGCCTTAAAGTTTTGCCTTCAATGGGCACTTTATTACTGTTGATCAAAGGCACTAATTCTATTACTGATTTTGCCTTTGAACACTGTGAACTGCTTGAGTCACATCTTTTTGTACAATTAGCTACAATCTGACTTACTGATTCATATTTTCCATTGTCTCAACCTGACACCAAATACTGTGTCAGTTTTTACAGTTGGAACAGAATCCACTCTAGTTAGTTTAAGAATAAAATTTGTTGAAGAATATTCCACAAATCTCTGATAAGGTCAGAAAGTTAGGCTCAAAAGCTGATCCAGTGAACATACTACTACTATTTTATGGACAGTGCTACTCATATCGATAAGGCAAGAAGCTTTGAAATTCTGCTCTCAAAAAGCCTCCATTGTCACATCATCAAAAGATTGAGCCTTTTCAGTGCCTTCTTTCACATTGCTCATTTATGAATTAAAATATCACTGGCTCAAGATCCCAGAAATAGACCACCATAAATAATACCCTGATCTTTGACAAAGGAGCAAAGGTAAGACAATGGAGCAAAGACAGACTTTCAACAAATAGTGCTGGAACAACTAGACATCTACATGAGAAAAGCATTAATCTAGACACAGTCCTTACAATGTTTACAAAAATTAACTTAAAATGGATCACAGACCTAAATTTAAAACACAAAGCTATAAAATTCCTAGAAGTTGACAGAGGAGAAAACCTAGTTGACTTTGGGTATGGCGATAACTTTTTAGATACAACATCAAAAGCACAGTTCATGAAAGAAATAATCGATAAACTGCATTATATTAAAATTAAAAACTTCTGCTCTGCAAAAGACTATGTCAAGAGAGTAAGAAGACAAGCCACAGACTGGGAGAAAATATTTGCCAAAGACATATCTGACAAAGGACCATTATCCAAAATATGCAAAGAACTTTTGAAGCTCAACAATAAGAAAACAACAGATGAAAAAATGGGCCAAAGACTTTAACAGACACCTGGCCAAAGAAGATATACAGGTGGCAAATAAGCATATGAAAAGATGCTCTGCATTGTATGTCATCATGCAAATACAAATGAAAACAACAATGAGATACCATTACATATCTACTTGAATGGCCAAAATCTGGAATACTGACATCATCAAATGCTGACAAGGATGTCAAGCAATAGGAACTCTCATTCATTGTTGGTGGGAATGCAAAATGGTACAGCCACTTTGGAAGATAGTTTGGTGGTTTCTCGCAAACTAAACATGCTCTTACCATACAATCCAGCAATCACACTCCTTGATATTTACCCGAAGAAGTTGAAAACTTATTTCCACATGAAAACCTACACATGGATGTTTATAGAAGCTTTATTCATATTTGCCAAAACTCAAAGCAACTAAGATGTCCTTCAGTAGTTGAACAGATAAATAAACTGTGGTACATCTAGATAATGGACTATTATTCAGTGCTAAAAAGAAATGAGTTATCAAGTCATGAAAAGACATAGAGGAACCATAAATACATATTACTAAGTGAAATAAACCAATCTGAAAAGGCTGCATACTGTATGATTCGAACTAAATGACATTCTGGAAAAGGCAAAACTATGGAGACAGTAAAAAGTTTTGTGGTTGCCAACCCCAAAAGGTTGTAGGGGAGTGTCGGGGGGCAGTATGAAAGAGATGACTAGGCATACCAAAGAGGATTTTTAGGGTAGTGAAACTACTCTGTATGAAACCATAATGATGGTTACACATCATTAAACATTCGTCCAAACCTGTAGAATGTACAACATCAAGAATGAACCCTAGGCCAGCCCTGTGTCATAGTGGTTAAGTTCACTTTTTATGCTTCAGCAGCCAAGGGTTCACCGGTTCGGATTCTGGGCGCAGATCTACTCACCGCTCATCAAGCCATGCTGAGGCGGCATGCCACATAGAAGAACTACAAATCTACAACTACGATATACACCTATGTACTGGGGCTTTGGAGAGAAAAAAGAAAAAGAGGAAGATTGGCAACAGATGTTAGCACAGGGCCAATCTTCCTCAAAAAAAAAGGAAGAAAATTTAAGCAAGGAGGTGAAAGACCTATACAATGAAAACTATAAGACATTATTGAAAGAAATCGATGATGACATAAAGAAATGAAAAGATATCCCACGTACATAGATTGAAATAATAAACATAGTTAAAATGTCCATACCACCTAAAGTAATCTACAGATTCAATACAATCCCAATCAGAATCCCAATGGCATTCTTCATGGAAATAGAACAAAGAATACCAAAATTCATATGGAGCAACAAAAGACCCCGAACAGCTAAAGCAATCCTAAGAAAAAAGAACAAAGCAGGAGGCATCACAATCCCTGACTTTAAAGCATACTACGAAGTGATAGTGATCAAAACAGCATGGTACTGGAACAAAAACAGACACACATATCATGGAACAGAATTGAAACTCCAGAAATAAAACCTCACATCTACGCGCAGCTAATCTTTGACAAAAGAGCAAAGAACGTACAATGGAGAAAAGAAAGTCTCTTCAATAAATGGTGCTGGGAAAACTGGACAGCCATTTGTAAAAGAATGAATTAGACCATCTGCTTTTGCCATACACAGAGATTAACTCAAAATGGATCAAAGACCTGAAGGTGAGACTTGAAACATAAAACTCCTGGAAGAAAATGTAGGCGGTACAATATTCATCATTGGTCATAAAGGGATCTTCTCGAATTCCATGTCTACTTGGACAGGAGAAACAAAAGAAAAGATAAACAAGTGTGACTTAATCAGACTAAAGAGCTTATGCAGGGCAAATGAAACCAGGATCAAAATGAAAAGGCAACCCACCAGCTGGGAGTTAATATTTGCAAACCATATATCCAGCAAGCAGTTAATCTCCATAATATATAAAGAACTCATACAACTGAACAACAAAAAACAAAAACCTGATCAAAAAATGGGCAGAAGATATGAACAGACAGTTTTCCAAGGAAGATATACTGATGGCCAATAGGCATATGAACAGATGTTCAACATCAGGGAAATGAAAATCAAAACTAAACTAAGATATCACCTTACGCCCATGAGAATGGCTATAATCACCAAGACAAAAAGTAACAAGTGTTGGAGAGGATATGGAGAAAAGGGAACCTTCATTCACTGATGGTGGGAGCGCAAACTAGTGCAGCCTCTATGGAAAACAGTATGGAGATTCCTCAAAAAATTAAAAATAGAAATACCTTATGATCCAGCTATCCCACTTCTGGGTATTTATCCAAAGAACTTGAAATCAACAATCCAAAGAGGCTTACGCACCCCTATGTTCATTGTAGCATTATTCACTATAGCCAAGATGTGGAAGCAACCCAAGTGTCCATCAACAGATGATTGGATGAAGAAGATGTGGAATGGAATGGAATGGAATACTACTCAACTGTAAAAAAAAGACAAAATTGTCCTATTTACAACAACATGGATGGACCTGGAGGGTATTATGTTAAGTGAAATAAGCCAGACAGAGAAAGACAAACACTGTTTGACCTCTCTCATATGTGGAATATAAACTAACACACGGACAGAGAGAACAGTTTGGTGGTTACCAGGAGGAAGGGGTTTGGGGGGCAGGTGCAAGGGGTGAAGGGGAGCATTTATATGGTGACTGACAAATAATAATGTACAACTGAAATCTCACAATGTTATAAACTATTATGACATCAATAAAAAAATAAATAAAGGCACAGTCCATGTACAGGTTGAAGAGGCCTCAAAAAAAAAAAAAAAGAATGAATCCTAAGGTAAATTATGGACTTTATATGATTACAATGTGTCAATGTAGGTTTATCAATTGTAACAAATGTACTTCTTTGATGGAAAACATCCCAAAATATGTTTATATATACTATTACTTTGAATCAGTCAATTTTACAATGTTGCTAAATACAAGTCAGTACACACACACACACATTTACTTTCAATATGCCAGAAAAAGAAAATTAAAAGGAAACTATTCTCAACAATCTAAAAAATCAAATACTTTAGAATAATCTAACAAAAGATGTGCCAGATCTCTCTATAGAGAACTACAGAAGATTGCGGAGAGAAATTAAAGTAAATCTAAAGAAAAGAAGGCTATACCATTTCAGTTCTCCCCAAACTGATCTACAGGTTCAATGCAATACCGTCAATATCCAGCTGGTTCTGCTTTGGTGAAAATTGAAGAACTAAGAGACAAAAATAGCCAAGACCATATTGAATACGAACAATAAAACAGAAGAAGGCTTTACTAGATAAAATGACCTATTCTAAACCATAATAATTAAAGCAGTCTTGTATTGGTTCAAGGACAGACAAATAAATTAATAGATTGGAGTAAATAGTCCAGCGACAGACTCGTGTATACATAGAGATAGTTTATTTATAAGGAAAGTAGTAGCAGAGAAGACTGAGGTAAACTGGACACGCATATGGAAGAAAAATAAAGAAAAATGACGCAGCTCCATTCCATATATATATAGATATCAATTTCATCTGGACTATATAGCCTATATAAAAAGCAAAGCATTACATCTTACAGACTATAACATAAAAGGATGTATTAAGGATATTGGCATGGGTGGTAATTCCTTTAACAAGGCATAAAACATCCTACTATGAAGAAACAGACTGATGAGCTGAAATACATCAAAGTTGTGAATCTTTTTTCCTAGCAAAATTCATCTGTGAAAGATTGAAAAGACAACCTACAGAATGGGAGAAAGCATTTGCAACACATTTAAGCCACAAAAGCCTTGTATTCAGAATTTATAAAAATTTCTATAACTTAATAAGAAAAAGAGAGAAAGCCAAACAGAAAAAAGGGGCAAAAACCTGAAAAACATTTTATAAAATTGGCCAGCAAGCATAGGAAAATGTGTGTAGTCTCATAGTAATCAGCAATTTGCAAATTAAAACCACATTAGATACCACTATCTATCCGCTAACAGCAAGTGTTGTCAAGGATTGAGAGAAACTGGAATACTCAAAGTGTTGTTGTAAATTGGCATATCCATGTTGAAAACTCTCTGGCGTTGTCTACTAAACTTAAAGATATGCATATCCTACAACTGAGCAATTTCACTCTTAGCTGTACATTAATAGAGCTCATAAACTGCAACAGACATGTACAAAGAATTTTACCAGCATTAATTGTAATATCCAAAAATTTAAAACAAACCAAATTTCCGCTGGCAATGCAATGGATAAGTAAGTTTGGGTATATTCATTCATTGAATGGAGTGCTAAACAGCAATGGAAATGAAGGCACACAATAATATGAATGTATCTCACAAATATGTTGTTGACGAAAAATATTAAAATAGCCAGGCACAAAGAATGCATATTTTATAATTTTTTCTAAAAAGTAAAAAGGAAAGAAAGAAAAGTAATATATATGAAAAAATTTAGACTAGTAGTTACCTCTGGGTAGAAGGGAAAGAGTATTGATTGAGAGGGGTTATGAAGAGAGATTTTAGGTTCCGGTGATGTTTTTTTTCTTGACTTGGGTGTAGTTTCTTGAGTGTGCTCACTTTGTGAACATTTGCTGAGCTGTGTACTTGTGATTTATACATTTATTGTGTATTATATTTCAACAAAATAGTTTTTTTTGAAAGTAGGAAATCTGTGATACTTAATAAAATCTAAGTATAAAAAAGATAGTGAAGGAGTTTGTTATTAAGCCTTGCTGTATCTGGAACCAATTTCAAGAGGCAAGTCCTGATTCAAGGCTTGAAAAATAGGTGATAATTCACCAGGTGAACTTTCTGAAAGAGCTTTCCAGGGCAAAGCTAATGTTTATTTTCATATTCAATTTCCACAATATATTAAAGGGTCTTTTTTCCTCAAAACCAAGTTTTACTCAAAACCAGGTTTATATAATTCAATTAATCCAAATAAACTATTTCCTTAATCATAAATTCTGATTTAATAGAGTGAAATTTGTGAAGATCTTACTTTCTTAGTTTTGAAGCACATTTCATTAAGTAGGTATTTTGGTCAATGCCACATAATAAGACAGAAGTCATAATAATTGTTATTTTAAAATAATAGAAATAAATGAATTATTCTTTGAATCTGAGAATAATGTAGATTTTTAAGAAAATTATTTTCATTTGTTATGCTTATGAGAGAGTAAGGATTATAATACCTGCCTTCCTCACGCAAACTATCAATTCCTCTGTTGATTCTGGTTCATACTCCTTCCATTTCATTCAAAAATTAAGAAACTATAACAATAACTTAGAATGCAGATTGACCATATAGAATTCTTTTAAAATGGATACCTATAAATGATAACCTTCGTAGAAAAGTATTCCAGAGAGTATATCCATTAGATTTCAGATGATTAAATAAAATTTTCTAAAGA